>NC_073224.2:173796458-174434166 GCF_029281585.2 Gorilla gorilla gorilla
ACACAGATGGGGAAAAACCGGGGCAGAAAAACTGGAAACTCTAAAAAGCAGAGCGTCTCTCCTCCTCCAAAGGAATTCAGTTCCTCACCAGTAACGGAACAAAGCTGGATGGAGAATGACTTGACGAGTTGAGAGAAGAAGGCTTCAGATGATCAAACTACTCCGACCTACAGGAGGAAATTCAAACCAATGGCAAAGAAGTTAAAAACTTTGAAAAAAAATTAGACGAATGGATAACTAGAAAAACCAATGCAGAGAAGTGCTTAAAGGAGCTGATGGAGCTGAAAGCCAAGTCTCGAGAACTACATGAAGAATGCAGAAGCCTCAAGAGCCGATGCGATCAACTGGAAGAAAGGGTATCAGTGATGGAAGATGAAATGAATGAAATGAAGCGAGAAGGGAAGCTAAGAGAAAAAAGAATAAAAAGAAATGAACAAAGTCTCCAAGACATATGGGACTATGTGAAAAGACCAAATCTACGTCTGATTGGTGTACCTGAAAGTGACAGGGAGAATGGAAACAAGTTGGAAAACACTCTGCAGGATATTATCCAGGAGAACTTCCCCAATCTAGCAAGGCAGGCCAACTTCAGATTCAGGAAATACAGAGAATGCCACAAAGATACTCCTCAAGAAGAGCAACTCCAAGACACATAATTGTCAGATTCACCAAAGTTGAAATGAAGGAAAAAATATTAAGGGCAGCCAGAGAGAAATGTCGGGTTACCCACAAAGGGAAGCCCATCAGAGTAACAGCAGATCTCTCGGCAGAAACTCTACAAGCCAGAAGAGAGTGGGGGCCAATATTCAACATTCTTAAAGAAAAGAATTTTTAACCCAGAATTTCATATCCAGCCAAACTAAGCTTCATAAGTGAAGGAGAAATAAAATACTTTACAGACAAGCAAATGCTGAGAGATTTTGTCACCACCAGGCCTGCCCTAAAAGAGCTCCTGAAGGAAGCACTAAACATGGAAATGAACAACTGGTATCAGCCACTGCAAAAACATACCAAATTGTAAAGACCATCGAGGCTAGGAAGAAACTGCATCAACTAACGAGCAAAATAACCAGCTAACATCACAATGACAGGATCATATTCACACATAACAATATTAACTTTAAATGTAAATGGGCTAAATGCTCCAATTAAAAGACACAGACTGGCAAATTGGATAAACAGTCAAGACCCATCGGTGTGCTGTATTCAGGAAACCCATCTCACGTGCAGAGACACACGTAGACTCAAAATAAAGGGATGGAGGAAGATCTACCAAGCAAATGGAAAACAAAAAAAGGCAGGGGTTGCAATCCTAGTCTCTGATAAAACAGACTTTAAACCAACAAAGATCAAAAGAGACAAAGAAGGCCATTACATAATGGTAAAGGGATCAATTCAACAAGAAGAGCTAACTATCCTAAATATATATGCACCCAATACAGGAGCACCCAGATTCATAAAGGAAGTCCTGAGTGACCTACAAAGAGACTTAGACTCCCACACAATAATAATGGGAGACTTTAACACCCCACTGTCAACATTAGACAGATCAATGAGACAGAAAGTTAACAAGCATACCCAGGAATTGAACTCAGCTCTGCACCAAGTGGACTTAATAGACATCTACAGAACTCTCCACCCAAAATCAACAGAATATACATTCTTTTCAGCACCACACCACACCTATTCCAAAATTGACCACATAGTTGGAAGTAAAACACTCCTCAACAAATGTAAAAGAACAGAAATTATAACAAACTGTCTCTCAGACCACAGTGCAATCAAACTAGAACTCAGGATTAAGAAACTCACTCAAAACTGCTCAACTACATGGAAACTGAACAACCTGCTCCTGAATGACTACTGGGTACATAAAGAAATGAAGGCAGAAATAAAGATGTTCTTTGAAACCAACGAGAACAAAGACACAACATACCAGAATCTCTGGGACACATTCAAAGCAGTGTGTAGAGGGAAATTTATAGCACTAAATGCCCACAAGAGAAAGCAGGAAAGATCTAAAATTGACACCCCAACATCACAATTAAAAGAACTAGAAAAGCAAGACCAAACACATTCAAAAGCTAGCAGAAGGCAAGAAATAACTAAAATCAGAGCAGAACTGAAGGAAATAGAGACACAAAAAACCCTTCAAAAAATTAATGAATCCAGGAGCTGGTTTTTTGAAAGGATCAACAAAATTGATAGACCGCTAGCAAGACTAATAAAGAAGAAAAGAGAGAAGAATCAAACAGATACAATAAAAAATGATAAAGGGGATATCACCACAGATCCCACAGAAATACAAACTACCATCAGAGAATACTACAAACACCTCTACGCAAATAAACTAGAAAATATAGAAGATATGGATAAATTCCTCGACACATACGCCCTCCCAAGACTAAACCAGGAAGAAGTTAAATCTTTGAATAGACCAATAACAGGCTCTGAAATTGAGGCAATAATCAATGGCTTACCAACCAAAAAGAGTCCAGGACCAGATGGATTCACAGCCAAATTCTACCAGAGGTACAAGGAGGAACTGGTACCATTCCTTCTGAAACTATCCCAATCAATAGAAAAAGAGGGAATCCTCCCTAACTCATTTTATGAGGCCAGCATCATCCTGATACCAAACCCTGGCGGAGACACAACCAAAAAAGAGAATTTTAGACCAATATCCTTGATGAACATTGTTGCAAAAAACCTCAATAAAATACTGCCAAACTGAATCCAGCAACACATCAAAAAGCTTATCCACCATGATCAAGTGGGCTTCATCCCTGGGATGCAAGACTGGCTCAACATGCACAAATCAATAAATGTAATCCAGCATATAAACAGAACCAAAGACAAAAACCACATGATTATCTCAATAGATGCAGAAAAGGCCTTTGACAGAATTCAGCAATGCTTCATTCCAAAAACTCTCAATAAATTAGGTATTGATGGGATGTATCTCAAAATAATAAGAGCTATCTATGACAAACCCACAGCCAATATCATACTGAATGGGCACAAACTGGAAGCATTCCCTTTGAAAACTGGCACAAGACAGGGATGCCCTCTCTCACCACTCCTATTCAACATAGTGTTGGAAGTTCTGGCCAGGGCAATCAGGCAGGAGAAGGAAAGAAAGGGTATTCAGTTAGGAAAAGAGGAAGTCAAATTTTCCCTGTTTGCAGATGACATGATTGTATATCTAGAAAACCCCATCGTCTCAGCCCAAAATCTCCTTAAGCTGATAAGCAACTTCAGCAAAGTCTGAGGATACAAAATCGAGAGCAAAAATCACAAGCATTCTTATACACCAATAACAGACAAACAGAGAGCCAAATCATGAGTGAACTCCCATTCACAATTGCTTCAAACAGAATAAAATACCTAGGAATCCAACTTAGAACTGATGTGAAGGACCTCTTCAAGGAGAACTACAGACCACTGCTCAAGGAAATAAAAGAGGATACAAACAAATGGAAGAACATTCCATGCTCACGGGTAGGAAGAATCAATATCGTGAAAATGGCCATACTGCCCAAGGTAATTCATAGATTCAATGCCATCCCCATCAAGCTACCAATGACTTTCTTCACAGAATTGGAAGAAACTACTTTAAAGTTCATATGGAACCAAAAAAGAGCCCACATCGCCAAGTCAATCCTAAGCCAAAAGAACAAAGCCGGAGGCATCACGCTACCTGACTTCAAACTATACTATAAGGCTACAGTAACCAAAACAGCATGGTACTGCTACCAAAACAGAGATATAGACCAATGGAACAGAACAGAACCCTCAGAAATAATGCCACATATCTACAACTATCTGATCTTTGACAAACCTGACAAAAACAAGAAATGGGGAAAGGATTCCCTATTTAATAAATGGTGCTGGGAAAACTGGCTAGCCATATGTAGAAAGCTGAAACTGGATCCCTTCCTTACACCTTATACAAAAATTAATTCAAGATGGATTAAAGACTTAAATGTTAGACCTAAAACCATAAAAACCCTAGAAGAAAACCTAGGCAATACCATTCAGGACATAGGCCTGGACAAGGACTTCATGTCTAAAACACCAAAAGCAATGGCAACAAAAGCCAAAATTGACAAATGGGATCTAATTAAACTAAAGAGCTTCTGCACAGCAAAAGAAACTACCATCAACCTATGTTGCTGCAGTCCCTCTTGAAATTACCAAATAGGAGTATCACTCTTGGTAATTGAATTTTTATGGAGCTGGAAGGTGTAGATATTTGTGAATCTCCTACTTAAGGCCTAAATTAGATTTCTTCATTTAGAATGAGAAATATGTTTAAAAAGCATACATTTTATTTTTTTCTCCACATTTTCTGCATCTGAAATGGGATCGTGTCAAAATGGGAGAAACCTACAAAATGGGAGGCAACCTACAAAATGGGAGAAAATTTTCGCAACCTACTCATCTGACCAAGGGGTAATATCCAGAATCTACAATGAACTCAAACAAATTTACAAGAAAAAAACAAACAACCCTATCAAAAAGTGGGCGAAGGATATGAACAGACACTTCTCAAAAGAAGACATTTATGCAGCCAAAAAACATGAAAAAATGCTCATCATCACTGGCCATCAGAGAAATGCAAATCAAAACCACAATGAGATACCATCTCACACCAGTTAGAATGGCGATCATTAAAAAGTCAGGAAACAACAGGTGCTGGAGAAGATGTGGAGAAATAGGAACACTTTTACACTGTTGGTGGGACTGTAAACTAGTTCAACCATTGTGGCATTCAGTGTGGCGATTCCTCAGGGATCTAGAACTAGAAATACCATTTGACCCAGCCATCCCATTACTGGGTATATACCCAAAGGACTATAAATCATGCTGCTATAAAGACACATGCACACGTATGTTTATTGTGGCATTATTCACAATAGCAAAGACTTGGAACCAACCCAAATGTCCAACAACGATAGACTGGATTAAGAAAATGTGGCACATATACACCATGGAATACTATGCAGCCATAAAAAATGATGAGTTCATGTCCTTTGTAGGGACATGGATGAAACTTGAAATCATCACTCTCAGCAAACTATCACAAGGACAAAAAACCAAACAACGCATGTTCTCACTCATAGGTGGGAATTGAACAACGAGAACACATGGACACAGGAAGGGGAACATCGCACTCCAGGGACTGTTGTGGGGTGGGGGGAGGGGGGAGGGATAGCATTAGGAGATATACCTAATGCTAAATGAGGAGTTAATGGGTGCAGTACACCAACATGGCACATGTATACATATGTAACAAACCTGCACGTTGTGCACATGTACCCTAAAACTTAAAGCATAATAATAATAAAATAAAAACACAGGAGAAGTGCAGAGAGGAGCAGAAAGAGGCCACAAGTGAATCTTAACAGTCTTTGAGGCTTTGGAAACACATGTATTTCTATTGTAGTTTCTCTAAGATGAATTATACTTAAAATAAATGCCACTTTTTGCTTATCTAGCTTGACTATGCTTTATGAATGTTTTGTCAAATACGAATGATTTTTTTCTTTATGTTTTTTGTTACTTTTATAAATTTTCCATGATGGTTATGTACTTCTTTTATAAATAGAAAAATATTTTAAAAAGTAGCTGTGCACATAATAAGTGAATAGAAAGGTAAGATGCAGAACTCTAACACCAGCTATTTTGCAATCACTCAGAAGAGTAGATTTTTATATTAGGTTTAAGAAATGATTTCTACCCCCAGGAGTCACTAGGAAAGGGAACGGGGCCTTGCAGAATATTAGCCGCTTGGTTTGATCTTAAGTCTCCAGATTCAAATTAACATTAGTAACATTAAGAGTGAATTAACAAAAAGCTCCAGCCTACTTGATCTCTACTCACATTCTTCTTGCAACTGAGTGCTTACTTGTAGCAGTCATGGACTTGGTCCAAAAAAGCTCTTTGCAAAGAAAGTATTAAAAGCAGTGTGATTTCCTTGGCCTGCTCTCTTTATTCTGTTCAAGCACATTAATTTGCCAACTCAACAGAAACTGCTTCTTTTCTATTCCGGAGAAACAGCAGTAAATTTTGAACAGAAATATACAGCAGTAGGGTTTTCTTTTTTTTCTCTCTCTCAAATTAAATTCTAGTGCATTTTAAAGACTTTCAGGTTAAATCCCAGATTATTAGGTATTCTAAATTTTGTCTATGCATTTTTTGTTTGCCTTACCCTTAAGTCTTAAATAAGTTTCTTTATTTTCATCTTTGAGGAGAAATGAATTTGCACAGAATAGAGTTCCAAGATATAGATTGGGGATTTTGAAGAAACCACTACTCTTTGAGATGTATATTCTTTCTCATCAGCACACAGGAAAACAGCAAAGATGGTTTTTCCCTGTAGTTTAAGTTGCATATCTGTAAAGTATTTCAACACAGGTTTAACTGTGAGAAACAACATTCCTGAATATTCCATTTTAAATACGTATAAATATCATGTGTGTCTCTGGCTGATTTTTTGGCTCCCTCTAATAACAGGAAAGACTGCTGCAAGCTATGAGAGATTAACATCTATAAGTTATTTGGCCTTTTGGTTTAGCGGAGTGAGTTGATTTGTCTCTGTTAAGCCAAGAATATGGCTCTAAGCTGAGCGTACAATTAGACACGATCCCTTTTCAGGTGCAGAAAACGTGGAGAAAAAAATAAAATGTATGCTTTTTAAACATATTTCTTATTCTAAATGAAGAAATCTAATTTAGGCCTTAAGTGGGAGATTTACAAATATCTACACCTTCCAGCTCCATAAAAATTCAATTACCAAGAGTGATACTCCTATTTGGTAATTTCAAGAGGGACTGCGGCAACATAAACAGATCCAGACTTCAATCTCTGAAATTTGATTTAGCAAAATAAATTATTTGCCTGTTTTCAAATTGGTATGGTTTGCATTCCAATTTTGTTATTTTCTTTATCCTGAGCTCTTATGTTTCTTTTTTGTTATTTTTACTTTTCTTTTTTGTGACAAACTTTCTCACTAAATGAGATATAGCATGTTCTTCATCTAGAAAATAAATTGGGGGAGGGGGGACCAAAGTGCCTTCAGAATCTTCACAGTGGGGCAACTGATGTTTTCTCTACAGAGATGTGCTGGCCTAAAGGCCACAGTCCTCACTTTTTGAAGCTTTGACAGCAAAACAAGATGGAGCCTGAACCCTTCTGTGCCTAGGCAGCATCTGTTTGGGAGATTATCAATGCTTGACTCTCAGCTCTGTAGACTGTTGATGCAGAAAAAGGCCTAGGGCATCATCCTCTCATTTTAAAGATGAAGCAAGTAAAGTTCAGAAAAGAAAACTGACTTGTCCAAGGTTTTCTAGTTTGTGGCACAGGTGGGCCTAAACCCAGGGCCGCCAGTTGCCCTTCCAGAACTCCTTCCTATGCTATTTGCCCTTGGCAGGCTATAGTCAATTTTTACATTTAAAGCTGTATTTTTCTAGTTTTAAGTTAATTCCTCAAAAAGCAATACATTCTCTGAGGTTTCTAGCTTTGTGTCATTATCATGCAATCAATACCACTCTTGGAAATAAATTCAATAAAATGTTTATCAAATAGTTTTTGCTGCTTCTTGCAGGGGTCTCGTATACATTGGACATACTAGCTTTGTAAATCATATCAGCCAGCCAACTGCCACTAACAAAATAGGTGAAGAAGGAGATCAGAAGGTGTAGGAGGTAATGAAGTTACCAAGAACCCAACAGTGCCAGGAAACTTATGAGCTAGGTAGTATATTTTCCATTTTACAGAAAGCAAAACTGAGGTTAGAAAAGCTAAGTAATTGTCCCAAGGACCTACTTGTATGGCAGAGCAAAGATCTCAATCTGAACTACTTTGATTCCAAAGTTCTTCTTTCTTAAACTAAGTATTTGTAAACCAAATAGCAAAACAGGGGATGGTGCTCTTTAGAAAGCTCTAAAGTATTATTCATAAACACTGCTTTTTAAGTCCGTGTATTCCTCTGGCCCTTTGGCTGTTCCCCATGAAAGAAGGGCAAGTACTTAAAGACTCCTTTTAGTCATGTTGTTAATAAATGAAGCAATGTTATTTAAACCTTTGGGTGCTATTGTCAGTCAAAGATACTACTGATTTTTCTCTCCCACCTAGGGAAATGAACACAAGGTCATGGAGGCTCTGGAAAATTATAAATTTTTCAGGGTAGTCCTATTCATCTGGTGCCAGAGTGAATTTGGATTGGCTCTGGGAGGTCACCTTGGTCACATCTGAGTTCCCTTGTCATTCTCATTTTGCTCAACAAAAGAGTCTAAGCATTAAACTCCAAATGGCCAGCTTTGTACCACTGATTATTAATTTTAGGAAACTCATGTGTAGATTTGCAACAAATGAATAACAAATGTTCCTGGAAAGACAGCTGTAAACCAAAGTTTGGTTTAATTTTTAAAAACTCATTACTAATCATCACTCTTTTAAAATTACTAATGGTAATGACTCACAATTATACAGAGTTTAACAGCTGACCAAATATTTTCACATATATAATCTCATTTAATTCTCACGAGCAACCTTTCAGTAATATTCAAACATAAGTGAGTGTCAATCTCTGTTATGAATTGGGGAAGGCCCTAGAGATACAAAAATAAATAAGAAATGGCCCTTGTCCTCAACGAACTCACCATAGATACAAAAATAAATAAGAATGACCCTGTCCTCAAGGAACTCACCTTTTTTATTATTTTCATATTCTGTAAGATCAGGCCAATAAAGCTTAGAAATTAGAATATACTTGCTCATTAAGTCCAGTTACAGGGAGTACGAAATTGGAGTTGTTTGATACCAAAACTTCTTTTACTTCATTAACCTTCTGCTCAGCATGGAGTAGAAATGTAAAGGAGTTATAAACATTTGTTAAATTATCTTCGTTAATTTATTCATTTTTAGTTCATGATTTTTATAAACTGGGGAATTTTAAGGCGATGGACACCCTTGTAACCTTTCTTGCTGTCAATACAATGTTTTCTGTTTCTATTGTTTAAAGGAAAATTTTTCATTATATGTTTTGTTAAACAGAAACAGCATCCAAGTTATCATGTTAACATAGCATATTCAACTAAGCAATTCATCGAGTATAATAGCTAAGTATGCTATTAGATAGTATTGTGGGTCTCACAATTGAGAAGATGAAGACTTGGGTAGAGCCATATGTGCAAAAGGTAAGTTACTAAAAGGTTAGACACAAAGAAATTGTGAAGAAAGGTTCAGGGAATTTGGCTTTAGGATGAGAGCTGAATAACATCTTGATAGCAATCTTCCTGTGCAAAAGGAGTCATTATATGAGCTGTTTTCTACATCTAAGAACAGAAGAAAGTGAGTTAGTTCAAAGTGCAGCCCTAGGGATTTAGGTTAGCTATGAAAAACGACTTGCTGACAGGTGAGATTGTCAGTTACTAGAACTAGATACCAAAAGAAGTTGTTGAATCTCCCCAAAAAAAAAAAAAAAAAAAGATTTCAAATCTCTTGTTATGGTTCAAATGTGACATGGCCTCAGACAGAAGGGTGAACTAGATGGCTTCCCAAGTTTCTTTCCAGCTCAGTGACTCTATCACTACAATGATTTCAGTCTCTAAAAGCATTTTTCCATGGTGTACTTAAAGTACTACTTTTACTTTGCTAATAGTTCCATATAAGCATTCCATGTAGGTAATAACTTTAATTTATGTTTATTTCTCCAAAGATCAGCTACAATTTAAAGAATTTAAACATACCTTGACCAATGTTTCTAAATGTTAAAAGGTCAAATGTAGGAAACTGCCAACATTTTGAAAACTGTTGTCCTTTTCACGCATTAAGCTTCACAAGAATTCCAAACCACAGAGAACCCAGGAGAGATGATTATTTTAAAGCTCTGAGATGATAACATTTCCCTCAAGTATCCCTCACAGGTCTCAGGCTTTTTCTCACCAAAAATAATTTGAAATTGGTCTTCAGCGACCTCTCCGAAGTAAGTGAAGCACACTAGAGGAACAGGAAGGAATGGGATATGGTGAACCTACAATATCATTCCATCATTGATTTGACAACCAAGAAATTGCCTAGGATGTTTCAGGAATCTGGTTTAGTAAAATACAAAGTTAAGATTAGAATTCAAGTATTTTGGCTCCCTGAACAGTGACTACTTCATAAAATATATTTTTCATTTTCAAAGACTCAAACCAAAGGCAGTTTAAAAAATTAGTTTCAAAATATATCCAGATGTTTAAAGGACTAGACAAACAACATGAAATTCCTTTCTTGTGGAAACATCTTACTTTCTTTCCATATATGATCATGAAGTCAGGTACCTTCCCACACTGACAGACATATTCCAGCTCTGTGTACAAATAAAATCCATATCTTTTTAAATGGATTTGTTATGTGTCAACTTAGCAATTCTTCATAACTGTTAAAAGTAGGCTTTAATGGCAGAAAAACTTGGGTTAATCTTGACTTTACGAAGTCTTTACATTTGTGTGACTTTGGGCAAGTACCTTAAACTTTTTGTTTCTTCATCTGCAAAATGTAGATAGACTGAGGTATTATTATATGTTTGGTGCTTAACACAGGCCTGGCAAACACCAAGTGCTCAGTAAACTGTTGCTGCTCCTGCTATTATTATTATTATTAATTGCCATATGTCTCAAGACTCAGAAAATTACCCTAAGACTTGATGAGAGATACAGCCTTTGTATTTGGCATAAAGGATAAAGGGACTCTTTTTTAGGACAATAAAAGTTTTACCTGAAGCCATGAAAGCCATGTCTCCATTGTCAAAAGAATATTCACTTTAATGGATATTTCCTATATTTCTTCAGAACCTCACAGGTGACTGAGACTCTGCTAGGGGTAATGGGTATAAATATGAAGGAAACAGTCATGATCTTCTGGGGTTTCATGGCCAAGAGGTGAAAGAATCATATAAATAGGTAAGCACAGCATGATATGGACAAGCAAACAGTAAGGACAGTACAGTGAGAAGAGCTAGGAGGATGCAGAAGGGCAGTGGGCAGAACTGGGAAGGGCTTGTCAGAGATTGAGATCAGTTCAGTTGAGTCTAAATTCTAAGTAAAAAGACAACAGGGGATTATGATTACCAAATGGTTTTTTTAAACTAAAATTTTATAGGCAAAAAGAAGTCACTGATCAAATTATTTGCTTATCTGCCTGATCTTCAGTTGGGCAGAAAGGATCACAAAAGAGTCTTCAATTGATACAAAGAGACACAGAGAGAGAGAGAGATAGAACAGTTTTGGATACAAGGCCCTAGACATACACATATATATTAGTAAATACTTACCAAGTAAGCCTTTTTTAGTACATCAGGGATAGTTATCAATGTAAGAAGTTCATTTTATTATCATCTTATTTTTCCTAAAAAGACTTCTGATATGGTTTGGCTGTGTCCCCACCCAAATCTCATCTTGAATTGTAGCTCCCATAATTCTCAAGTGTTGTGGGAGGGACCCGTGGGAGATAATTGAAATCATGGGGTGTTTTCCCCCATACTATTCTCAAGGTAGTGAATAAGTCTCACAAGATCTGATGGTTTTATAAGGGTTTTCCCTTTTGCTTGGTTCTCATTCCCCCTGGTCTGCTGCTATGTGAAACGTGCCTTTTGCCTTCTGCCATGATTGTGAAGTCTCCCCAGCCACGTGGAACTGTGAGTCCATTCAACCTCTTTTTCTTTATAAATTACCCAGTCTCGTGTATGTCTTTATCAGCAGTGTGAAAAGGGACTAATACTCCTTAAAGACAATTATCTAGGTAACGCTCTCAATTCTCCCCTTCCACTTGCATGTAGATTCTTATTCTTAACTTGACAAAAAGGCAGACACATAAGTAGGGTCATTATTGATAACCCTAGGTAGTCTATTGACTCGAAAGTAATCTGATTATGTGGCTCACATTTACTTTGATGTGAATTAAGATTTTAATTTCTGCTAATTTTTAAATATACGTTGTAAAATGAATTTTACTAATAACAGGAGCAACAGATCAGTCTTTTAAATGTTATGAGACTTGTGAATGTATAGGAGAAATAACCTAAACTCTCTAATAAATCATTCACATAAATAATCTCAAAGAAGATGCTTAGGTGTTTAAAGTATTAAATGCTTATAAGTATGTAGCTCACAAAATTTATCAATACATAAAACACATTCTTTGCTGAATTGACCTCTTTCTCCATTAGGTACTGGAGTCCTAGATACAAGTTTTAGGAGCTCCCTAGACAATACATATCATTTTTCATAATGTATACTACACTGACATGTAAGCAAAAATCACAGCAGCAACAAAATCAAAAGATTATATGGTAAGGTAAGTTCCAAACTTCTCTGAGATTATTTGAAGACACATAATGAATATAAATATATTTCAACTCTTTGCTTTCAAATAACTAAAATGAGAAACAATTTACCAAATGAAAAACTCCAGGGGGTGGAGTCAAGATGGCCGAATAGGAACAGCTCCAGTCTACAGCTCCCAGCATGAGCGACGCAGAAGACAGGTGATTTCTGCATTACCAACTGAGGTACTGGGTACATCTCACTGGGGAGTGTTGGACACTGGGTGCAGCACAGTGGGTGCAGCACACCGAGCATGAGCCAAAGCAGGGTGAGGCATCGCCTCACCCAGGAAGCCCAAGGAGTCAGGGAATTCCCTTTCCTAGTCAAAGAAAGGGGTGACAGATGGCACCTGGAAAATCAGGTCACTCCCACCCTAATACTGCACTCTTCCAATGGTCTTAGCAAATGGCACACCAGGAGATTATATCCCACGCATGGCTCAGAGGTTCCTATGCCCACGGAGCCTCGTTCATTACTAGCACAGCAGTCTGAGATCAAACTGCAAGGTTGCAGGCAGCAAGGCTGGGGGAGGGGTGCCCGCCATTGCCAAGGCTTGAGTAGGTAAAAAAAGCAGCTGGGAAGCATGAACTGGGTGGAACCCACTGCAGCTCAAGGAGGCCTGCCTGCCTCTGTAGACTCCACCTCTGGGGGCAGGGCATAGCCAAACAAAAGGCAGCAAAAACCTCTGCAGACTTCAATGTCCCTGTCTGACAGCTTTGAAGAGAATAGTGGTTCTCCCAGCATGCAGCTGGAGATCTGAGAATGGAAAGACTGCCTCCTCAAGAGGGTCCTTGACCCCCGAGTAGCCTAACTGGGAGGCACCCCCTGGTAGAGGCAGAGTGACATCTCACATGGCCAGGTACTCCTCTGAGACAAAACTTCCAGAGGAATGATCAGGCAGCAACATTTGCTGTTCACCAATATTCGCTGTTCCGCAGCCTCCACTGCTGATACCCAGGCAAACAGGGTCTGGAGTGGACCTCCAGTAAACTCCAACAGACCTGCAGCTGAGAGCCCTGACTGTTAGAAGGAAAACTAACAAACAGAAAGGACATCCACACCAAAACCCCATTTGTTTGTCACCATCATCAAAGACCAAAGGTAGATAAAACCACAAAGATGGGAAAAAACAGAGCAGAAAAACTGGAAACTCTAAAAATCAGAGCACCTCTCCTCCTCCAAAGGAATGCAGCTCCTCACCAGCAATGGAACAAAGCTGGATGGAGAATGACTTTGACGAGTTGAGAGAAGGCTTCAGACAATCAAACTACTCCAAGCTAAAGGAGGAAGTTCGAAACCATGGCAATGAAGTTAAAAACCTTGAAAAAAAAATTAGATGAATGGCTAACTAGAATAACCAATGCAGAGAAGTCCTTAAAGGACCTGAGGGAGCTGAAAACCACAGCATGAGAACTATGTGATGAATGCACAAGCCTCAGTAGCCTATTCGATCAACTGGAAGAGAGGGTATCAATGACGGAAGATCAAATGAATGAAATGAAGCAAGAAGAGAAGTATAGAGAAAAAAGAATAAAAAGAAATGAACAAAGCCCCCAAGAAATATGCGACTATGTGAAAAGGCCAAATCTACGTCTGATTGGTGTATCTGAAAGTGACAGGGAGAATGGAACCAAGTTGGAAAACACTCTGCAGGATATTATCCAGAAGAACTTCCCCAATCTAGCAAGGTAGGCCAACATTCAACTTCAGGAAATACAGAGAATGCCACAAAGATACTCCTCAAGAAGAGCAACTCCAAGACACATAATTGTCAGATTCACCAAAGTTGAAATGAAGGAAAAAATGTTAAGGGCAGCCAGAGAGAAAGGTCGGGTTACCCACAAAGGGAAGCCATCAGACTAACAGCTGATCTCTTGGCAGAAACTCTACAAGCCAGAAGAGAGCGGGGGCCAATATTCAACATTCTTAAAGAAAAGAATTTTCAACCCAGAATTTCATATCCAGCCAACCTAAGCTTCATAAGTGAAGGAGAAATAAAATACTTTACAGACAAGAAAATGCTGAGAGATTTTGTCACCACCAGGCTTGCCCTAAAAGAGCTCCTGAAGGAAGCACTAAACATAGAAAGGAAAAACTGGTACCAGCCACTGCAAAGACATGCCAAATTGTAAAGACCATCGAGGCTAGGAAGAAACTGCGTCAACTAATGAGCAAAATACTCAGCTAACATCATAACGACAGGATCAAATTCACACATAACAATACTAACCTTAAATGTAAATGGACTAAATGCTCCAATTAAAAGACACAGACTGGCAAATTGGATAAACAGTCAAGACTGATCAGTATGCTGTATTCAGGAAACCCATCTCACGTGCAGAGACACACATAGGCTCAAAATAAAGGCATGGAGGAAGATCTACCAAGCAAATGGAAAACAAAAAAAGGCAGGGGTTGCAATCCTAGTCTCTGATAAAACAGACTTTAAACCAACAAAGATCAAAAGAGACAAAGAAGGCCATTACATAATGGTAAAGGGATCAATTCAACAAGAAGAGCTAACTATCCTAAATATACATGCACCCAATACAGGAGCACCCAGATTCATAAAGCAAGTCCTGAGTGACCTACAAAGAGACTTAGACTCCCACACAATAATAATGGGAGACTTTAACACCCCACTGTCAACATTAGACAGATCAATGAGACAGAAAGTTAACAAGCATACCCAGGAATTGAACTCAGCTCTGCACCAAGCGGACCTAATAGATATCTACAGAACTCTCCACCCCAAATCAACAGAATATACATTCTTTTCAGCACCACACCACACCTATTCCAAAATTGACCACATAGTTGGAAGTAAAACACTCCTCAACAAATGTAAAAGAACAGAAATTATAACAAACTGTCTCTCAGACCACAGTGCAATCAAACTAGAACTCAGGATTAAGAAACTCACTCAAAACTACTCAACTACATGGAAACTGAACAACCTGCTCCTGAATGACTACTGGGTACATAATAAAATGAAGGCAGAAATAAAGATGTTCTTTGAAACCAACGAGAACAAAGACACAACATACCAGAATCTCTGGGACACATTCAAAGCAGTGTGTAGAGGGAAATTTATAGCACTAAATGCCCACAAGAGAAAGCAGGAAAGATCTAAAATTGACACCCCAACATCACAATTAAAAGAACTAGAAAAGCAAGACCAAACACATTCAAAAGCTAGCAGAAGGCAAGAAATAACTAAAATCAGAGCAGAACTGAAGGAAATAGAGACACAAAAAACCCTTCAAAAAAAATCAATGAATCCAGGAGCTGGTTTTTTGAAAAGATCAACAAAATTGATAGACTGCTAGCAAGACTAATAAAGAAGAAAAGAGAGAAGAATCAAATAGACACAGTAAAAAATGATAAAGGGGATATCACTACCGATCCCACACAAATACAAACTACCATCAGAGAATACTATAAACACCTCGACGCAAATAAACTAGAAAATCAGGAAGATATGGATAAATTCCTCGACACATACGCCCTCCCAAGACTAAACCAGGAAGAAGTTGAATCTTTAAATAGACCAATAACAGGCTCTGAAATTGAGGCAATAATTAATAGCTTACCAACTAAAAAAAGTCCAGGACCAGATGGATTCACAGCCAAATTCTACCAGAAGTACAAGGAGGAGGTGGTACCACTCCTTCTGAAACTATTCCAATCAACAGAAAAAGAGGGAATCCTCCCTAACTCATTTTATGAGGCCAGCATCATCCTGATACCAAAGCCTGGCAGAGACACAACAAAAAAAAAGGGAATTTTAGACCAATATCCCTGAAGAACATCGATGCAAAAGTCCTCAATAAAATACTGGCAAACTGAATCCAGCAGCACATCAAAAAGCTTATCCACCATGATCAAGTGGGCTTCATCCCTGGTATGCAAGGCTGGTTCAACATATGCAAATCAATAAATATAATCCAGCATATAAACAGAACCAACGACAAAAGCTACATGATAATCTCAATAGATGCAGAAAAGGCCTTTGACAAAATTCAACAACGCTTCATGCTAAAATCTCTCAATAAATTAGGTATTGATGGGACATATCTCAAAACAATAAGAGCCATCTATGACAAATCCACAGCCAATATCATACTGAATGGGCACAAACTGGAAGCATTCCCTTTGAAAACTGGCACAAGACAGGGATGCCCTCTCTCACCACTCCTATTCAACATAGTGTTGGAAGTTCTGGCCAGGGCAATTAGGCAGGAGAAAGAAATAAAGGGTATTCAATTAGGAAAAGAGGAAGTCAAATTGTCCCTGTTTGCAGATGACATGATTGTATATCTAGAAAACCCCATCGTCTCAGCCCAAAATCTCCTTAAGGTGATAGGCAACTTCAGCAAAGTCTGAGGATACAAAATTGATGAGCAAAAATCACAAGCATTCTTATACACCAATAACAGACAAACAGAGAGCCAAATCATGAGTGAACTCCCATTCACAATTGCTTCAAAGACAATAAAATACCTAGGAATCCAACTTAGAACTGACGTGAAGGACCTCTTCAAGGAGAACTACAAACCACTGCTCAATGAAATAAAAGAGGATACAAACAAATGGAAGAACATTCCATGCTCACGGGTAGGAAGAATCAATATCGTGAAAATGGCCATACTGCCCAAGGTAATTTATAGATTCAATGCTATCTCCATCAAGTTACTAATGACTTTCTTCACTGAATTGGAAAAAACTACTTTAAAGTTCATATGGAACCAAAAAAGAGCCCACATCGCCAAGTCAATCCTAAGCCAAAAGAACAAAGCTGGAGGCATCACGCTACCTGACTTCAAATTATACTGAGGCTACAGTAACCAAAACAGCATGGTGCCGGTACCAAAACAGAGATATAGACCAATGGAACAGAAAGAGCCCTCAGAAATAATGCCGCATATCTACAACTATCTGATGTTTGACAAACATGACAAAAACAAGAAATGGGGAAAGGATTTCCTATTTAATAAATGGTGCTGGGAAAACTGGCTAGCCATATGTAGAAAGCTGAACCTGGATCCCTTCCTTACACCTTATATGAAAATTAATTCAAGATGGATTAAAGACTTAAATGTTAGACCTAAAACCATAAAAATCCTAGAAGAAAACCTAGGCAATGCCATTCAAGACATAGGTATGGGCAAGGACTTCATGTCTAAAACACCAAAAGCAATGGCAACAAAAGCCAAAATTGACAAATGGGATCTAATTAAACTAAAGAGCTTCTGCACAGCAAAGGAAACTACCATCAGAATGAACAGGCAACCTACAGAATGGGAGAAAATTTTTGCAATCTACTCATCTGACAAAGGGCTAATATCCAGAATCTACAATGAACTCAAACAAATTTACAAGAAAAAACAACTCCATCAACAAGTGGGCAAAGAAGATAACAGACACTTCTCAAAAGAAGACATTTATGCAGCCAAAAAACACATGAAAAAATGCTCATCATCACTGGCCATCAGAGAAATGCAAATCAAAACCACAATGAGGTACCATCTCACACCAGTTAGAATGGCAATCATTAAAAAGTCAGGAAACAACAGGTGCTGGAGAGGATGTGGAGAAATAGGAACACTTTTACACAGTCGGTGGGACTGTAAACTAGTTCAACCATTGTGGAAGTCAATGTGGCGACTCCTCAGGGATCTAGAACTGGAAATACCATTTGACCCAGCCATCCCATTACTGGGTATATACCCAAAGGGTTATAAATCATGCTGCTATAAAGACACATGCACACGTATGTTTATTGTGGCACTATTCACAATAGCAAAGACTTGGAACCAACCCAAATGTCCAACAATGATAGACTGGATTAAGAAAATGAGGCACATATATACCATGTAATACTATGCAGCCATAAAAAATGATGAGTTCATATCCTTTGCAGGGACATGGATGAAGCTGGAAACCATCATTCTCAGCAAACTATCCCAAGGACAAAAAAACCAAACACCACATTTGTTCTCACTCATAGGTGGGAATTGAACAATGAGAACACATGGACACAGGAAGGGGAACATCACACACCAGGGCCTGTTGTGGGGTGGGAGGATGGGGGAGGGATAGCATTAGGAGATATACCTAATGTTAAATGATGAGTTAATGAGTGCAGCACACCAACATGGCACATGTATACATACGCAACAAACCTGCACGTTGTGCACATGTACCCTAAAACTTAAAGTATAATAAAAAAAAGTAAACTGGGGCACAATAAAGTGTTAAAGAGTTAAAAAAAAAGAAAAACTCTGAGGTATTACTATTTTCTTATAATAACAATACACTAAAAACAACCATTCACAACTAATAAGGATAATATTTATGTAGTACTTGGTGCTTTGCCAAGTGTGCTTCTACACCTCATTATATTTGAGCTATGTGGTATCCATGTGAAGTGTTACTGTAGCACGTGAAGAAGGCTAACTTCATAGAGTAAGTGCACTTTTAGCTAACAGGTTAAGGGATATGTTCTCTCAAATAGAGAAATTACTAAGTTAATCCTGAATCTTCTTCCATCCAGAACCACCTGTTACTAAGTGCTGTTGGTTCTAACCCATAGCTTTTGGTAAAATTTTTCTTTGCTTTTCATTTCTTCCTTACTAAAATGAAAGACCTATAAAGGCAGAGAGTTTGTCTATGATTGCCATATTCTCATTTCTGGAATAGTGGCTGGCGATAATAGATGCTCAATAAATATTTTTAAACAAATAAATTCCTATAATTCTGTTTCTTCAAACCTCCCTACCATGGATTTATATGGAACCTCCTAATTGGCACCATGAGCCAGATTTTCTTTTCTCTCATGTACCTTACATTTGACTGCTTGATGGATTTTACTAAAGGACAGATTTGTTTTACTCCCTAGCTTCAGCATTTAAATGTCTCATTATTATTACAAACTTCTCACCCTGGCATTTAGGGTCAGCCACTAATAGCCTGACCTACCTTTCACCAGATCCCTGCCTTCAGTTTCCAAACATCGTTTGTGTCATTCCCATCATCCCTCAGATCATCTTGCCTATTTGACTCTGTTCATGCAGGTCCCTTGACTCCCGAAGGCCACATCCATCATCTTTACCTATTGAAACATTATCAGTCTTTGAATATTGCTCTGAAATGCCCCTTCATTCAAGACCCACTGTCAGGTGCCAACACTTAGTCTTATGTACCTATGTTATTCTGCCTTGTGATTTAAGGTACGTGTGGATGCTTGTTTTGTCCTCAGTTCTCTAAGCTCACTAAGACTGACAACTATGTCTTATGTATCTTTTACCTTAAATAATTTACCACATGTAATAAATGGTCAACACATCTCTGCTAAGTTGAAGTGATTTCAAAAGATAGGGCACAGGATTGGAAAACATGGTGATAAATATAACATCTGCCTTACAGTTTTGTCTAAAAAATGCAACTGGAAAAAGTGAAAGTGATAATGCTTTGCAAACTTTAAAGTGCTATACAGATTCAGATATTTTTCAATTGTATTTCATGGAACTTGTCGGATAAACAAGAAATGAAAGCTACTCAGTTATTGTGAGTCCTTCCTGTCATTGCTCGTGGTAAATGAGGGGAGGGGAAAAGGAGAACATTCTTTTGCTCCCAGCAGCCAAATTGCCCAGCAGATGAAAAATTAGCATCTGAACATATTTTATCATTAATGCTCAGCTGTATCCCTAAATTGCTATGTGATAGCATTTAGAAATGGTTCTTTGTGATATTATTTGGAGGATTAGAGTTTATCATGTATTTAATGTATTAAGCTGATAAAAAAGACATATCTCCAAACAAGGAAACAAAAAAATCTTTACTGGAAAATACTGTAATTCTACTCTGTGTTCCTATCATTGTCTATGGGGGCCCCTCATTTAGAACTCAGCACAAAAGGCTGCCTGTGAAGACAGAAGCAGAGGAAATGGTGTTGGGAACTGGTCTGAGTGGTGAGAGCAGTCTTGTCTCCAAAGAAAGCTGTTTCCCATGCCACATTCTGCTTCAGATATTCCTGACTTTAAAGACAAGCTGGATACAGGTTATGATATCTGAGAACTTTGGACAAATGTGGCTTATTGTGATATAATCTGATTTCAGAAGGGCTTATGCAATTCACATTCCTTGTCTGAGGCTTTCCCACATTTCTGGATAGCTGATGATAATTTTTTCTCTTTTTAAAATTCAGTAAAGGAGAAAACATCTGCCCATTATCTGAAAGGCTATAACAGCCACCTCTTTGGAGTGAGAGTGGGGCTATGAATCACTGTTTTTCTGTTTCTTCATTTCATTTATGTGCAGGTTTACTAGACACCCTGGACTGGTTTGAAACCTCCCAATGACGTCAATGGGGCAGAAAAATTGGAGCAGCGGAGACAGCTGCAATGCACCAACTCTACTGAGGTTTTATTCTTTTCTCCCAGGGTGACATCTGAGACAGATATTATCAATCAAGCCCTCCTGGCTCAGCACCAAATCAAAGGTACTTTATCATTCAAAGCAGTAAAAGCTGCAATTAGATGATCTCTTCAGCTTTTTCCCTAGCAATATTTTGTTCATGATAATTAATAATGCAATTAAAACTGAATTAAATAAGAGAATGCTTACTAAAACATTTAACTTAAATAGGAGAGCAATTTTCTTTAATGTCTCATTAAAAAATTATTAAAGATCATTATATATGTTTTATATAAAAATTCTAAACAAATTATTATATTTCCACAAAACAATAATAAAGCCAAATGATAAATTCTGACATGTTTCCAAGAAATGTCCAAATGTTCAGAAAAAAATAGGTACAGATATAACGAAGCTTTACCATCATTTAGGAAGCAAACAACAACCACACCGAAAAACCCTGTGACAACTGACAGGAAGGAAGCTAGTGCTCTGAGAATTAACATTTATTTCAAAAACATTCAAAATAAAACCAAAAAGAAAGAAGCAGAGCCAACTGCTTTTTTGCTTGCTAGGCATAACACATTATTTACTGACTTTTTAAGCCCTTTTTTGAGGAATGGTCTTATTTGCCTGAGTAAATAATAATATACTGAAATCTAAAAAAATAGCACTTAATATAATTATTTAAAGTAAAGGTCTTTGCTCTATCTTTTTCTTCCCTCTATTTTTTTAAAAGAAGGGAACTTTAAACTACTAAGGCTATCCAAGGCCAATCATAGCAAATCAAACTAATAAATGCACTGAAGATAGATTTTTGTTTGTTTTTAAAGTTCCCTAGGAAAGCTAGGCATAGAACACTCTAACCAGAGTGAAAAGTAGGGAACTGACTGCAATCTCATCTTCCCTTTCATTCTGGAGTATTTGTTGGCAAACAATGCTGGTGGTAAAATAACTACAAAGTGGAGTAGAGAGAAGATTGGGAGTAAAAATAAGGGTGAAAACACCAATGTCAATCTCAAGATTATGTAGCCACACTCAATAGAATCTAAAGCTATTCAATGTAGCAAGTCAACCTGGCCAAGGGTAAGAAACACAGAAACAATATTCTTCAGTAATTGTCTATTGTCCAAGAAACAGCATCATCAGCTCATTATGTTATCCCATTAGCTAACAGTATACATGATATGTATTCCTCTAAATTAATAAAAAGGTTCCAGAAATATGAAAGGCCATTGTGCAGGAGACTTGCTTTTTCAATGAGGAGCGAACAAGAGAACATGTGTTTAAATGTCAGCACTAAGAGTTTAGGTTAGCTAGAATAACAAACTTCTTGCCAATCGGGTAATGTTTACCCAAGGGTGGGTATCTAAAGTGTTCTTTAGTACTTGGATTTAAACAATAAGTTTTGTTTCATCCTCTCCCATTCATTTAGCTGTGAAACAGACAATAAATTACAGTTCAAGCTACCAAATATCTTGTACATTATTTACAAGTCTGAACTTCCTAACTGAGCAAGCCCTAAACTTTCTACCATGACTAGATTCATCATTCCTTTCACTCAGCACAATGGTATTGATATGGGCATTGAGGCCTGTTACATGCAGATTTGTACCCAGATTCATCTCTTAGTAGAGACATGTCCTTGAATTACTCTGCATATGCACAGTAATAATGAAATGACACATGAATAAAATACCTCAGAGACACTCTAAATGGGACAGCTATTAGTTTCAGATATTTATTTTAAAATATGTATTATTGTGTTTCAGTGCCAGGCACAGTGCTAGATAGTGGACACACATACACACATTCTCTCTCTCTCTCTCAATCCACAGAGTAAATCAAGCTATCAACTTGAGAATCATTCTTGCCTTCCACATCTGATCACCACTACCACTAACAATAAAAGCAAATAAGACCCCTTCATAACTGTGGGCAATCTGTTTTATCTGCCAGTGGCCGGCCCAAATCTTGCCAGTGTCATAAACAAGTGAATAGCTGCCCAAGTTGTTACCTACCCTGGAGTATTCCACCTCTTTTGCCTTTTTGAATTAATTTTCTCTTTTTCTGGCAATGGCTGCCCTAATTCATGTCTTTTTATCATTTCTTTCCTGAGTTACTGCTACAGCCTTCTGAACAGTTCCCTGCCTTGAGCTTTATTTCTATGATTATCTTTTTAAATTATAAATTGTGTCATGCCACTCCCTGCTTACAAACCTCCAGGACTTCTCAAAGATTTTATGAAAAAACTCTGTTCCTTAACATGTCACAACAAACCCTATATGATACGTAGCTTGATTCACATTCTAACTTTACTTTCCTGATGTGACTTTTAATATCCACCTGTGTCATAATCTTCCCATTTCCTCAACTTGCTGTGTTGTTTCACATGTTCACATATTTTCTGCCCCTTTCCTCCATACGTATCTCCTAATTCCTCTTAATAAATACTTTATCATGACAGACACTTACCAGTTTGCAATACATGTATTCGTTCACATGTTGGCTTCCTCCCTACCTGACTGCGAATTCCTGAAAAGTATTAACATGTTACTCATTTCTGTTTCCACTAAACGGGCACACAATGGCATGCTGTGTTTGAAAAATGTTAAATGAATCCATGAGCATTAGAAGTTATTATTTCAGTTAATCTACCTTGTCAACGAGGTTTTAAAATCCTTTCTATAGAATAGGGATGGATCTTTAGGGGGACTCTTGGTCAATTAGGCCCCATTTCCTTCCTCCCTGGACCTTGTTTTCATTGAAGAAACAAGCATTGGATCCTGAACTCATAAGAAAGGATTCTAGAAGTTCTAGAATCACACTTAGACTTATTTAAAATTCCCACCCTCTGAGGGTTCCCTGTGTTTTTAAGAAGCGTACAATCTACCATGTCAGTCCAGAAATTGCAGTGAAGCCAGAGGTGGAAGCCTACAGCAGTCTATACAGCAAGCTAATTAATCATTTATTGACAACTACACTTGTTCAAATGACCTGAATGTCCTGGACCATTTGTCTATTCATCATTCAGCAACTATTGATTGGCATCTGTGTCATCCTACACATTGCAAATTCAGTAAGGAACAAATAGGTTAGTTTATATTCACTGAGTATTTATTATGATATACTTTTTTTCCTTCAAATACATTTTTGATGTTTGAGCAGCCCATAAAGAGGGCTATATTTGCAATGGGTAGTTCTCACTCTCCTGGATCTTCTTCACATAACTTCTGTTTCTGTGTTCACTTCCTACCCTCCATCATTTTCTGTGTTGCTACCCATCTCATATGCAGCCTTCACTGACCATTGACAAATAAAGGAGAAAATTATCATTGCTTTCTAAATATGCACAGACACTTATAGAGCCTGGTGTTGCTCATTCACCATATGATGGTGCTTTGAGATTACAAATTCATATGCTGAGTGAGTTTCCATGGTAAGGTTGACAAACTGAAAAAATCAGTAACTTTGAATCAATCAAAGTCATGAAAAGTTAAGGGCCGGGCATGGTGGCTCATGCCTGTAATCCAGCACTTTGGGAGGCCGAGGTAGGCAGATCACCTGAGGTCAGGAGTTTGAGACCAGCCTGGCCAACATGGTGAAACCTCGTCTCTACTAAAAATAAAAAATTTATCCAGTCCTTCCTGGCGGGTGCCTGTAATCCCAGCTACTCAGGAGGCTGAGGCAGGAGAATAGCTTGAACCCGGAGGTGGAGGTTGCAGTGAGCCGAGATCACGCCATTGCACTCCAGCCTGCGCAGCAAGATTGAAACTCCATCTCAAAAAAAAGAAAAAAAAAGTTAAGATAGATCTTTTCTGAACAGTTGATTGACATTCATAGGCTAGATATTGAGCATGTATATTTCATTATCCAAATGTAATCAAAAGGTCCTTGAAGATATTTCACTTATTTACAACATTTTCAGCACGCAGCATATCTTATATAGTCCTCCTTGCCCATAGCATGAGTGCCATAAAAATTTGTTGACTTGCATTTGTAAACAATCAAAATCTTTTTAGTTAAGAGCACCAAATAGCTCTGGATAAATTGGGAAATAAATATCATTTTTCTGTTTTTAAAGACCACAAGAAAATTTAAACATATTCATTAACTAAAATTTAAATATTTAAAAACTTTATAAATAACAACTTAAAAATTAAAATCACTGCCATTAGCAATCAAGAAATCAGTAATTATAAAAGTTGTATTTATTTATCATATGGTAGAAAGAGTTTTAGAATAACACGGAACCGAGTTTTCATTCAGCTTCTGCTCAATATTTTTTTCATGAAAATGAAAAAGTTAACACTGTCACAGCCTGTTTTTAATATGCAATACAGGGATAAGAGTTCCTATCTAATAGATTGTTATGAAGAATAAAGTAGTGGGTATAAGGTTCCCTAAATTGGCATAGAGTAGATATTTAAAGTAGTTTTTAAAAACAATATAATAAATTTTTGTTTATTTTGACTTCTTTTTTGGGGGGGGAGAAGAGAAAAAAACATTACTTGGTAACCTCAAAATATGTTACCTGTCCTGAGCTTTATTAAATACTAAGTTAGAATAAGAGATGTATACATAACTTTTTCCTTTCATTGTCTTTTCTTTTTTTTTAAGGAACAGTAGGCATTGTGAGGCTACCTGATGGTATCTTAAAATGTGAATTATAATTCCAATTCTAACACTTGGTCCTTTGTATCTTAGAAAGTGATTTTTGATGATGTGACTGGAATTTCACTAGATTTTTACTAAAAAAAACAATGCCTACCAAAGCCTGTATCGACTCCTGTAAAGCTTTGACTATTTACTGAACCATGATGATCCCACCTTTAGGAAAGGCTTCAGGGCATTCCTGTGGCTTACTTGGAAATCAATAAAACACCAGAGGCCTAACAGTAAATATCCTTGAACTAAGGTTCCTAAAATGTCACAGAGTCTGAATATTTATTATCTGGCTTCAATGCGCCGTGGACACAACCTAAACTTGACTTTTCCTGCCTGCAGCTTATGACACTGCTCAAGGACAATGAGATCTTTTAGGGCTTTGAAACTTTGCTGCTGTCAGAATAAAGTTTATAGAGTGATTATTAGTTTTCAAATAAAATCTTCCTTCAGGACAAGTATTCTCAAGGAGGTAAGAGGGTCAAAGACCAACGCTTGTCAGATGTTATTTCTACAAAGTCACCTGAATTCCTGGATATGCCTAAGTCCCAAGTCACACAGTTACAACTCTCTCTAACACACACATATGCATTCACTCATTTCACAAGTATTCATTGAGCCCTTACCAAGTGCTAAACACCATTCTAACCATTTGGCATATATTAATTAACAAAACAGACAACATTTCTTGCCTTCATGGTGTTCACATCCCAGTTTGTGGTAGGGGTAACATGGGACAAGAGGGAGACAGAAATAAACAATACACATAACCATACTGTAGGTTTTATCTTTCTCTGAGCCAGTCCTGCCCATTTCTGTCTCCATTCATTTGCATTTGTTTTTCTCTCTGTCTGGACTGCCTCCCTTGTCACACTGTTAGACTGAAGTCAAATGTCACCTCCTCTGTGAAGCAGATGCTAGCTCTCCTCGGGACCTCATGCAGCTTTATGCATAGCCCTTTTATGCCATTTCTCAGATTGTCTTCTTATTGGCAGATATCTATCCCTCCCATTAGAGGAGGAACCTAGACAGGAACCTGGCAAGGACTAATTCTTAGTAAGTACTGTATTGCCAGGGCCACTGACCAGAGAGCAAAAGAGAGTAGCACTCTCAATAAGGGTTCATTTAAGAAGTGAATGCAGCTTTATGCTACATAAGGAAAATAAAGATTAATTGTGAGATTAGTTGTGATTAGGATGTTTCTTTGCATACCATCCACAACAAAGTCTGAATAATTCATATATTTAAGAAATAGTTTACTTTAAATAGAACTATTTTATGTGAAGTACATTAGCATTATTTACTGAAAGCTGATTCAGCAGGCATGGTAATTCAAAAGATAACTTTTAATTAGTTGACACAAATAGCCTTGATAGAAATACCAGTTTTATAACTTGATTATCTTTTAATATGATAGCTTCATCTGTGCTATAATCTGCATTTATATTTGAATAAATTGAGGGCTATAGTTAAGAGATTTATTTTCTTCAACCTTCTAATTATCACAAGAAAATTAAATTACTGCATTATTTAAGAGGGAAGTCTTAGCTATCTGACTAATTCACTGTGATTGGCACAACAGAGCTTGCTTTGGGTGGCTGTGATCTCAGGCAGGGAATGTTCCAAGAGTGGATGGGCCTGCAGATTTTAGGCGACGCCTAGCCCCCATACTGTGTTAGATCTGTGGTTTTGTAGGCGGGGTTCTCTCAAGACTATCCGTTAGATTAGCTGCCTGCTTCTTGCCAGTCGACCTCCAACCTTGGAATTTTCCCATCTGTCTTCAGCGTGGGAAATCTTGCCTTTGTTGAGTCAACTATGCAATCAAAGAGGAAGCTGCATTTCTGACAGGGAGGAAGGTCTTAGGAGCAAGCTAACATCCCTTCCTGAAATCAGCTCTCAGGTTAATTTTAGGTCTACTGAACTGATAGCCTGAGCCATCTGCCTTTAACCAGCTTCTAAGTACTAAATAGCTTTTAAACTGAATAAGAATGTGTCCTTTATCGATCTTTTTTCTCCTAAAAAATCTTTTGCATGACATTTCATGGAAATAATCTCATTAACAGAAAGAGTTTGTTTTTCTGTCCCAAATTTGAGGCAAGTGCACCACACTTATTTTGTACCCTCCTAATACATAGTTCCATGCTAAACAGAGCAAATATGTGATGATTCGTACAAGACTGACTTTTAAGTGTGTGTTCCGCTGGAGCAGGATGTATGCAGTTCTATTATATAGCATAGAGAGGAAGAAGTAATGTCATTCTTCAAATGTTACATACATTGTCCTCACCAAAGTAGACAGTATAGGCATTTCACTCACACTGCACGTGCTAAGGCTCACATCTCAAGAGAAGAAAAATGTCCACGGTGCACAAAAAAAGAATACTTTTTTTAAAGTCTTAAATGTTTATAAATAAAAAAGTTGTTGATTGGAATGAAGTTTTCCACTGTCTGTATCTATCAGGGACTAACAGTCAGAGATAATATATTTGGATTTGTCCAAGTGTTACTATTTTACCGGTTTTATTTTCATCACAGTGACCTGGTCTCAGGCACAATTTTTCTCATACTGGCTTAGATAATTAAAGCAATGAGTCTTCTTTTAGCTAACAAAATATTCTTCACAACAGAACTACACATAGGACTGTAACCTAATGGTTGTCAAAATGAGCTCTTGCAGAGTCTGAAACTTGGCTTCTTCTCAGTGTTTGGCAGTGACAAATACACTCTGTTGGGCTCCATGGATTTTCAACTAGTTCAATAAAGAAGTATTTACTGGTTTCTGGAAATGTTTACACGTCTATAATTTAGCTTCTAATATAATTGCCTTGGTAGGTGATATGGTTTGGCTCTGTGCCCCCACACAAATCTCATCTAGAATTGTAATCCAAATTGTAATTCTTATGTGTTGAGGGAGGGACCAGGTGGGAGGTGATTGGATCATAGGGGCAGGTTCCTCCATGCTGTTCTGGTGATAGTGAGGGACAGCTCATGAGATTTGATGGTTTAAGTGTGACACCTCCTCCCTCTCTCTCTCTCTCCTGCCATCATGTAAGACGCGCCTTGCTTCCCCTTCATCTTCTGCCATGATTGTAAGTTTCCTGAGGCCTCCTAGCCTTGCTTCCTGTTTAGCCTGTGGAACTGTGAGTAAATCAAATCTCTTTTCTTTATAAATTACCCAGTCTCAGGTAGTTCTTTGTTGTTGTTGTTGTTGTTGTTGTTGTTGCTTTTTTTGAGATGGAGTCTGGCTCTGTCACACAGGCTGGAGTGCAATCTCGGCTCACTGCAACCTCCACCTCCGAGGTTCAAGTCATTCTCCTGCCTCAGCCTCCGGAGTAGCTGGGATTACAGGCATGTGCCACCACGCCTGGCTAATTTTTGTATTTCTAGTAGAGACGGGGTTTCACCATGTTGGTCAGGCTGGTCTTGAACTCCTGACCTTGTGATCCGCCCGCCCCGGCCTCCCAAAGTGCTGGGATTACAGGTATGAGCCACCACACCTGGCCAAGGTAGTTCTTTATAGCAGGGTGAGAATGGATGAGTATAGCAGGCAACACTGTTTTAGGTTAAGCCCATACATAATTCCACATACTAAATTTACTAAATGTAAGTGTGCCTTGCTTTAGAGAATCATGTAGTACAAAATGAATACATATAACACAAATAAATTAGAAAGTAATTTTACTATAAACATAATTCTTCTCTTTGCTCAAGGATTTCCCCTAGAGTTCATAAAATTTAGCTCCCCTACTGCATTTAAGTGATCGTTAACCTATAATTAATTGACGTGGTGTAATTGAAAATGTAGAGTTCCATTTTATTTTCTCACCTGAATTCACCATTAGCTATAGTCCAGTAGGAAAAAATTTGTAGGTAAAGTAACTTAAAAAAGTAAAGTTGGGTGCAGTGGCTGACACCTGTAATCTCAGCAATTTGGGAGGCCAAGGCAGGCAGACTGCTTGAGCCCAGGAGTTTGAGACCAGCCTGGGTAACACAGCAAAAACCCATCTCTACCAAAAATATGAAAATTAGCCAGGTGTGGTGACACAAGCCCGTGGCCCCTGCTACTCAGGAGGCTGAGGTGGGAGGATTGCTTTGAGCCCAAGAGGTGGAGGTTGCAGTGAGCAGTGATCAAACCACTGTAGTCCAGCCTGGGTGACACAGCAAGACTCTGCATCAAAAAACAAACCAACAAACAAAAAAACCCAAGTAAGTCAAATTAGCTCAACTGGAGAAAATAAAAAGTTATTCTTAACTCTTAGTGAGTTACATAAAAACAGATAAATCTTAATCAGGTAGAGGGCTTATAAGGATACTCTAGGCAGGCTTCCAAGCCTTCAGCTGTTGAATCTTGAAAACATTTTACCACTTAACAATTCAACAGTTTAACTGTGATGTTCATTTTCATCACTGCAAATTGCCATATAAGAGTAGTCCAAGCCATTGGGCCACCTCAAAGACTATAGGTAAATTCAAATAGACTCTTGAGGGTTTAGCAGCACTTGCTTGAGTTTTTTCCTCTTAAAATAGAATACAATTCTATTTCAATGGAAGCACCCTTAGCTTCTATGGGAAACACCCTGACCAGTTTCTGACTCCAGGTTGGCCCCATATTTTGGCTTATGCCCTTCTCTGCTTTAATATCTTTATGATCCCTCACAGCTTTCAGGAGAAAGTTGAAGTTCTCTTGAGGGCTTATCCAGCCCTATCGCCTTTTCAGTGTTGTCACAAGCAATCATTTTCCTTCTCGTGTCTTAGAACATCAATAGTTATTCTCCAGGATGAGTCATGCTATGCTATATTATGCCTGGAAGGTCTTCCTTCTGATTGTCGTTTACTTATGGCCTACTTATCCATCAAAATTCTGATTATGGGTCACCTCCTTTACCCCCAATCTGATACAGGTGTATCCATGTGCCCAAAGCAGACTGTATACACACCAATAATTGTTTTAACATGCTGATTTATAATCATTCATTTATTTGGGGGTTCACCCTATCTGATAATTATACAACTTTAGATTCCAGAAGCCAGCACAGTACCTGGTACATAGAAAGTACTAAGTACCTACCAAAAAGATGAGTGAATTGACCATTTCAATGGATAAGTGTAATTTTTAAAAGTTCCTTTAAACATCATATTATAACTGAAAGGATCTGGATATCAAAAAAAGAGCTTGCCAACTTATACATAATGTGAAGATGAGGAGATGAAAAAAGAAGCTGATATTTACTAAATTAATTCTTTTAAAAATTTCTCAACATCACTAATCATCAGAAAAATGCAAACAAAAACTATGATGAGCTACCATCTCACAATAGTCAGAATTGCTATCATCAACACGTCAAAAAACAATACTTCTGATGAGGCTGCAGAGAAAAGGGAACACTTATATATTGTTGGTAGGAATGTAAATTAGGTCAGCCACTGTGGAAAGCAGTTTGGAAATTTCTCAAAGATCTTAAAACAAAACTATCATTCAATCCAGCAATCCCATTACTGGGCATATACCCAAAGGAAAATAAATTGTTCTACCAAAAAGACACATCCATTCATATGTTCATCACAGCACTATTCACAATAGCAAAGACATAGAATCACCGTAGGTGCCCATTCACAGTGAATTGGATAAAGAAAATGTGGTACATATACACCACGGAATACTATGCAGCCATAAGAAAAAATGAGGTCATGTCCCTTGCGGCAATATGGATGCAGCTGGAGGCCATCATCCTAAGTGAATTAATGCAGGAACAGAAAAGCAAATACCTCATGTTCTCACTTATAAGTGGGAGCTAAACATTGCATACACATGGACACAAAGACAGGAATAATAAACTCCATAGACTCCAAAAGCAGGGGATAAGGGTAGAGCTGGAAAACAACCCATTGGGTACTATACTCATTACCTGCGTGATGGGATCAATCGTACTCCAAACCTCAGCATCACACAATATACGAGTGTAACAAACCTGCACATATACCCCCTGAATCTAAAACAGAAGTTGAAATTTTTAAAAAGGACAGCTAGAATTTGCTGAGTTAATTCTTTGGACAAGGTCCTGTGCTAAGTACTTTTACATCTCATTTAAACACCACAATGAGTCACATATCAATTTTTTTTATATTTCATTCTTAATACAAGTTTAGTTTTTATTGAGTGCTTCATATGTGCCAGTAACTATGCTGGGTGCTTCATATTACATCACAATCTTCACAATATTTCAAGGGAAGCATTATAAACTCATTTACACACAAGAAAATTAAAGCTCAGGCCTGCTTGAGGTTATATAGCTGGTAAACAAGCTGTAATTTTCAACAGTATTGATCTGGTTCTCTAGGCAGTGTTTGTTTCACTGAAGCAACATCACACCACCCAGGCTGTTTCAGAGGTCCACTGAGATATTAATAGGCACTTCACCTCCAAAAAGAGTTTTGTGATCAGATAAATTTAAATAATGTTTCCCTTTTTAAAATATTCTTTTTAAAGAAAATTACAATGACATTAGTTATATATCACAAGTCTGAAAGCCAACAAGAACCTTCTTAACTGTCTAACCACATGTTTTCTAGTTTCAAGGAAATGCTTCCTTTTATATTTTGTTACAGAAGACTAATATTCCATCCCATAAAGTACATGACTGCCTTCAACTTAAGTTATTAAAATGGGAAGAAAAGATTTCATTTTCGACCCAATTACTCAAAATTCTCTCTTGAATTCCACTTTTTATGGGAATAGTAAAAATTCTAAATTCCTTTTCCTTGAATGTCTCTGATATTTTCTACCAATCCTAGAAAAAAAAATGTGAGCAGGCAAAATTGTGGACTGATTTATGAGAATTAGTTATGTTCAAAATTAAGAGTAAGTAACTCTAACTCTTAATTAAGAGTGCTTTGCTTTTCTGATTTACTCATCAACACCACCCAAAAGTATCATGCCAGGTAGGCACTGCACACAAAAATTATGCCAGCCACGATTTCTGCTCTCTAAAAAGCCTTGACATTCAGAGCAGTTCAAAGTTTAATCTCCAAACAAGCAATGCTCCTATTTAAAATGTATGGCCATACTCCTCTGCTTTGTTATACATGTAAACCTGGTACTATAATATTACAAAAGGGTAAATCAGTTTAAAAACCACACAAATTATTGCTTGGTTCTAGTTTGTGATACCCTTTGCATTCCACCACCCATAATTCCATGTTTTTGCTGTGTTAATCCTCAAAATGGAGACACAGTTCATGGACACCAGAAATATTTTAAGCAATATGAACTATTTTAAATCTCTCTGATAGCTCTAAAAAGAGGATAAAAGACATACTCATCAACTATTCATTAGCCACATAAAAATATATATCTAGGAGTAGTTAGAAAATCTTTACAATTTGTCATAACTGCTCATTATCTTCTATTTCTTTTAGTAAGAATCTAACAGGGAAAAGCTTTTTTAAAATAGTCATATTTAAATTTCAAGTAGACAAAAATAAATATCATTCACAGATGGTAGCCTGACCTGAGGAAACAGATAATTTATTCTTACAGAAAAACTCCACTCAATTCACAAGCTACTCCTATAATTTTTGAAAAGGTAAGGAAATTTTAATGTGTAAATGTACTCAATGCATTTTTCCTAAAAATCATATAATTTTGCAAAGCATAGTATTTTCCCTAAACATTTTATTTAAAATTTCTCATTATTCAGTGTTTTTAAATATAACACCATCTCCCAGCTTCATTCCTGAACTGTCAGATAAAATTTGATGTTCATAGCATCACCAACAACTACCATATCCACGAATGTTGTTGAGGAACTAACGTGCAACATCCTGAAAAGCTGGTACACTATTCATATCCCACACCTAGGGACTTAGTTCATTTTCATTATCTTCCCTGTGTTCTTGCTGCTACATAATTATTACTTAACTCTTTGTCCTTTTATTTTTCTTTCTGATGGCATGCCACTTACTATTGCAGAGTAAATATAATTTTCTATATAAATACAAATGACTTAGCAATCAACATGTAAGCATTCAACAGGAACATTGTCAATAGTTTGCTTAAGAAATCAATGAGAAAATCAATCTGTAGCCAAGTCTGAATGATAGCTTCCCATGATGCGTGTAGGATTTTTTCCAATATGCCTCCGAAAAAGAAATAATTTGAGTTTCCCAAATTGCAGAAATATCTCCCTTTAAACAGTATCCTCTGTTTTCATTCTCATTTTGCATTTTCTCCTCTGTTCCTGGTGATATGTCAGCATGTTCTGGGGTTTCTTTTAGCCGAAGTTCACAGTGATCTGATTAATCAAATACAATTCTCTCTCCTTCTCTGGTTTGCATTGCATTTGGAGCTATCCAACCTCCTGTCTGACTCGTTCTGCGTTGTTTAGCTCATTCAGTGCACCATGAGAGAACACCTAACACACAGGGTCAGATTTCCTGAATGACATATGTGAGACCACAACAAAGGCGAAAACCCCGGAGAGATTATAGGTCTTTCTCATCACAGAAGATTAGAGAGCAAAGAAAATATCCATGTTACACAAAGAAATAACAGTGCGACTGGAATAATGAATTCAACTTTCAGATTTGGTGCCAACTCCCTTGACTGCTCTAAGCATGCTGGTGTATATTTAAACTTTCACCGCTGGCCCAGGAAGACTGGCCTCTAAGCAGATACAATAGCACTTAAAGGCCACTGAAATCACAATTAACCCGGCACAACAGTATTAGGTTCAAAGATCCTCTGATCCCTGAAGAACTGATGGCATTTCCCAGAGTGACAAATTATACTCCAAAGGCATTCAACAGAGAGGACAAGGGTCCTGGCATTCTGGATTTCTGAGTAAAATGTAGGTGACTCATACTGAAAAAGACTGGTTTGCAATCAAATGAGAAGGCATGTTTGAATGGTCTCCCCTTTGTCTGTTTTTCAGGGCACAGTGTCATTTATCTTCCTTCTGGATGCTGATAATCCTGCATTTTAGTTGGATCTGTGTTCCTGGAAGGGATGCCTTATTTCCTTATTTCAGATTTGCCTCATATCTCATCTTCTTGACCTCACAATGTCTCAGAGAAGCTGACCTCAGGACAGGACTCATTTTGTGCAATAGTAGGAACAGGTGTAAAAAATAATACAGGTACACAGATGGTCGAAACTTAATTGTGAAAAACAGTTTCTAATTGGACTTCCTCTTATGCCCTTGTCCTACTACAGTTTATTTTCAAAATAGCATCTAAGATAATTCTTTAGAAACGTAACTCAGGTCACACATCGTTCACCAGCTGAACATCTTCCAGTTGGCCTCCCTTCTATTCACAATGACAGCCAAAGTTCTTACAACTGTCTCCAAGATGGTAGATACGGTCCTCATTCCTCATTCTCCCCATTCCCCACACTGCTGAAGCCACAGTGACCCTTTGTGGTTACTACACCATGCCAGGCATGCTCCTGCCTCTGGAATTTTTCAGTGGCTATTCTCTCTGCCTCATGTGCTCTTACCTAGTTTGCTCCATAGCTCACTCCCACACTTACTCAGTCCTTGTTCAAATGTCACCTCGTTATCAAGGTCTCGTCTGACCACCCTACCACAACAGCACTCTCTTTATTTTGCTTTTTTTTTTCTCACAACATCACTGTCTAATATACCATATATTTATTATATGTAACATCTGTACCCTTGCACTAGAAAGTAACTCCAGGAGAAAGAGGATTTCTGTATTTTTTCACTGCTTTATTGTCAGTGCCTACTGTAGTGCCTAACACAAAGTAGGAACTCAATAAATATTTGTTGAAAAATGAATTAATTTATAAATGAATAAAAGCAAATGCCAGTCTGGAGGTTTTCAGCTAATGAGAAAGAAGATAGTTGGCCTAGTTCATCATAAATAGAAGTGATTTTCATGAAAATAATATTTTGGGTCAGAGTGAATGTTCAAGGTAACTCTCTTACAGGAAAAGGCTTTATTTTCTCAGGTTGTTTGGAGAGTAATATAATTTTTGAGAAGGACTGAACAGAAAAGAGAGAGGCATCGGTGCATATGTTACATTTAATCTAATCTGGCAACAAAATGACTTTTGAGAATGCTACTAAAGTATTGTTTTTAGATTATGAAGAAAATATAAAATTAGCAAAGATGATCTAGGAATATTGGATAAGGAGAATTTTAAAGATGACATGTGGCTAATTCACCACATGATTCACGCTAATTTACCACCATAACCACAGGGAGAGACTTTGCTTGTACTATTGAAAATGGAAAGGAAGTAACCTATTTTCTTTTTCACTTCCATAGAAATATCAAAATGCTTAAGTTCCCTTTTAAATAACTGCTTTATTAAGATACAATTCATATGCTGTAAAATTTACATTTATAAAATGTCCAATTCAATGGTTTTTAATATATTCACAGTTTACAGCCATCACCACTATCACCCCATGTTCATCACCCCAAAAGGAAACTCCATTTCCATTTACTCCTAACTAACAGGGAGTGGCCCATTCTGAATATTTCATGTTAATTGAATCACACATTGCATGGGTTCTTTCACTTAAAGTTTTAAAAATTCATTCATTTTGTAGCATATATCAGTACTTTATTGCTTTTTACTACCAAAATAAATTCTATTGTACTCATATATCACATTTTGTTTATGTTGATTGTCATTGAGTTGTTTCTACTTTTTATCTATTATGTATGAATAATACTTTTATGAATACTCATGTACAAGTTTTTGCATGAATTTATGTGATTATTTTTCTGGTATATAAACATAGGTGTAAACTTGCTGCGTCATGTTGTAACTTTATGTTTAACATTTTGAGAAACTGGCAAACTTTTCCAATGTGGTCACACCATTTTACAATCCCACCAGAAATGTATGAGAGTTCCAATTTCCCTACCTTCTCTCCAGCATTTGTTATTGGCTGTCTTATTGACCATAGCCATCCTAGTGGGTGTGAAGCAATATCTCACTGTAGTTTTGATTTACATTTTCCTAATGACTAATGGTATGAGAGTCTATTTTCATATGATCATTGTCCATTTGTGTTTCTTCTTTGGAGAAATGCCTATTCAAATCCTTTGCCCATTTGTTAGTTACGGTCTGTGGCTTTTTGTTGTTGAATTGTAAGTATTCTTTGTGTATTCTAGAAACATGTCCCTTATCAGATACATGATTAACAAATATTTTCTCCCATTCGGTGGATTGTCCTTTCACTTTTTTTTTTTTTTTTTTGAGACAGAGTCTTGCTCTGTTGCCCAGGCTGGAGTGCAGTGGCACCATCTCAGCTCAATGCAACTTCCACCTCCTGGGTTCAAGCTATTCTCCTGCCTCAGCCTCCTGAGTAGCTTAGATTACAGGTGCACGCCACCATGCCCAGCTAACTTTTTTATTTTTAGTAGAGGTGGGGTTTCACCATGTTGGTCAGGCTTGTCTCGAACTCCTGACCTCGTGATCTGCCCACCTCGGCCTCCCAAAGTGTTGGAATTGCAGGTGTGAGCCACCCCGCCCAGTCCCCTTTCACTGTTTTAATAGCATCCTTGGAAGAACAGAAAGTTTTTCACTTTAATGAAATCCATTTCATCTATTTTTTCTTTGTCATTTATGTAATTGGTGTCATAGCTAAGAAACAATTGACTAACCCTAGGTCATGAATATTTACTCCTGTGTTTTCTTATTAGATTGTTATGCTTTTAGCTCTTACTTTTAGATCTATGATTCACTTTGGTTAGTTTTTGTACATGGAGTAAATTAGAAGTCTAATTCCATTCTTTTGCATGTGGATATCCAGTTGTCTCTGTACTATTTGTTGAAAAGGCGATTCCCCCACTCCCCCATTGAATTGCCTTGGCATCTTGGTCAAAAATAGATTGATTATACAGGCATAGATTTATTTCTAGCCTCTCAATTCTATTCTATTAATCTGTATATGTCTACCTTATGTCAGTACTATACTACCATTTTAGTAAATTTTTAAATTGGAAAGTGTGAATCCTCCAATTTCTTTTTTTTTTCCCCTCAAGGTTTGATTTGGTTTTTATAGGTCCCTTGCATTTCCATATGAATCCTAGGATCAGCTTGTCAATTTCTCCAAAAAAAAGAAAGCAACTGGAATTTTGATAAGGATTATTTTGAATCTGTAAACGAATCTGGGGAGTAATACCATCTTAAAATTTGAGTCTTCCAATCCACTAACATAGGACGTTCTTCTATTTATTTAGGTCTTCCTTAATTATTCTTCACCATGTTTTGTAGTTTTCAGCATAAAAGTCTTGCACTGCCTTGGCAAATTTATTTTTAAATATTTTATCCTTTTTGATGCTATTATAAAGGGAATTTTTTTTAATTTTCAAATTATTCATTGCTATTATATAGAATTACAATTGATTTGTATGTATTGATCTTATATCCTGCCACCTTGCTGAACTCTCATTTATTAGTTTTTTTTAGTTTGTGTATGTGTGTACTTCTTAGAATTGTCTCTATAAAAATTATATTATCTGCACAATTAAGTTCTTCTATGATGAATTTTATTTAGCTCACTAAAATTAAAGGAGGAAAAATGCATTTCTTTGAGTTTCCTGAGAGAAATCCATTGCCCCTCAGATAATAGTCTTAGAAAAAATAATGAACTGCAATTTGCATCTCTTATCAAATTCTACCATGTTAATATTAAAATAATCATAGTAATAATAACAATAGCTATTATAAATACCAGAAACCATACTTTTCAAACTGTACATTAATCTTCCCAACAATTCTCTGAAGTATGAAAAATTTTTATTCTCATTTTATAACAGAAAGTGAGCCTAAGAAGCCTTGCATGACTTGTCCAAGGAAATGGTTAATTAGATATAGTAGCAGTGCAGGAATTCAAATGTAAGTTATAGAAATTAAGTGGCCAGGCGTGGTGGCTTACCCCTGTAATCCCAGCACTTTGGGAGGCCAAGGCAGGCAGATCTCAAGGTCAGGAGATCGAGACCATCCTGGCTAACATAGTGAAACCCCGTCTCTACTAAAAATACAAAAATTAGCCAGGCGTGGTGGTGGGCACCTGTAGTCCCAGCTACTTGGGAGGCTGAGGCAGGAGAATGGCATGAACCCGGGAGGTGGAGCTTGCTTGCAGTAAGCTGAGATCGCGCCACTGCACTCCAGCCTGGGTGACAGAGCGAGACTCTGTCTCAAAAAAAAAAAAAAAGAAAAGAAAAGAAAAAGAAAAAGAAATTAAATCTGAGAGACACAGCATGCTCAAAGTAACTCACACAGGATATCCAGAGTCAGGGCTCGAACTTAAGTTCTTAGACTCTATATTTCAAATGCATTATGCCCTACTGCCTATAATAGAGATTCCTGGTCTTTTCTTTCTTTCTTTCTTTCTTTCTTTCTTTTTTTTTTTTTTTGAGATGGAGTCTCTCTCTGTTGTCCAGGCTGGAGTGCAGTGGCACAGTCTTGGCTCACTGCAACCTCAGCCACCCGGGTTCAAGCAATTCTCCTGCCTCAGCCTCCCGAGTAGCTGAGATTACAGGCACCTGCCACCACGCCGGGCTATTTTTTTGTATTTTTAGTAGAGATGGGGTTTCACCATGTTGGCCAGGCTGGTTTCGAACTCCTGACCTTGTGATCCACCCGCCTTGGCCTCCCAAAGCACTGGATTACAGGTGTAAGCCACTGTGCCCGGCCTGATTGCTGGTCTTTTCATAAGAGATGAACCACCAGTAGTAGTAATTTCTTGGGTTGGGGAAAAAAGAACACACATATGAAATATATTACTCTAGGATTATGTCTGCAAATGGCTCTCTTTTTGCTATCTACTAAAGCATGTCTTGTTGATGGAGTAAATTTTGGTTTCTAGCTGAGAGGGCTGGGTAACATCAGGAAATAATGGAAAAAGTCTATAGCAGGGACTTGCATACTTATAGACAAATGCACCACAAGACTTGTTTTTAAAGCTCACTAGAGGAAAAACAACAAGGAATAAATGTTATCTGAGAGTACAAATGCACATAGGCTGTCCATCAACAGCTAACATGATAAAAGACACCAAAACAACCTCACCTAAGCAGGCAGCTTCACTTAGCAGTAAGTCACACACCAGTAGCAGGTGAAGATCTTCTATAGGGTGGTGCTGAAAATCTGAAGTGTGATGGGAAGCTGGGCAGCTGTTAAATACTTAAACAGGCAGCACTTATTTTATTTCACTAATTTTTAACCTCACTAGCTTTAAATGACATTTTAAAAATTATTTCACTCAACAATTTTACATGCTAAAACATGACTGTTTTGTTAAAGTATATTATAATAAATGTGTCTCTAGACAATATCTTATGGACTAAAACATTTGAAAATTTATTTCTAAGCAATTTCTTTACATGAGTAATTCTTTAATATGAAAAATCAGAATCTATACTATTGACTTAGAAATCATAAGAGCCACAAAAATAATATAATGGTTATGTAATATTATAATACAAATAATTATAAGAGATTAATAGTACTAATAATTACTTTTATACATTATTATAGAGTTCCTAAAGTGTTTTCACATATATCATTGCATTTAATCCCCATCACAATCTTCTGAGAAAAGTACCCTTATCTTCATTTTATAGATAAGAGACTAAATATACAGATGTCAGATTTAATTTCAACAAACATCAGTGTATGGGATGTGATGCAAGGTATTGCCACCTGTGCAATCCTACCTACCAGTAAATCTTATTGGTCACTCACAACATCTTTTGAGGAAGGTATTGTTAATTCCATTCTGCAGGTGAGTCTCGGGAAGAATTAGATTAGATTACTGTAGCTAGTAAGAGGTGGGGAAAGGAGTTGAGCACACTTCTTTGGAGTCTAAGGCTAATCTCTTACAGTAAGAAACATTACGACAAACCTAGAAGGACGGTAGCATTATTACCCTGATTTAGGATATTGGAAAACTGAACTAAAAGAAGCTCAGTAGCCTTTCCGTGACCACAGTAGAACTATTTGCCTTCAAATAATAAAAGTTGACTTGGGTCTTCTGTTTCTTACAGACAAAAACACAATTGATAATTAATTGATCCATTATTGTAACAACTGATAGTACTTGACTCACTCCTCAGTTTATCAAACGTCCAGCACCACCTCATTCATACACTATGACCAGAAGCAAGTACAGATGAAGCATCTCAAATCCAAAAACCGCAATTCTGAAATGCTCCAAAATCTGAAACATTTTGGGTGCCAACATGACACACAAAAGAAAGGCTCATTGGAGCATTTTGAGCTTCAGATTTTTAAATTTGGCATGCTCAACAAGTAAGTATATGCAAATATTCCAATACCTGAAAAAAAATCCAAAATCTGAAACACTTCTGGTCCCAAGCATTTCAGATAAGGGATACTCAACCTGCGTAGGCTCGGCATCAAGCTGAGATCTGTAGTCATGGAACAGAGAGAAGCTGGCTGGCTTACCCAAGACCTGATGCACTCTCTGACAGAGTTTACCTGCTCTGTTGGACACTAGTCCCAAATGAGAGCATCACAGGAGTATGGAATTGACTCTTTCCCTTCGCTGGAAGTCACAGATTAGATGCTATATGTGAATGGGTCACCAGAATAGCCAAAAAAAAAAAAAAAAAAAAAAAAAGACAAAAAGAGAAGTCCATGAACCTTACCACCAAAGGACCTATGAAATCACAAGTCTTGTCCCTCTGCATTAGTTTTTAATTAGGGATAAAGTGAGGAGGGAGAACATCCCTAGAGCCTCAGGGCACCTTAGCACTGACCACGTTACACTATAAAAGTTTCACTGAATATTTGGAGCTTCCGTAGATCCTCAGATAATCAACATCAACGAGGTGACTTTTTTTTTTTTCTGCAATCAAGAGCACTTGAATTAAAACTAGCACCATTTAGTGAGCACCTACTCTACACTGATGAGTGCTAAGGGCTTCATATAGTTGCTTATTTAATACTTACTAAAAGTTTATAATTTGGCTATTATTGCCTTCATTTTAAAGATAATAGAACAAAGGATCCAAGAGATTAAGTCACCTGCTTAAAGTCACAAAGCTGGTAGGTGAATTTGGGATTTCAACCCAGACATGTTTGGTTGTAAATCCCTTGCTCTTTGCATTATCTGAAGCCAGAGTAGAGTATCAATGGGGTAAGTGACTTATTCTGGGATATACTTATTAGCTGTGCCTTATCCTGGGACACACAGCTAGGAAGTGTGTCCCAGGATGTCATTTGTTCCATAGACCCTCAGTGTCTTCATCTTTAAATGCAAATAATAATAGAGCTTCTGTGATGATGAAAGACAAGCAGGAGAAATATAAATAATAATAATAATAACCTTATAGGTTTGGTACATAACTTAAATAATTTACATAGGTAATTTGCATTAAAACATCTCGTAAGCAATACAATATCATATCAATATGAACTTAAAAATAATTAGAGCACCTGTGGAAAAAGACACTCTTAAAAAGTGAACCAATTTTCTTTTACAAAGAATTGAGTATTAAACCAGAAATGCATTTAGGGTAAGATTATTCTGATACTTCTGACTGAGTGAGTATCAAAAGCTGACAAAGAGGACAATTTCTTAGCACCCTTTCTGAGAATACATTAAAAAGAAAACAAAAAGACCATCGTGTGTGATTGTGTGTGTGTGTGTGTGTGTGTGTTCAGGTTTGACACCTGTACCTGTTTGTGCATGTCGGTGCTGAAACAGGCTTCACTGTACTGATTTTACCTCCAGCATAATCATCTATATCGCTGCTGATGTTCTGTAGGAGTTGTTAGATGCCCAATTTGAATGCCAAAGGAAGATGCTTATAGCAACCAATCCAAAATAATGCGTTTTCAAGACTTAGGGGTGTATGCTATAATTTTCAAGGAAAAAAAATGCCTTTCATCTTCCAGAAGACTGGTTGTTTCTGGGTATTTTAAAATTTCTTCCTGACAATGCACACATGTCTTTTAGGATAGGAGTCTGACCTGGAAATAATAAGATACTGATGTTCTGAGAGTGCCACTCTAGAGTTATTGCTGGAGGGCTGGAAGCCAACTTGGCTCATGATCATGAAGTCTGATAGAGGCACCTCCTTTTGTTTTCACATTTAAATAAATCCTAGAGGCACAGTCAGTATAATTAGATCTTCAGAGGCACTAAGAATCTATTTGATTTTAGACAACTTTCCATGAGAAACAAAATTCAGAGGTCATAGATTTCAACTTGGCCATTTTACAAATAAAGAAACAAGCAAGGACGTGTGTGAGGACACTTAGATACCTTTTTATTCTTGTAACTACATTAGATGCTTGTCTATATTAAAAAAAACAAATAGATTGGGTCACATATTTAACTATCTGCTGAGTGCAACCCTTTCAAAGGTGTAAAAAGAATGGCAATGTAATGCACTGGACAGAGCAGAAGGTTATTAGAACCCACAGACCTGAATTTAATCTCATTTAGCCACGTAACTGGTAAAAAGTGATTTAACTTTTTATGCGTTGGGGGTTGCATCCATAGAAAGGAGATATAATTTACTGCACTATGTAGAGCTCCTGCAATTGCAAGTGTCAAATAGCCAATTAAATGGACATAAGCAAAGGAGGAAGCCATTGGTTCATATAAAGAAGCAATTGAAAGGATTGAAAGGGTAGAGGCAGCGCCAACCTCAAAGAAGACAGAAAGGATTCAAACACCTTTGGGTCTCTTGTTTCTGGTCTGTCTCTATTCTCCATATACCTGGTAAATTCTCTCAGTCCTACTCCTCTACACAGTGGGACATTGGCATGGGTTATGCCTTATGGTATTGTGATCAGAGGGCACAATTTTCCCCTTTTAACACCCACTGTAAAAATCCTGTGTGAGGACTCTATTTGGTTCATTCTTGGTCCCAGACAACTCCTCTGGCCAGCAGGCAAGAGCTGTATGTAAAGTCCCTATTAAAACAGCCAGCATGTGAATGGGAAGAGTCATTTCCTAGAAGAGGGAGGAGGCTATTCCAGATTGACAAAACTATAAATGTCTACTACAAACACCTAATTCAGGAACTTAAAGATCAAATAAGATAACAGACTTAAAATGCTGGGCACACAGTAGGTGCACAATAAATGGCAGCTGCTCTATTCTCTGTAAATTTTGAGGCAATATCAAATGCTTCCCAGGTAAGTGTAGGGAACACTTAATTCATGGCCTATAAAGACAGGGAATATAAGAGCCTTTACGTTATTTCTACAGGGATAAAAGACACTACCCCAGTATGCGAGGATTTGAGGCACCAGGCAAAACCCTAAAGATTACTCAAGCCCATGTCCAAAATCCTATTATCTATAGCACTTTACAAACAGATTGTCTGAAGTGGCTTTTCAATACTTGAATTTTCTCTTCTTTTTAAAAAAGTTTTATTTTGGCCGGGTGCGGTGGCTCATGCCTGTAATCCCAACACTTTGGGAGGCCAAGGCAGGTGGATCACCTGAGGTCAGGAGTTTGAGACTAGCCTGGCCAACATGGTGAAACCCCTTCTGTACTAAAAATACAAAAAAAAAAAATAGCTGGGCGTGGTGGCACACCACCTGTAGTCCCTGCTACCTGGGAGGCTGAGACATGAGAATTGCTTGAACCTGGGAGGCAAAGCAGTGAGCCAAGAATGCGCCACTACACTCCAGCCTGGGCAACAGAGTGAGGCTCTTTCTCAAAAAAAAAAAAAGTTTTATTTTATTTATAAATGACCTCTAATAACTGTGCATATTTATGGGGTAAGTGTGATGTTCCAATACATGCATACATTATGTAATGATCAAATCAGGGTAATTAGCACATTCACCACTTAAAACATTTATCATTCTTTGTGGTGATAACTTTCAAAATTCTCTCTCGTAGCTATCTTGAAATATACAATACATTTTTATTATGTGTCACCTTATTGTGTAATAGAACACCAGAACTTGTTTTTCCTAACTGTAAGTTTGTACCCTTTTGCTAACTTCTCTCCATCTTCCTTTACCCACTACCCTTCTCAGCATCTGGTAACCACTATTCTAATCTCTACTTTTATGAGATCATCTTTTTTAGATTCCACAAATGAGTGAGATCATGCAGTATTTGTCTTTCTGTGCCTAGCTTATTTCACTTAACATAATGTCCTCCAAGTTCAACCACGTTGCCACACATGACAGGATTTCATTTTGTGTTATGACTGGATAGTATTCCGTTGTGTATATATGCCATGTTTGCTGTATTCATTTACCCACTGATAGGCACTCAGTTTGATTCCGTATTTTGGCTATTGTGAATAATGCGGCAATAAACATGGGAGTGACAATATCTCTTTGACATACTGATTTTCTTTGAATATATAACTAGTAGTGGGATTGCTGGATAATATGGTACTTCTAGTTTTAGTTTTTTGAGGAAACTCTTTACTATTTTCCAGAATGGCTGTACTAATTTACATTCTTACCAACAGTATGTGAGCTCCCCTTTCTCTACTGGAGTGTGGTTTTGATTTGCATTTCCCTGACAATTAGTGATGCTGAATATTTTTTTGACATACCTGTCACTCATTTATGTCTATTCAGGTCTTTTGCCCATTTTGAAATAGCATTGCTTGTTTTTTTGCTGGATATTAACCCCTTGTCAGGTGCACAGTTTGCAAGTTACCTTCTCTCATCCTATAGGTTATCTCCTCACTCTTGATTGTTTCTGTTGCTGTGCAGTAGCTTTGAAGTTTGGTGTAATACCATTGTGTTTTCTCTGCTGCCCTTTTAAGTTTCACTGGGTCAAAAGTTTAAAATTTGTGAATTCCTATATTTTTAGGGCAATTCTCCTACCACTGTTGGAATTATGCCTCAATCTATGCAGTAGAACATTAGTGTGAAATGCTTCTGTACCAATGGAGATGATGCTGATGTCTCTATCATAAACCCATACCTCATAAACACAAACTGCAATTACACAAGTGCTCTAATATCATGTATCTCCATTTATCCAAAAGAATCTGAAATCATGTTCTCAAAATAGTTCCTCAGAATATGCTAGAGATATCAAAAAATATGGAAAGATGATCACTTTTTACATGGGCTTTGGTCATGAAAAAAAACACTTGACTTCTAGTTAAAAGGTTTATATTTAAATCTCATTCTTTCATTCAATATCTATTTGTTGGACACCTACAATAATATAGCACTGTTCTAGATGTTGGGAATACAGGAGAAAACAAACCTCTTGGACTTATATTCCACTGAGAGAAAGAGAGATCATAAATAATTAAGCAAATATATACTATATTGACCAGTAAGGGAATAAGGAAAATAAAGAGGGTTAAGGGACATAAAGCTGTAGGATGCGGAAGAGAGATTACCTTTGAGTAGAACCAGAAGGAGTTGAGGGAATGAATTATGAGAAGGTCAGGTAGAGGAAAATTCTAGACAGAGCCAGTAAATGCAAATACCTTAAGGTAGAACTAAGTTTGAACAGAAAGGTAGGGCCCAGGTCATGAAGGTCTATAAGTTCTAGAAAAAACTGGGTTTTCATCAGAATGTAAAGGGAATACCACTGGATCATTTGAAAGTATCACTTTGGCTGCACTGCAAAAGGAGCTAGAAAGGAAGTGAAGAACCAAGTTAAAAAGCTGTTCCAGAAGTCTAAGTGATAATAAAGGTGGCTTTCTCTAGGTTGGCAGAGGTGTAGGTAGTAATAACTAGTCAGATTCCAGGGACGTGTGGACAGACAAGATGCTGAGAATGAGAAAAGAGAGGACTTAGGGATGACATCTACATTTTCAGCTAGTGCGGCATCTGTGCATGAATTTAGCACCACTTTCTGAGAAGGGGAGCACTGGCATTAGAGCAGGGTCCTCCAGGGTTCAGTTTTAGGACTGTAAGTTTGAGATGCCTATCTAAAGAGAGTTAAGAAGGCTGTTAGCTACACAAGTTTAGAGCTCAAGGGAGAGAACTGGGTTGAAGATAGAAATTGGGAGCCATCAGCTTTCAAATCATGTTGAAAACTAGGGTCTGGTTGAGATCACCTTGGGAGTAAGTGTATTGAGAGACAATAACTGAGGAGCGGGACCATTAAAAGTGTGGAGGAGCAAAATCCAGTGAGGTAGGTGGGAAACCAGTGAAATATACTGTGTCTGAAGCCAAGTGAAGAAGAGTGTTTCCAGGAGGAGAGAGTGAATAGACACGATAGGCATTCCTAATGACCTTGATAAAAGCAATTTCAGTGAAGTTGTGGGAACAAAAACCAGATCTGACTTGACTGACGCAAGAATGTTAGGTGAGAAAGTCAAGATAATGAACATAGACAACTCTTGGGCTTTGCTATAAAAGAAAGAAGATATACAGGTTTGTTTTTTTTTTTTTTCTGATGGGGAATGTGGAGTCTAAGGATGGAGATATTAGAGAATGCTTGCCCAGTGAAGATAATGGTCCAATGTAGATTGAAAAATTGAGTTTAAATAGGATAATAAATGTGAGTATACTTTGTAAATTACAAAATGCTCAACAAGTGTCAGGTGTTTGATTTTTATCTAAATGAGCATTCACTGTCTAACCTTTCTCAACAATGTCTCACAAAACATTGTATCATGTCCCTATTATAAATATTTATGATGACATCATAAACACTCTCCTAGTTCTTGTTTGTGTGCAACTTATAAGAGTTGCTTTGTTAGCCACAATAATAGCTATTGAGACCGAAAAAGGATTAAATTGTTCATGTACCAATGAACTCACCCTTTTAGGTTCCTTTCACTCACTCATTCCTAATGAATCTGAAGCCAGATAAAACCACAAATGCCACTTTTTAATCCACTCTAACAAAAATATATCAAATGTTTACTATGTTAAGGCAATATTAGGTTTTGTGATATTTACACATTAGTTAGGATAATAACATTTACACACTGAATCAACCTGTCTCTCAAGTTTATCTTTACTTCATCCCTTTTCTACTTCTGATTCTGTCATGTGCCAAGTCAAGGGCATGGATTAACATTGGTTTTGTAGAAGCATAAAGTACAAGAAATCGGGCAGGGGTCAGAAATAAAAACAGAAGCAGGCAGTAAAACATCCTTATGTGAATTTAGATGATAAATGTCAGTAATGATTTTAAGCAGGGAATATCATGGTTTGATTCATGTGTTGGAAAGATAACCCATTTGAAGTTAGATTAGATGAGGGCAAGTTAGAAGGAAAGTAATCAGTTAGAAATTAATATCACTAGGGCAGATTTATGTTTTCTCATGATGGTATTGCCAGTACCTAGCACAAATCTTGGCATTCTATAGGTACTATATATAGCATATATGTGTATATATAGATATATACACATGTATATATAAATATGTATATATAAAAAATAAATAATCTAGTGGTTACAAATGATAGGTAACAATATAAAATCAGCTCTAGATTATGCTAGGGCGAATGAACCAATTTATTGATTGACCTTGCTAAAAATTAATTTTAAGAACATATTTCTGGAAAGATTAAAATAAGTATGAACCATGGGGTTTCTACGTGGAGGCATATATTTTTGAATCTAAAATCATGAAGCAGTGAGTGTCTGGGGCAGCAATGATGGGTCCTGTGAAGTTGTGAGGGAGCAGAAATTGTACGTAGGCAGAAGACACGAGGAAAGAGAAGAGACATATAGGGAAAGAGGAGCAAGAGGAAAATTGAGTGATTCTGTGGAGGGAAGGAGAGCAGAAGAAAGAGCTCATTCAGCTAATGAGAGAAAAACAGAAAATAGCTGACTCCAAAGGCACCTTGGCTTCCATCTTGATTTCAGCTCCAATCTATATGTAACTTTCTTTTTTTCCAGAGACAGGGTTTCACTCCTGTTGCCCAGGCAGGAGTGCAGTGGCAGGATCAGAGCTCATCGCAGACTCAACCTCCCGGGCTCAAGAGATCCTCCTGCCTTATTTTCTTATTTTTTGTAGAGATGAGGTGTCACTATGTTGCTCAGGCTGGTCTCAAATTCCTGGGCTCAAGCATTCCTCGCGCCTCAGCCTCCCAAAGTGCTGAGATTACACACTGTGCCAGCCTACATGAAATTTTATAGTTCCCATCCTATTACTTGAGGAAATTTTTGCAGGTCTGCATTCTGCAACCACAAGGGGCTTGGAAAAAGCACTCTTTGGATATCTTTACAAGCATATTCCTTGAGCAAAGGCAAAGGTGTAGCGAATGGAAGAGACAGGCATGAGAAGAGGTTTGTGTTCTCAATCCATGCAGAAGGAAAAGATATTTGAAAGCATTTTTGCTTTTGTAATTGGAGCATGTGTAGCCACCTTTCCACTTGACAAAATGCTTCTGGAAAAACCCCTGCCAGCTGATGGTACTTCAGATCATGTATTGCAAAACAAAAGAAAACAGCATGTTTAATTCACAAGGCATCTTATCCATGAATGAAACCAAAAAGTGGACAACAGACAGCAGGATCAAGGACGGCCCTAGGCACAGAAATGATTTCCCGAGAGTCCCTTTTTTCCTATCTCTCTTCTCTTCTCTTTGCCCTTCAATTCTCTTTTATCAAGCCTGTCCCCTACATATGCTCATGGATCATTCTATCAAAGAAGAAAGGTAAACAGGTATATCTTCATGGAGAGCCACCTGGTCATTCCAGGAATCTTACAGAACATTCCACGGTGTGTTTGGCACTGTGCTCTATGTTCAGATTACAGAGATGAAAAACACAGTTTTCCCCTTTAAGAGCTCAGTCTGGTGGAGGAGCTCAGGTAAGCAATAAACAGATAAGAATTAGAGGATAAAACATCTCTGCTGTAACAGGCACGAGGTGCTATTGGGACCAAGGGGAGGAGCTCTTAACTCCTTTGTGTGGTGGGAGTCTTTCAGGGAGAGCAATTTAGCTGCCTTAAAGGAGAAAGGGAAGATAAAAAGGTAAAGAAAGAAGGGAAAAGAATTTTAAAAAGTTAATGTAGGCATTTAGTAATTCCTCCCAGGTGCATTTAGAGATAGGATAATTCTGAACCCAGATGAATGAATCACAAATGATGGTATATCAGGCATCTTAGCAACAGAGATATTTTTGGATCAGTGAACCTCCTTGATGCCCCTCAGGTCACACCACACACACACTACTCCTCTATAAGTCTTGTGAGGACAGACCTTTCCAGCCCACTACAAGCCTGCTGTCTGGTCTGGCTAATGTCTGTATGTAGGAGTATTGAGGTAAGGAGATACTAAAAGGAAAGTGACTGCACTTCTACAACCGGAATTAATTCAGTTCAATGAGTTCTTGTGGACACCTACGGTTGACTTATTTGCCTTCCGCACTGGGCTATAAAGTCTCAGAGTGCTGGAAACTTGTCTAATTAATCTTCATATTCCTGAGAAGCTAGCACAGCACAGGGCACAGAAAAAGAATAAAGATTGCCATATGAATGGAAGCTCTATACCCTTTTGGGAACAAAGACATTAAAATAAAACAAGACAAAACAAAACCAAAAAACCCACGAGGTTCTTGACCCCCCTCAGGTTACAAGGGAGAGGGGATGGTTGCCATGAATACATTTACAAATAATGCAAAGCAGAGCAAAGAGGCTTTACTTCAAGGACATCTGTTGGGGGTTCAAGAGAGGAAGAGACGATATTTAAACCAGAAAGCAGCCAAGGTTTGGGAAGGAAAATGACATTTGCACAGGATCCAAGAGATGAGAGTAGGAATTTGACAACTGGGTTGGACACTGGGAGGAGAGAGAATCTAGAGTAGGGATGGAGAAAACAGCAAAGGCACCAAAAGGCAGAGAAGTGCAGGGCTTCTTCAGAGCAGCTTTGCAATCTGGTGTGGGGCATGAGAAGTCATGGAAAATACAAGGTGGGAGAGGGAAGCATGTTCCATGTGTCAAAGGACCTTGTGATGATTAGTTTTATGTATCAACTTGGCTAGGCTATAGTACTCACTTATTTAATCAAACAATAATCTGTATGTTGCTGCAAAGATGTTTTGTAGATGTGGTTAACATCTATAATCAGCTGACTTTATGTTAAGGAGATTACTCTCAATAATGTGTGTGGGGTCTCCTGCTATCAGCTGAAGACCTTAACAGCAAAAACACATTTCCCAGAGAAGAGGAAATTCTGCCTCAAGACTCTAGCACTGACATCTGCTTAAGTTTCCAGTCTGCTAGCCTAACCTATTAATTTCAGACTCAAGACTGCAACATTGACTCCCGACTGAGTTTCTAGTCTGTTGGCTTGCCCTACAAATTTTGGACTTGCCAGCCCCCACAACTATGTGAGCTGGTTCCTTACAATAAACTTCTTAGTGTGTGTATGTGTACATACATATATAAATATATATGTATATACACACACACACACATATATATGCACACACTTAATTATATATACATTTTATATATATGTACATATACATATCTTATCAGTTCTGTTTCTCTGGAGAACCATGACTGATACTGGCTTCCAATGCTGTGTTAAAAAGTACAGACCTTGCATAGGTGGTGGTGTGCTGCTGCTGCCACAGCCAGTGCTGCCACCCTGCCTGCTCATCTTCATCTTGTGACAGAGGGAGAATTTAAGAAACATTAAATCTTCTCCTGTCTTTGGGGATCCTACAATGCTCCTGAGTTTTCCATATTATAAAGCATTTAAGTAAACAGCACTGGGAATTGCTTCCAGATACAGAGAACAAAGCTTGTCATTGAAAAGCTTCTAAAATGGATTTACCCTCCCCTAGCATCAAGCAGTGCTGTTATTATGATCACTAGAATTCTCAAACACAGCTCTGTTACACCAAAAATCTTCAAGTGTAATTATGTATCAAAACATAACAGAATTGTTTTTGTATTTTCTTAAAAGATGTCATCTAAACAGATTTTTATCATTTCTATTTTTTACAGCTACTTTGAGGTTTTTATGGTGTCTTTTTACTGAAGAGTTCAAAATGTGCTACTGACATTATAATATTAATTTATCATTCAGTCGAGTTAACTTCAATGAGTGTTTCTCAGTGTTGCACTAGGTGCTATAAGAAGCATAGAGAAGTACAATAACATCTCAGCTCTCCAAAATGCTGGGGAGAACTTCATTCTGGATAGCCAGGTTTATTCATTAGCTCAACAATTATTTATTGAGTGTCTACTATGTGACAGGCACTCTGGAAGACTGGAAATAAAGAGATGAATCAAATATGGTGCCTGCCATCAAAAGACTTACAATAGGTGAGAAACAGACAGATTAACAAAAAGTACCCAGATTGTTAGACATTCTTCACTGGTGTTTTATTTAGGTGACACTCAAGGTGAGTTTTAAACCACAGATAGGAATTTTTCAGCCTCACAAGACAGAGGCAGACAGGGAGAAGAAATGAATAAAGGCGTAGTTCATTCTGGGGAGTAAGAGCTTCATGAACAAAGTCATGAAATAAGAGCAGCCTTATTTCTGGGAATTTGAATATAATGGTTGATTGAGATTTTGTCAGACTTAACACAATGCCTGGAAGAGAGTAACTATTATTATCATGAGTTCAGCATGGAAGATGCTTAAAGTGTGAGAGAAATAGTGACAGGAAATGAATGAAGCTGGAGGGGTTCAGCAAGTTCCACATTAGGAAAAGCCATTAACCAGACTAATGAGATTAAATTTTAACATGTAGGCAATGGGGAGTCACTTTAGCTTCAGCTGCTTTCGCTTTCTAATTGCTCCTTAAAAAAGTTCTATTACATTTTACTGTTCTCTTTCCCTGTAAGTCCTTTGTTCCACGAAACACCCAACAATGAAAAGTTCAAACCCACGTGGCTTTACTGGTGAATTATATCCAACATTTAAAGAAGTAACACAAATCCTTATAAAATCTATTTTTTCAACAAATAAAAGAAGAGGAAACGCTTTCCAACTCATTATCTGAGGTCAGTACTACTTTGATACTAAAATCAGGTGAAGACATCACAAGGAAAGAAAAATACAGGCTAACATCCAGTATGAATATTGATATAAAAATTCCTCAACAAAATTCTAGCGAATTGGATAAAGCAGCACATAAAAGCATTAGACACCATGGTCAAGTGGGATTTAACCCAGGAATCCAAGGTTGGTTTAACATACGAAAGTTAATTAATGTAATAGACCATATTTACAAATTAAAGAATAAAAGCCACATGATTATTTCAATAGACAGAGTAAAAGCATATAACAAATTCCACATCCTTTCATGAAAAAATACCTAACAAAGTAGGGATATAATGGAATTTCTGCAATCCGATGAAAGACATCTATGAAAAACCCACAGCCACTATCATATTTAACAGTGAAAGACTGGGTGCTTTCCCCTATAATGAGGGACAAAACGAGGCTGTCTGCTCTTGCCACATCTTTTCAACATTATATTGAAGATTCTAGTCAGTACAATTAGGCAAGAAAAAGAAATAAAAGGCATCATCGTTGGAAAGGAAGAGGTAAAACAATTTATATTTGGAGATGTCATAATCTTGTAAATAGAAAATCTTAAGGAATCTGATAGAAAAATATTAGTGCTAATAAATGACTTCAGTAAGGTTGCAGGACAAAAGATCAACATATAAAAATCAATTGTATTTCCATATGTTAGCAATGAATAATGTGAAAATGATCTTCAGAGCCAGTGCAATCCCTGACACAATTCCATTGGCCCTTTTTTTTTCTTTCGGAAATTGAAAAGCTGATTCCAAAATTCTTATGGGGTTACAAAGGCCCCTAAATAGCCAACACCATCTTGAAAAAGAACAAAGTCATAGGATTTACTATTCCTGATTTCAAAATCTAAGTTATAAGACAGTGTGATACTAGCATAAGGATATACATAGAGATCAATGGAATGGGAATTGAGAGTCCAGATATAAACTCACACATGTATGGCCAATTAATTTTCTACAAGGGTTCCACAACAATTTAATGGGGAAAGAACAGTCTTTTCAACAAATTGTGAGGAGATAACTGGCTACCCACATAACAAAGAATGCAGTTGGACTACTACCTTACAACATATTAAAAAATTATCTCAAAATTTATCAGAGTCCAAACTTTATTTTTAATTTTATTTATCTTATTTTATATATTTTTTGAGACAGGGTATTGCTGTGTCACCCAGACTGGAGTGCAGTGGCATAATCATAGCTTACTGCATCCTCAAACTCCTGGGATCAAGGGATGCTCCTGCCTCCGCCTACTGAGTAGCTAAGACTACAGGCATGTGCCACCACACCTGGATAATTTTTTACTTTTTTGGAGAGATAGGTCTCACTATGTTGCCCAGGCTGATCTCAAATTCCTGGCCTCAAGCTATCCTCCCATCTTGGCTTCCCAAAGTTCTGGGATTACTAGCACCCCAGCACCCCCAAAACTTAAGTTTGTAGAAGAAAGCACAGGAGTAAATTCTCATAACCTTTTGTTAGGTAATGGTTTCTTAGAAGGGACACCAACAGCACAAGTGACAAAAAAAAATGCAAATTTGACCACATCAAAATTAATGTGCTACAAATGATAACATCAAGGGAGTAAAAAGACAATTCATAGAATAGGAGAAAATATTTGCAAATTGTATAATCAATAATCAGATATACTTGTGTCCAGAATATATAAATAACTCAATAGTTTAAAAATATAATATAATTTAAATGGGGATTTAGATAGATGTTTCTCAAAAAAAAATATAAACAGATGGCCATTAGCACATGAAAAGATACTCACCACCATCATTCAAGAGCAATGCATATTAAAACCACAATTCTATACCACTAACACTCACTAGGGTAGCTAAAATAACAAAGGCAAACAGTAAAAAGCATTGGCAAGGATATGGAGATATCAGAATGCTCATTCATTGCTGAAGGGATTGAAAAACGGTACACCTTCCTTGGGAAAATTTGGCAATTCTTCAAGAGGTTAAACATAGTTACCATATGACCTAGCGATTTCTCTCCTAGTTATATACAAAAACTTGTGCATGGATGCTCATAACAGCATTGTTCATGATAGTCAAAAACTAGAAAGAACCCAAATGTTCATCAACTGATGAGTGGATAAACAAAATATGGTGTAGCCATACAATGGAATATTATCCAACAATAAAAAGGAATAAAGTACATGCTACACGAATAAACCCTAAAAACATTATGCTAAATGAAAGAAGTCAATCACAAAAGATCACATATTGTAAGATTTCATTTTTTTGAAATATCCAGAATAGGCAAATCTGTAGAGACAGAAAATAGATTAGTGTTGCCTAGGGCTAAGGATGGTGGTAGTAGAGAGTGAATGCTCATGGAGAGTGAATGTTAATAAAGGGTTTCTTAGGGGAGATATCCAAAAATTGTAAACTTAAATGTGGGTGATGATTGCATGATTCCATAAATATACTAAAAATAATTAAATTGTAAACATTACAAAGATAAATTTTATGCTTTGTAAATTATAAATCAATAAAGACGTTTAAAAAACAACAAACTATAGAAAGTAAGACATGGACATTATTGTGTGAAATAGAATCGGCATAGAAAGCTTTCAGCATCCTTCAAGAATAGACAGGATTTAGATAACAAGTGAGCAGATCATAGAAAATTCCCTGGGGAAGCTAGTGCAAATTCTTATGTTCCTAAGAATGTATTATTTTATTCATTTTATTATTATTATTATTTTAAAGACAGCGTCTCACTCTATCACACAAGCTGAAGTGCAGTGGTGCAATCTGGGCTCACTGCAACCACTGCCTCTCAGGTTCAAGCAATCCTTGTGCCTCAGCCTCCCGAGTAGCTGAAATTACAGGTACTCACCACCAAGCTCGGCTAAGTTTTGTATTTTTAGTACACACAGGGTTTTGCCATGTTAGCCAGGCTGGTCTCGAACTCCTGACCTCAAGAATCCATCTATCTCCACCTCCCTAAGTGCTGGGATTACAGGCATAAGCCACCATGCCTGGCCCAAGAATGTATTCTTTTAATGATACAGATGAGATAGTGATCCCCAAAAGAAGAGAAAACATGTTTTCCTCATTTCTATTGTCTTTTTGCAAGACTTGGTAGGGTTTACTTGGGTATATTCCAAATAATTAGTGCCTCAAGTGATAAAGTAATAGCAAATCATTAAAGACACCTGTTAGGACAGAGCTCCTTACAAGTCTGGCTTTCTCACTCTAGTTTCTCTTCCTGAGTGATTTAAAACATCTCCAAGTGGAGCTCCAAGAAGCAGAATAAAGTGGCTAAGAAACGCCCCACTGGAAGCACCCTATTACTGCCATCTATAATTTGCTCATTCCATTCTGAAGTCTGACTGAATCAAAGCAGACAAGAAGATTTACCAGATTTAGAAAATAGCTTTTACTCTGCACCAGGCATTTGAACCAGAAAAAGCAACTCAATATGCATGGACTGTTTTTCCTCTCCCCTGAAATTGTGTGTTTATTAAGAGGAAACTGTGAGTGTGGGCATGTGGAAGGTAGCTGGTGTCATAGACAGTGCACTGTTGACGAATCACGGGACATGGTTCATGTTCCCTTTTCCAATCCTGCCATCAGCTCACAGTGTTATCTTGGGCAAGTCAATATTGAACCTCAGTTTCATCCTTTGCAAAATGATAGTATTCCTGACCTTATGGGGCTGTTAGGTGGGCCAAATATGATAACGAATATTTATTAAGAATTAACTTATGAAATATTTATTAAGAATTTAGTTTTGTTTATAGCAATGGGAACACAAATAATTTGAAAATGGTCTTTGACTGACAAAGGTCACAGTCTCATGTGCAAGTGCTTTCTGAAGTATAATATATTGAACAAATATGTTATTTTTGCTTTTCTTCCACATGAATTGCTCCTCACTGCACAAAATTTTTCACTTGGATTTCACATGCTGTCAACCTATTTGAAGCCTATTGGCAGATTTATTAATGTAGTCATATATAAACCCTTGAGAGCATAGATCCACAAATTCAAAATGGGTTGAATTTCCAGGCCCTAGAGTTGCATACAGCTCATTAGAGAAGCTGTTCTTTGTCCTTTGTGTTTACCCATCATTTTTAGTGTGCAATAGGAACAAGAAAGTACAGATTTTTAAACATGGTCACTTTTAATGGAACACTAATTTTCCTCTATGGTACGTAGTTTAAAATAGGATTTGTGTCTTAAACAAATAATAGAATAGAAGCAAAATTTACATGAAATTTTAATATTTAACTTTGAGTCTTCAGAATAGCAAGCAGGCTCCCAAAGAGTGTGATGCTTGAAATGTGGTGGACACATTTCAAATATCTATATCTTAGCTCAGAGTTGTGAGGTCTGACTCTGTGCATTTTTTATTGTACAACTTCAGGACCACCATTCACATAGATTCTGATTTGAACAGTGGAGTTGTGCAACAGTGGTAACTGTTTAGCTGCTCATCCAAGGGAAAAAGTCATGGTAGACTAAGTCCATAAAGTCACACTGCCCAGGCCAGGCACGGTGGCTCACGCCTGTAATCCCAGCACTTTGGGAGGCCGAGATGGGCAGATCACAAGGTCAGGAGATCCAGACCATCCTGGCTAACACTGTGAAACCCCATCTCTACTAAAAATACAAATAGCCAGGCATGGTGGCAGGTGCCTGTAGTCCCAGCTACTCGGGAGGCTGAGGCAGGAGAATCTCTTGAACCTGGGAGGCGGAGGTTGCAGTGAGCAGAGATTGCGCCACTGCACTCCAGTTTGGGGGACAGAGTGAGACTCCGTCTCAAAAAAAAAAAAAAAAAAAAAAAAAAAGCATGCTGCCCAGGCAATGGCTTTCTCCTAAACTTGTTCAAGATGAGTAGTGTTGATATATTTCTATTAGGCTGTGAACAGCAAAGAAGAAGAATATCTAACAGCAGATGTTAAAGGTTCCTTCCAGAAGTGAGGGGTGGACTAGTTAACCTGTCAAATGCCTTCCTGTCCTGACTGACTTTTGTGAAGCGAAGCAAATATTGCAGTCATATAGCAGTCACACAATTCTCAAAACACACAGACACACACAAAATCTTAATAATAGCAGAGATCATTATTCAACATCAGGGCTGATACTATCACTTTGAGGAAATAATTAGGAGAAAAACACTACTTAGTATTTATCCAGAGAAGCACAACAATCCACTGTGGGAAGCAAAGCTGTAATGAACTGGCTGGAAAGGCACCTTCTTTGTTTTATCTCATCCCACATTTCTTAAAGGACAAGCAATTAAGGCATAAAAGCTTTTGCGGAAATCACTTCCCATCATCTGAAGACCACAGGATTGCTACTTCAATAAAAAGCTCAGAAATGACTTGACCTCCAAAGTTCCCTGAGACTCAAGACTTCAAAACATACTGCATTCATCATACAAAGATAAATGATAGGGTGCCCTTATCCCCAGAAAACACCTATGTTTTGGCTTTTGGAGCCCGTAAGAGCCCATAGCACTTAAGGGTCAGTTATATACCTGGGAACTTTCATCCACCTATTTGTAAAGTCCAAATATCAGGGCAGAGAAATAGTAGCCTTGCCCACTGTGGCAACATGCTCTCCAGCATTGCTAGTTATACTATCTACAAGGTTCTCTTGGACTCTAATACTATCAAATCTGCTTGGCTTCCTACTAATTAACCATCCATGTATTTTCTGGAGTTCCCTTAGGTGCCTGCACTGGAGAGCCTGCTCCTTGCCTATTTCCTTTTGCAGTGATACACAGCCTCCCAGAAAATTAAGGGCAAGCACCATGCAACCCTACTTTGTTTTCTCATCACCTTCCATGGTGTCTGTCATATAGGGGGTGATCAATAATATTTGATGAATGTCTGGAAAGGAATAGGTTAATGCTGATATTAAATGTTTGTTTTAGAAGCTAGCAGTCAAGTTTGTAGACTGCTAGTCAGGGCCACCATAGCTTCATCAAGGCATAAAGAGATTCTATTTCACACATCAGTCCATTCTACTATTGTAAAAAGTTAGAAGTTTGATGGGATGCAGTGGTTTTTAAAAGTGGAGATGGGAGCTTCTGGAAGTGTATGAAAGTAGACTAGCCATCCATAACTGTCCCCTGGTGGTATGTATATGTCTCCCAAGAGAATACCTCTCCAGTTACTCATTTTCCTTTAGAAAGACGCAAATTTTGTGCTCCCTTAACTCAAAGTCATTGGTGAAAAAGTACCATGTCCTCTTTTATTCTGCAGCACTAATGTACAGGTTGAATATCCCTTATCCTCCAAAAATGTTTGGGACCAGAAGTCTTTTGGAGCTCAGATTTTTGGAATAATTGCATTATACTTACCTGTTGAATGATTGAGCCTCCTTAATCTGAAAATCTAAGTCTAAATTCTCCAGTGAGCATTCTCTTTGAGTGTCATGTTAACGCTCAAAGTTTCTAACTTTGGATCATTTCGGATATTCACATTAGGGATGCTCAATTTGTATCGGTAACCAATTTACATTCCAAATCTTTAGTGCAGCTGGAAGAAAATAATTTATTCTCTACTAGAGTTTCAGGAATTTTTATAAATTTATAAATCACAGTTTTCAAATCCAAACTATTTATGATTAACTTTGACACGCTTGTTTCTATTAGATCATGTGCTTCCTGAAGGGTCTCATCATACACTTTTTGTATCCCTGGCACCCAGTAAAATGTCTGACACATAACAGTGGCACAATAAATAAATAAATATTTGTTTAATTGTTGAATGGATGGATGTAATAACGTGCAGTTCTTCAATGGAAAAAAACCTGGAACCGTTTGCACGGTACTGACTTGGGAAAATCTGGAAAGTTTTCCTTTCTCCCTCCTTGCAATTCTTAGGGCTTGTAACTTCCATTCAACTTTTCTGCTCAACTATTTTCACTTTTCCCCACAGGCCAACTATATCAATAAGGATTCAATTTAGCTGCTCTAGCAGAAACCTGGTTACAGTGGTTTAAGCAAATAAGAAGTTTATTTTTCTCCCATAACAAGGAGTCTGGGGTAGGCAGACCTGAGTTATTGCAGATACTCAACCAAGCTCTTTATTTCTTCATGCTCTAGGATCCTTAGCACAAGACAGCTGCCCACAAGACATCTGCCATCATGGTTACAAGATGGCTGCCCATTCCTACAAATTGAGCAGAAAGAAGGGTGCAGGGCAACATGAAAAAGGCAGATGTCAACTGTGTCTTTGTCCTTTTCAAGAGGCTTTCAGAATGTCCTCTGCTTATATTTCAACTTCTGCTTATGTCTCAATGGCCTAAACTATGTTACATAGCCATCCCTTGCTACAAGGTAGTTCTGAGAAAATGGTGATTTTATGTTAAGCACATTGGCTTTCAAATTAGAATTAGAGTCCTGTTCATAAGGAGGTATGCCCAGCAGTGTCTGCTATTCCACTATATGGCATCACCTCCCACCCTAGAAGCACCCTGGCTGGCACAGCATCAAGGATCTTCTGACTTCACTGTCCTGTTCCAATTAACCAGAGTCCTATTAGTCTCATCTCTCTGCATTACTCCTTACTTCAACCATGCTCAAATTGTTGCAGTGGATTTCAGATGTAACGCCTGATCCACCTACCATTCCCACTTTTCCATTTTCTACCTGCAAATATTGTCCCTATTTGTCAAGTCTCCACTTAAACATTATCTACTCAGTGAAGCATCCTTACTTCCCCTGGCTACAATGAATTCTGCATTTTGGTGTATAAATGGCTCGTAATACAGTTAGTTGTGAATGAACCTGTTTCTCTCACTAGAAACAAAGACAAACCCTTGTCTTCACTTTTACTGCAGTTCAGTGTCTAGCAAAAGAGAAGTCCTTTGTAAGTATCTTTTGAACTAAACTGATGCTCTTCTGATTCTTCCAGCATTTTCTGGGCTTCTTACTCTAATCAGCTGTGTGGCTCCTGTGCTATGGTCTTCGTACTGCATCTACAGCCTTTTATAAATGCCTGTTACAACACAGATGCGAAGCACAGATGTGAGCTGAACTGTTCTCTCTCCCTTAGCTTACTCTATATTACCCACCCATTCTCTGATGCTGGGAGAGAAATCTTCTGTGGAGACCTTTTCTGGTAGCTGAACTGAGTATTGAAGGAAACCTTCAACTGTTCTTTCTGACTAACTTTTTTTCTGGACTGAAGGCTGTAAGACACAAAATTACCAAATGTGGACAGATAACAAAAGATCAAAGCACCGACATTACAATATTATTAAATGAGAACATAATTGTGGCACTTCAAAAGGAATATAAAGCTTTTCCCATGATGCAAATGCTGTATATGTAACACACAACAACTTTATTTCCTGTTCGTTTCTGGATTTTTCCACTCAGAAGAACTAGTCCAGAAGTTGTTTCCTCCTAACAGTAGGGTTATTTTTAAAGCAGGTGTTCTTGTAAATGAACTCTATTATGCTTGCTTTCTAACACTGCATTCTGTCAAAAAAATTAAAAAAAACCACTGTTAGTGTGTTGGCATACTGCAACAAAATTCAACTTCCTCCTATGATTTTCTTTATTAGAAAATATTTGCATACTGAATTCTTGGCAAAGGATTATAGCTTTCCTAATTTTGAAGTGAGCCAAGCAAAGCAACATGTAAACTGGCAGAAGTGACTTTAAATCTTTTAGCACTACTGTTGACTTTCTTAGAGGTTATGTAGAATTAAAGTTGACCCATGAACGATACAGGTTTAAAGCATACAGGTCCACTTATCCAAAATTTTCTTCTGCCTCTGCCACCCCTGAGACAGCAAGACCACTCCCTTCCTCTTCCTCCTCAACCTGCTCAACATGAAGATAACAAGGATGAAGACCTTTATGATGACCCTTTTCCATTTAATAAATAATAAGTATATTTCTTCTTCCTTGTGATTTTCTTAATAACATTTTCTTTAATCTAGTTTACTTTATTGTAAGAATACAGTCTATAATACATATACAAATATGTGTTAATTGAGTATGTTATCTGCGAGGCTCCTAAGCAACAGTAGGCTATTAGTAGTTAAGTTTGGTGGGGGGAATAAAAGTAATATTCGATTTGGAACTGTGCGAGGGTTCAGCACCCCTAATGCCTATGTTGTTCAAGAGTCAACTATGTTTCTACTCCCTTGCTGTTTTCATGATACCTCAGGTGCCGAATACATTGTGTTGGTGCCCTAGTTTGAAGAATGACTGACCTGGGAGGGAAGCCTATGTGACTTCAGGTAGCACTACTCAAGACTGTCCAGGAAAATGTTGTCATAAAGGAAACTGACCTAAGATGCCCTTCAGGTCCAGCCTTTCATAGGCCCAGAAAGTATTGTATGTATACTCTTCCCAGAGCCAAGAGCCCAGGAGGCTATAACTTTCTGAGGCTTTCTGAGGAGGCTTTCTGAGACTACTCCTCACTCTCTCTTCTTCCCTAACTCACTCTCCTTTCCTTCATATGTCCCCTCCACTAAACTGGAGTAATTCATCCAATCTGAGAAAATGACAAAAGTATTAGAAACCTGAATATACAAATTACTTCTAAAAGACTTATTCACTAAAATAAAGTCATCTTCGGGAAACTTTGCTCAATTCTTTCTGCCCTAGTTTAGAGTAAGTTTCTTCTCTAATTATATATATATATATTCTCAAAGCTTTCTATCTGCACTGCTGACTGCCATTTACCACAATATACTGCTCCAAGTTTCCCTCAACCAATATTCTGAGAGCTCTCTGAATCCAGGGTACTGTGTCCTAGTAACCTTAGTATTCTCAGTGCTTAGGTAATTGCAGGGAGCACAGTAAGAGCTCAATAAATGTTTAATAAATGATTGAAGAGTAAATTTTCTAGGTATAGCTTATACTACACACATACACATACAAATGCATGTATAGACATACACACACATTTAGCTTTGTTTACATTGATATCTTTGACAACCAAAAACTAGAAAAATTCTGCATCTGCCAAACAATGTGGAACTACTGTATTCAGACAGAGACCTAAAATGTTAATATGATGTTGTTAAATATATCTCACAAGCTTCAAAACAAAGATCTAAAATGTAAGTGGGTGGCAGAAGTAGGGAAACCAATTGCCACAAAGCTAATTTTCAAGAGAGCAAAAATGTATGTGAAATCATATTCCAAGTAGTAGAGCAATCTGTGAAACGCCTACTCCTCCCAATGAAAATGCATCCTTCATATAAAAGATTTAACTGTAACTTTAATAGGCACACATATCACATTTAAGCACTGTCTTAAGTTAAATAATACCCTCTTATCCTCAAATATATCCACAGTCCCTGAAAGTCATGAGAATTTTTAAAAGATGAATATTTTTAAAGTTGGCTAAAATAAACCTAAGGATTTCTATAAACAGCAGGAAAACAAGACTGATTTTTGTATTTTTGCATTATAAAACAATGCCATTTTTACTTTTTACTTTTTTTTGGTATAGTACAAATTGAGACATTTAACACATTCTGCAAGTTTTTCTTACATGATTCAAGAATCTTCAGTTCTTTTGACATTTAAATTATATTTTATGCTGCTTATGTAATGATGTGTCATTTTTTGCATTTAATTTGTAGTTGTAAAAGTTGCGTTGAGCCCTTTGTTTCCTGGTTCTTTACTTTAAATCCAAGAGGCTTTGCTGACCTTTCCTGGTTCCTGGCCCTCTCTGAGGCGGTTTCGAGTGGCTGGCCTTTCTGGATTTGCAAGATTGGCACTACACAGGAAGTGAGTGGCAGTTGGGGTAAATCCCGTGTTAACAAACCCTGCTTTCCACCCTTTGCATCATTTTTAATTGGGTGATAACAGTTTAAAACAAGCATCAAGAACAGCCATCAAAAGGAAAAAAAAAGGTCCCTCTTTTCAAGGCGTTTACTGCTCCATTCTGTGTTTGTTTGTGTACCTGTCATTTTCCCTAAGGCAAAAGCTAAGTTTGATTGCTTTGAATCTGCTTCAGTAGCTAGCATTCTGTCTTAAGTTAAATCTAGTGGGATCACTGCCTTCATCACCATCACAGCAGCTACTATTTACTAAGTGCCTCATATAGGTCAAGAATGGTCTAATGTCCAACATATACAATGGGATGCCTGATGAAAAATATTTCTTTTCAAAACATGTTCACCTCTTCCCTGACTAGAGCTGGAGAGTCAGCAGATACCTGGCTCTGGTGCAGATGTGGTTTTTGTATGTTTGGCCCATTGGTTTTTTTTTTTTTTTTTTTTTTTTTGAGTGGGGAGGGGGAATTACTTAAGTGGCTATTCTGAGTAATGCTCCCTTGTTTCTAGGGGGATGGTAGAGTAGGCAGAAGGATCTCAGAAGATGCTGATCCCCTAAGCCCTTAGAATTCATAGATATGTTACATTAAATGATAAAAGAGACTTTGCAGATACCATTAAGGTTACAGATCTTATGATAGGAAGATGATATTGGAATATCCTGATGGGCCCAATCAATTCCCATGAGCTCTTAAAGTAGAGAACATTCTCCTACTGGAGGGAGAGAGATGTGGAAAGCCCAGGAGATTTGAAGCATTAGAAGGGCGTGCCTTTGCTGGCTTGAAGATGGAGGGAACAATGGGATGAGGAAACTGGCCAGTATTAAGGAGCTAAGAGAGTTTCCTGGTTGGTTTTCGGCAAGAAAACAGGGACCTCAGCCCTACAGGCACAAGGAACTGAATTGTGCCAACAATCTTCATGAACTTAAAGCAACTTCATCCTTAGAACCTCCAGAAAGGAAGGCAGACATGCTGACACATTGATTTTGGCTTGGAGATTTCAAGCAGTTGAACCACGCTGTACTTGGACTTCTGATGAATAGAACCATGAGACAATAAGTGGTTGGTATTCTAAGCCACTTAATTTGTGGTAATTTGTAACATCAACAATAGAAAACAAATACAGAGGTTATAATTAGACCTTTTGGGTCCCAATATAAGCTGCCTTTCTCAGTATACCTTTGATATGTTGATAAAGTAGGGAGAAAACCAGCAGATTTTTATGGTGGCCAAAGAGCTTCCTTAGCTAAAAGGAAAAAGATCAAGGCCCTCTCCCACTTGGAGAGGTTTTTTTGGAGTTCAGTGTTAGGAGAACCTATCCCAGTGGCTGGAAAGGTTCTAGCTTAGGTTTGCTGGCAATAAAAGTTCTAAGGGGAAACACTTGAAAGAAGGCAAAGTCCAGCTTGGTGATTTGGGTTTAATATAAAGGTCTAAAGTTTTATATATGTGCACATAAATGATAAGGCTGACTGGACTATTTCTCTTTGATCAACTAAATTCAACAAACACTTGTTAGCCATTAGTGTTGTATTAATAAAATGTATTAATCCTACCTGCCAGACGATCTAGTCCGTCTGACATCTCTTTCCTGTATCTCTAAATGCCTAGTCATTTTGCAATTCATGATGGCCCATATTATTACTTTTCTTTTGAATCTGTAGATATGGAGTCTTGCTCGACCTTGCTTGGTTGCCCAGGCTGGAGTATAGTGGCATGATCTCGGCTCACTGCAACCTCCGCCTCCAGGGTTTAAGCCATTCTCCTGCCTCGGCCTCCCAAGTAGCTGGGATTACAGGTGCCCGCCACCATGCCCAGCTAATTTTTGTATTTTTAGTAGAGACGGGATTTCACCATGTTGGCCAGGCTCATCTCGAACTCCTGATCTCAGGTGATCCACCCACCTTGGCCTCCCAAAGTGTTGGGATTACAGGCGTGACCCACAGTGCCAGGCCATTACTTTTTCTGTAGTGTTATATCATCTGGCTTTCGATTGCTTTATTTGTTAAAACCAACCATGTTTTCCTTTTGCTTTCCCAAAAGAAGGTAAGTTCCTTGAGAGTAGAAACTATTATATTGTAATGATTTAAACTGTGGGCACTGTAGCTAGACAAGCCTAGCTTTGTCATTTAATATCTGTGTTTAAGTCAGCTAACAACACTGGACTTCAGTTTCCTTCTCTATAATATGGAGACAAGAGTTCTCCAGCCTCATTACATTCATAAAATAATTACATTCATTTATAAGCATAAAATACTTAGAATAGTTCCTGATATATAATAAGTGCTCACTATAAATCAGCTACATATTTGATTTCCCAGAATAGCGTTTATCACAGTGACTAGAAGATATTAGATATTCAGTAAATGTTAAAGTTTGGTTATAAAAAGGAGAAGGGAAAGGTGATAAAGAATATATAAATTTACAACTCCTTTTGCAATTTTCTATTTTTACCTCTTATTCTTTGATGGGCTGGTAAAGATGGAACATAAGAATTTCTTGAGACTCTCAAGTGCCAATAACCTGATGATCTGGGGACTCCTCATGCTGTCCAGACTCTAACATTAGCCACTAGGGTAGCCTCAAGCAAGTCACTTAAGTGTTCTGAATCACAGATTCCACATCTGTATGTTAGGTATAATAATACCACTCCATTCAGTTCAGTCTTTATAATTTCTAAATGAGTGGATTAGAAGTGACTCAGATCCTGGTTCACCACACTTAGCACAGAGCCTTATCCCCTATTTCAGTGAGAAAATTAAAGCCATCAGACATGATCTCATTCAGCTTTCTGCCACTATGAACAAACAAATCAAAATGCATGCTTATGTCACACTTCTCCTTTTTCAGCAGATGGGCTACCCCTCCTTCTAATCAGTCCTAACCTCTTCACTATGCTCTTGATCTCCTTCCTTCCTACACCCCACGAGACATCGAAAGTGCCCAAAAGAGAAATAATCAGCTTTAACCATCTACCATCAATTATCCTTCTTCCTCCCTGGCTCTTCAAATAAGCCCTCACTATGCCTGTTTTCCCTCAGCCTGTGAACATTGCTGGTTTCTCCAATTCTAAAAACTCTATATTGACCCCACATCTCCTCTACCTAATATCTAATATTTCTCCTCTTTCATCCACACTTCTCAAAAACCCTTGCCATTTCCCTTTCTCTAACTGGATTTCCTTGCAAGGATAGCAATTGATCTCATAGCAAAATCTAATATTTTCCTATCCTAGTCCTCATCAAATTGCATCTCTTCACAACATCCCATATGTTGACTATGTCCTCCTTCTTAGACCTCTTTACTCTGTAATTTATTTGACTCCTTACTCTCCAGGTTCTCCTTCTATCTCAACCATTGCTTCTCTGTCTCTGTCCTTCCCTGCCTTTGCTCACTTTCTGAATGATGGTTTGTCTCCCAGCAATCTGTTTGTATTTTGCATTCCAGTTATCTTCCTTTTTGAACATTCTTTTTTTTTTTTTGAGATGGAGTCTTGCTCTGTCATTCAGACTGGATTGCAGTTGTGCAATCTTGGCTCACTGCAACCTCTGCCTCCTGGGTTCAAGCCCAGCCTACCGAGTAGCTGGGATTACAGGCGCCTACCGAGTAGCTGGGATTACAGGCACCTGCCACCACGCCCAGCTAATTTTTGTATTTTTAGTAGAGATGGGGTTTCATCATGTTGGCCAGGCTGATCTCGAACTCCTGACCTCAGGAGATCTGCCCGCCTTGGCCTCCCAAAGTACAAAGTACTGGGATTACAGGCATGAGCCACTGTGCCCTGCCCCTTTGTGAGCATTCTTACTGGCAGGGTGAAGGTGGGAAGAAAAAGGATCTCATCATTTCAATTACCACTTCTAATTGAACAATTCACATATCTCTGAAATAGAAGATAAAAATGGGGTTCATTCTACTTTGGTTTTGGTTGAAGCCCTGGAAGAACAAATATCAACTAGTCCATGTTTCAGGATAAATGCTATAGCACCTGAGCAGAACTTAAAGAAGAAAGGATATCTTAGATTAGGGTGGTACTAGTGGACCATTAAAAAGTGGAACTGCATGGTGAGTGGGAGGGATGGGAAGGGGCTGTAAGTAGCCAGCCTAAGGATACACACTGCTGACATCAAGGGAGCTATAATTAGCAAAGTTCAGTAGCCAATTCTTCAATGAGCCCATGAAAGTACCCACAAGAGAAAGAATCACCTTGAAACATCTGAAACAACCAGAGCAACCCAATACCAGATTACACTGGTATTAGTCAAGAGAGACCTTTCATGGCCCAATTTTTCCTCCCTCATTCCATCTTTTTCATGCCCAAAGTTTGGGAGGGCAGATTCTTTAGCTTAAAATGCAAACTTGAAATTTAACTACCATATGAAACCAGATATTTTAATTATCAAAATGAGAGTATTGGAGAGCAAAAAATGACCACGAGACTTCTACGATTGCAGTCTCTCAAGCTGTACTTATTAAGTATATGAATACATCTATATTATTGGCCCAGATCCCTTCTCTGAGGTTTATGTTCATAATTCCAGCATCTGAATGTGTATCTCAAACTGAATGCCTCGCATAGCCCTCAAATTGAGCACCCCAAACTAAATTTATCCACTCCTAAACTTGTTTCTATTTCTATATGTTTTCCCAGTCATTGGCATCAATCATCCTTGATTTCCATATTTCAATCAATATCTCCAAGAGCCAAGTCAATCTCCAAGCATTGCCCTATTCTTTACACTCTATTCTTATTGCCAGTGTGCTAATTCAGATCTTCATCATTGCTTCCCCCAATGGCGAGACTGACTTGTCTCTTTGATTCTGGTCCTGATAACTCAAATTAACTGCTGACACTGCGAATCCCTTCATTAGGGTTATCTATAAAAAGTAAAAATCTGATGGTATAAAACTCTTCAATGATTTCTCATCACCTAAAAAATTACATCTGAGTTCTTCATCAAAGTAATCTTTGTTCTTTAACTACCTGCCTATATTTATCTCAAGCTACATATTGCTTCCAATTGTAAGTGCCAGCTATATTGATATGTCTGTCCACCCTCTGCTTCCACCAATACACACCAACACATGGTTGCTTGCTGCTTCACTGTCTGTTCATTCTGTTATTGATACCTTGGCATGTCTTTCTCATTCATCTACCTCATACCACCAAATTCTTCATCCTATAAGACTCAATCCAGGAATCAACTTCTTCAGGAAGCCAATTCTAGTATTATCCTTTTGTACAGACTATGTAATTATGCATGATATGACATAGTTCTATCCCTACAGATATGACTTCACACTGTATCTTTCTGTTTTATCTCCCTCACCAGATTATATTGCCTGACAGAAGTGACTACATTTTATTTATCTACACGGCTCTAAAGCCTAGACCAAACAAAGTATTTGGCACATGACACACATGTAATAAACAGTTTTGGAGAAAAGGAAATAATTGTATAAAACAGTATTTTACAAACAACCTCTCATCACATTGTTTCATTTGACTCTCAGAACAAAATCGTGCATTAGATATTTTTCACTTCTCTCTTTAAAATAAGGAAATAGCCTTAGATAGCATAAGCAACCTGTTAAAGACCACCAAATCAATTAAGTGTAGCAAGGAATGCGTACCTATGCTTCCCAAGTCAAGGATCCATGTTCAGCCCAACAAGCCACAATGGTACCCTTTGGACGCTGAGTCTAAGTACATACGTAAAATAAGGCATACAGTGTCTGATAACATGAGTAGGAGTTTCCTCCAGCCCTGAAATATCAAAAAGAGAAGAATCAAATACTGTAAAAATAAAAGAGAGGCTCAGGAGAGAAGTGGTAAAAGGCCATGGTACCTTTGAGAGTTCTGCTCTTCTAGGTACCACTTCTATCTTAGTGCATTCAATTATAAAATAGAGAAGTTTTAAATGACCACATAATTGCATTGGTTTATTCAAAGCAACTCCATGGTGCCAGCTTTGTAACTATCTGCCTAAAACACAATTGTTTCTCTGGCTGAATCAGAGTATGTTTTCCCTAGGAAGCCAGCATGGTTCTGGCACGACAAGAAAACTGTTCTTTTGGTTTCAACATATTCATCTGCAATCTCTATCTCATCTTAGAAAAGATTCCACTCTTTAAGGGCAGCCTTAGAAGTCTTTTTTTTTTTTCCAGTTTTGTGTATATAGTTTTGAGATAGCAACCTATGCATTTCTCTCTCTGCCTTTTTCCTATTCCCTACTCTTCCACTGAAGCAAGAGGCAGGCCCTGAGCTCACTTGTCTCCCAGGGGAGAAATAGGGAAAGTCAGAAAGCTTTTAGGACAGTAGATAAAAGGGACATATAGAGAGTGAAAGCCCAACTCCAGCTACCAACTCCCTCCTACTCCCCACCTTCCAGGTTTGGGGCCTAAGAGTACAAAGGGCCTGGGCTCTGCTTCCCCAAAGTATATTGAGTAGGTAGCAAGACACCAGGAAGGAGATGACTTCTAGGCAGAGAGGATCAAAGGAAGACTTACTTAAGATTCCTGGGCCCCAAGGATTACAAGGAGGCAACAAATGCTGTTATAGTAAACCTAAAGAAGCTATGAGGATAGAAACAACAGACTTCTTATGGTCAAGTCAGCCTGTAGGCTCAATGACTCAAGACAAGGTAGTCCTATATTCATACTTTGCAGTAAGCCCAAGGAATTGTGATTCACTCTTGAGGGTGAGAATACCAGAAAGACCTAAGCTTAAGTTTTCTACTAGGTAAGCAAAATAGGACTCGGAGACAGAAATTAGGATGCATTAGTGAAAGTAAAGACAGTAATATTTACTGCATTCCCAAGTTTGTGAAATGAGATTCATAAATAAGCAATAATAATAATAACATTCATTGAGATTTCTTCAGATACTTGTTTGATGGTGATACCCAAAGCTGTCTCTAATATATGGGAAGTTGAGAGGATCACCTGGACCTTACAAATTTTGTGAACCATTATATTGTGGGAAAATGTGAATAGCACTGTACAAAGAGAATCACTCACTGAGAAAAACAGAGGCAACCTTCCTGCTTCTGTATCTGAGTCCTTATCTCCCAATTTCCTCCTCTTCCTCCTATTTTTTTCACTTTAAACAAAATCCTAAAAATGCAACATTGGAGGAGATTGCTGGGGTTCCTTGTCCTTGACGCATGCCCTCAAAGCAAGTAGCCCTGGTTTATCAACTCTTGCATCTCACTGCCACCTCAGAAGAAAAGAATTTCCAAACATAACATTTTCTAAGATATACCACTGCTAAGCTCTATCTGAGTCCCCTAGTCCTAAAAAGCCTGTTAAACAAGTTGGATGTCCTTGGTCTTCTCTGGGATCTTTTTCTTGAATCATTGCTAAAGCCAAGAAGAGAAGTGTTAAGTGCAAATGCACACACTGCAAAAATGTATGCTGGTGAGCCCAAGTTTCCATCAAAAGTTGCTCTGTGTGATCTGGAGACAACAAAAACAGTAGGTCTGAGGTACACAATTTCAAGACAATGGGGAAAAAAGAGGGAGAAATAATACGAAAGAAATAATCCAGTCACGCAGTCTCAGCAGGCCTTCATGTCTAACTTCCTTTGAAACTAAAAGGCCAATAAAACAATTACTTGTCTCTTTCAGAAGGGTCAGAGTTTATCTGTAGGCCTTTATAGCACCAACAACAAATGAGATCAGAGAAAAGTCAGTATAATTTATATTATGTTCCTGTACTCCACATTCATCACCATCACAAACTACGGAGCACGAACACTGTGTCAGCCACTGAACATGAGTCGCCAATCCTAAAAATAGCCCTGCAAACTAAGTTTTATTATCCTGTTTTACAAATAAAAAAGAAACCTAAAATTCAGAAGATAACTTCCAGTTAGAAAGAAACAGAGATGGATTTTGAAGTAGATCTATCAGACTACAAAGCTTATGTTCTCCCAGCTATACTGTAGTGCTCTCCAACTATCTCCTCTTCAGTTCAATAAGTAATGCCTGAATGTTCATTGAATATACTCAGTTTTTCAGGGACACTCTAAAGTCAGAATGATCTTATAAAAAAAGGATCATGTCATTCTATTGTTCGGAACACACTAAAAACTTATCATCACACCTAGAATAAAATCCAAATTCTCTTTCCTAGCCCACAAGTGATGGGCTCTTACCTAACCCTAAAGCCTCATCTATACCTTCCCCATCACTTGCTCTGCTTCAGCCATCCTGCTTTTCTTTCTGTTTTCCAAAGTTCTTCCTATTCCCTCATAGAGTTCTACATTGGTCTTTTGCCTAGAAGGCTCTTCTCACAGATCCTGAAGTGGTTGAAACCTCACTGCTTAGAGGTCAGCTGACAGAGAGGCCTTGTTTCCATATGTGTTTGCTTGTTGACTGTCTCCCTACCTCTGGTACGATATACGGTCTTGTGACAGGGACCACGTTTCTCATTCATTGTTCTATTCCCATTGCTTAGAACACTGTCTGGTACATAGTAGGTTTGCAATAAATATTGTTGATTGAATTAATGTGTTATTACTGAAAGAGTTCAAAATGTTAAATCATCATCCTTTCCCTGGTTAGTAATATATATATATATATATTTGGCATTCAGAAAATATTGAAAGTTAATATTAGCATTATCTGATTTTGCCATTTTCATAGCGAACGTATACATATTTTTAATATAAGTACTCATTTTCTCTCTTATGTACAGCCATTCTAGATTCAGGACCTGTTTTCAATGTCATTAATACGTTCTTTAAACATGATTTCTCATAAATATTTTATGTTGTTTATAGTTCTTTATTTTGATCTTCCAATTTTTATTACATATTGGAAATAATAAGGTCAAATAAGTAGCTGCTTAGTGGAATTGACTTATTAGCAAAGCCCCCATATAAAAAAATGGTGTAAAAATCTGCTTCATTTGCTCATTAGCTCTTACCCTCTTCCTGCTAATGGGGACGCTTGGACATATCCACTCTACCTTTATATGTTTTTTACTTTTGCACAACACTTTTGACTAATTTTGAGACTTTGGACTGCCAACCTGAAATTGAAAAATTAAACCTGGTAAAGGCCTAACCTTATAAGGGCCATTTCCAACCTTGAACCCCATTTCTAATTGCTGGGCTTTTACAACATGCATGACATTTGGAGACAGCATCCTAATCCCACCACACATTGCCTACATGGGCTTGGGTGAAATAATAAAACTTCAGATTCTTCACTTGTAAAATGAATTTCCAAGAAATAGAATCTGAATCTTTAAGATTTGTGTGCTACAGATTTATTTGGCTAGTGGTTTTAGGAACAACACACCCATAAGAAGTGAGAAAAACAGGATTTGACAGAGGGAGATGATCTGTGATTCTGTTGCAACAGGGGCCTCAGGTGAGCCTACCGAGGATCTGGAGCTGGGATGACCCTTCAGCGATGTTCAAAATTGAGTATAGTTCAAAATTGAGTATAGGGTATAGCCTACATAAATCAGTCACGGGATGCAGGCTGCCCCCAGGAAGGACCATGATTCTGGGCGAGGTGTCTGTCTTTGGTTGAGAGCACATATCTTGATAGAGAATTATATAAGAGGCTTTGACTGCCAACATTTGGGGACAGCTGGGAGAGTGAGTGTAGTTCGGTCCTTAAGTGGGGGTCTGTGAGGTGTCCCTCAGCATCCACTACATGGGATTGATCATATTTTCCCAAATTTCATGTGATTTCAAATGAGATCATGTATGTGGACAGCATCTAGCCTAGTCCCTGGCACTCACCACTAAATAAACAATTGTCACATGAATGAATGAATGAAAGAATAAATGAATGAATGTTTTACAAATGCCACATTTTGTTGTCAGTATTTACTATTTCCTGTACGCTACTGTCTGTCATGAGTCATGAGTGTCTCCCTTTTGTTCACAAATTGCCCAAGCTAAACTTTTTAAGGAGGCTCCACTTGGTCTCACATGAGGGACCTGTTGCCATTTCACAAATCAATCCATTCTCCCATTTGCTTTGATTGGTAATCTATACTTCTAAGCCATGTAAAGATTTGAGACATGTGAGATGAGTTAGATAGCTGCATGTTGGATCTCTGAAGTTGGAATTTTGGGGATTTGTAGAATTAGGGTTAGGCTGAGAGAAGTCCAAACTTTCACAGAATGTTTTAAAAATAACTTCTATTTTTCAGATGATAGTGCTAACCTAGCACGGTAATTAAATTACTTCACATTAGCTGGCCCACGCATGGAATTTGCATTAAAAACAAGAAAAATGTAATACATCTCCTGAATTAAGACAAAGTCATATTATGTGTAGCATCACAGTGCTTTTTATGGAATAGTTCCCATATTTTAAAGAAATTCTTCTAGCACACACACTTTTTACACATATTATCTTAATATACAACCTTATGAAATAGATATGTCTTTCCCCATTTTACAGAGAGGTTTAAATGATATGCTAAGTTACAGACTTCATAAGGGGCAGAGCTATGACTTCTAATTTTGACTATTATGCTATCCCCATCAACTGTAATTTCACTGTTATCTTGTTTTCTATTTCAAAAATGTGTCTTCTTAATGTATAAATGTTTTATTATTTTATTCTATTGTCAAACATTTTGTAGCACTTAATATGTTAGGTCCAGGCTACAAGAGGAATAACACAATGTCTCTAGATGCAAACACTCACATGGGCAAGGCCAACTACTACAAAAAGAAGTACATAAGAAGAAACCCTCAGATTTGTGTAAAGCAAATCTACTTCCCTCAGTTTCCTTATTTCTTAATTCAATCATAATAGTTTGCTGATATGGTTCGGCTGTGTCCCCAGCCAAATCTCATCTTTAATTGTAGCTCCCATAATTCCCATGTGTTGTGGGAGGAAGTCGGAAATAATTGAATCATGAAGGTGGTTTCCCTCATACTGTTCTCATGGTAGTGAATAAGTCTCATGAGATCTGATGGTTTTATAAGGGGTTTTCCCTTTCGCTTTGCTCTCATTTTCACTCTTGCCTGCTGTCACATAAGATGTACATTTCACCTTCTGCCACGATTGTGAGACCTCCCTAGCCATGTGGAACTGTGAGTCCGTTAAACCTCTTTTTCTTTACAAATTACCCAGTCTTGGGTATGTCTTTATCAGCAGTGTGAAAATGGACTAATAGATAGGCAAAGCCAGACTATTATGTGGCTGCCAAATTTTCTTAATAAGAAGCAGTTATGTCCAACATCAAATAAATACCAATAAAGAATGAAGCCTTCAAGGTGACAAATATCATCATCAGAACAGGCTGTTTCTTCTCAAGTGAACATCTTGAATACATGCTATTTAGACTCCGATATAAATGCAACCTAATGGTCAGAGGAAAATCACATTCTCCCCAAATTGTACATTTTATGACTCTAACGAGACGATGGCAACAGCTCTGTTGTTAATTTTTTTAAAATTCAATACAATGAAAATTACACAAATACAGGATTATTTTCAGGGAACAAAAATAAAATAAAGTGTTCCTTTGGAAAAATCTCCAATGAGAGCTATTTTATGACACGGTATCTCCCTGGAGACTGGTTATGGAATTTTCTTGCAGAAAACATTTTATGTGATAAAAATGGAATGCATTTGTTTCCTTGGAAACAAACCCTTTCACCTTGATTGCACAGAATTTGAAAAAAATTTAGTAATTAAACCCAGAATCTACCTATGTTAAAATAGTGGGATTTTCAAACACATGGTATTATTAGAAATAATGCTCAATAAAACCCACTTACATCAGTTGAGGTCAAACATATAAACCTTTACATGATTTAAAGTATAGACATCTAGCATTCTAAACACTGAAATAGAATTACCTAAGAACTCTTACACTTTAACTTAGAAAATCCCCCAATCAAAGTCACAAGCTGACTAAAATAATCTTCTCAGCCATAAAGAAGAAAGTGAGAAAGACATAATTGGAGTAATAAAAATATTAGCTATTGGAAAGTTCATAATGAAAAAGTCAACACTATGATGCCAGTAATTTTGAGCCAATAACATCTCCTGGGGATAAAAAAATGTTTTCTAAATTAAAAGAAAATTGTTTTCTTTGCTAATGACGGGCCGTATAGCCCTACACCTTTTTACACCCCAGAATCAACCTCCTGAATATACTTGAGAAATCGCATGCTTTCTGTTTTGTGTTATATACTATTTTTAGGGTAATGTAAACAGAGGTGGGGCACAAGACAGGTTAAGACTAATTCTGACATTAGTTAAGACTAATCTATAACTAAATCATATATTTTATTTAAAATCTATACTTTAGTACTAGAATAAAGATGTTACAGAAATACAACCATCTTTTTCTCTTTGTTTCAAATTTCCTTTAATACAATGATTTGGATCAGCTTTCAACATTATATACCCTTTATTAAAAGTTCAAATCAGTTAGAAGTATCCCTAATGTGTAAAGACAATTATTTACATCATTTTTATTTTGAAAATATTTTAAACTTACAAAAAAGCTACAGAAAGAGTAGAGAGTTGCTGTGTACCATTCATCCTTCAGCCAGCTCCCCTATTGTTTCCCCTAAGGTATACAGAGCCATACCTTCATGCAAGATGTATTCATAGAACATATTCATAGTACAATCTTAAAAACTAAGGAATTGTCATAGTACAATACTATTAACTAAACTACAGTCTTTACTGGTATTTTGCCAGTTTTTCCACTAATGGCTTTTGTCTATTCCATGATCCAATCCAGTATCTCATATTCCATTTAGTTTTTTAATTGCCTTATTTATCTTCAGTCTATAATAGTTCCCCCCTCTTTCTTTGTCTTTCATGATCTTGATATTTTTAAAGAGAACAGATTAGTCATTTTGTAGAATGTCCTTGTAAGTGATGCACGCTTGAAGTATATCCTGTGAGGTAAAAGCTGATGCCCACCTGTCTTCTTACTGTTGATATTAAACATATCACCTTGCTAAGGTGGAATCTGCTTGGTGTCTCCATTACAAAATTAGTATTTTTGCTTTTGTAATTAAAAGTATCTTGAAATAAACACTTTATCACTATAGACATATCTGTCATTTCTCAAACTTTCACCAATAATTTTATCATTAACTGGTGGATCTTGCCTGCAACTATTATTACTCCTGGGTTCTAATGGCAACTTTGTATTTCTCTAATTCCTTCTATATTTATTTATTAACTGAAACTCTTCTAAAAGGAGAAGCTTTAAGGACAGTTTTGTTTGTTGGTTTGGTTTGAAAATAAATTATCATTTTACTTTTTGTTCTAGGTTTTCTGAAACATATATATTTTAGGTCAAAGCTTTCATCTTAATAAGGCAGGGCTGGGATGAGTTAATGGCATCATGGACCAAGGAGTTTAAAGTTTAAAAATGTGTAGGGGGGTACATAGAGTAAATACTATAGTGAAAGCTTCTACCTCTGAAATAATTTATTTGTATTTGATATTAGTAATATCAGAAGCTTAGTAGAAAGTTATCATCTTGATTATTTTGTTAGTTAGGAACTGACCTTTGTGTTCATGTTCCAACTCAAATATCTCTTTTCAAAATATTTCTCTGACTTACTCTGCAGAGTAATTAATTCACTCCTTTTTATTGTCCCTTAGTGACTAAGACTATAAGCTCCTTGAGATCAGCCACCTCATCTTATTTATCCCTGAACTTTTATCACTTAACAATACAATGTTGGGTGGGCACAGTGGCTCACGCCTGTAATCCCAGCACTTTGGGAGGCCGAGGTGGGTGGATCACCTGAGGTCAGGAGTTCGAGACCAGCCTGGCCAACATGGTGAAACCCCATCTCCACTAAAAATACAAAATTAGCCTAGTGTGGTGGTGCATGCCTGTAATTTCAGCTACTCAGGAGGCTGAAGCAGGAGAATCGCTTGAAGCTGGGAGGCAGAAGTTGCAGTGAGTTGAGAACACGCCATTGCACTCCAGCCTGGGCAACAAGATTGAAACTCCATCTCAAAAACAAAACAACACAAAAGCACAATGTTAATATATGTGGCATAAAATTAATGTTCAACAAATTTTTGACTGATGGGTGGATGAATGGGTGAATGAATGAATGGATTCATGACTACAGTAAGTCCTCACTTAATGTCATCAATAGGTTCTTGGAAACTGCAACTTTAGGTGAAATCACAGATAAGGAAACCAATTTTACCATAGGCTAATTGATGTAAACAAGAGTGAAGTTCCTACAGTGTCCAAAACATCACCAAATTTCTAAATAAAGACCAAAATACTTCTCATATTAAGCATTGAAATAAATGTGAACTATATATACATACATTTCAGAAAAAGTAATTAAAACAAGTAAGGGGCAGGGTGTGGTGGCTCACGCCTGTAATCCCAGCACTTTGGAAGGCCGAGACAGGTGGATCATGATGTCAGGTGTTTGAGACCAGCCTGACCAACATGGTGAAACCCCATCTCTACTAAAAATACAAAAACTAGCTGGGCATGGTGGCTGGCACTTGTAATCCCATCTACTCGGGAGGCTGAGGCAGGAGAATCGCTTGAACCTAGAAGACAGAAGTTTCAGTGAGCCAGGATCACGCCACTGCATTCCAGCCTTGGCGACAGAGTGAGACTCTGTCTCAAAAAAAAAAGGAATAGTATGGGCCATCATGAATTGCAAAATGACTAGTCCAAGCATTTAGAGATATAGGAAAGAAATATTAGTATGGACTAGATTGAGACTCCGTCTCAAAAAAAAAAAAATAGTAAGGTAATTATGCCACTTCAAGCACACAGATGGCCAGAGTCTATCCTGGCAGCTCAGGGTGCAAGGTGAGAACCAGCCCTGGACAGGCTGCCATTCCATCACAGGGCACACACACACACACACACACACACACACGCATACACACACACAGCTCGTTCAGGCTAGGACCACTTACAGAAGCCAATTCACTTAAGGAGCATATCTTTGGGATGTGGGAGGAAACTGGAGTACTGGGAGAAAACCCACGCAAACACAAGGAGAACGTAAATTGCACCCAGACAGTGGCTTGAGCCAGGAATTAACTTTTTTTTTTCCCTCATTGATGTTATGAGGAAACAACATTAAACAAAACTGCATTACTAGAGGACCTGCTGTACCTACCTTCAGTGAGCTCTATCTAGTGAGAATTTGAAATATTATAGGCAAAATATGGGGAATGATATATTGAAAGAGTCTAGTTCAGCCATTAAAAAATCACATGGTCATAGCAAAAGTATTTTGCCTTTATGTGTTTCAGTTTCCCCATCAAATCAACTGATTAGATGATCCATAAAGTCACTTTCAAAAATAACACATTCCGTCATTCTAACATCTACTTGGATGTTGCCGAAATAGGAGCACTGCAGACTCTTTTCAAAGTGTCCAATTGAATAATTTATAAGCAAGTACTTGTGTTCTTTCTAGAACCAGAATTTTTATATTTTATCTAATTTGCATCAGTGTAAAATTAGATCCTGTTTCGTATTACTGTCAATCTGCTAGCTCTTCAGAACTAACAAAGGAAAATGATCATTTTCCATTTCAAGCTATGGCAACAGTAAGCACATTTTTTGGTGTCTTCCCGACTTCCCTGGAAGTACATTTATGCATTATGCCAGTCCTGCTTCACTCAAACTGATGTTCTTAAGCACATCGCCTCTCATGAGACAAATCCATAACCTGAGAAATAAAATTAAATGCTTAATGGCACCACACAGACATTTCAGTGCAGAACAGTTTTCTTTAAACTTGCTAATGAAAACAATACCTTGCATTTGCTTTGCTTTTTGTATTTCTAAAGAGCTTTCTCATTAATCACTTTGTATATGGGAACATTTTAAAAACTTTTATGAGCTGAACAAAAGTTATGTATTGTTATTATCATTATTGTGATATGATAACCTATGGAAGTAGACAGGGAGAGCAAGAGCCTTTAACCCAGTGTACAAGTCAAGTAAAAAAGCCACTGGTAGGCTAAGGGATTTAATGATCACAAGTACTGTGAGTAAATTCATTCTTCTACGTATTTTGAAAAGCATCTGCTCTTGCCCTAAAGGCACTCACAATTTAGTAGATGCATCTAACCATAATTAATTTGTTTTTATTTGATGAATTGAGGGTAAGAAGGGTGAAAGTGTCTGTGATGATTATTTAAGGGCAATATTTGCCAGCTTAACAGAAGCAGAATAACATTAAGGCCTTTAAAAAAAAAAGAAAAATAAAAGAATAAGAGAGGGAGGGAAGGAGGGAGGGAGAGAGGGAGAAAAGGAGGGAGGGGAGGAGGGAGAAAGGAGAGAGGGAATGACAAAGGAAGAAAGGCAGGCAGGCATTCTCCACTCCCACCTATATCCTAATAACTCACTTGAAAAATCAAACTGAGAAAGTATAATTCAAAAATCTGAAAGTGCTGATGAAAATAAGTGTCTTAGAAAGCAAGTTGGACAGACATAAAAGCTACTGTGGAGGGATAACATTCAAAATGCTGTCAAGAAAGTTACATTTGTGCACTTTTGCCAAAACTGTTAGAATCTCACTTATCATACATGTTGAACTCAGTTATTAGAAAAGACATAAAGCAAGCCATTTTCTCTTGTTAAAATCATTGTCTTCAAAAAAAGGAATCAAAATTTCATGGGTCTACCTATTTCAAGTAAAATATGCTTACTAGCGTGCGGAAAAATACTGATCTTTTCAAATGTCAAAATATGATAGACTGGATGCACCCAATAAAGGAAAAAGAAAAGAGAAACAGATAAATGGTCAAAATATAGAGCTCTTGAAAAAAAATCCTGGCCAGGCACGGTGGCTCACATCTGTAATCCCAGCACTTTGGGAGGCTGAGGCAGGCAGATCCCCTGAGGTCAGGAGTTCAAGACGAGCCTGGCCAACGCGGTGAAACCCCATCTCTACTAAAAATACAAAAATTAGCCAGGCGTGGTGGCAGGCACCTGTAATCCCAGCTACTTGGGAGGCTGAGGCAAGAGAATCACTTGAACCCGGGAAGCAGAGGTTGCAGTGAGCCGAGATCTCACCACTGTACTCCAGCCTGGGCAACAGGAGGAAAACTCTGTCTCAAAAAAAAAAAAAAAAAAAAAAAAAAAAAAAGAAAAGAAAGAAAAAATCCTAAAGAAACTCAAGATCCTCTGACTCCTTACACATAAAATATGCCATGTTCCTCTATCTCAATCAGCAAATAGAAGAAGGCATCTACAATATGGCCATAGTCTTCTAAAAGTGATCTTACGGTTACATGTATAAAATTAACCCACTTAATCAGTCATAGTCCAATAATACATTTAACAAATTATACGGATCTAGGTTGTGGATTCTATATGTTATTCCACAATAACAAAAAATCTTTTTAATATCAAAATATACCTCTTGGGTCTAAAATTAAACAAAGAACAATTATAATGTATTTTTCTACACAATTTTAAAAGAACCCAAACTCAATGAGGATAAATGTGAAAAAAGCAGCAGATATAATAATAATAAAAATAGACAACACTTACTGAGCACTTAACATGTCCCTGGCACATGGTCTGAGTGTTTTGCATGTGTTGACACATGAATATTCTCAATATTCTTATGCAGTAGTTATTATAATGATCCCATTTTGCAGATGGAAAAATGGACACTCAAAGAAGCTAAGTAGCTATTTCAGGGTTCTACAATCAGTCAGTAGCCTAGTATTATAGCCTCAGCCATGTGACTTCAAAGTTGTTGCTGTTAACTGCTTTATTATAAAGATGAGAAGGAAGCAGTGAGGGAGAAAGGAGAAAGGAAGGACAGAAGGAGGAAAGGAAGAAAAAGGAGGAAGGAAGAAAGACAGGGACGGAAGGAGACTATGAGAGATATGAGACAGAAAGAAGTAGAGAAAGTTGAGAGGGTGAAAAGGAGAAACAAAAAATGCGAAAGAACATGTTTTACATGACTCAAGTTTCAAAATGACAAATAAGTTTTCTCAATGAACAGCTAATAATTTGTTGAGCATAATTCTGTGAAAGATGCCAATGTGCTCCTGTTAGAAAGCTGGAGGATACGAAGTTATAGCAGAAATAAGGATGCTGTGTTGCTATTTTAGAACATACTGCCAAGAACTGTATTCGGCTGCTTTCCCTAAAAATTGCTACTCATACAAGAATGAAGAAAATTAAAAAGGAAGATTTTCTACCTCGAAACTCAGAGTAGATGCAAACATAAATGGCCATTTTCCTTTTGGAACAACAGAGGTAAGGCACATCTTTCTTGTCTAGTTCTTACTCACGGACAAAGAATAAATATAGCTCCTCCAGAAGCTTAATAACTCAGTGCTGCCTAAACTCCTTACACCTGATGTTGATGCCATGGTTAGATAGTTCTAAATTATCCCCTCTGGCTCATTTCCCACAATTTCCCTTAGTTCAGTCAAACTGAACTATTTGTTTTCAAAATTGCCCCCATACCTGCCCACTCAATGCTCATATTTCCTCATGTTGGAGCAAATTCTACCATTTTTCCAAGTCTCAGCTAAAATGTCCCCCACTATCACTGCAAAATTCCCGATGGCCCCACTCAGAAGTGCTCATTCCTTCCCCTGAATTATCCTCATGCTATGCCTGCATTTGTCTTCGCACTTTTCACTTTCTTCTTGATCCTTTACCTGCCTGACTCCATGTCTTACTTCCTCAGAGAGGATAGTAGCCCCCTGAGGCAGCACTATTTTCTGGTCTATGCTTAAGGACCTCATGGTACCAAAAGATTGGTTTTTAGAGAGTGGACAAAAACATTTAAAATACATACCTGTTTAGTGTCCACAATGTACATGACACTATGGGGACACATGCATAATCATTAAAGGGCATATACATTTGTAGATATATAACGTACTCTGATATAACATGTGAGACATATAAAATGACTTAAATTCTGTACTCCCAGATAAAATAGTAGGGAAATAAATAGTTCTCATCATAATGTCCACAGAGGTCCCAAACTCAAATGCCTGTGGGACCCATGGAGACAGCATTCATGAGAGAAGCCAGAATTGGAGCTGGTGAAGGATAAATAGAGAGGGGTAGAGGCAGTGCAAAATAGAGAGTGCAGACTTTTTCAAAGGCAACCACCTTTCAACAGAACTGAGCTGGAAATAGCCATTGTTATTGTGTGGGAATCCTGGCCTGCTATGTCAGAAATTCAGATTTTGATGTGAAATCTTAGAATTTTCATCCTGGCAAATAATTTTTTTAATTAAAAGATTAAAAAATGGTACAGGCAAATAAAACCCATTTGTGTACTGAGTCCAGGTTGTGATCTCTAATGTAAAATATCTGGCCTGAAACTTTCAGGAGATATGATAGAAAGAAGGAGTTAGAGATCCATGATGTATGAGACACAGCACATCTTTCCTCTAATTCTTGACATCACTACTGGGCAGGAGGAGAATGTACTTCAATTAAATTCCCCCAGGAGACCAGAGAAGGGTGAGCTACTCCTAGGCATACCCCATCCAAACCAAGGGTCTAGGTCAAGGAATCAAAGACGAAGTGGATAGAGAGGCACAGCTGCAGAACCAGCTTATCAAACTTCTAGAAAGATCAGGGAAGTTTAGAGCTGGAGATCATGTGTTCTAGTTCCCTCATTTTGGAAACAAGGAGCTGACATTTGGAGAGGTGACACAGAGATGAAAGCAAATTAGTGACTGTATTCGTTTCCGAAGGCTGTTGTAAAAAAGTACCACAAACTGAGTGGCTTAAACAACATAAATATATTGTCTCACAGTTGTGGAGGTTAGAAGTCTGAAATCAAGGTGTCAGCAGGGTTCATTCCCTCTGAGGGATATAAGGGAAAATCTTTGTTCCGTGCCTCTCTCTAAGCTTCTGGTAGCCTCACCTCAGAGATTCCATGGCTTATAGATGGCATTCTCATTGTGTCTTCATGTTGTCTTCCCTCTGAGTATATCTGTCCCAAGGTCCAAATTCTCTCTTTTTTAAAAGATACCAGTCATATTAGATTAGGGCCCACTCTAATTACTTCATCTTAACTTGATTATCTGCAAAGACCCTTATTTCTGAATAAGGTAACATTCACTGGGAGTTAGGACTTCAACATCTTTTGGGGGAAACACAATTTAACCCAGAACAGTGACAATGTCCACAATCCAAAACTCTTGCAGAGCTCCCTCTGCTAATTGGAAATCCCAGCAGAAGCTCGTGCCCAGAAAACAGAACTGGGAATTGTGGCAATAACATCAGTTATGGGCAGAGTCCTATAACACAGGACTGCTTTTGTATTTTGGTTTATAGAGAATGCTAGAGACAATATTATTTCTCCTGGGAAGTGAATACACGCACTTCTTTTCTCTCTACAGTCTGAAGATACGCTCCATTACCCATACATGTTGCCAGCTGCAGAGGCAGCTTCTCTGTGTTCTACTCCATAATAATGGCCTTAAAAGGTCAGGCCCTACCTGATTCTACAAGACTCAATGTAACAAATGTCTCTGTATAGCTGCACCCTGGCCAAAATCACAGTGGAAAACACACCACCAAATACACAAATCACGTGGTAAAGAGGTCTTCCAAAAGCATCTCTCAAAATGAACTTCTGACCTCTTTACTCCCCTATTTCCTCATAAAACACCTTTGAAATTCAACCAAAATCGAGACTAGGCCACATGGCCCAGCTGGCCACATGGAGATTACATGGATCTGAAACAGACTCCTCTGGATCTCTGAGGCTCTTCTGATGTTTAACCTTGTAAACGCTCCTTCATCTCTCTGGATGAATTTTGCTACTTATAAAATGAAATTGAAGAACAGTATACATAGAGATGAAGAAGGGGATATGTTAAAAGAGATGACATTAGCTGTTCCTGTGCGAATCCAGGAAGGCTTCTTCAAAGCGGTAACATTTGAGGTGATTTTGAAAAAAATAGTTTAGGAATTCACCAAGAAACAAGAAAGAGGGAAAATGCATATGCAAAAGTAGAGAAGAAAGAAAAAATAGGGCACATTAGGAACAAGGAAGGACTGTACTTAATTATTAAATGCTATCAACTCTAAGACAATCTGTCAATGAAATAATAGGGTTTGGTTTTTTTTAAATTATATTTTAAGTTTTAGGGTACATGTGCACAACGTGCAGGTTTGTTACATATGTATACATGTGCCATGTTGGTGTGCTACACCCATTAACTCATCATTTACATTAGGTATATCTCCTAATGCTATCCCTCCCCCTTCCCCCCACCCCACAACAGGCTGTGTGATGTTCCCCTTCCTGTGTCCAAGTGTTCTCATTGTTCAATTCCTACCTATGAGTGAGAACATGCGGTGTTTGGTTTTTTGTCCTTGCAATAGTTTGCTGAGAATAATGGTTTCCAGCTTTATCCATGTCCCTACAAAGGACTTGAACTCATCCTTTTTCATGGCTGCATAGTATTCCATGGTGTATATGTGCCACATTTTCTTAATCCAGTCTATCACTGTTGGACATTTGGGTTGGTTCCAAGTCTTTGCTATTGTGAATAGTGCCGCAATAAACATATGTGTGCATGCGTCTTTATAACAGCATGATTTATAATCCTTTGGGCATAAACCCAGTAATGGGATGGCTGGGTCAAATGGTATTTCTAGTTCTAGATTACAAGAAAAAAACAAACAACACCATCAAAAAGTGGGTGAAGGATATGAACAGACACTTCTCAAAAGAAGACATTTATGCAGCCAAAAGACACATGAAAAAATGCTCATCATCACTGGCCATCAGAGAAATGCGAATCAAAATCACAATGAGATACCATCTCACACCAGTTAGAATGGTGATCATTAAAAAGTCAGGAAACTACAGGTGCTGGAGAGGATGTGGAGAAATAGGAACACTTTTACACTGTTGGTGGGACTGTAAACTAGTTCAACGATTGTGGAAGTCAGTGTGGCGATTCCTTAGGGTTTGGTTTTTTAAGAAAAAGAAGCAATCACATCTTATCTGTACATATCCATTTTCATATGCATCCTCTTTTTAAGTAATAATGACATATAGAAAAGAAAAATGTACCAGAACCAAAGAAAAGTCAGATGGGCTGATAAATTCCACTCAGCTCTAGTATTTCATAAGTCCATGGACTGCCAGGATCCCAGAAACTACCTCACTTTATCAATGAAAAATTGAGTACTCACTATGGATAAAGCTATACGCTGGGTATTATGAGCAACATACAAAAATACTTTAGAAATAACTGTGGCCCTGGAAACTTAGAAAAAAAAACCTAGGTAAAATCTGTGTCTGTTTCTACCACATCTCTTCCAACTGCACTCAAGCATAATATTATACCCACCAGTATTAACAGTTACCTTCCCAGATAATTTCTATAATTATGGCTTGTCAAGGTCTTCTGGACTCCCAATTCTTTTAATGACACTTTTAAATCAGTGGCACAACAGAGTGTTCACTTATAAACAGTTGTGAAGGGGGTGGGAAGTAATTTCTCAGTAACACTCAAGTATCTCGGCCCATGAATTCGATTTAAGAAAATCTCTATAAGATCATCAATTTTTTTTTCTGGCAACTAGTAAGAGTTTTCTTGAGAAAACAAAGTGATGGAATATAGCTTGAGCCACTGGAATTGTGAATAATCTACAATCTACTTACCTATGCTGCAGTCCACATTCAATAATTTTCCTGAATGTCTGTTTTTCTTTTATCCACAGGTAATAGTCTCCTTCTCCTCATTAGATATTTAAAAAATAAAAAATGGAATTTTGAGAAAGCAATCAATACACAATGATCAAGAGAGGGTATGGGGCAGTCACTGGCACTTTGGAAGACCAACGCTGGATTGGAGGGGTGGCAAATAATGAGGGCGGGCAGAGATGGACTCAGCCAGGTGACATCCTGGGGCTGTAGCTGAAAAGGGAACCAGAATGAACCCTTGTCTAGAAGTCTTTATATATGCCAGGTGCGGTGGATCACCCACATAATCCTAGCACTTTGGGAGGCCGAGGCTGGAGGATTGCTTGAGCCCAGGAGTTGGAGACCAGCCTGGGCAACATGGCAAAACCCCATCTCTACAAAAAAATACAAAGATCAGCTGGGTGTGGTGGCACTTGCCTGTAATCCCAGCTACTCAGTAGGCTGAGGTGGGAGGATAGCTTGAGCCAAGAAGGTTGAGGCTGCAGTGAGCTGTGATTGTGCAACTGCACTCCAGCATAGGTGACAGAGCAAGATCTTGCATGGGGTGGTGGGCAGGGGAGGGTCTTTATACTGACCTCCGGATGTTGACACCCTCAGTCCAATCTTGAGGCAAAAAAAATTGGAAGAATTCTAAAGAATGTGACTATGCTGTATGATGAAACAGAAGCATTGCTGCCTTCCAGGATGTGTGTGGTGGGAGTTGGGGGGAGGAGGGGAGCCCAGCACAAAGTACCTAGTTGAATGCCCTGTCTGCTTTCTCTGTCTCATTATGCTAAAGCTAGGGCTACCCTTGAACACAGAGGTCCGAACCAGCTTTTTAATGGACTCTTTCTTAAATATAAACAGACAATCAAGAATCATCAGACATTTGAGGAAAGCCTAAAACATGAGAGAGATCCAGATTAAAAAAAAAAAAAACCCAGAAATAGAGATAATTTGACAAGGTTTTCAAAATCCGGGCATGCCCATGCAAGTGAACATCAACTTTAATGAGCACCTCAGCAGAAAAGTAGGTTAAGAACGAACTGCTCTTCTAATGTTTGTTCTAACCCTCTAAGGTTTCTGTCTTCCACACATTGGACAAGCATTCTGTAACGCATGCTTAAGGAGTGCTAGAATTTCACTAATACAATCAAGAAATATAAAAGAAATAGAATGTTGCCAATGCTAAAACTGTAAGATAAAGTATTATATATAAAGAAAGAAGGAGGATTACGTACAAAGTCATAGAAAAACAGGAGTCAAATAAGTTAACTTGGCAATATTAATTTAGAATATCCAGAGGACCTTGAATCTATAGGACATCAGAATTTAAACAAAAGAACATTATCATCAAAACAAGGACATTTTATCAAGATTCTTCACACTTTCAGCAAAATATACCAACACTATCAACTATTTCCGCTCAGATTCTAGCTCTTCAGTGCAATGATCTGAGAAATTTGTCCACACAACTAATTGAAAAAGAGGAACAACTTTTCAGACAGCGAATGTGCCTACTGGGAAGCTCCCATAGTCTGGCATTCTATATTCTATATGAGACAATTTCATGTTTGATTAACATATTATCAATTTCCTAGGGTCTGATTAACTTTTATGCAAGGTTAAGATCAAATTCTGGACCCAAATGCTTGATGAATTCATAAAAATAATGCTATTCTGGATTGTCTTGGCTGGGCAGCCAGGTAGTTACTTGCTTGGCAACAACCCTCTGTATTTAGTGTGCATTTCTCTATCATAGTGAGTCTCAATATTGGCTGCACATTAGAACTATCTGGGGAGTTGTTAAAAAATGCTTATGTTCAGATCAACTCCAGATATGCAGACCAATTTATCTGTAGTGAAAACGGGGCATTGGTGTGTTTGAAGCTGACCCGAAAGTAAGCAAGAAAAGAGAACCATTGCTCTGAGGTAAATTAATGTAGGTCAGGAGTTTAAATTAATATCGGGCTGCTGACAGGTCAGTATGAATTGCATCATCCATTTTGAATATTAATATTATATTACCAATGGTCATTTAGGCTCCATGATCACACAGTTTCAACAAAGGGAAATTATGGAGAGAAACATTATTACTTAAAAGATAAAAGAATTTTTTGATACCTGGAACTTCTCAAGAATAAATTGGATTGTAAACTCCCCAATTTTGGAAGGTTCTGACACTGGATAAAATTCAACTCCATATTTTTTATATGACTGGGTGTGGTGGCTCATGCCTGTAATCCCAGCACTTTAGGAGGCTGAGGCAGGTGGATCACTTGAGGTCAGGAGCTCGAGACCGGCCTGGCCACTATGGTGAACTCCTGTCTCTACTAAAAGTACAAAAATCAGCCAGGTGTGGTGATGTGTGCCTGTAGTCCCAGCTACCTGGGAGGCTGAGGCAGGAGAATCACTTGAACCCAGGAAGCAGAGGTTGCAGTGAGCCGAGATTGTGCCATTGCACTCCAGCCTGGGTGTCACATCCAGACTCTGTCTCAAAAAAAAAAAAAAAAATTGTGGGCTACTCTATGCAAGGAGATGAAAAAATAAGTAAGACATAGTCTGTGTTTTCAGAGAGTCTTTAAGGGGTTTCTTTTTATTCTAAGCTTGTATAATTTGCATATAAGTTATGTTATTTTTTCAGACTAATAATAAAATTCTGAACTAAGCATTAGTATTTTCTGCCTTTTCTTGGATTTGACTTTTATTTGAAAATTTATTTTATTATTTGGTACTTTATATATCTCTTGCTGGCTGCAGAACCTTCAGAAACTTAACCACTTTCAACTTTAGTTTCCTCATCTTTGAGATAGAATTCATGTCTTAGTCTGTTCAGGTAACTATGACAAAATACTATCAACTGAGTAGCTCATAAACAGTAGAAATTCATTTCTCAGGGTTCTGGAGGTTGTGAAGTCAGAGATCAAGGTGCTGGCTAATTTGGTTTCCGGTGAGGGCCTGCTTTCTGGTTCATAGACAGCGCCTCCTTGTTGTGTCCTCACATCGTGGAAGGGCCATGGCAACTCTCTCGGGCCTCTTTTATAAGGACATGAATCCCATTTATGAGAGCTCTGCCCTCATGATCTAATAACTTCCCAAAGGCCTCACCCCTTAATACCATCACATTGGTAATTAGGTTTTCAACATGTGAATTTTAGGGAGACACGAACATTCAGGCCATAGCAATTCGTAATAGTAGAAGTGCTTACTCTCAAATGATTAAATGACCTTATGCACATAATGTTCTTAGCACAGAGCCTAGCTAAAGGCAAGCACTCAATAAATGTTTGCTATTATCTATTGACTCTCAGAACAATATATTTGATACATAATTTATGACGTCTTTTCTTTCTGGTATTATTATAGTTTAAAGAAACTGAGCTATTTCTAGAAATTCCTCTAACTCCACTGACAAGAATTCTATTAATAGTATATAAAGTAAATATATCTTTTCATATCTTAAAGGAGATATGAAAAGTAAGAAGCACCTTACATATGGAATCATGCTTACTGTTAATCTAGTTACATGTGCCGCCAAGACAGATATCCAATAATACATTTTTATAATCAGCTGTCTGATTTTCTTATTCATGTTTATGCTCTTCACTCTCTTAGAGCAGCTGTATAACTCAGTGATTAAAATTATCTTATTATGGACTAGCATAGTGAATATAAAATGCATGTATGAAAATAACAAGATCTTGTATTAGGAAATGATTACAACGTAGATCAGCAACAGCAATTTTGTACTCACTTGTCTTGATGAAACCCATTTTTGTTTTATAAATCATTAGATATTTTCAAACTCTGCAAAATAATGTAAATTGATGTTTTCCTTCCCAAAGTGCTAGTTAAAGTAAAATTTTGGTGACAATTATAATTGTAAATTGATCACAAGCTTTGAAATACCAAATGCAAATAAAGCAGCTCAAAGCACAGGACATCTGGAGCAGCCCAGCAATGCAACTTCTAGTTTTATTTCTGCAGTGCAAAATGTTCTAGTTGGGTAAACAGATTAACCTTTTTGGATGCGATTCGCACATTTGATTCAAATCCATGGGGAAAAGCACCTTTCAGTACTTGAGAATTCTAAATGCAATTGTGTCTCAAAAACTCAACACCAAGAGAGAAAAGGAACCAAAAAGAAACTTGGTCACTTTAAAAGCTGTCACAGTCACTACAAAGTGCAATATAATCCCATTGCTTGGGGCAGCACTAGCTTTGGAAGTGGAAGACCCAGTTTTAAGTTTTGTTCTGTATTTACTTTTGTGGTATCTTGGGATAGTCATCACATTTCTCTGAGTCTGTTTCCCCCTTTGTAAAGTGGAGAGTTGCTATGATGATTTGCTGATGGATGGACATGAAGCAATTGGTAAACTGAAAAACAATTTAAAATTATTAAATATGATAAGGTGTTGAGGAAATAATGATAGAGGCACAGAAGGAAAACACAGGCGACACAGGAAAACACAAGTGACAAGGGAGATAAAGAGAAACTCAATCTGTGTAACAGTCAGGCAGCATCAATGGCAGAGGGTCCTGCAGAGTTAGATATGTTCTCAGTGCCTAGCCTGTAATTGTCATCTGTACCTTTGTAAAGCAGCTGGCTCATTGTAGACAATCAGTAAATCTTTCCTTATCTTCTTTCAGCTACTGACCCATGACTTAAATTTTATATTTGTGCTCATGTGGTTACTTAACTAATTAATTCAATGGTCATTTACCAATGTTCCTAGTCACACTGGTAGAGACGTGACCTCAATTCTGTCCTCACTATAGTCTGGGGTGAGGCAGACATTCAATCAATAATTTCTCCAAATATATAAATTATAAATTATAATAAATGATCTAAATGAAAAGTACAAAAGCAAGCAATACAAGAACATTAAATTTGGAAGAGTCAGAAAAAAATTTTACCTCTTTATTAGTACTTTTATTTTTCGGGGATGTCTTCCTGTTCTCCAAAAATTAATGTAAGGTCATAAGCCTGACTCAGTTAGTTACAGTTTTTTTATAATCCTCCCAGCACCTCGGGAGATTCTTTGCCTATAACAAAAACTCAATGTATATAAATTAATCAACTTTTTATATACATTGCTCTTTGGTAATTTTGTTCATCTTCATCCTTGAATAAAATGCAAAGGTTCTAAAATGTCAGAGCTCCAGATTCATTTAGATTCATAAATTGTGGGTTTCCAATATAAAACATTTAGTCTTGCCAAAGAACCTGGTACCACTTAGTTGCTTCATTATTAAGAAACAATGATTATAGTGAACCCTGGCATTGTTTATTTTTGGTAAGAAACCATAACCAGACAAGACAAAAATACCTAATCTAAAGAAGTATGACTCCTTCTAATCAACTACAAATCAGGCCAAAATAGATGGATCTTATAGAACATATCACTGATAGATCCATGGCCAGTGAGAAAGCTGAAATCAAGTTGAGGACAATGCCTTTCTTCTCAAATGTTTACCAACGGATGAATGGATTAAACAAAATGTGGCATATATATACAATGAAATATATTATTTGGCCTTAAAAAACAATAAAATTCTAATGCATGCTACAACATAGATGAAGCTTGAAGATACTATTCTAAGGGAAATAAGCCAAACATAAAAGGACAATATTCTATGAGTCTACTTATATTGAGTGTCTAGAATAGCCAAGTGTGTAGAGACAAAACGTAGAATGGTGGTTGCCAGGAACTTAAGGCAGCTGGAAATGTGGAATTATTGTTTAATGGGTAAAGAGTTTCAGTTTGGAAAAATGAAAATATTCTGGAGATGGATGGTCATGATGGGTGCCCAACAGTGTAAATGTACTTAATGTCACCAAACTCTTTAAAAATGTTTAAAGTAATAAATTTTGTTATATATATTTTACACAATAAGAAAATATGTCAGTTCTTTTGCAGCACACAAAATAACTGTTAGAAAATTATTTTAAAGTGTATATCATATAAGTTTTTTCTTAAATCTTGGGGCTCAGGTCTTTTCATGTGGGGTAAGAATTTGGTGTGCCTTAAATCTGTGATTAAAATAGCACCATTTCATGATTTACTTATAAATAATTTGATAATCTTGCTAAAAGTGTTTTGTTTTATGAGATAGTTTAATCCTCATGATAATCTGTTTTTCCATATTTGCTTCCAGGTCTTTACAAAGTAAGCTTCAGCTCTGCCCAAATTGGTCAGATTAGTCAGGTCCTGACTTATCCAATTCTGCTTTTCCAAAGCTTTTCTACAAGCTCCCAGCCAATACCTAATAAGAAAGGCCAGATAGCAGTAGTTGCAGAAGGCAGTGGTGATAGCAGTTGTAGTCATCACCCTCATCATAGTTGCAGTTGTAGTAGAAATAGCTGATATTTACATTGAGCGCTTACTACATACTAGGAGTTGTTTTAATCGCATTATATATATTCTCGTTTATTTCCTTGACAACCATATGAGGTAGTACTATTTTTATCTCGCAAGCCTCAGAGAAGTTAAATAACATTCCCAAGTTTACCCAGCTGTTATTGTGGAAGCAAGACAAAAACACAGATGGTTAAACTTCAGAATCTATGCTTTTAGCTAATAAGCATTGCTACCTCCTTTAGTAATATCCACCATGTATTTGGTATTTACTATGTGCCAGGACCTGTGCTCTATGCTTTTCACACATTATTTCCACAATAACACTGACCAGTTGGTTTAGTAGCAGACAAGACTTGTGGAATCTGTTCATTCATTGCCCTTTTTCACTTTCTTCAAGGATGGACACCTGCAACTAGGTATATATATTGGAACTCTCCCAATCTAGTGAAAGCTGCCTAACTTAGAGGTAGTGAAGAGCTCTCAGTCCCTCCAAATACTTCCATCTCACACTTCCATACTTAGAAATGTCACAGAAGTTACCATTTTGACTGTAACCATTGGTTATTATTCCCTCAAATGCTCATCAATTTCCGCTCTTTATTGAAAACCTAGGTTTAAGCAATAATTTTAAAATCAGGTTTCTCTTTACCAGCATTGTTCTGCGTTTATGAAAGCTTCAAGCTTTTTGCCACAGTAATCAGGTTTATATTGTACCCTGACTCCACTGCAGTGTTGGAAATTTATATTAAGGCTAGCATTTTGATTTAAAGTTTTGACAATGAATTACATGATCTTTCTCAACTAGAAAGTCAGAAAAATCTCTATTTTAAGAGTACTGCACAGAAATGAACTGAGTCACCTATGGGTCATTTTAAGAAGACTAATTCAACGTCTGATAGCCTAACAAAAATACCTACTGCAAAAAAATTACTAATGAGAGGAAAAGGGTGAGGGTTGAAAAATAACCTATTGAGCACAATGTTCACTATTTGGGTGATGGGTACGTTAGAAGTCCAATCACTACCAATACTCAATATATCCATGTAACAAACATATACATGTATCCCCTAAATCTAAAATAAAATAATATTTAAAAGGTAATTATTAAATTATGAATACATTAAAAAACTTGAAAAGGAGAACCAGAATAGGGCTATGAGCTAGAAAAATCAAAAGATTAGAACTTAGTATTATCTAATGTTGTCATATATGAAATTAACAAACGCTCTAATAATTTTTAAACTAATACTATGCAGTTAATTCATATCTATAATGTGCTTAAAACTTCTTGGAACAATTTTTTATAAAATTGTTTTCCAAAGCATGAAAAAATTATACATAAATGTGTCATCAATTGGGCAAACCTTACTGCTCCTTCATTCCCCCATCCTCATCTCTCCAGCTTTCAAAAATCTGAAAAATAAAATTACTTCTATATGAAAAAACTCTTGACAATATTAATATGAACTTTTTAACCTCATCTACAGATCTATTGTTTTGCTCAAAGAATTATCTCATCATCACCAACTACATTTGTATTCTTACTTATAATTTGGTAAAGAAACTCCAAAGAAGCAAAGAAAATTTTAAGAAGTTTCTCAAAACATCTGTTGGTCTATTTTAGAAATGTCTGTACCATGGCATTATACAACAGGGTTTTACAGGCTCTACATCCTAGTTACAATGCATTAATTACCTTATTGATTAGCAAGGATATTCAAATAACTTGTTTCAGTTAATGCAGACTTTATCTCTCCATCCACCATCAAGACTACAGTGAAGACATTGAGTAGAAAATGCATATAATGGAATGAGGGCAATGGTGTGGGAACAGAAACTTTCTATATGACCAAGAATTTTATCTGCATTCAGTCAAAAACAGAAATTAAGAAATTTAATTTCATTGCAAAATGATATCAAATCATTTGTTTGATTTGATGAGTCAGTTGAATCAAAATAACTTAAAACAGCTTTGTAAGCAGAAACTGAATATTTTGGATGCTATAATTAAAAATCAATACTAACAGATATATATAGATACCACAATGTCATTAATAAAAGATACTGAAATGAACGTGCCTTTCCCTGATGATTAGTGAGTGACATTGAACATTTTTCATGAACCTGTTGGCCATTCGTATGTCTTTTCAAGTCCTTTGCCCATTTAAAAAATTGGATTGTTTTCTTGCTATTGAGTTGTTTCAGTTCCTTATGTATTTTGGATATTATCCCTTATTAGATGTATGGTTTGCAAATATTTCCTCCCATTCCATAGGTTGTCTCTTCACTCTGTTGATTGTTTCCTTTGCTGTGCAGAAGCTTTTTAGTGTGATGCAATCTCATTTGTCTAATTTTGCATGTGTTTCCTGTGCTTTTTGGGTCATCTCCAGAAAATCTTTGCCCATTATCAAGAAGCCTTTCCTCTATGTTTTCTTCTAGTAGTTTCACAGTCTCAGGTCTTATGTTTTAGTTTTTAATCCAAGTGGATGAATCTAAAAAAAAGAAATCAAACTCAAAGAAGCAGAAAGTATAATGATGGCTACCAGGGACTGGGGTGGGCAGGTGACAGGGATTGGGAAGACCTTGGTGAAAGGCTTACAAAATTTCAGATAAACAGGAGGTATAACTTCAGGAGATCTATTGCACAGCCTGATGACTCTTTAATAACAATGTATCGTGTATTTGAAAATTGCTAAGAGAGTAGACTTTAAATATTCTCACTACAAAGAAATAAGATGTGAGGTAATGGATATATATATCAAAACATCATGCTGTATACCATAAATATGTATAATTTTTATCAACTTAATTATTTAAAAAATAAATGTGTATCTTTTTTAAAAAATCCAAATTAAATATCTTAAGTCTAATTTCATCACAATGTTTTGAGATTTGTTGTTGCTGTTGAAAATATTGACATATACTTGACATCAATAAGGCTACAAACAGCTTTTATTGTCTTGAGTTGAGGCTTACACAACTCAGATTGATCATATTCACCTGGCGGCTTAGAATAGTTTTGGATTTTACAGTATCCAATTTATCTTCAGAAAGACTTACTTTATCTATCTCATGAAAGGTTTAGAATCATGAAAGCTCCTAAGGGGAAAAACACTAGAAAATAATTTGGTGTTTTGCCTTGAAGTGAATATATCTGCATAACAATATGTTATTTCTGCAGCAAGAATGCTAACCAATAAAAAGTATTTCTGGTCATCCAGGTGGACTTACCATGAAAGTCTCATGGGAAGCCAGGTTTTTTTGTTTGTTTGTTTTGTTTTGCTGTTTCCTAAATTATGTGAACAGCTGAAAACCTTTTTTAAGTGAAGAAATCGAAACAATTTTTAAGCTCAGAATACATGATAATTTTTAATAAATACAGGAAAATGGGTTGACATCAACAACCCAAGTTCATTAATGTGCTTTTCTCAATTCAGGTGTGCACTGAAAATAATGAATGAAAGATCAGAAATTATAACAAACTGTCTCTCAGACCACAGTGCAATCAGACTAGAATTCAGGATTAAGAAACTCACTCAAAACTGCTCAACTACATGGAAACTGAACAACCTGCTCCTGAATGACTACTGGGTACATAACAAAATGAAGGCAGAAATAAAGATGTTCTTTGAAACCAGTGAGAACAAAGACACAACATACCAGAATCTCTGGGACACATTCAAAGCAGTGTGTAGAGGGAAATTTATAGCACTAAATGCCCACAAGAGAAAGCAGGAAAGATCCAAAATTGACACCCTAACATCACAATTAAAAGAACTAGAAAAGCAAGACCAAACACATTCAAAAGCTAGCAGAAGGCAAGAAATAACTAAAATCAGAGCAGAACCGAAGGAAATAGAGACACAAAAAACCCTTCAAAAAATTAATGAATCCCGGAGCTGGTTTTTTGAAAGGATCAACAAAATTGATAGACCGCTAGCAAGACTAATAAAGAAGAAAAGAGAGAAGAATCAAATAGACGCAATAAAAAATGATAAAGGGGATATCACCACCGATCCCACAGAAATACAAACTACCATCAGAGAATACCACAAACATCGCTACGTAAATAAACTAGAAAATCTAGAAGAAATGGATAAATTTCTCAACACATACGCCCTCCCAAGACTAAACCAGGAAGAAGTTGAATCTCTGAATAGACCAATAACAGGCTCTGAAATTGTGGCAATAATCAATAGCTTACCAACCAAAAAAAGTCCAGGACCAGATGGATTCACAGCCAAATTCTACCAGAAGTACAAGGAGGAACCGGTACCATTCCTTCTGAAACTATTCCAATCAATAGAAAAAGAGGGAATCCTCCCTAACTCATTTTATGAGGCCAGCATCATCCTGATACCAAAGCCTGGCAGAGACACAACTAAAAAAGAGAATTTTAGACCAATATCCCTGAAGAACATTGATGCAAAAATCCTCAATAAAATACTGGCAAACCAAATCCAGCAGCACATCAAAAAGCTTATCCACCATGATCAAGCGGGCTACATTCCTGGGATGCAAGGCTGGTTCAACACACGCACATCAATAAATGTAATCCAGCATATAAACAGAACCAAAGACAGAAACCACGATTATCTCAATAGATGCAGAAAAGGCCTTTGATAAAATTCAACAATGCTTCATGCTAAAAACTCTCAATAAATTAGGGATTGATGGGATGTATCTCAAAATAAGAGCTATCTATGACAAACCCACAGCCAATACCATACTGAATGGGCAAAAACTGGAAGCATTCCCTTTGAAAACTGGCACAAGACAGGGATGCCCTCTCTCACCACTCCTATTCAACATAGTGTTGGAAATTCTGGCCAGGGCAATTAGGCAGGAGAAGGAAATAAAGGGTATTCAATTAGGAAAAGAGGAAGTCAAATTGTCCCTGTTTGCAGACGACATGATTGTATATCTAGAAAACCCCATTGTCTCAGCCCTAAATCTCCTTAAGCTGATAAGCAACTTCAGCAAAGTCTCAGGATACAAAATCAATGTACAAAAATCACAAGCATTCTTATACACCAATAACAGACAAACAGAGAGCCAAATCATGAGTGAACTCCCATTCACAATTGCTTCAAAGAGAATAAAATACCTAGGAATCCAACTTACAAGGGACGTGAAGGACCTCTTCAAGGAGAACTACAAACCACTGCTCAAGGAAATAAAAGAGGATACAAACAAATGGAACAACATTCCATGCTCACGGGTAGGAAGAATCAGTATCGTGAAAATGGCCATACTGCCCAAGGTAATTTATAGATTCAATGCCATCCCCATCAAGCTACCAATGACTTTCTCCACAGAATTGGAAAAAACTACTTTAAAGTTCATATGGAACCAAAAAAGAGCCCACATCGCCAAGTCAATCCTAAGCCAAAAGAACAAAGCTGGAGGCATCACACTACCTGACTTCAAACTATACTATAAGGCTACAGTAACCAAAATACCATGGTACTGGTACCAAAACAGAGATATAGATCAATGGAACAGAACGGAGCCCTCAGAAATAATGCCACATATCTACAACTATCTGATCTTTGACAAACATGACAAAAACAAGCAATGGGGAAAGGATTCCCTATTTAATAAATGGTGCTGGGAAAACTGGCTAGCCATATGTAGAAAGCTGAAACTGGATCCCTTCCTTACATCTTATACAAAAATTAATTCAGGATGGATTAAAGACTTAAATGTTAGACCTAAAACCATAAAAATCCTAGAAGAAAACCTAGGCATTACCATTCAGGACACAGGCATGGGAAAGGACTTCGTGTCTAAAACACCAAAAGCAATGGCAACAAAAGCCAAAATTGACAAATGGGATCTAATTAAACTAAAGAGCTTCTGCACAGCAAAAGAAACCACCATCAGAGTGAACAGGCAACCTACAAAATGGGAGAAAATTTTCGCAACCTACTCATCTGACAAAGGGCTAATATCCAGAATCTACAATGAACTCAAACAAATTTACAAGAAAAAAACAAACAACCCCATCAAAAAGTGGGTGAAGGACATGAACAGACACTTCTCAAAAGAAGACATTTATGCAGCCAAAAAACACATGAAAAAATGCTCATCACTGGCTATCAGAGAAATGCAAATCCAAACCACAATGAGATACCATCTCACACCAGTTAGAATGGCGATCATTAAAAAGTCAGGAAACAACAGGTGCTGGAGAGGATGTGGAGAAGTAGGAACACTTTCACACTGTTGGTGGGACTGTAAACTAGTTCAACCATTGTGGAAGTCAATGTGGCGATTCCTCAGGGATCTAGAACTAGAAATACCATTTGACCCAGCCATCCCATTACTGGGTATATACCCAAAGGACTATAAATCATGCTGCTATAAAGACACATGTACACGTATGTTTATTGTGGCTCTATTCATAATATTCAAAGACTTGGAACCAGCCCAAATGTCCAACAATGATAGACTGGATTAAGAAAATGTGGCACATATACACCATGGAATACTATGCAGCCATAATAAAGGTTGAGTTCATGTCCTTTGTAGGGACATGGATGAAATTGGAAATCATCATTCTCAGTAAACTATCGCAAGAACAAAAAACCAAACACCATATATTCTCACTCATAGGTGGGAATTGAACAATGAGAACGCATGGACACAGGAAGGGGAACATCACACTCTGGGGACTGTTGTGGGGTGGGGGGAAGGAGGAGGGATAGCTTTAGGAGATATACCTAATGCTAAATGACGAGTTAATTGGTGCAGCACACCAGCATGGCACATGTATACATATGTAACTAACCTGCACATTGTGCACATGTATCCTAAAACTTAAAGTATAATAATAATAAAATAAAATAAAGAAATAATAAAAAAAGATGCCTCTCAATCTTAATTTCATTTGTAGGTAGTTGGTATGTTTTTGTGCAATACAGCGGGCAACGATTTTCCATTTCCTAGAAAGTAATGGAGCATATGATTTAGTATAAAAAGATTTTTGTAATGAAAAGTGAATTTCACTCAGAGACCACATGGAAGCCCAACAAGTTCCAACAGATTGCACAGAGGGAAACCTCTAGAGCAAATTTTTGTGTATAATGACTGTCACACCAACTGAATGCTATGGAAATACCTTATTTATCTATTTGTATTTATTTGCTTTCTTTTTTACCTGTGAGTTTTATACCATACTAAACCAATAAGTTTAAAAGGATTGCCATGATGTTCACTAGAAAAGCCAAGGCTGCTTCTAGAGCTTTATCATGCTAAATTATTGTCTAAACCATATCACTATTAATATGTATGGGAGAATATTCAATTTCACTAAAAGAGAAACTCTAAGACCATTTTCAATGGCACATATGCTGGCCTCATATCAAAATTTTAAGACATATAATAGGAAGCAGGATAAGAAAAAGAAATCAGAAGAAAGGAAAAGGACAAATATTGTAAAGTTCCAACTCCTTGGAGAAATACATTCAGCATCAGTTTTATCGCAGGTCCTTGAACTTCCTGAAGATACAGAGAGGGATGAAGCAATGTAAATAAATTTGCGTGAGGCAGGATTTCTCTTACCCCACAATGCTCAACAATAGCAATAACTCATTTCAACCTTTCGGTGAAGACTCATGGTGATTCTTTAGCAAAAGATGCCAATTCTAAATAAAATCAACAATTTAAAAACACATTTACAAAGCATTCCTACAACTCAGTTCTCCTAGGGAGAAAAAGTAATTCTACTTCAGTGTTAATAATGAGTTTTAATTGATCAGTTTTATAAAAAAATACTATTTTCATAAAGAACCATAGGATCCTTCCTTTTATATAATTAATTTCCTTAGAAGTAGACTGTGGTTTATTCTCTGGCATACATACCTCTAATGGGAAAATAATACTATTGTAACAACATTTAAGGCACAATAACTAAACTATTTGAAACCTTGGCATATTAGTAATTTGAATAGTAGGTTTCTGCTTTCTAGAACTGCCTGTTATTAATTTCCTGTCATTGATAAAGTCCTGTACTGACTCAAGAAAGTGAGTCTCAGTCTTTTCAACTGGAAATGGAAGAAGTAGATCTAAAGGATCTTGCAGATCCCTTATATTTGTGTTTTTTTCTAATACAAAAGATATTTGTTTTCTGTATTAAATAAATATGAAAGTCTAATATAGAAAAATAGATATATTTTGTATGCATTTTAGCAGAAAGCATCTGTTAGGATTTTAGAATATCCCCGGGGATTTTTCTCATAAGTCCAAAATGTAAGATTAAAAGGCCTTAATGGCAACTTTCCAAAACATCAACATCTCTAAACGCAACAATGCTGCTCACTTCACCAGCTATACTTACAGCAAAATGAATTTCAATATTTCCCATGTGCTGCTAGAATAATAAATTCTGCTTTACAGAATTCAGTCTGTCTGGTACTAGTTACATTTTCATCACATTTCAAAATAAAGAATATTTAGGTATACACATCCATTCTCCCCGAAAACACGATGATGAAATTCCATATTTAAAGGAGAATATTTGTATGATGCAGAAATCTTCTTCTTAAAAACAAAAACCCAAAAAACTCTAAAGGATCTTAGATTATAGAGATATAGACCAATGGAATGGAATAGAGGCCTCAGAAATAGTACCACACATCTACAACCATCTGGTCTTTGGCAAACGTGACAAAAACAAGAAATGGGGAAAGGATTCCCTATTTAATAAATGGTGCTGGGAAAACTGGCTAGCCGTATGCAGAAAGCTGAAACCGGATCCCTTCCTTACACCTTATACAAAAATTAATTCAAGATGGATTAAAGACTTAAATGTTAGACCTAAAACCATAAAAACTCTAGAAGAAAACCTAGGCAATACCATTCAGGACATAGGCCTGGGCAAGGACTTCATGACTAAAACACCAAAAACAATGGCAACAAAAGCCAAAATTGACAAATGGGATCTAATTAAACTAAAGAGCTTCTGCACAGCAAAAGAAACTACCATCAGAGTGAACAGCAACCTATAGAATGGGAGAAAATTTTTGCAATCTACTCATCTGACAAAGGGCTAATATCCAGAATCTACGAAGAACTCAAACAAATTTACAAGAAAAAAACAAACCACCCCATCAAAAAGTGGGTGAAGGATATGAACAGACACTTCTCAAAAGAAGACATTTATGCAGCCAACAGACACATGAAAAAATGCTCATCATCACTGGCCATCAGAGAAATGCAAATCAAAACTACAGTGAGATACCATCTCACACCAGTTAGAATGGCAATCATTAAAAAGTCAGGAAACAACAGGTGCTGGAGAGGATGTGGAGAAATAGGAATGCTTTTACACAGTTTGTCGGACTGTAAACTAGCTCAATCATTGTGGAAGACAGTGTGGCGATTCCTCAAGGATCTAGAACTAGAAATACCATTTGACCCAGCCATCCCATTACTGGATATATACCCAAAGGATTATAAATCATGCTGCTATAAAGACACATGCACATGTATGTTTATTGTGGCACTATTCACAATAGCAAAGACTTGGAACCAACCCAAATGTCCAACAATGATAGACTGGATTAAGAAAATGTGGCACAAATACACCACGGAATACTATGCAGCCATAATAAAGGTTGAGTTTATGTCCTTTCTAGGAACATGGATGAAGCTGGAAACCATCATTCTCAGCAAACTATCGCAGGGACAAAAAATCAAACACTGCATGTTCTCACTCATAGGTGGAAATTCAACAATGACAACACTTGGACACTGGAAGGGGAACATCACACACTGGGGCCTGTTGTGGGGTGGGGGGAGGATGGAGGGATAGCATTAGGAGATATGCCCAATGTAAATGATGAGTTAATGGGTGCAACACACCAACATGGCACATGTATACATATGCAACAAACCTGCACATTGTGCACATGTACCCTAGAACTTAAAGTATAATAAAAAATAAAAATAAAAGAATTACTGGGTTCTATTCAAATTAACTACTAAAATACAAAGATAAAAACTCAAAAGCTTACAGTTTAGCATAGCCACAGATAATTAATAGTAAAGGCATTAGGCATCTTTATTCAGCAAATGTTGCTTTGGGGATGTGCAGTTAACCTCTACACATAGAATACTCTCCTCACAACAACAGTGAAGCTGGAAAGTATTTTTCATGGGTTCAAACACAGCTGGCTACCAGTGAAAATTCTGGCAAGCTACGGATAATTCAGGCTAAACTTAAACATATCTATGATTAGATTAATCATAGAGGATTCACTTTTTAAATTCATTTATTGATTAAGTGAATATTTATTAAGCATTTACATGTACTAGTCATTGTTCTAAGACTCATGGATACTGTTTGAACACATCAGCCCAAATCCCTATCCTCACAGAGCTTACTTTGAAATTAAGGTTAGAAGTGAAAGAAAAATTTGAACACAGGCTGGACACAGTGGCTCACACCTGTAATCCCAGCACTTTAGGAGGCCAAGGCGGCTGATCACCTGAGGTCAGGAGCTCGAGACCAGCCTGGCCAACATGAAGAAACCCCATCTCTACTAAAAATATAAAAACTAGTCAGCGTGGTGGTGCGCACCTGTAGTCACAGTTACTTGGGAGGCTGAGGAAGGAGAATTGCTTGAACTCAGGATGGGGAGACTGAAGTGAGCTGAGATCCCACCACAGAACTTCAGCCTAGGCAACAAAGCAAGACTCTGTCTCAAATGTACATATATATGTGTCTGTATATATACATATACACACAAACAGAGTAAGAGAATAAAATATAAACGAGTAATTGTATTTTAGGAAAAATGGCCAGGGAAGACTTCTTTGATGAAGTTATATTAAAGGAAGGGCTTGAATTAAGTAAGAAACATGAGAGATTATCTGAGTATGGTGTCTTGCAGGAAGAGGGAGCATTTCAAGCAGAGAAAGCAATCTGTTCTGACTGAATCAATACAAAATCAAATTCATAAGTGATTGCTCCATGACAAGACCACATCTCAGTCAGTTTATTTTTTGGTGCCCACCTCAACATTTTATATATTGTAGGTGTCAATATGTGCTTGGGACTGAGATAAATGGACTTGTAATCCATTTCTTGCATATGTTCACTAGCTTAGTCTATTAGCAATTACTTTCGTTTTATCAGAGTTTATTGAATATCAACTATGTGTTTAGGATTGTCAAAATAGAAAAACAATTTTATTCACTCATTGTTTTAAAATGTAATTCTTCCATTAAAAATCAAAATGACATAAAGAAAAAGGAATTGGAACAATGAAGTTGAAATAAGAGTCAAAACTACCAAAAACACATTAAGTGGCATCCATTAATGTATTACTTCAATACATGCATGTATATGTTCACTGAAGCACTATTCACAATAGCAAATACATGGAATCAACCCAAATGCCCATCAATGACAGGTTGGATAAAGAAAATGTGGTACATATACACCATGGAATACTATGCAGCCATACAAAAGAATGAGATCATGTCCTTTGTAGGAACATGGATGGAGCTGGAAGCCATTATCCTCAGCAAACTAACACAGGAACAGAAAACCAAGCACCGCATGTTCTCACTTATAAGTTGGAGCTGAACCATGAGAACCCATGGACACGGGGGCAGGGGAACAACATACACTGCGGCCATACCTAGGTGATGAGTTGATAGGTGCAGCAAACCACCATAGCACACGTTTACCTATGTAACAAACCTGCACATGCTGCACATGTATCCCAGAACTTAAAATGAAATGAAATTGTTTAAAAAAATTTTCAAGATTTTCACTAAGCCAGGAACAAAGGATCTGAGAATTACATTTAGTAGTAGGAAGTGATGGAGATGTGTTATGGTAATTCAATTCTCACTGTATCTATATTTGTGTGTGCATGTGTTACCAGAAGGTGTGATGTTTTTGTATGGCCTTAGTGAAAGCTAAAAGCACAATAATGAAATATAGCTGAGCAAAGCCATTTATGGGAGAGTTAAAGAAAAGTACTCCAATTAAGTTGCTTTTTAATGCTCTAATTTGATTTAGAAATGAAACCTTACAAATTTAGCAACAGGTACACTCATTATAGTCTTTAGACTTTCTTTCTTGAATGTTAAAGTGTTAATATTTCTAACTGGGTTTTACTTGGAACCCAGGGAGCAAAAATTTAAAACTAACCTCTTGAAGACCCATGCAGAGTGCTCATATTTTGAACTGTCAATGGAAAGGAAAAACTCAGGCTGCATATGTAACCTTTGCAGGGCTTCAAAGATGATATTTTATTTCAAAGTTAAAATATCTAGCCTTATGCTTCCAGCCATGATGGAATAATGAAATAGAAAATCTATGAAATGATGGATCATGATTCCTGAGAAAAGGTAAAGAAGCAGGGTGAGTTCAATGAACGTCCAGTGCACAGCCTGAAAGCAGTTGCTAGGCTGCAGTGCAGAGATGGGGAACCCAGACAGAGACTGGCATTTGTTCTGAGTTAAGGTAGATATCAGAGTTTATGGAAGGCCAAATGGCTAGAATTGCAAGAACAAGTACCAGAGATGAAGGAGCTGCACTGAGATAGAGCTCTGAGAATCTGCTGAGGCATCCCCTTGAGTCTGGCTGAAGACTGATACGCAATTGTGTGAGAGGAAACTACCCAATGCTGAAGAAAGAACCTGACTCTGAACAACTGTCAGAGCTTACACAGAGTTAGTCTTAATTCATGTTTCTACCAAGCAGTGTGTTTACATGGAGCATCCGCAAGAATCATTATATAGTTATCACCATAGTAGTAACCCTAGACTAATTGGTGCTCTGGGCCAATTCTAATAAAGGTTAAAAGTAAGCTTCAGAAGGATCAAACTGATTCAAAAAGTATCCCAATAGTGCCAGAACAAAATCTATCACCACTTTAAAAAAATACAAAAAAAAACCCAGCAGCAAACAATGTATTATCTAAAAAGTCCAATAATTAATAAAAAGATAGAAAAATGAGGACATTATAAGCAATAGAAAAATAAACAAATTACAAGACTAAAAATAACAGATATAATAGAATTTGTAGACAAGGATCTTTTTAAAAAAGTACTACAAATATGTTTCATTTGTTCAAGAAGATGGAGAGAAAGAGTAATATAAAATAATGGAAGAAAAAAGTATAGGCTATAACCAAGAGCCAATTGGAGATTTAGAGAAGAAAATCTGCAATGAAAAATTACAATGCATTGTATTGCCATGATATTAAACACTGCAGAAAAAAAGTAAATTTGAAGATGTAAAAATAGAAACTATCATATCCAGTGTTTATAAATAACTTCACCCTTTCAACTCAATTAGAAGACAAATAACATTTAAAAATGGGCAACAGATTTGATTGACACATTTCACCAAGGAAGAAATATGAATGGCAGGCAAATAAACACATAAAAATATCTTCAACATCATTAGTCATAAAGTAAACATAAATGAAAACCATCACAATGTGATACCAAAGACATTCACTTGAATGGCTAAAATTTAATAAGACTGACAATACAAAGCTGTTGAAAATGTGGAACAACTTAAACGCCCATACATTACTAGTGGAGATGTAAAGTATTATAACCACTTTGGAAAACAGTTTGGCAGTTTCTTCTAAAGTTGAAAGTATACTTATTATGCCATCCAGTAATCCCCTTCTGATATATTTATCCAGTAGAAATGAAAACCTATGTCCATACAAAACTTGTACTCACATGTTCATGCCAGCGTCACTAAGAATCAAAAACTGCAAACAACCCAAATGTCCATTAGCTGAGAAGTACATAAACAAATTATGGAATATCCATGATAAATACCACTCAACAATAAAGGAACAAACAGCTGATTTGTAAAAACATGGATGACTCTCAGAAGCATTATGCTGACCAGACATGAAAAACTACACACTATTTGATGTTCTAAAAAAGGCAAAACTATAGTGACAGAGGGAATATCAGTGATCACCAAGAGTTCAGGTGCAGGAAGGAGATTGTTTAGAAAGTGGCAAGGAATAAGTTTTTAGAAGTGGTCACAATGTTCTATGAAAACATTGCTCAATAGAAATATAGTGCCAGTCACATACGTAATTTGAATATTTTACTAGCTATATTTAAAAGTAAAAAAGTAAGATTAATTTAAATATACTTACTTGATATATAAAAATATGGTCAATATATAATCAACATAAATTATTAATGAGATATTTAAATTTTATACTAAGCCTTTGAAATGCAGCATATATATATATATATATATGTAATTTTTTTTTTTACTTATACCGCATTTAATTAGGACTAGCCCCATTTCAAGTGATCAGTAGCCACAAGTGGCTAGTGGCAGCCATTTTGGACAAAGTAGTCTATGTCATAACTGTGGTGGTTGTTATGCAACTGTATGCATTTGTCGAAACTCATAGAATTGTACATTTAAAGTTGATACTGTTTACTGCATGTAAATGATCTCTCAACAAAGCAGTTTCAGTGAAAAAACCCAGGAACAGAAAGTTAAAAACTGCATGTTCTCACTCATATGAGGAAGCTAAAAATGTTGATCTTATAGAACTGAAAAATAGAACAGAGGATACTAGAGGCTAGAAAGGGTAAGGAAAAGTGTATATGCACAGATTTTTTAAAGGATACAAAATTACAGCTAGATAGGGGAAATAAGTCAAAGTGTTCTATAGCACTGTAGGATGACTATAGTCAACAATAATATACAGTTTCAAATAGCTAGAAGGAGAATATTGGATGTTCCTAACACAAAGCAATGATAAATTAGGGGGATAATGGATATGCTGATTATCCTGATCTCATCAATACACATTATATGTATTGAAATATCATTATGTAGCCCATAAACATTTACAATAGCATGTATTGATTAAAAGTATAAAATAAAGTATTTAAAAATTTAAGAAGCAGTTAAAATAGTTGATTTGTGGGTTAACATAAAAGACCTTTTCTCCCACACTTGAAGGGGAAGCTCGAGGATACAGAAGAAACACAAAAACAATCAAACAAGAAACAAATCCCTGTGAGAGGATTGTTATGATCTAATTGGGAAAGCACGAGTGATACATATGATATTACACAGCAATCCATGACATCATATATCATAGAGAACTAGCATGGTTCACACTAGGAGTTCAGCAAATTGGCTATGGCTATTAGTATCACAGATTCTGAGTTGGAATAACAACAGACATACAGAGAAATTGGCAGGTTATTTTTCTGCGAATCTTGTCACTACTTAGTACTTTTTTAGTTCAATGCAAGAAATATAATAATCAGGGAACCTGATTTGTATCCCAGGTATTCCACTATTAGCTATGTGACACAGTTCCTTTGACCTTAGTTTCCTCTCCAGAATTACAGTAATTGCGCCATATGTCAATTGCCTCATACATACTCAATGCTATGTTAGACACAATACATCATTTATTTCTCTCTACAATGTAATTTGGCAGGTATGACTACCCAAATTTTATAGATAAGCAAACTGATACTTAAATAAGTTATTTGCTCAAGATTGCAAGCTATAAAAGCAAGTACGTAATTGAATTTAAAAAAAGACTCTTCTAGTTCAAAAAGTCCATGTACACTCTACTGAATAATATTACCTCTCAAAGTGGAGTTTAAGCTAGATGTTCACCAAGATGAATGATGCTTGTAGCAAAGAATAGTAATTAAGAACTCAAATTCTAAGGGCATACAGGACAAGGCTGAAATTCCACCTTTGCTTTCCAAGGGTGTGATCTTGGAAATTTTACTTAACCAGTCAGTCTCAGTTTCTTCCAACTGTCTAGTATGCAATGGTTAAATGCAAAGACTTCAGAGTCAGACTGCACGGGCTCATTGCTTAATAGTTGTATTACCTTGGGAAAATTACTTAACCCCTATATTCCTCAGTTTCCCACATTTAAAAACAGAGGCATAATATTTATGTCTGCAAAGGTCATGAGGACAAAATATGCTAATATGAGTCAAGCATTTAGAATGCCAGCTGGCCCTATAAATGTTAGCTATTATTATGGTGCTTTAGATGAATTCAGAGATCACTTTAAGTTCTAATGTTCCATGATTCTGGAATTAATAAAATACTGTGCAAACAACAGAGAACCATCTCTACTATGAAATTAACCCAGTTTGTGTCTTTGCCTTAAACAATTCTAAAGTGATTCTCAAAGTTTGTAAGCCAAGAGAGTGGCTTTTAGTTTTTAAAGGACTAAATCAGCTTTGCACAGTAGCAATATCATAGCCAATGAGGTTTATCTGAGGCGCAGTCATTGCTAATTGAAAACTTTAAAGGACTAAATCTTAATGCAGAAAAGAAGTTGATTTTAACACAATTGTTCATATTAAATGAGGCCAGATTTGGATTTATATAGTTTCAGCTGCATAGCTCCTTGACTAAATGGTAGATCTTTGAGTCTCTTCTGTTATACAAGGATTGTAAACTCAGTTTATTAGCTTGAAAAATCATTAATCACTAAGTTTTCAGAAAATCTGAAGCGCAGTCATTTCTCCAACCTACCAAGCATGCAGTATGTCTCAGTATTTGAGATTTCTCCTCACTCTGCCTTGAACTGTCTTCCTCCATTTATCACTCCTTAGCTTCTTTCTGGTCTCTAGTCAGATTTCACTGCCTCAGGGAGGCCTTACTTGATCACTTTTTAATGCTCTCATCCATTTCTCTTCATGTCATTTCTTGCTGCCTGACTATGAATTATAATTTATTAGATTATGTGTTTTTGTCTATTTCCCATGATATCAAGGACTTTGTTCAATGGAATATCCACAACACCTAAAACTGTGCCTGGCATATAGGAGAAGTTCAATAAAAAAATTGATTGAATGAATGAAAGAACATCAAGGGCCCAAATGATTTCTGGGTCCCTTCTACTTTTCCATATTTGTCTTAATGATATGAGGGGCATAAGTTGTGTTATGCTTTTTTTCCTCTCATCTCAATGCAGAATTGAATACATCAAATACCAAATGCATCACTTTCAAAACGATTGCTAAGCATGTGATTTTAAAGATAATAAGGTTTCTTGGATAAATAAATACATAAATAAGTGGTTCTATTTAAATAAAATTAAAGAAGGCATTTGCTTCAACTAAGTTAGGCTTAGTATAGCTTATTGGTTAGAAGCCTCAGGAAAGCAAGATTGGGATAAATATCTTCCTCTCTCACTGGCTGTGGTCAGCCATGACATACGGTCCATCTTGATATCAAGACTCTGACCCAAGTTACTGCACAGAAGAGTGGAAATATAATGTATTACACTGAAAAAAAAAGCACAATTTTAGAACTCAAGAAAGTCCTAGATTTTAATCCCAGCCTCACTGGTATCATGTCATCCAGGGTATGCTTTTTACACTTTCTATTTCTCAGTTTCTTAATATAAAAAGGGAGAAAGCAATACCCACCTCATCATGTGGTTTTTAGAATTAAATGAAATAATGTATATACAAATACGTAATAAAATCATCTTAAATAAGTGCTATTTTCTCCACCCCCACCCCATTACCATGCTTTTTGCCTGCTCTGAGCCTTAGGCCTTCAATCTTCCTGCCTGGATAATTGACACTGCTGCTGGACTTCAGCTTCTCCTTGGTTTGACTCCTAGTCCACGAGCATGGTCTGTCCGAATGCCCTATTCAGGCCACAAACCCTGTCCTACTGGGGCTCAACTATTTCAGTAACTTCAGAATTAAACTTTCACCCTCAAATCAAAGTCTTAGGTGATTTTTTAAATACATTTAATACTACAAAGGTTAAATTGTAACTATGAACCACATTTCCGAACTTTTTCTAGATTGTTTCTGCTAAATGCTCAACATGGCCTATAGGAATCCTTTTGAAACCCTCTGAAATCTCCTCTCATTCTAGGTTCATTCCCACTGACAGAAATGAGAACTCCAGGTCTCTCTGCTTCTTTGGGCTCCTCTAAAGTCTTTGCACATGCTTATCCTTTTGTCTCTGCTGTTCCCCACCCACACCCAACTTTCTCCCAGTTATGCTTACCTAGGCCTTCATCTCTCAGCTTAAATGCTACTTCCTTTGAGAAGCTATCCCTGGACACTCTACCCCCAGATCAGAAGAGGTTTCTTTGTTAAACTCATGGCTTAATCTATCTTGTGTTTACAGTATCTTGTCTTTACAGTATTTGTACTTTTGTTTGTATTATCATTTAGCTAATTTATAATTCCTAAACATTTTGATTTTTCAAGCTTCTTGAGGCTGTAATCATATTTAATTTTGTTCTCAGTTGTACTCTGAGCGCTTGGCACAGAACCTGGTACCTAATAGGTCCATAATAAATATTTAATTAATAAATGAATAGTATGCAGAGGAATATATATGGTAAGTCCTCACGGATAGATTCTTGAAAAGTGTGACTTTAAGGGAAACAAGGTACTGTATATACTGTATGCTGTAGGAACTGAACTCTTGCTTGTATCAATTAAACTATGGTAAAATTAGTTCTACTATCCAGTATGTCAGTTCACTTAAAGTCACAGTTTCCAAGAACCTATCAACAACAAGTGAGGACTTACTGTACTCTAACGCAAAAATTTCTGATGTATTAATTATATTTTTCTCCTTTTCTAAGTGTGCACTACTTTAATCTGGGGATCCTCATATTAAATTCTGATTTCCACTGGAAAAACCAAAGGAGTCGTTGAGCCCTGGTCATTCATTAATCCAATATTTTATATTTATCACAAGCCGCCTTGTATGATAGGCACTGAAAATGCAAGGATGAATAGCCGATGTTGCACAAATTTTACTCTTAATTGCGTAAATGTATATTTCTTCTTTGGTTGACATATTATGGATTTTAGATATATCACCAAAGATTACAGTTACCCAGTATAATTTGCCTTTGTGAATATAGAAGGAAAAAACAATTAAGTACATAAAAGTAGCTAATGTTGGTCATGCTGGCACGGAAAATTTACTTCTCAGTATACATTAACAGTTATTTAATGGCCTCCACCAATAACCCTTGATACTGCCATACAAACCTCATAATATACTTAATTAGTAAAAACAGGCAGTATTATTGGTTCCTACTCTTGAGCAACTACAACTCTGCTATTTTAATAAATGACCTCTCATATAATTTTTTTAACTGTCTAATTTTCATCTGCTGGATATGTCTAAGTATGTGGCAGTCAATTAGAAGAGATGGAAAAAGGATCCTGATTTCAGAAATCAAATTAAGATCAGGCATGTAACAAAAACAATGAAAGAAATCAAATAACCATGTGATTTTACTTTGCAATCGCTACATAATTATTTATTAGTGTCATTAACATTCACGAAGATAAATTTCTCCATTTTAAACAGAGACACTCAGTGAGCAGTAACCTGATTTTTTTTGGAATTTCATTCTTTAGGAGGGCTTTCTTCTGTGTTTTTGTGAAGTTGCCCATAAGAGTTATGTCATTACATATAACCAAGGAAACCACAGGAAACTTGGTTGCTAGGAAACCCCTGAATTGTCTTGATGAAGATCACCGCAGTAGGCTTGGCTTGAATAGAACAGATGCTAGGAAAATAAAATTACGAAGTTACGGTCACTTTTTTTTAAACCTAGGATGTCTCGTTAATTGGCAGTTAAATCTTTTCACCTAAAGAAACTAGAAAAACTGTTTGTCATGTCTGAAAGGCCATCACATAGGTGGAACAGGGGCCACAACAGGGTGCTGTCAAGGGCACTGTGACAGTGTGTGAGACTCCACTCCAATGAACACATTTTTTCTTTTCCCAATTAATTTGGCTACCTAGGGAAAGGGGTGTGGTGACAGCTACTGTCATCTCAACTGAAGGATAGATTTTAAAGAAAACGCACTTGTAATTAAACATTTTCAGACCTATGACTTTCAACATTCTCTAGTTTCCTTCATACAGAGTAAAAGAAGCCCTTGCCTCTTTCTCAAAAATGTTAAGATGTTTTTTAATTATGAGTAATGTCAGTGTCTATACACATACATACACATATATATACATACATATATGTATATATACATATACATATACACATATACATATACACATACACATATATGTGTATATGTATATACACATACACATATATGTATATATACATATACACATACACATATATGTATATATACATATACATATACACATACACATTATACATATACTTATATACAGATACATATACACATACACATATATATACATACATATATATACACATACATACATACACACACACACACACACACACACACATATATATATATAATTTTGTCATCTAAGACCTCGGGGAGTTTGTAACTATTTGTTCCTCTGAGTAATTTGACTATGATAACACTTATAAGAACAAAGAAATGTCCCAAAATTGGTCAAGCTGCTGAACCATCCAACATAAGTCCTCTCTTAAGAGTATGAGGTGATAGGCCACCCAAAGTTCCCCTCAAAAATATCATATTTATGTTCCTATGACCTGTCCTGCCCTCGATGGTACATTATTGATGTATTTATAAATCTATCTAAACCTATTTAGAATCTAAGTATATTTCCAGCTGTATCACCCCTGGAAGAAATAGGCTTTATAGCTTTATAGCTCGTCCATCATAAGAAGTGATACTTCCTTTTATACCAAGCCTACCTCTGAAGGTAATCCTTTCTTTCTACTATTCTACAAATACATTTGCCTTATTAATACTCTTGTCTTTCTACAGTTTTGTTATCTGTATATTAGCTAAGGTCACTCTCTCCTGAAATTCCTATCTCTTCCATGATACCAACCAACTTTTGTTTTTCAAAATGAAATTATGAGATGTAATTCCTATCATCCCTTCTTCTTTTTCCTAAGAGTTGAGTTTGTCATCTACATAGATCAAGGGTATAGGAGATATTTTTCCATAAGTAGATTTTGAATTTTAGTTTATATACAAATAGATAAAATCTTGTGTGACCAATGGATAATTTTAAATAAGGTGGATAGCATAAGCAGGCAATCAGATCATGATAGAAAAATAACTCTATAATAGCATAATGACAGAAGTTTTGGTGTAGAATTATCCTGTGAGCAAAGATAATGGCTCAGAAATGATTTGAGTACTTCATAATACACAGAACAATCAGCTGTTTGAGACAAAAAGCCAACATACCACAAAACAAATAGTTTACAAATGTTTAAGAAGTTTACAAATGTTTAAGAAGTTGATGTGATTATATCTTATGCAGTCGTAGCAAGGTGACTGGCTAAGCAACTCTTTTATAGGGTGCCTATGAAAAAAAAACCTCTGTATCCTCAGAAACAAGATGGGGAGTTTGGGGCCATTGCAAGGTGAATTAATTTTACAACTTTATCTAAAGACAGCCATTAATAAATGTGAAAAGATCTATGTTAGCATGACCACTCAGTCCTGTCCTTGGCCATATCTTGCTTTCATTATTTTTATTTTTATTTTTTAACGATTTCTCAGATAAACATGGAGATAACATTTTCAAGAAATCTGAACACAACACAAATCTGAGAGCGATAGCCACCATAAGGTATTACAAAATCAAAACACTAAAATTGAGTAACTATCTAAAATGATGGATGCAGACTTTAATAGCGGCTATGTAGCGGATGACTATTGTTTACAAGGTACTTTGTATACCTTGTTTACAAGGTACTTTGTATACCTTGTCTCTAATTCTCACAGAGTTTTGGCAAATTCAGTATAATTATTTCCAAAAATGAAGAAACTGGAGCTCTAAGAAGTTGTGTAACTTTTTTACAGTTAGTCAATTAGTGACAGAGCCAGGACTTGAGTCCATGTCTAGTTACCTCTTTACCAACCAGACTGGCTAGCTTATGCTTTCATAACAATAGTGTCAATCTCAGTGGCTTAGTGCAGTACATTTTATTTCTCATTCTCACTACGTGCCTAATGTGGGTCATATGGAGAACTCTGCTCAATACAGTCACTTTGGAACCCTTGTTGATAGGGCTTCTATCTCCAAGGCTGCAGATGCAGAAAAAAAGGATGTGACGAATCACAAACTAACTCTTAAAGTTTCTACCTAGAAATGACATGATCTGTCTACTCACATTTCAAGAGCTAAAAGCTAGTCATGTAGCTAAATCTTACTTGGAGATGGGGGAAGAGGAGGGATATAATGGCATTGTTTCCGGGAGAAGAGAAAAAAAGCCCCAGTGACTACCAGGTTCTGAAGCCCAAGTTCTGACCACTTTACTTTGTTGAATATTCAATAGTATTGACATTGAAAAAAGATAAATTAACAGGCTTCTACTTCACTTAGTCTAAAAAGGTGCAAAAATACAAATATAGCATAGGGTAGATCTGACACAGTAGCAAAGAATGTAAAAATATTTAAGAATTATTAGAGTAGAATCTATAAATGAGACATCTATGTAATGCAGCCGTACGAATAGGTTATATTAATAGCATTGTGAATTCATGATTCAGGCAGACCAATAACTAGTCCCCATGCTCCCAAATCCATGTCTCCTGTCTAGACTTTCCTCCTGAGCCCCAGGCTTCTTTATCTGACTAAATACTAAACATCTCCAGTTGGATACTCAGAGGTTCTTGGATCTCATCATCCTAAAACTGACTTACTAACTTCCTGTCCTTAAAAAATAAATAAATAGCCCTCTTCTCACAGATGCCTTGTCTGAGTTGACATAGCACCAGCCAATTCCCTAAGTTAGAATCTTCAGATTCACTGTGTCCTCCCCACCCCTCTCCTCTGCTTCAAACAGGCAATCACCAAGTTCATTTAACCTTTACTTAGCAATGTTCTTCCAACCCAACAACCTCAGCTCAAGCTGTGGTTCCTCAGCTAGTCTCAGAATTATTGCCATAAACTTTTTTTTTATTATTTATTTTTATTATTATTATACTTTAAGTTTTAGGGTACATGTGCACAATGTGCAGGTTAGTTACACATGTATACATGTGCCATGCTGGTGCGCTGCACCCACTAACTCGTCATCTAGCATTAGGTATATCTCCCAATGCTATCCCTCCCCCCTCCCCCCACCCCACAACAGGCCCCAGAGTGTGATGTTCCCCTTCCTGTGTCCATGTGTTCTCATTGTTTAATTCCCACCTATAAGTGAGAATATGCCGTGTTTGGTTTTTTGTTCTTGTGATAGTTTACTGAGAATGATGATTTCCAATTTCATCCATGTCCCTACAAAGGACATGAACTCATCATTTTTTATGGCTGCATAGTATTCCATGGTGTATATGTGCCACATTTTCTTAATCCAGTCTATCATTGTTGGACACCATAAAAACCCTAGAAGAAAACCTAGGCATTACCATTCAGGACATAGGCATGGTCAAGGACTTCATGTCTAAAACACCAAAAGCAATGGCAACAAAAGCCAAAGTTGACAAATGGGATCTAATTAAATTAAAGAGCTTCTGCACAGCAAAAGAAACTACCATCAGAGTGAACAGGCAACCTACAAAATGGGAGAAAATTTTCACAACCTACTCATCTGACAAAGGGCTAATATCCAGAATCTACAATGAACTCAAACAAATTTAGAAGAAAAAAACAAACAACCCCATCAAAAAGTGGGCGAGGGATATTGCCGTAAACTCTTAACTGACTTCCCTGCCACTAGTCTGGACTGTTCCAGATCATTTTGCATACTTCTGCCAGAGTAATCTTTCTAACATGCTTTTAAAAATACTGGCCTACTTGCCATTGACTGCACTTTCAATACCCATAGGAGAAAGACCAAGCCCAACTGCATAGAACATAAGGAACTTCACAATTTTGATCCTACCTTTCTGGCTTTATCTTTTGACTGTAAACCCTCATTGCAATATGTGAATATAAAGAACAGGTACAGACTTATCCACTAGTCTCTGAACATGTCAAGCACTCTGTTCTTCCATAACTCCATGCCCTTGTACATGCAGGTCTCTCTCCCAGGCATAAGCACCTTTCTCTTCAAAGTCTGGTGAATTTCCACTCAGTCCTTTAAGACCTAACTGAAATATCACTCTTCTCAATTAAACTTCTCTCTTTAAACACCTCTATTACTATCTTTGTCACACTATATTGGTGTTATTTCTTTACAAGTCTACCTCCTCTACTCAACTACACACTGTGGTAGGAATTAATTGTACTAGAACTTAATATGGGCCCTAAAGTTTTGAAAGAATTAGGATAAAGATGAGCTGGAGAATGAAATGCTAATTGTAAGGAACTAATGGTGGAGTTTGCAAAAATCAACATTGGGTTAAGGTTCGCAGAAACAAAGAGTCAAATGTGAAAATTCCACTGGCATAATAGAAAATTAATGTATACAAAGTAAAATGTGGTTATTAACAGAAGTTATAAGTAAAATGTTATTTACCTAATCATAATAGGAACACTCATTCAAATTCCCTAATGATTATGACATAAAATAAGAGAGTGTGGGCTATCAGAAATGTAAAGAATAGTTGTGAAAGCAAATCATAGTAAATTCCCAGCCCTGGCCGGGTGGCTCCAAAACTCAGCTGACACTTTACTCTACTCCACCTATCATCTCCTTTATGAAAATCTCAGGTAGAAAAGATACAAAATATTAACACCACACCTGACTGCGTGCTCTTTGCGGAATTTTAAATTAGCACAAAGGAAAGTGCTTCCTTTGAGAGCTATTCTGGCATCTTACACTCACATATTGCAATTGGTATATGAGGCCAAAGCAACATGCTTTTAATAAAACATGCTATAAACATGGGATGGGGTGTTTTTCATTACCCTGGTGATAATTCCACTTTTTCCCATCGGAGTGGAGAGACATTGAACCCCACTGAGCTGATAAAATAGGCTCCATGAATCCCTATAGCAAGAACAGAATTAGCAGTGGGATTGCATAAGTTTCCTATCACAAAAGCCTGGGTAGCATTTTATTATTGAAGTTATCTGATTGCTTTGGTTCAAACTTTTTCCCCAATTCTTTTCTTTCTCCATTTTAAATCACAACAAACAAATGAAACAATAACACAACAAGCAGCAGCGTGGGATGAGCTCCTCATCATCAAAGACAGGTGCGCAAACTTGCAGTCAAAACATCTATTTTTTGACAAGGCAAAGCTTGTCATGATTCCCCATAACCTGTCAAGACCAAGGGAAATATGTACTGCATGCCCTGGATCTTCATGCTGGTGCAGTTATAATGTATTCAGAACCAGGGAAACATTCTAGTCAGAGTACCCAGCCACTCTGCTTCTTACAGCAACCTATCATTTTGTTTTCATCGGCTGTCAAGTTATTATTTCCCTAGCTGCATGTAGGGCCCTCTAGATCTCCCTTCTCCCAAAATAAAACTTCTCAGGTGCTCTGAGAGCTGCTTTCCACGAAGGTAAATGCAGGGTGTGCTGCTAGCTCATATTAAAACTTCCCCATTCATTAAATGTGCACCTTCTCTCATTATTAAGAGGACATTTAAATTTTCCTGTCTGCACTTCTGTCATAAAAATTCCATTTTTAACTCAATGACTTGTTCCAAGCCATTTCATCATTCAATGCTTTATGAAAAATTTGATGGTGTCTATTCCTCTAAGTCCCACTAAAATTGCTCTGTGTCCAATGTTAGCTTCAAGTCAGCCTAAGAACAGATACTTACATCTCAAACCTGTAGGTTCATCCACTTACTCCCTAATTCAATGGTTCTCAAATTTTAGTCTACATCAGAAGCACTTGGGGAGGTTGTTAAACCCACAGCTGCCTGCAAAGACATTGACTCAGGAGGTCCTGGGTAGGGCACAGGGATGTGCATGCTGACAAGCATCCCCAGGCGATTCCGTTCTACACACTGGGGACCACTGCTGAGCCAATGAGAACAAAGCCTGGCATAGGTATATTTCCAGCCCCATCCTTACTAATCCTGATACTTGGTGCATCCTAACTTAGTGAACCAGCACATCCCTAAGTCCATCAAGCTAATCCCACATCCCCCACCATCCCTGCCCCAACTCTATGCATGTGACTGGCTGTTCATTTTGGTTTCTTGATCAGTACCTCTGTTTCCAACCAAAACAAGAACTGTGCCTGTAACTTCAGCCCGATGCTTGGGACTCTGCCTTGTTCCCAGCAGAGAGAATCCCTTCCACTGTAGTGCTAGCCACAGTCTAAATTTCTACCAAAACCTAGACAGATCACCAAGTAGAATGAAGATACTACCACATACCTGAAAAAAAAGACTAAAAGCAGGCCAGACCTACCATATCTGATCCTCACTTCCACACCTGAGCCTCCAGACCCCTAGAGCATTGATTTGGAACAGCACCTACTTTGAGGGTTGATCCCTCAGCCCTTCTACTGGATGAGTTTCTTGGGGTCTAAACCAGAGTTTGCTCTGGTCCCCATCTGAGGAATTGTTCTTAATGTATTTCACTTTGTTGCTATGATGTCATTGGCCAGACTGAGGGTCATTATAAGAAAGATTCCTAAGAAGCTCTTCATTGTTAATACTGTAATAATGTTTGCAAGGGTGTTCACTACTTTACTCAATTTCCTCTTAATGAGAATGCATGGGGAGAAATTTCTGTCTGGTCTTGATACCAAATATAGATTTACTGCTTATGAGCAATAGATTTGCGTTTTATCTTCTGAACAATACATTTTGTAAGAGAGAAGGCTCCTGTTTTTTCACCTTTGACTAACAGGAAACAGGACCTACCTCCAGCATTATATTGTATGTTTTAAGTCACATTCCCAGCAACTTTGTCCCCACTTTTATTTTTCTATTTTCTTTCACCCCAACATGTACTCTCTTGTTATATTTTCTCTCTCTCTTGTAAGAGGTATAATTTTTTAAATTGAATTAAGGCTTACCCTTTCAGTACTGACCACATGGACCCAAGAAAATAAGATAACTCAACGGCTGAGGATGACAAATAATCCTATCAACAAGCATGTATTATGTATAGACTTCAGGCTCAGAAAAACTGCCACTCATCTGAGAGATTATGACATAACATGGAGTGCTCATGCTTAATATACCTACAATGTAGCTGAGGAAAGAAGACTGGCACATACAGAATAATACCATATGATACAAGTGTAAAGGTTAGGAACAAGGTGGTTAGCATTTCAGGAGTTTAACAATGAAGGAAATTAGTGAAGGGAGAGTTACAGATTTTCCAAAGAGTTAGTGATTTTCCAAAACAGAACTTAAACCAGCACTTAGGTTATGGAGATAATTTAAGGTTTTTGTATTGATAGAATGAGGAGAAAAACATTCTGGGTCAAATGAGCGGCATGGAATGGAGGAGGTACAGTGAAAAGAAGGAGGTATTTGAGATGAAACAGACATAGATTTGGATCCTGGATTCCTGAACCTCTCAGAATACTTTTCCTCATTTGTAAATCAGGATAATAAGGTCTATGAAGAATCTTGGTTTTATAAAAATTAAAGACAAACTGTGGAAAACAGTGAGTACAATACCTAGCACCCCTTAAGCACTCAAAGGTTAGTCATTTCTATGACAATAGTGATAAGTCTGGAGGTAGGATTGAGTGTCCCTGGCATGCAGTTTTCATGCTCACTAGAATGCCTGCTATACTGTGAGGAGAAGTGGAAAGAATGATTATATAGTTAGGCTGGGGACTGATGGTGGGTGGTCTTATAAGTTAGCAGATAGCTTCAGACTTGACAGAGGAGGCACAAGCGAGCTATTTAAAGTTACTGAACAGGGCAGTGACATGATGAAAGCAGTGTTTAAAGAAGATTAATGTGTCCACGCAGGCAGAGAATGAAGGAGAAAATACTATAGGCATGGACACTAACTAGAAGGCTGTTGTGGTAATAGGCACAAAGCAACAACAAACTGCAGGATGAGGGAGGCGGCAGAAGACTGCAAAGGGAAGACTTTGAAATACTTTGAAGAAAATATTTCTTTCTTTGGAGAGGATTTTGTGATTGGCTATGGAGGAGGGATTAATGAGTCAAAGGTCAAGCCTAATCATAGTAATTGTCCTACCCATTGCCTCCTGCTTGTCTTTATCTCCCACTAGATTCTGAGCTCATATAGAAAAAACACCATTTCTGCCTTGTTCACAGATGCCTAGCATAGTATTTCAAACCTAGATGATACTCATAATGTTTTTAAGCAAATTTCATCAATGAATAATGAATTAAATTTTGTTCTTGGAAAACAAATCAAATGGATAAATATATATTATTAATGACTACCACAAATATTTATTTATTGAGTCTTTCTACTGAGTGCTTTATAAGCACTGTATATATATATATATATTATTTCAATCCTATCAAAATTCCTATACAGTAGATACTATTACTATCTCCATTTAAAATTGACAAAATGAGGCACAACACATTGAGCCAATTTAGCCAATTTACCCAAGGATACTTAACTAGAAAATGACAGAGCCAAGATTCAAACCCATGTCTTCTGTTGCCAGAGCCTATACACTTACTCAAGGAAATGGGAATGGGCCTTGGAAAAAGAGAAAGTCCTGTCAAAAGAGAAACAGAAGTAATGGAAACCAGATAACTTTTTTATACCTTGTACTTCATAAGAATTTAATCTTTATATCGATTCCACAGGTAGGTATTCACTTAGGTTTAAAATGCTCTCCTACTGTGGATAAGCAAGGAGCCCAGAGAGAACAAAGGAGGCTCCTTGTTCTCAGCCAATAGAGGACAGTAGATGTGAAAAGCAAAATAAGCATAAAAGTCAATAGTAAAAGAAGACTCCAAAGTAGCACCTGATGAAGTATGCAATGAGAACCAGGTTAATCAATGCTGGGATTTGGGGAATGGGAGTGAATGCTATCATATTCCTTTGTTTTAATGCTCCTCTGATTTTATTTTCTTACTTCTTTCTGCATATGCCCTTCCAACACTCCTTTTGTATTATAAGACTGTATAAAATATATTAGTCCATCTAAAGAGTATTTCACTAAAAGCTTCCTTTCCAGGAATCTGATGACATGTTAGACTAGATGACTTGTGAAATGAGTACATGCTATTTTAATGGGCAAAGTGGTGTTTTTGCAAATCCAGAGTATTCATAGCTACACACACACACACACACACACACACACACAGAGAGAGAGAGAGAGAGAGAGAGTTTTACTTTTCATTCCCGTGTAGAATGTTTTATAGTAAAGAAAAGATGTGCTTTTATATATCCACCTGTCGTGCAGAGCAAACTGTTACAACACTGACCAAATCTCTCCAGTACTACCACTATAGCCTGGACACTTTCTACTAGTTCACATTGCTACCACTGTTCCTGATAAAACATGAAATTTCCTTTAGAATCATCAACAATATAGAATTGAATTGCTAATTCCATACATAGAATTTTCTTTATTTATTATATACACTTTATTCTACTTGAGAAATTAGTACAGATAGATGTTATTAGAATATATATTTCAATGAGATTTTTTAAACATTACTTCAAAGAGATTTACTTTCACAAATTTCTTTTATAAGGTGAATTTTGTTGAAATTCTATGTGGAAAGTGTAGACCTCAGAACGTTTGGGACATGGAATATCATCTATGTAAGATTCTCAGACAAAGGCTGGTGGGACTTAACATTCAAGTGAAGAGGACCTAGCACTGAAGTTTTTGAATGAAATGGAGAACATTGATAACAGAAGAGATATATGCAGTAGGTGAATTAATCTCAATTGATGCCAATGTTAGATGCCTTATCTCTTACGACTAAACAGCAATTTTTATGGGGGAAAAGGAAGAAATAGAGACTAAAATTGAATTTCCTCACATTGAGCAAAAGACCATGGAGAAAGCTCTGTAAAAGATGCAAGAGCCGTGAGTAAGTTAGACCACAAAAAATGGAAGAATGTTTTAGAAGTTCTGGACTAAGGACCAAATGGAAGATGGGAGATCTCTTTCTCATTTATACAACATGTTCTCACTCTACAAGTGGGAGCTAAATATTGGATACACATGGACATAGAGATGGGAACAGCAGACACTGGAGCCTACTAGTTGTGGAGAGAGGGTTAGGAGCAAGGGCTGAAAAACTACCTATTGGGTACTGTGCTCAAAACCAGGATGATGGTTCAGTCACACCCCAAACCTCAGCGTTATACAATATACCTCTGTGACAATCCTGCACATGGACCCACGATTCTAAAATAAAAGTTAATAAAGAAGAAAAGAAAAATACATTTAATATTTCAAAATAAAAATCTCCAACACTCTAATAAGCGATAAGAAGGCCAGAGTGTACCTGTAACACATGGTGACACCTTGATGTTGCCTCTAAGATGGGGCTCCTCAGCACCTGGGGACACACTGGCAAAGACATGCTTTTCCCACTTTGCTTTCTATAGACTTCCTATCATTTTTATTATAAACTCAGGCTATTTCTGCAATAACATCCAAACAGTAAAAGCTTTGCTAATGTTTTCAATAATTATGTTTTGAATTTTACTCATGTAATGAAGTCTCTTCCCTTTTTTCCTCAATACTACAATTCAAGTTATAAAGCAGTATCTTTTCGCTTGGTAAAAAGATAACAATATTCTTAGACTGACTGGTTTTGTCAACGCATCTTATTTGCTCAGTTTTCAACAACTTACATTACAGGCATGTTCTCTTGGTAGTGTCATGGTGATTTGTGGAATTTGGTTGGTAACACTTTGACACAATTTTTTCTGTATGAACTGGAATAACTTTCTCACTTGGGAACGGAAAATGCCATGGCACAAAACCACAGAAATGTCAGTCTGGTCAATAGCTTCCATTATTCTCAGAGATGTGCCAATGAAACGAAATCCTAAAGAATAATTTTTAAAATATTGGTATTCTCAGCCTCTCTTACAGAGTTAGAGACCTAGGGTTTTTCAGGATATGTAGAAATATCTGAGGACAGAACAGGCTTTTGTTGGGATGAAATAATTGCTCAAATTTGAAATTAATAAACGTTAAAAACAGCAGGCCATTTAAACTGTCCAACAAGTATTAAAATTATTTTCACTAAAGCTTGTTAGTATATATTTATATGTATATTTTTATTTCTTTGAGGAAGATCTTCTACCTCATAATTGGAAAAACTACTTCACAATTTAACAAATTGTATTTTAATAGAGTTCTCACATACTTCATTTTAATACTTTCATTCTCAGTTCTGTCCCATTGCTCTTAATAGCACTTTGTTGCATTATACAAAATATTTTTTCCTCCTTGACATTTAGTATCTTCAAATAATATCAAAGAGCCATTAGCTCTCCCTTTAGTCCCCACTCCATCAAGCTGTGCTAATTAGCTCCTTTAATCTTTTCTCTAAATAACTCTCTCTATTCTCTAATCAGTTTGTGGTGAATTGTCTGAAGTTTCTTTAATTTGCTGGAATTTGGTGAGTGGCATTACATGGCATTACAGAGGTACTACAAAAATGATGTGCTACTACTCTGCAGAATATCTGCTGGGAACTTAAAGCACCGGCAGGTTCATGTGGCATATTTCACATGTAACCTGTAGGCTGCCAGATATACAAAATGACAGAGATAAAGGGTCCAAATCCTCAAGCTCCCTCAAGTCACCAAATAGGGCACCAGTGTAACTGTGACCCAATCAGCAGGAGTTTTAACTATAAATAGTTATATTTTAACTAGAAATACCTGTCCACTCCCCAGGGTCCACTGAAAATAAAAAAGCATTAAATGAAATTGAGAGAGACCAAGGGACAGAGAGAGAGAGAGAGAGAGAAAAAAAAAAGAAGCAGGGAGAGACAGAAACCGAGACAGTGAGAGAGTGTGTTCAGAGCATACATTTTCATTTTTAATTCTGTTTTAAGAGAATCAATATACACTATAAGAGAAAGATGTGCAGGCTGTCTGGTGGCAAAATCCGTCTCATTTTTTATCATCAGGGTTTATTCATTATATCTACACGTATTTCCTGAATAAATAAGGGAATTGATGAGTGGATTGTGGGGGTTAGATTGGGTCTCTTTCTCTCCTTTATGCTCATCCATCCAAAACTCTAAGTGGCCCACACTTGAAGAGAACAGGAGTGTTCTTTGATGAAGGCGATAAAGTGGTTCTTCCCACCTGCTAGAACCTCTCACGTATTATGCGCTTTTCATATGAGGTTTTGTGCTAGGCTGTGATGCAGAAAAAAATGAAAAGACAAGATCTAAGATCTATGAACAGATTTAAAGTACAATTTATGATAGTGTTAATGAGGAAGCTGTCACGATTTTTAAAAGATGAATTGCCCAGTAAACACTAGAACAGGTTGGAGAAGGGAGAAATAACCAATTTTGTCTCGATTCTAGAGATTAAGCACATGCTACATAGGTGGAGAAAAGGGGAAAGTGCATATAAGGAGATGGGCTGCACAACATGGTGATTAAAGAAAGAGGCTTTAGGCCAGGCTTGGTGGGTCACACCTGTAATCTCAGCACTTTGGGAGGCCGAGGTGGGCAGATTGCCTGAGGTCAGGAGTTCGAGACCAGTCTGGCCAACATGGTGAAACCACGTATCTACTAAAAATACAAAAAATAATAATAATAATTAGCCAGGCGTGGTGGCATGTGCCTGTAGTCCCAGCTACTCGGAAGGCTGAGGCAGGGAAATTGCTTGAACCATGGAGGTGGAGGTTGCAGTGAGCTGAGATTACGCCACTGCACTCCAGCCTGGGTAGCAGAGCAAGACTCCATCTTGAAAAAAAAAAAAAAAAGAAAGAAAGAGGCTTTAAGCGAGGTAGAAAGCAGTCTCAATTTCAATTCTGTAGTTTACTAGCCATGCAACCTTAAAAAAATGGACTCAATATCTCTACTACTCAATTTTCTCTTTCGTAAAATGGATATAATACAAAGAACCAACTGTTCTCAGTGCTTACTATGTGCCAAGCAAAATATAAATGCTTTACATGAATTAACTCATTTAATTCTCACAAAATCCACGAACTGGCTACCATTGTGAGAAATAATTCTTACAAATTGCTTAGAACAGTACAGAGGATGTGATAATCATTTGAAGAGGTTGGGTATGATTATTATTACATCATTGTCACCATCTGAAGACATAAAAAATAAAGTACATAGAGTTATGTTATTTGACCAAGATCACACAAACAAAAATTGGTAAAGGCAAGATTTGAATCAGGAAGTCTATTTATTTCTAGAGACTGAGAACCCAAGTTCTTCACAATGTGGCCTTTAATAATAAATTAATATCTCTCAGAAGTACCTGGCACTGTCCCATACACACAGAAAGCCTTAAATATTAGTGAGTATTCTTACTATTGCAGGGCAGACCAGAATTATAGTCAGGGCGGGATACCATTCATTCATTCACTTAACCAAAATTTAGAGAATATCTACATATCCTAGGCACTGGACTCAGTTCTGAGGTCATAAATGTAAGTAAAACGTGGTTCATTCCCACAAGGAACTTTCAACATATAAAGGAAATCAAGTTCATAAATAAATAACCAAAGTACTCTGAAAAGTGTGCTATTGGAATAATGGCAATAAAATTACACCTATGTCACTGAATTGTCATGAGAATTAAATTAAGTTGACACGTGTTAAATGTTTACACTAGTGCCAGAACACAGTATTTAGCATAAATGCATTAGCTATTATTGATTTTATTGTATTGTAATCATCTGAGTGGTGGTATGCTCATAAAGAAAAAGCAATCAGACCTAGAAGAATGAAACTGAACGCCACCAATCATCATATATAAATATTAACTCAAGATGGATTAAAGACTTAAATGTTAGATCTCAAACTACAAAGATCCTAAAAGAAAACCTAGGAAATACCCTTCTCGATATTGGCCTTGGCAAGGAATTTATGCTAAGTCCTCAAAATCAAATCCAGCAAAAACAAAAATTAACAAGTAAGACCTAATTAAACTAAAGAGTTTCTGCCACCAAGAGAAACTATCAAGGGAGTCAACAGACAACTTACAGAATAGGGGAAAGTATCTGCAAACTATGCAACTGACAAGGGCCAAACATCCAGAATCTATAAAAAAATTTAAACAAATTAACATGCGAAAAACAAGTAACACCATTAAAAAGTAGGCAAAGAACATGAACGGACACTTCTTAAGGAAGAAATACAAGTATGCAACAAACATATGAAGAAATGCTCATCATCACTAATCATCAGAGATGTGCAAATCAAAACCACAATGAGATACCATTTCACACTGCTCAGAATGGTCTTTGTTAAAAAGTCTAAAAGCAACAGATGCTGGCAAGGCTGCAGAGAAAAGGGAACTCATACACAGATGGTGGGGATGTACCCAGCCACTGTGTAGATCTGTTTGGAGATTTCCCAAAGAACTAAAAGTTGAACTACCATTAAATCCAGCAATTCCTTAACTGAGTATATACCCAAAGGAAAATAAACTGTTCTACCAAAAAGGCACGTGCACTCATATGTTCATCACTGCATTATTCACAAAGACACTGAATCTACCCAGGTGCCCATCAACTCTGGATTATATAAAGAAAATGTGCTACATATAACGATGGAAAATTATGCAGCCATCAAAAAGAATGAAATCATGTGCTTTGCAGCAACGTAGATGCAGCTGGAGGCCATTTTTCTAAGCAAACTAATGCAGAAATGGAAAACCAAATACTACATGTTCTCACTTACAAGTGGGAGCTAAACATCAAGTACACATGGACATAAAGGTGAGAACAACAGACACTGGGAAATATAAGAAGAGCAGGAGGGCAAAGGCTGAAAAACTACCTATTGGGTACTATGTTTCCTACTTGGGAGATGGATTCATTCATACTCCAAACCTCAGTGTCATGCAGTATACCCAGATAACAAACTTGCACATGTACCATCTGAACCTATAACAAAAGTTAGAAGAAAATAAAAGAAAGAAAGAAAAAGAAAGCAGTAGTAAATCAATGGCCTGCACATCAAATTCAGCTCCCAGACTTGTTTTGCTTGGCCCATGGTGTTTTGTTTTGTTTTGTTTTGTTTTGTTTAAATGTGAGTGAGCTGCCGGCATTAAAAACATAGAAGATCATCATATAAAAATTTAGATATTCAGTTTCTCCTGAAAAACCTAAAAATTGGAAAGAACATTTCTGCTTGGTGAACATGAGCATGAGCCAAAGTTTAGCTCAGAAAGCCCAGAGGTCTTCTTCCCGTTGCATGGTGCCAGAGACCAACTTGAGGCAGCAAGGCCAGGGCTCCAATTGCACAACTCCTTGTGAAATGGGAATGATATGTAGGACATATAGAAAGCCCCTCCTAGATAAGATCTTTCCTAAAAATTTATTCACAGGATTATAATTTTGGTCAGTATTATAAATGGATTTTTAGAAATTTTCATGTCAAAGAGAATATTGCTAAATCTCTCAAAAACAGGGAATAAAGGCCCTGAGAACCTTTTCTAATTCCACAAACTGCCTGTAAACCAGTAACTATAAAACCTGGAAATCTCACTTAGAAAAATAGATACTTCCTTAATAAGTTTAACAAAGAATTACCATATGACCCAGCAATAATGATACTCTCTGGCATACACCCAATGCAATTTTAAACAGCTGTTCAAACAAAAATTTGTACAAAAATGTTCATAGCCCAGCTGATGTAGGGCAGGTGAACCCCAAAATTGGGGCTTAGCATGGGATAATTTTTGGCTTTGCCCAGGAAATAATTCAAAGGTGAGCTGGTGGTGTTAGACAGCAATTTTTATTGAAGTGGCAGTGTATAGCAGTAGCAGAGGTACCACTCCTTGAAGAGCAGGGCTACTCTGGGCACAGTGCCTGTGGAGTAGCCCTCCTCTACAAGAAACAACACTTCTGCTGCTGCTGTGCACTGCTACTTCAGTAAAAATTGCTGTCTAACATCACCAACTCACCCTTGAATTCTTTCCTGGGCAGAGCCAAAAACCCTCCTGAGCTAAGACCCAATTTGGGGGCTCACCTGCTCTACATCACAACTATTCACGATAGCCAAAAGCTGAAAACAACTCGAATGTTCATCAACAGACAAACAGATACACAAAAGGTGGTGAATCCATAACATGAAATATTATTCAGCCATAAAAAGGAATGAAGTACTGACATATACTACACCATAGATGAACCTTGAAAACATTATGCTGAGTGGAAGAAGACAAACACATAGGCCACATATTATATGATTTCATTCATATGAACAATCAGCTTAAGCAAATTCATATAGAGAGAAATAGAAAGCAGATTAGTGCAGCCAAGGACTGGGGGAAGGGGAAATGAGGAGCAACTGGTTCAATGGCTACAGAATTTCTTTTGGTCATGATCAAAATATTCTGAAACTAGATGGTAGTGATGGTTGCTAAACAGTGTTTATGTACTAAAAGCCATGAGCTGTAAATTTCAAAGTGGTTAAAATGGTAAATATTGTTATGTGTAATATTAGTACAATTTAAATAAAGGCATTGCTCATAGGACTTAGGTTTTCAACGAGCAGGGGCTTTGTTCTCTTTTGTCCAAGTATCTCCGTTCAGTAAGCTTTTCTTAAATAAATGAAATAGTGCTTAATCAGCACTATTAGAAAGGAGATAAAATAATTATTGAGCAAAATGAAGCATGACCTGACAATTCCTCACAAAAGGAAGGTATTATTAATACTTAAATTTTTCTGACCAAGAAAACATTTGGATATGCTCACCATTATAAATGTGCAGATGAATTCATTAAACCAAAGGTCTTCCAGTCCCTCTTCCAAGGACATATCCATGAGCAATCACATTTCCACAACCTTCTCTGACACAGCTAGTGAGCCTGAAATGGGTAAGATTGCCTGCCTGAAGATCAGGTGCTATCCACCTATCGAATTACAGTGCTCAAAACATATAAGCAATGGCTGAGGGATTCCAGCCTTGAAGTTCCCAAGGAACACTGCACTCGACATTAAAGCCCTATCTGTATTAAATTTAGCTCTCATATACCCTGGGTCTACTCCTTTCCACACTATTATCTCTATATCTTTGAACTTTTTTCTTCTATGATATGGTTTTCATACCATTAAGTAATAGACACACCCTTCCTAGGATTCATTCTTGTTTGTTAATGTCCTTAGAGGCAGCATCTGAAACTAGGCTAAGTGTTCAAATATGGTCCACAAGGGTGCCAGAGAAGAATTTCCAGAGTTCCGAAAACTACATTTCTATTGATACAGTTTATATTTACTTTAGAGAGAAGCACGTTATCTGGTTTACTATCGGATTTGTTGCCAACTAAAACTTGGAGCTGGCGGCAAATATTTTTTTTTCAAAAAGCACAAGGGGGAGACACAGTTGCATCACCACATGCCAAGGAAGGAAAGGGAGGTGGGACAAGAGAGAGTGGAGGAGGGTGATATGAGCTGGGTGTACAGAGCTGGGCTCCTAAGACTGCTAGTACCTAGTTTCCCCATCCCTTCTATAGTCATACGTGTCATCATAAAGCACTTGACATATTATTGAGACTTTCCTGTCTAGGTACTCTTCTAAAACTTTTGCCAACACTGTCTCATTGAATTCTCACCATAATAACATGAAATAGGTTTGAAGAAATAAAGTCTCATTGCCCAAGATAATGTAGACAGTTTGCGGTAAAGCCTCAAATCGAACACAGATCTGCCTAATCCCACAGATTGCTCTTAAGTACTAGGTGACATTGTAAAGAAAGGTGCGTAGATGTGCCATGGAAGGGTTCAATCTGTTGGGCACACCAATTCACAGCAGACACAGCAGGACACAATCCCTGTCCCAGAGAATCACAAGATCCGGCAGGCCTGGCCATCAAACCACAGAGAAGGCATTGTCAAATCACTGTACAATGGCAAATATGTTTCTATAAGGAACTGGCTAAATGTAAAAAAAAAAAAAAGGGCTAAAGGCCGAATACAACTTGTGTTAGAGAAGTGGGATTTTTTTTCTTTGCTGTTTAAATTTTGTTTGTTTACTTCACCTCCACCTTCATCAATCCTACAGTTTCCACAGATGTGCATTAGGGGTGTTTGCTCTGAGATCCCATTTCTATTGTGGCAATGTATTACACTTTATTTTCTATTTGTTCCACTTTGATCCCCACTAGACTGAAAAAATTCCAGGACAAGGACCATATATGATTTGCCTTGATGTTCCTAGAACCTAGCAGGTTACCTAGAACAGAGCAGGTATTTAGGACTAAATACCTGAATAATTCTGTGTAATTTAATAACTAAGCTAGAGTGGAAAGACAGAGAATCCTAGTGAGTTGGCCATGTGGGAACCATTTTGAAAGGCTGCATTGTATAGGCACCAAGATTCTCAAAACAGCCATAGTCACTCTTTAACAGGGAAAACTCCACTCTCCAGCTTGTTAGTAGTCTGGAGGGCCACCTAGCTGCTTGCACTCCTTTCCCCCAGAAATGTTAAGTCTACAAACTAAAATTGGTAAAAGCATTTTAGTAATAGAATTTCTCTTAGAGAAGTTATAAGGAAATATCCACACATTTTAAAAAATGTTAGCAACATGGGTGAAAAATGTTAGCACTAAGAAAAGAGAAGGAAAGTCCAAATCAAATGATTTTGGAAATCAGCTGTCTTTTACACTTGATAATGATGTGGATGTGTATCTTTTGGAGGGGAAGGGTAATTCTATTTAGAAATAAGGACACCACTCTTTTACTTCAATGCTTGCTCATTATTTCTTAAGCAGCCTACATGGTATTCATGGACCTTCAGAATTTTCATTATAGGAGAAGCATGCAGCGAATGATTTGGCTTAAAGCTTCCTGTGCATAGTGAGCGGTTTATGTGTGTACATGTATGTGTGGCGGCTTAGGGGTAGATTAAGAGAGATGAATGTGTAGGCTAAAACATAGCCAAGCCATGTCTTGGAGATGTACTGGTGCTGTGAAGAGAACACTAAACTGACAAACAGGCGACATGGCCTTCAGCATGTCACCTAGGCTCTTTGTACCTCAAATTTTCCCGCTTTAAAATTAAAGAGTTGTACAAATTAACCTCTAAGTTCCTCCTACCTATAAAGTTCTATGACCTTAAGAAAACAAAAGGGCTTTTTAGTTGCCCACAGAGTCTGAAAAATCAACATGCTTTATTTTGCAAAGGTTATCGATAACACGTAGTCTTACAGCATCTAAAGAAGCTACTTTTTAAGATACAAAAAATCTGTCATAACAGGGAAGCTGTCCACAGGAGGTCTACATGCTCCTCTTTTAGAATGCTGAACTCTGTATGCCAAAGAAGATGACAAGAGGTGACAGCCAGGAGGGGAAAGTAATTCTCAAAAAAGGTAATTCAATTTAAGTTAACACTTAAGGGAATACTTAAGTTCCTATCAGTATCTGGTGGGAAATGATGTAAGCTCCTTACATTTCAGTCTTACAGCAATGAAAAAATAAGAAATCATTTCAGAATATATTCCCAAAGTACTCTTCAAAGGGAACTTTAAAATTGAATCCTACAAATTTATAGCCAACATTGGAGTTTAATATTCTGCTTTATCAATCCAAATTTCTCTGAGTTGCATTTATCTATAGATGGGACATTTTTGAATCATCTAATCTTTATATAATTATCCACTACAGATATGTTGTCTTTAATAGTAACTCCTTCATGTCTATATAGTAAGTGGACAGCCAAAATAACCAAAATAAAATTGTAAACCTAAAAAGGATCTCAAAATTTAAGTCATACAAAATTGTTTGGAGAAAAAGTGAGCCTGCTTTTATTGTATCAAAATGCTTGGAATGACCCTCTCTTAATATTATTAGAATATTTTATGCTGCTAGTCAATGCAAATTAAAAGCAATAATTTAAACTTCATTAAGAAAAATGTTAACATTCATTAAGAAAAATTATTAACATCATTTACTCTGAAGAAAGAGTAAATTTTAAAAAGTCATTTTTATAAAATAATGCTTTCATAGCTTATATATTAAATGCCATATTTTAAATGGATTTTGTAATCAATAAAATGATGTCATATCCAATCAAAATAAAAGGATATTCCCTGAATTCCTGTGAATTTATAACTTACCAAGATAGAAAAACATGTTCTTAAACAAATCTTTATGAATATTTAAAAATAAACCACAAACTAAAGTATAACAATTTTAATCAGGTATTTAGCTAAAATAAATAGGAAAGAATCACTTCAAGTGCATGTCTCTGATTGTCCATGTTTCCATGGCAACTATCTCTTTCCTGCTTTTTTCTCTTTCCTTTCCTGCTTCCTAATATCTTTGTTGGTCGATATTTTATGGTAATTGTTTCCATGGAAACTTGTACTTGTCTACTTTTTCCCTAGCCTAAATCTCCACCTTCCCAAAAGGTGAGCCAAAAATGTAAAATTTCTCAGCAAAGATGAATTCAGAATAGCCAGAACTTTGGGACAAATTATTTTTAAATGGTTTATTGTCACTTAGTGTCTCACTTTACCACCTTTCACCGCCCCCAGCTTCCCACTCCATCTACTTTTCCCTCTACCATTCCCTCATATACTGACACATTCTTTTTTCTCCAGCTTGCAAATGTCTCTTCCACCCTCAAAGCTTTTCCTCCATATAGTTACAGACTATATATAGTAACAAGAATATTCACATATTCCAACTAAAGATTTCAACAGACCTTTTTCTCCTGAGGAAAAAAAAATGCATATAGACACATTAATCAATCTAGCTCAACACATTTACAGGGTGCCTGCCCTATATGAGCTGGCCACCTGTGGCTATGATTATGAGAAGGTGGTGGCACTTGCCCAAAAAGAATTCAGAGCCTTGTAAAAATGCATGAATGTGAAACAGATAATTTCAGAGTAACAAGTGTAAAGAAAAACTGTGTATACCCTGATCAAGATTTCAAAGTCCCCCTCGATGAACAAACACAAAAATACATAGTAGACACATGCACATGCACACACTTGCACATACATGTAAATATAAGGAAGCATGGAAGGAATATTATAACAGAGCTTTACATAAAGAATCAAAAACGAGTAAATCTTATTTTTTGTAATCGTAAATATAAGTTAAGGATTCACAGGAAACATAATTCCACCCAAAATGGTTTAAGTGAGAGATACAATGAAGGGCCAATTTACAGAGTTTTCATTTCCTCCAGGAAGTTTTTTCTGACCCAGGCCCACATTATTTCCTAGCTCCATGACACCCTATTATTATCTATAATGGTACCAATATTCCATTTTAGAGATTATCCTTTTTATGTCCTCAGTAGACTTGAGATCTGAGAAAGCAAGGAATATGGCCATCTCATTTCTACACTGCTAATTCCAAATATAGTATGTGCTCAATAAATGTGTGACCTCTACTGGGAAAGACAGAACTGTAGATAATCAGAGCCATAAATCTAGAAAATAGTATAATGAAAAACTAACTGTAGAAAATGCTAAAGGCAGAAGTATAATCATATGCTATGGAAGAGCTGAGAAAAGAAATTAATATTGTGATAATCAATTCGTCTTATTGGATAGTGACAATTTGAGATTTGCTTTGAAGTTTGGTTAGGATTTCATCCTATAGAGATAAGTCAAGGAGGGTATTTCACAATAAACGAAGCTTTATGAGTGGCATAATAAGAGACAAAAAGAAACAGAGGATGCTCAGAGAAAGACATGCTTTCCTTGGATGTCAAAGACTCAATAATGGGAACATGATTGGAAAAGTCAATTGGAGTTATTGGTCAGACTTTGCTGATGCACTTCAATGCCCAGGTTAAAATACACAATAGAGGACCATGTAAGAACACAGCAGGGTGTTAACACAGTTACCGAACAGAAATAGGCTTATCTGGAAACCATTCTTAGAATGGCCACAGCCTGTTCTCTTTGTCAAATAATTCTTACTTGCAATTTAAAGCTTTATTTAGTATCTGTGTCTCATAGAAGAATGGAATTCTTCTAATTCAGGACTTTATGAAGACAACAAAAAATTCAATTCGAAGTGATTTAGCCACACTGTGAGGTGACACTTACCTACAGTTAACCAAAGAGTGAACTGAACATGTACCTATCTGTTACAAACCATAAATAACAGATTTGTAGTTGTACAATTAAGGAATTGATCAAAGCAAAGAAAAATGATCTCATTTGGATCTTCCTTTTCCATGACCCCAGATTACTCTTCTTCAGTGTCTCATTATATTCTATATCCCATTTCTGTCTATATTGTAATGGCCTTATATAAAAGTGTGTTTGTGTGAGCGATTATATTTAAATGAGAAGAATTTTTTTATATTTTCATCTGCAATTGTTCAAAGTGTATTAGTTAATATAGCAAAGCATGTATTATTTTATTGCCCCAATCCAGGATTATGACTTGATTATAAGACAGAAAATCAATTTGATGGGGGAAGACAGGACATTAATCAATTCCAAATTCAGGAATGTTAAAATATAAATTTTTAAATGGGTAGGGGTTCACTGCATTTTGAATTTTAAAAATGTGATGTCATTTCTCTCAAAATCTTATCAATTCTTCATCAATTCTGTTTCTATATTTCTATCTATTGGTTAATTCTAATATCTGCTACACAGCTCTCCAAGGAAGTTTTTTCTCTTTCAGTGCCTGCTTTGCAAAATGCTTGCAGACTCTTTCTCTGTATCCCTGGGAATAGCTTCGCTGGTTTTGAGTTGTATTTCTGCTCTGTGCTATTCCTTCAGTGATAGTTCTCCAAGTTGTGTTGTCTTCCTGGCTTTTCAGGGAAGTGAGAACAATTATACATATAGCTCCCCCAAGGCACTGATGTTTGGTTGCTGTGTCTTTTTTTTTTAAATTTTATTATCATTATACTTTAAGTTTTAGGGTACATGTGCACAACGTGCAGGTTTGTTACATATGTATACATGTGCCATGTTGGTGTGCTGCACCCATTAACTCGTCATTTAGCATTTGGTATACCTCCTAATGCTATCTCTCCCCCTCCCCCCACCCCACAACAGTCCCTGGTGTGTGATGTTCTCCTTCCTGTGTCCATGTGTTCTCATTGTTCAATTCCCACCTATGAGTGAAAAATTAATTCAAGATGGATTAAAGACTTAAATGTTAGACCTAAAACCATAAAAACCCTAGAAGAAAACCTAGGCAGTACCATTCAGGACATAGGACATAGGCATGGGCAAGGACTTCATGTCTAAAACACCAAAAGCAATGCCAATAAAAGCCAAAATTGACAAATGGGGTCTAATTAAACTAAAGAACTTCTGCACAGGAAAAGAAACTACCATCAGAGTGAACAGGCAACCTACAGAATGGGAGAAAATTTTTGCAATCTACTCATCTGACAAAGGGCTAATATCCAGAATCTACAATGAACTCAAACCAATTTACAAGAAAAAAACAGACAACCCCATCAACAAGTGGGCAAAGGATATGAACGGACACTTCTCAAAAGAAGACATTTATGCAGCCAAAAAACACATGAAAAAATGCTCATCATCACTGGCCATCAGAGAATGCAAATCAAAACCACAATGAGATACCATCTCACACCAGTTAGAATGGCAATCATTAAAAAGTCAGGAAACAACAGGTGCTGGAGAGGATGTGGAGAAATAGGAACACTTTTACACTGTTGGTGGGACTGTAAACTAGTTCAACCATTGTGGAAGTCAGTGTGGTGATTCCTCAGGGATCTAGAACTAGAAATACCATTTGACCCAGCCATCCCATTACTGGGTATATACCCAAAGGATTATAAATCATGCTACTATAAAGACACATGCACACGTATGTTTACTGAGGCACTGTTCACAATAGCAAAGACTTGGAACGAACCCAAATGTCCATAAATGATAGACTGGATTAAGAAAATGTGGTTGCTGTGTCTTATAGGTTTCTTAGCTTCAGCAATCTACTTTTTGTTGTGTGAATATTACAAAATAAAAATATCAGCTTAAATGTATCTAAAACTGCTCTGAACCAAAAAAGATTATATTACTTTTCCTGCTGAATGTTCAGAATAATCTTGTGAGGTTTTAATCTTTTTAATATTCTACATATATAAGAACTAAGTCTAAGAAGATCAAGTAACATACCTAAAATCACATCGCTAGTTAGAAGTCTGAGCCAAGATTCATATTTAAACCTTTGAAACTAAAAAGCCAACATTCTTAAATAATAGGCTTCATGTGCTATGCCTTCAGGAGATTAGTGAGGAAGGGTGAATGAGACATAAGATACAAGGTGTTGAAAAGCAGAAATGAACATGAAACTATAACTTTAAAGCCAGAATGAAGAAAGTCAAAAAGTAATTATATTCTGCAGCTTTTAGGGAACATATAAATTCACCTGGAACTTTCCAATTTTATTTACATTTTTCTAAATGTTGGCACGTCACATGTGCATTAACATTTCAATAGAGCCGGTGCTAAAGTGTGGTAGTTAAATTCAAAGGCGAAATCAGCTTTGTGTACTCAACAGAAACACTACCAATCATTTCCTACTGGAAATGCTGGAAAATAACTTATCTTTGAACACTTAGGAAATTTGCATAATAAATACTACTCACCAAATCTGCAAAGCTTCAGGGCAAGCTTTTTCTGTATCTACATGACTAAAAAATGTATACTAGTTAATTTAGGTAACGTAGGGGATGGAGGAGGCTGGGGGTAGGGACTATCTCATTACTAAGTGCAACAAAATTACATAAATTATATGAAAACACTCATCACAGAAATTAAAAATTAAGTGCTTGATAAGGATTGAATGAATACTGAAAGATCAAACGATACATATTCTATTTTTAAATATACAAATACATATAAATTATTTATATATTTTTCTAAGTTATAATTTTTGTTACTAGAAGGAAGAACAAAAGCACCCAAAAGAAGACTGAATGAGCCATTTAATATAACAGGAAATGGATGAAGTTTTGCTAAAGTAAAACCTACTACTAACACATGTATATATCTAAAGATGACAAAAGATACCACTAAGCCTTTTTGTACTACAGTTAAATAAAAGTAAAACCCTAGCACCTAAGCGGAGGACTAATATTGGAGTTAATTATGAACTCGGTAAGCGTACAACATGCATATGTATATTTACTGATATCTACTCTTAAAACCTACATTGTATAATAATAGATAAAACACTGGAACAAGAATTTGAGAACTGAATTTCAGTGTTCATTCACTCTGCTACTAACTAGCTAGGTGATCAGGCAAGTTAGCCCTTCTCTGATTCCTTCTTCTATAAATGAGGAAGTTGCACTAGATGACTAAATGATCACCAAAGTCTCTTCCGTAACTAACATTCTATGATTACATTTTGTAATCACACCACAGAGAAAGTCAAAGAAGTACAATACAGTTCCCGCATTCAAGACATAAACAGACTTATTGAAAAAAGAAAAGCAACGTATAAAAATGACAACTGAAACTCCAGTAATCCGGTTTTGTTTTGTTTTGCTTGCCTTTGGTTATCAATTCTAGATCATAAGCTATTTCCCAACCATAAGTTATTCTAAATTGAAATACACCCACCACACATATTATTCATTAATTCTAAAGTATGCATTTTTTTACATGTTAATGTTTCTGAAATCAGGATGCTACTTAAAATTGATGGCAACTTACATTCAATGACATATGGTAATAACCACTCAATAAATATTTAGCTCCATGAATGAATGAATAGATGAATTGATAAAGATTGATGTTAACTAAGAACTAGTTGATTTCAATCTTTAATTCCAATTTCATTAATAATACCATAAGAGATTTCTTTGATGTTTAAAAAATTAATTTAATACATTATTTATAAATCTACCTCTAAGCAAATTCTGGCCTTTGATTTAACATCTTGAAAGAAAAAGTTTGATGCAGAAATCTAAAGAAGTACATAGAAATGTTTACATAGCAAGAATAAGAAAACAGTAATTTTGTATTTATTATTTAAAAGTAACGAAATTTTTATTTTATAGCCAAATTCATGTTGCAGAGTTATAAAATGAGAAAAGCAATAATATAGTTTAGGGGAAAAGACTATAAAGTTTCTGAAACTTTTTTATCTTTTTAACCTCTGATTTGGCAAGAAATATCAAAGACATAAAGCTCATTCAGAATATTTTTTAGTAAATGCTACTAATAGTTAAGAGTTGGCACTCAAGTTAAAACATAAGATATAGCATTCTAATAAAGATGGGAAAGCAAAGTGCAGTGTCCAAGAATTCAGTAAAACACACTGCAACCCTAAGTTTCCATAGAGGTATCAGGAAACATTAGACTTCAGAGTCCAGGAAAACAGCCCTGAGGAAAAGAGTCAATGAGAACTCTACTGGTAAATGGGCTAAGGAGGAAGCTCCACTTGGCTTTCATTTGGCTAACAGTAAATACCAGCAAGAAATTGGAGGGCAAAAGAGAGACAGACCATAGCTATTTATTCTGTATCCCTCTCTATCTCTGGACTGCCTCCTTTTTTTCCTTTTCTTGTTTTTCCTCATTTCTTTATTTTTTTAGTAATGCAGAACAGCTAGTGACTTCCATTTCCACAGCTCCATTGAGTGGCCCTTCTCTTCTGCATCAGCTCCTGCCCCAGTAACTCTGTTTTACTTTCTGCACCTTTACTTTTTCAGACCTAGGCTTCCCACTGTCATTAGCTTCTTGGCATTGCATCAACCCTGGCTTTGTCCCTTACCTTGACTATACCTCTGTAATTCCTTCATTGACAACACTTCATTAGCACCATTGGAAGCAAATTCTATTTTTGCTGGTAAAGGCTAAGAAAAACTTGAGCGAAACCTAAAATATAAGTAATATTGAAGTGTATGAAAATCTACTTCCGTTTAATCATACCTCAGTTTTTGTTCACATCTTATTACTCTCTGAAGAAAAGCACTGACTCAATTTTGGGTAACTCACTGACTCATTGTTAATTCTGATCTTTCCCAAACATTATTATAATGTTCAGTAGTGAGAGGTCTAACTAAATAGGAAAGCACCTGTTCATTTCAGAGGACTCAGAGAAAACATACTGGATGTTCTTTATGGATTCTTTTACGCAAAAGTACCTTCCATAAAATATAAAACCTGCTTCTGATTTTGGCCTTGATCATTCGTTTATTTGAACACATTTAGACATTTCCTACTTTTAAATTTAAGAAACGAACATATCAAAAGGAGAAAAAGAAACTATTTTACCCAATGTTAATTTAAAAAATTGCTCTATTCTGATTATAACCTAAGTTTTTAAAAGACTTGAGAGAATACAAAATAAATCATATGTTCATAATAGTATTTTAGACAGATAGAACTAAAGCTAGGGGGTTCCTGGGACAGTGGGGCAGCATAAGTGGTCGATATGGTGATACCCAGGGGAAAGGAAGCTGGAGTACGCCAGAAATAAATGATAGATGTCACATGACTACAACCTGAGAGGTGGCCAGACTTGCTCATGAACACCTGGCCACCTCTCAGGAGGCTTCTTTTCTTCTTCTCTCAGCTTCTTATCTTCTTTATGTTGTAAGTATAGCAGTTGACTGGATCTATTGAACAAGGACTTAAATAATTTTTCTCAGGACTCGAGATTTTAAGGGTTGGAAAAGCAACCAGGATAAGTAGTATAAAGACAGTTTGGTTCCTTAGGAAGTGCAAGGTCATAGCCAGTGTGTAGGAAAAAGGTTCCAGCTACTCTTAAATTCACAGTTAGAAAACCAGCCAGAAGACTGTAGATCATATGTTTCTGGATTCCAGACTTTCATAACTCAGTTTACATTATTGGATACTTTGAAAAATAAAGTCTTATTATCACAACTGCTAAAATGTCATCTTCCACAGCATTTTGCTAGGAAACAGGGTGACATAACCAGTTCATGAGGGTCCTTCCCCATGCTTTTTTATACAGTCTTCGATACCAGGGCCTAAGATGTTAGATGTTTTTATTGTATATCAAAGGAGGATTCTTGGGACATTCTTTGTATACTTTGTACTTAACGATTCAAGGCAGAAACCTATGGTTTTTATGTTTATTCAATCAATCTCTTTCAGCTTCTCTAGTGAGAGCAAGAATATTTGCAACTTCACTTACACTCACTCATTCATGCACCAACCCAATTATTTATTTTATTTTAATAAACTTTTCTTGAGTGCATAATACATGTCATTAACTATACTAGAAAACACACCAATAGGTTAGTACTAGGTGGGGTGTCTAGCTTTAAAGAGTTCAGATTTTTATGTGTGAGTAAATAAATTGTACAACTGGGAATATGTCCAATAGGAGAGATATGAACTGAGTATGCAGATGAGGGAAGCAGCTAATACTTCCTGGAAGACATTAAGAAAGACTTTAGGGACAATGATAGTGGCATGGGATTTTTAAAAATGAATAGGCATTCTCCAATCTAAAGTGAGAAAAGAACATGCCAGTCCGATGGCATGGTAGGTGCAAAGGTTTGAAGGCAGGAAAGAGCAGTCTTTTCCTTATACCTTTAGTGCTCTTACTTCAAGGAGACATTCATCACCTCTGAGACTGTCATGTTACCTTAGAGAGAGAGGTGGCAATGCTTCCTGGGGAAGACTGTTTCACTATCTCTTCCAAAAAGATCCAATTCAAAATGTCTCTCTAGAAATTTATATTGGCTCAGTGATTCAATTGTTGGAATAAAGAATTTCTTTCCATTACTTATAAAGTGTTTAAATTTGATTTAAAAAGAGAAGATACAACAGTTCCCTAACTGTTGGGATATTGAATATTCCCAACATAAAGAAATGATAAATGTTTGAGATGATGGTTCTGCTAATGACACCAATCTGATCTTTACATATGTACTAAAACGTCACTATGTACTCCATAAACATGTATAATTATTATGTGTCAATTTAAAAAATAAAACAAAGTATAATAAGAAAAAGATTAGAAAAGACTAGTGTTTCCCAACCTTGGCTTCACATTAGAATTACCTGGGGAGCTGTCAAAAAATACCAGAGCCCAGCACCCACTGTAGATAAATTATATCAGAATCCCTAAGTAGGGGGCCCAGACTCTGGTAATTATTTTTTACTCTTCAATTCTAAAGGATAGCCAGGGTTTAGAACCACTGAAGTAAATAATATTCACCTCCTCTTTTTGCTCTAACCTTTTGTCATTCCAACTGAGTAAGAAACTAGAGACAAATTCCCATCTTTGCAGTGCTGTGAGGATTTTAAGTTTAGTGTCTTTTAAACTACTCATTGGGCAAAACCACTAGGGCATGAAACAAATGATATCTACTATGGGGCCGCTGTGTGCAAATAAGCTACATGAGGCCATTGCTGATCAATGTTTTAATAATATGGTCAAGCTAGAGACAAGCAGTACCAGCAGTACCACCAGCTACCAGGCTATGTTGTATTTGGGATTGCTGCAGAGACACCAACATGTTTCATTTACCACTCAGAAAAAGGACTCTTCTGGAACATGAGGATCCATACTAATAAGCATGTTCTTCACTGCACTAAAGAGGGATGTGAAAGAGAGCACAATGAATTGTATTAAAATGGTCAACAATTTTAAATAATAATGCATTTCATTTGGATTTGCAATACTTAATGCAATACAGATACTGAAAGTTTCTTTTTAGAAAACTGACACAAATCAATCATTGCTTTTCATAGAATTTTAGCATTGAAGGGTCTTTGAAGGTCAGCTTGCCTAGCATCCTACCTAATTTCTACCAAAGGCTGAAATTCTGCTCTAGTATACCTTACAGCAATTTTCAATCCTCTGCTTTACACTTTATTTCATAGCTGAACTTTTAGGGCTTCCAAATGCCACCAATTTCACTATAATCTCTATTTGTTGGGAAGCTCTTTGGTAAACTTGAACAAAATTTCCTTCTCCTTCTACATTTTTTCTTCTTCCTAATTCACTTGAAGTCATGCAGAAAAAGCCTAATTTCCTCTACCATCTGAGAGCATTCTGAATTCTTTTAAGAGAGTTATACAGAATCCCCAAGTTGTCTCCCTGAGTATCTTTCAAAGTAATCTCCTATAAACCCTCCATGATGCTAACGAAATAAAGTGCCATTTTTATTTAGGTGCCATAGTTACCACTGTTTACAAGATTAGCACCAATGAGTTTATTTGTAGAGGAAAAAATGCATTTTGTAAAGAAACCCAGAGTAGTTCCTGCTTTTCATTTTAACTAAGGTATTTCAGTGTTCGGATTTTCTTGCTTAGTCAGAATCTCTTTTCCCTGGCTCGGGATATAGAATATCAGCAACATTTAAATGCTAAGATGGCTAAAGTATTCAACCTTTTGCAAAACTAGGTGTATAAGCAACCTCTTATCCTTGCTCCTAAAACAAGCAAAGATCCATTTGGGAAATCAAGTATGATCACTTTTAATTTGCTTCTTTATGAACCTCACAATTATGTCCCTCTCTCCCTGGAGATAATTAAGAACTTTTTATTATTTTTTATTTTACTTTAAGTTCTGGGATACATGTGCAGAATGTGCAGGTTTGTTACATAGGTATACATGTGCCATGGTGGTTTGCTACACCTATCAACCCATCATCTAGGTTTTAACCTCCGCATGCATTAGGTATTTGTCCTAATGCTCTCCCTCCCCTTGCTCTCCACCCACTGACAGGCCTGGTGTGTGATAAAACAGTTATTTGTAAGCAGTAAGAGAATACTGAAAATCTCTCCCTTTTGCTAACACAAAGCTCATGATTTCCTTTGGTATATCAGTTTAAATAAAATAATATTCAACAGATTAGATGGTAATATTAACCTTTATCAATTTTACACAATGAGTGTAGCTCACAGAACTTCAATAAAGTCTTGAAACAAAAGAAAAATATCTCATAATTGGACAAAGGCTTAGAGACTTTATGATTCGATCTTCTCTCTCTGTATCCATTTTATAGGTGGTCTTTTTGCCTTTCACCAGCCTGTCCTTCATGAAACCGAGAAGTCTTTACTCTTAGTGGAAAGATAGTCTGAACTCATATCCAGACATCAGACGTTTGGTTTCTTTTTTAGAAAGCATGGGCATTTGGATAACCACTTTCCTGTGTTCTAATAACAGTATTACAGGGAAAATAATAAATGTTATGTTGCCAATCAGTTTTCAGTTATTATCTAGTATGAAGACAGTGTGAAGTCACATTATTTAATCCTTCTTATACAATGCTTCCCTTCCATTCAAATTAAGGTTAAAATCTGTCATCCTCCTGAGTTCATGTTTCTTGCTAAAGACCACATGTAATCTTTATCTGGTGAATAAACAGGCTATCTTTCTCATTTTCAAAGAACGTGTTCTAGAGATTCCCTGAAAAAGGACAAAGAACATAGTTATAGCTGACAGAATAAATATGCTGCCCACTCTTCTTTCTCAATTTTATTCACTTCTTTTGATGACATTCAATGACATTCTAATCATTTTCTTATATGTATTACACCTATTTTTCTCTCTCTTTACAAGAAAGATACCCCCACTGAAACACCAGACTCAGGAAGAAGAGAAGGACCAAGCAGGAGTGGCTTCACAAGGCAGGAGACACTGACTTCACACTTCATATTTAAGAATCCAAACATGGTTCCCTGTATTTTCCTACAATTGGAATAACTAACTTAACACCTAAAACAGCACTGTTCAACCGAAATACGTGAGTCACAGAAGCAAAGCACACTTAGAATTATAAATTTTTTAGTAGCTATGTTTTAAAACAAGTAAAAAGAAATGGGCAATACTAACTTCAACAATATATCTTACTTAGCCAAACATATCAAAATATTACAATTTCAGCATGTAATCCATACAAAGTGTGTTATGATATATTTTAAATGTTTTCATCTTATACTAAATCTTCAAAATCCAGTGTGTATTTTACACGTGTAAACAGTTTGGACAACCATAATCTAAGCATTCAATATTCACATGTCTGGCTAATGACCACCACATTGGAAAGCAGATAAAGAGTGCTACATTTTTCTGAATGTTCCTATAAGGAAAAAACAGGTATTGTACTATGTATTTTAAATATGGGAAGAATTTTACAGCAAGTAAAAACTCCTTGATATTTTGGTCCTATGTATTTTTCTTTCTACTTTTTGCACAATACCGAAAGAGTTAGTAATAGTCAAGAATATTTGATAAAGAGTCTGTGTTCACTAGCCCTACAAAATTTAATCCTGAAGCTTCACAACTCGGTGACAAATGAAGCCAGATTGAAAACCACAAGATATAAATTGTTGCCTGAAGTCCCTTCTGAAACAAATAAGAGCTGTTAACATCCAGGCGGCATGCTATGCTATAGTAGTTAAAGAATTAATCTTTACATATGGGTCATTTATAATTTAATTTTCACAGAATGACTTACTTAAAAACTGTTTTTGAAGTCAGGGTTGGATTCCAAATGTGTATGGACTTGGAATTCTAACTGAGCTTTTTCCTTGGTTACTGCCATTTTGGCCAGAAATTGTTTTAAATTCTCAGGGGTTCCACTATAAGAGGTATCTTAAAAACAATGTGATATAGCCAAAGAAAATAAGCTCTCTTTTGATCCCATGTTATATGAGAAAATATTAAGATACCTGAATATATATGTGATATGATTTTGCTCTGTGTCCTCACCCAAATTTCAGCATGTGGCCTCCATAATTCCCACATGTTAGGGGAGGGACCCAGTGGGAGGTTATTGAATCATGGGGGCAGGTCTTTTCTGCGTTATTCTCATGATAGTGAATACGTCTCACAAGATCTGATGGTTTTCAAAATGAGAGTTTCCCTGCACAAGCTCTCTGCCAACTGCCATTCATGTGAGATGTGACTTAATGTGCCTTTCACCTACCTCCATGATTGTGAGGCCTCCCCAGCCATGTGGAACTGTAAGTCCAATAAACTTCTTCCTTTTGTAAATTGACCAGTCTCCAGTATGTCTTTATCAGCAGCATGAAAGCAGACTAATACAGCAAATTGGTGCCAGTAGAGTGGGGGGCTGCTGAAAAGATACCTGAAAATGTGGAAGCGACTTTGGAACTGGGTAACAGGCAGAGGTTGGAACAGTTTGGTGGGCTCAGAAGAAGACAGGAAAATGTGGGAAGGCTTGGAACTTCCTAGAGACTTGTTGAATGGCTTTGAGGAAAGTGATATGAACAGTAAGGTCCAGGCTGAGGTGGTCTCAGATGGAAATGAGGAACCTGTTGAGAACTGGAGCAAAGGTGATGCTTGTTATGTTTTAGCAAAGAGACTGGTGGCATTTTGCCTCTGCCCTAGAGATTTGTGGAACTTTGAATTTGAGAGGGATGATTGAGGGTATATGGTGGAAAAAATTTCTAAGCAGCAAAACATTCAAGAGGTGACTTGGGTGCTGTTAAAGGCATTCAGTTTTACAAGGGATGCAGAGCATAAGAGTTCAAAAAATTTGCAGCTTGAGAATGTGATAGAAAAGAAAATCCCATATTCTGAGGAGAAATTCAAGCCAGCTACAAAAATTTGTGTAAATAATGAGGAGTCAAATGTTAATCCCCAAGACAATGGAAGAAATGGCTCCAGGGCATTTCGAAGATCTTCATGGCAGCCCCTCCCCCTCCTTTACTGGAGGTCTAGGGGGAAAAAAATGGTTTCATGGCCTGGGCCCAGGCCCCCTGTGCTGTGTGCAGCCTAGGCTTGGTTCCCTGCATCCCAGCCTCTCCAGCCGTGACTAAAAGGGGCCAAGGTACAGCTCAGGCCATGGCTTCAGAGGGTGCAAGTCCTAAGCCTTGGTAGCTTCCACATGGTGTTGGGCCTGCAGGTGCACAGACATCAATAACTGAGGTTTGGGAACCTCTGCTTAGACTTCAGAGGATGTATGGAAATGCCTGCATGCTCAGGCAAAAGTTTGCTGCAGGAGCAGGGCCCTCATGGAGAACCTCTGCTAGGCCAGTGTAGAAGGGAAATGTGTAGTCAGAGCCCCCACACAGAGTCCCTACTGGGGCACTGCCTATTGGAGCTGTGAGAAGAGGGACACCGTCCTCTAGACAACAGAGTGGTAGAACCACTGACAGCTTGCACCATGCACCTGGAAAAGCCACAGACACTCAATGCTAACCCATGAAAGCAGCTGGGAGGAAGGCTGCACTCTGCAAAGCCAGAGGAGTGGAGCTGCCCAATACCATGGGAACCCACCTCTTCCATCAGCATGACCTGGATGTGAGACATGAAGTCAAAGGAGATCATTTGGGAGCTTTAAGATTTGACTCCCCTGCTGGATTTCAGACTTAACATGGGGCCTGTAGCCCCTTCGTTTTGGCCAATTTCTCCCATTATGAATGGGTGTATTTACCCAATAGCTGTACCCCCATTATATCTAGGAAGTAACTAGCTTGCTTTTGATTTTATAGGCTTATAGGCGAAAGGAACTTGCCTTGTCTCAGATGAGACTTTGTGAACTGTGGACTTCTGAGTTAATGCTGAAATGAGTTGACTTTGGGGGACCGTTGGGAAGGGATGATTGATTTTGAAATGTGAAGACATGAGATTTGGGAAGGGCCAGGGGCAGAATGATATGGTTTGGTTTTGTGTCCCCACCCAAATTTCATCTTATAGCTCCCATAATTCCCACATGTTGTAGGAGGGACCCGGTGGGAAATAACTGAATCATGGGAGCAGGTCTCTCCCTTGCTGTTCTGGTGACAGTTAATAAGTTTCACAAGATCTGATGGTTTTAAAAATGGGAGTTCCCCTGCACAAGGTCTCTCTTTGCCTGCTGCCTTCCATGTAAGACGTGACTTGCTCCTCCTTGCCTTTCACCTTCCCCCAGTGATTGTGAAGCCTCCCAGCCATGTGGAACTGTAAGTCCAATAAACCTCTTTCTTTTGTAATTGCCCAGTCTCATGTATGTCTTTATCAGCAGCATGAAAATGAACGAATATAGTATGTATTAGCCTCAAAAAGGCTTCCATTCTTTAAAAATTGTTTATGTCATCATACTGTTGGAACAGTGCTAACTGCAAACCAAGAAAGAAAGAGGCCCTTATCCAAGTACTCTTTTAGTACAATACCTTTTAGTATTTCCTCCTTTTTAGCACAATCCAAAACTGAGAAAAAATGGCAGAACTAGTAATGACTAATGTTGCAATAATGTAGTAAGAGTGGGAAACATGTCTATTATTATTTACAGTATATCCAGCACTTAGCACTTGGTGTATACTAAGTGCTCAGTAAATATCCATTGAAATAAGGAAAGAGTTCCCTCTATGCAAGTTCATGGTGCACCAAACTGGGGACTCCTATAAATAAATTTGTCTTGGGTAGGGGATGATAATTTAAGCTTATATTACTACAGATTATGCTAGAGATGAATATACATACATTCAAAACAACAAAAATATATTTATTTCCTTCAATACAATATGAAATGTACACATGTATTAGTTTTTATTGCTTCTGTCATAAATTACTGCAAAGTTAGTGACTTAAACAACACAAATGTATTCTCTTACATTTATGGAGGTCAGAAATATGACACAGGTTTCACTGGGGAAAAGTCAAGGTATCAGCAGGGATATGTTCCTTTCTGGAAACCCTAAGGGAGAATCTACTTCCTTACCTTTTCCAGCTTCCAAACATGACCTGCATTTCTTGACTCATGATCACATTCCTCCATCATCAAAGCCATTAATATTGTATCTCTCTGATGATTCTTCTGTAGTCACCTCTCTTTAACCACAGCCAGGAAAGGCATAAAAGGTCTTCCACTTTTAAAGATTCATGTGATTAGACTGATCGCAATCATATAACCCATCTCAAGCTCCATATCTTTATCACATCCACAGAGTTTCTTCCCAAGTAAGGATATAGATAGATAGATAGATCGATAGATAGATAGATAGATAGATAGATAGATAGATAGATAGATAGATAGATATAAAATTTCCTTGCTTTCTCCATGTCTAGATGCTGCCTTCATTCTTTGGCTCCTGGCCACCTTCCTCCACCTTCAAAGCAATTAGCATTGCATGTCTCTGACCATTCTTCCACAGTCATATACCCTTCTGACCACAGCCAGGAAAGGCAATTTTACACACATCTCTCTCTCGTTGCCTTTCTCTCCCTCCAACCCCAATAACTTCTGTAATAGAGAAAAGGTCTGAAAGAAAATAAATTGCATGCAAATAACAATTGAAATTAAAATGAAACATTTCATCTATTTTTCCCAGCTATTTCTTATTGCCTCCAGAGGCCCCATTAGCCTGAAAAGCACTGTTCAATAAGTAAATTTAAAAAAGTTAGTAGCATAAATAAATTAAGCATCACCTACATACCTGACTATAAGATATATTCAAATAATAAAGTTAAATCAATCATGGAAAAAATATAAATTTTGTTCTAGGGAAGTGTAGCCAGCAAATATTACACATATTGGTATTTACCAAAAGTGGTAGTTCTGTTGAAATATGAATGTAAACAATATTGAACAATATTGAACATTTCTGATAGCTACCTTTTTGTAGACAAAACAAGTAATCACAAACCCTCTGTCTACCTCAATCTAACATCTAACATATCAACATGCTTAAATGAAAAATTTTTTCAGAGTGTGCTATATTTATATCTCAAAATTTTATCTACTGTTAACATTAATATTTTTAATGCATCATTTTTGATGAAAAAGTATGCTTTTAAATTAAAATACCTGGCATTCTTAAACATTCAGTACTGAAGCACTGGAGAAAAGCATCTACTTAAATCTCAATCCAGACAAAGAAGGAGTTGCTATAGAGGGAAAGAGTGGGATGAGTTTAAAAATAATTTCTTATTCCTGACCTACAATACTAACCACAGTCATCCATTCTCATGTACTTGTTATCTCATCAGAGTATTGAAAGAAGTAGAAAATCAATTGCTTTCATCCATGAACAGAATAACAACTCTTTAGGTAAGACTAATAATAGCTACTATGTGCCAGGCACTAAACTAGCTATTTTATTAATCCTTTATCTATTTTTATTCTTACAACAACTCTACATGGTAAGTTTGGCTAGCCAAAAGATAATCAAGGCTCAAGGAAGTTAAATAAATGCCAGCCAAAAGTAACTCACCTGATAAGGGTTACGCAAACATGCTCTTTACAATGCAAAGCCAACCTCCAATACAATTAAGCACCATGTGCCTCCACAATTTAAGAACACTGCCTTCAAAGACAGTCTAGAAATTGCATAAGTCAGCTAGTAGTTCACTCATGATTAAGTTCATGAAATAAAAAAGAAAGACTAATTTAATATTCCTTAGTTCCTAGATGTAATCTTCCTTCAAATCTAAATCAGTAAAATCAAGACTTTGATATTACTGATGCTCATCTAAATCGCATTTGCACTCGTTAAAACGCAGTTTGACTAATATCACCTCTATAAAGGTGTCCATGACAACACTAGTTTACACTGATTTCTCCCTTCTCTCCAATCTGAAGGCAGTTTTATCGGCACAATATTATAGGAAGATGTCATGAAACTGAAGAGATGTGAGGAGTTGGGATTAGGGAAACAATAACACTTTGAGAAGGAAGGGCCTATAAGGCCATGTCAAGGAGGAACCATGACAGAAGAGGAAACTGGCAGGCATCTGTGGATACTGAATGTATACATCATATATTTCAGACCCATCAGGGAAAGTGAAGTTGAAGTACGGTACACATGAGAAAGATATCATTCAGGAGTGACCTATGGGAAAGGGAAGAATAAAATATCAATCTGTACTACAAGTCTGTAGTAACTTATGGAAAATAGGGAATAGGCTTTTGGGAGAAACTGAAGTGTAAGAAAAATTAAACAGCCAATTGTCAAATGAGACGAAGCCAATTAGGAATCAAAGCATGAGATCTACTCTCCTAACAACTTTTAAAGAGCACAAGATATAGGCACTATGTTGAACAGATATCTAGAACTTACTAAAAGGTGGGGGCATGAGAAAACTTTTGGAGGTGATAAATATGTTTTTTACCTTGGTTATAGTGACTGTTACATGGGTGTATGCATATGTCCAAATTGTATACCTAAAATATGTGCTTTTTTGCTATCAATTATCCCCCAATAAAGCTGTTTACGAAAGAATCATGACAAATATCTGAATGCATGTTCCTGTCTAACTAAATGTATAAGGCTTTGGTATATGATTACCTATCCAAACATATTATACGTTAGTAATCTATGATCACTTTTTGTGATATATTTGTATTAAACTACAAATCACGGCAACATGATGGAAATATAAAAGCACAAGCTTCAGAGTCACTCAATGAGGGTTCAAACCCTGGATCCACCGCCTTCTGCATGAGAAACAGAAGAGCTAGGTGCTTAAAAGTGTAGGTCCTTGAGCACACAACCTGGATTTAGGCCGACCAACTGTTCCACTTACCTGAGACTGTTATGGTGTGAGCACTGAAAATCCTGTGTCCTGGGAAACTCCTCAGTCTTGAGCAAACCAGGAGAGTTGGTCATCCTACCTAGGCTGCATCCCATTCCTTTTATTATTATTATTATTTTTTTAATTGAGATGGAGTTTCTTTCTTGTCACCCAGGCTGAAGTGCAGTGGCATGATCTCAGCTCACTGTTACTTCTGCCTCCTGGGTTCAAGCAATTCTCCTGCCTCAGCCTCCCAAGTAGCTGGGATTACAGGCACCCGCCACCACCCCCCAGCCAATTTTTTGTATTTTAGTGGAGATGGGGTTTCACCATGTTGGTCAGGCTGATCTCGAACTCCTAACCTCAGGTGATCCTGCCCGCCTCAGCCTCCCAAAGTGCTGGGATTACAGGAGTAAGCCACCGCGCCCAGCCCCCATTCCTAACATTCACCCACTGTGTGACCTTAGCCAGGTTACTCTATCTCTCTGTGTTTCAGTGTACTCAACTGTAAAATGCCATCGATAATAATGGTACCAACTTCAGCTGGGTTGTTCAAAGAAATAGTTAATACACATAAAGCTCCTAGAACATGTCTGGGACATGATAAACAGAAGCTGTAAGCCAGTGGTTATCAGAACTTAAACTTGCAGATTCTTAGATTTCTTATTGGAAAATGGAGAAGATAATATTTACTTCATAGATTGAGGCTTAAATTAAGTGAGATTATTACATAACTTTCTTTTCTAATGTCTGAATATAAAAACATGTATAATTTATTCAACAAACATTTAATATACATACGTAAAAGTATTTTGTACATGCTAATGAGTTATAAAATATTATTAAGGCATTTCAGGAAAGATAAATGGATCTCAACTAATTAAATACCTGCTTAGATATGAGATAACTGCAGAATATATTCAGGCCATATACTGTAGGACATGTTTAGCAGTAAATACACTGTCTCCCACATAGAAAGACTAAAATGGGCTCAGAAATAATACATTTTTCTACACTATAAAACTCCTAATGACACTTTATTACATCTAATGCCTAAGAAATATTGAATACTTTTTTTTGTGCTCATGGGAGGAAGGTACAAATGTGTAGTCTTGAATGTAAAATGAAGAAGCTGCCCATCAGCCTGCCTCCTGGATTCTCAGAGGAAACCTGGGTAACATTCACTTCATCTGGGAAAACCGCTAGTGTCATGAGGTTCAGAAAACACCCTCTAATTTGATCAATTTTAGGCACAGTTACAAGTTGACAGAATTACAGGAGTTATAGGTGCTCTCTCTATACCACCCTACACACATCACACTCCTAATCATTTCTCGGAAAGGATTTCACAGTTCTGGGAAACAGCTGTGGCTTACGAACATGAGGAAGCAAATTAGGTTAAAGAAACAGAAGAGGAAAGAAAGAGAGAAGAAAGGCCAAAGAAAAAAAAAATCCGTCCCTGAACACAGAAAGCTAAAGGAGTAGTAGGACTTCTTGTGTTCTAAGCCCTGGCATGGCCTTGAAAGAGTCCTCTTAGCCCTCTAGGCTCCAGCTTTGTTATCTGTACAAGTGGGTTTGATGCGATCTCTAGGGTCTCCTGAAACCCTATCATTATAAATATTTTCTTAAAATTCCTTAGTCACTAAGAGTCTGCATATAAAACATGAGCTAACAATTTTTGCAAGCATTTTTAGCTTTCTTTGTGAATTTTTAAAGGATAGTACAGGTAATCTGAAGCTATGCATACATGTGAAAACTGATTTTAAAAGTAAAACTTTATGGACATTTCAAATGGAAAATATTTATCCATATGATACTTTACTTGTAATAGTAAAGTATATGATGCCAGTTGTGTTCTCTAGAAATCAGACTGTGAATTGAAGTTTAGCATGCAGGATGTTTATTAAGAACTGTCTTGTTGGACTCACCAAATGAAAGGGACGAGGAAGAAGCAGGACTGGCAGAAGAAAAGCTGAGCTTCAATGCAGGCCCCACCACCACCTTGGTAAACCCAACAGAACCTCAGAAGATGGCCATACCTTTATACCCCAACCTTCATCAGCTATGAAAGTAGGCTGCCCTAAGGAGTGAATAGTATGACTTTGGATAAAAAGGCAGGAGCTGGGAAGTGTTTCTTTTAAGAGGTATCGGGATGCTACATCACCTTGTCTACCACAATACATGAGTGATAATAATCTGTAAGTAAACATTTCCAGAAAACATATCAAATGTTATAGAAAAATGTTATATCTTCTATTCTTGACATAAAATTCTGCTTGGCAATTTATCCAAATCAGCAAATAACCAAATAATATCAACCCTATTTGAGATATTTTTGAAGGTCAAAAGTAGCATTTTAATAGCATCTATTCATTCACTTTGTAAACTGTCATCTAATTGTATATTTATGTATATATAATAAATGTTTTCTACCTCTGTTCACAGGCTTCAAACATGAACAAATTATTCTTTTTCAGCGAGAGGAATAAAGGAAAAGAAATCTTCTCTTTTCTCTTCATTCTGAAATACTAAAATGAATAATTTATATTCCCAGATTCCGTTCCCTAATCTTTCCCCCAAAATAGAAATGTTCACTCCATGGAGCAGGGTTTGAATTTGGTTCTCTCCTATACTGACCCAATAATCATGAGGTTGCTACTAGTTTCCCTATTTTAAGGTGAGGTCGAGTGACTTGTCACAGATTCTAATACTCATTATCCAAATACATTTTCTATCACAATCTTCAATACTTTCACTTATTTTGTTTTCTTTCAAATTTAATTTTTTTAATTTTATTATTATTATACTTTAAGTTTTAGGGTACATGTGCACAACGTGCAGGTTTGTTACATATGTATACATGTGCCATAAGAGAGACTTCAGGATACAAAAAGTTGTTCCAAAGGCAAAAACATACATATACTTTAGAAGAAAATTTAACTTTTAAAAACAGAAAAGTCATCATTTCTTTGTACCCACCCAAGTGGTGATCCAGTTTTTTACATTTCCACTGGGAATTTTCTGTGTCTAGATTCCCCACTCTGCCTCAGGCTGTTCTTTTCTTAATTCAGTCCTTCCTGTGTAGTTTCTTTATTCTCATTTCATGGCACCTCTTCCTCCCATTGCTTTTCCCTTCCTCATTTTTCAGTCTGTCCTTTGGATGTCCATGACAGAGGCAGCATTTGTTTCTATAGTAACGATGATGCTCCTTCACGGATCTCCAATACCTCGATGTTCTAACACAGGCATTCAGGATACCCTGCCTTTCATCATTTTTAGTCAGACAGGAAAAACTGAAGGGATTCTTTTTAACAAAGGTGTATCTCAGAACAGAATCAACGTTACATGTTTTCTTGGCCCTGTTAAGTATGCTGTACATCTGGAGGCATTGCTTTTAAAGTAGAGCATGGTTTTGCAATACAAGATTAACATTCTTCCCAAAGTCTATAGGGCATTGCGAATATCATACATTAGTAGGTAAATTTAAATGAAATACTTTATGTATTGAAGGTGTGTGTGTGTGCATACATGTAAAATCACTAAATATATATGGAGAAATCAACACTGTCCATTATACTTTCTTAGAATTTACTAGGTTCTCACAAAGTTGAGCCAAGAGGCCACTGCTTTGTTTTCCAAATGTCCCAAATTCTATTTCTGCTAAACGATGTCACTAATGTCATGGTTACAACAATACTGCACAGAGCCTCCTTCCTGCCACTGGCCACCGATACAATAGATCATTTAAGCAGCTGAGTCATTAGTAAAAACAATAGATTTTTCTACTGATACTCAATTGAACATATATTTCCAATTGAACATAGAATTCATGGAAACAAATTTTAAAGTTTCCTCATATTATATTAGACAACAATGTATATCCTGTATTCTTTAATTTGTTGAGGATATAATCTGTCTCCATAAATCCGTATGCTGAATCTCTGAATCAAAGAAACCTAGGTAAAAGGGACTTTTTGTTGCCTATGTCCCAAAACTACTGTCTTTTTGAATTACTCTTCTAAAAATAGTTTTAAATGTATTATTTATTTGTGTGGAGTTTTCACACTACTTTAATTCCTAGCAGTTGTGTGGGAAACGTAAATACATTTTTTTCATCTCTAAAGCAAAAGGTAACCCGGGATCCAATTCGTATTTACACAAAATTAAAGTGAAAGGCATTTTGAGGATGTACACAGTGATTGAAATGCTGAAATTAAGTTCTTGGCATTACTGGTATCCAACCCCACCTTGCTGCCTTCCACATTTATACATTCAGGAAGCCCCATACCACACTGCAAATGGGCATATCACTTCATTTCCTGCTCTATTCTCTTGAAGGATTATTTAGGAAATCCATGCATATGTGGCCCAGTTTTAGAAAATATCATGTCAGCATACTAATTTTAATACAAATAAGTTACATGTTAATTACATGAGTTTTCATGTTTTTAAATATTAAACGTAGGTCTAGTTGAAAAACCTCCAGAAATAGCCGGGTCTCTTACTTAGATACTCTCTTCAGCACCCTCCATTATTTGGTGAGGCATCCTAAGAAGGTATTTTTGTTACTCAAACCATACTACTCCTGTTTTAAAGCCCGTCAGCTGGCAATACTAACACAGACACCACACTCCCACTCTTTTCCCTCTGCCAACAACCAGGCATGGGAAATGTATGAAATCCATGAGGGTAACTGACCTGACAGTTGTAACATTCAGAGATTGTAGCTTTTCCATTCACAACATCTGAAATGAATTTTAGATGATGCTATTTAAAGCAGCACCTCAATTTTACATGTGAAGAAAGTGAGGCAAAGAGTAGTGACTTTGTCATGATTAGGATTCAGGTTCACAATAGAATTTAGAGTAGAGCCTAATCTCCTTATTCTACGCTTATGATATTTCCACTCTCAGAATAACAATTAATAAATATTTAAAAGTTTACTCAAATATAAGATATGGAGATGTACTAGACGTAAAAGCACCAAGTTCCGGGGGCCAATGCGTTACTGGATAAATCATAGTAGGTAGATTGACTAAAGACGGAGAGCTAATTCATTAAGCATTTCTTCCCATCTCCCCAACAATGTAACTTAAAAATGGAGGTGTCTACACTTACCTCTTCACTTCATCCATCACTCACTTACTGATACGTTAAGAGTGGACTTCTTGTGTGTCCTCTGACCTATCAGTGAAAAGGAAGTGATCTCAAGTAGCCTCCCAAACAAAAATATTTAGATATTTTCAAAGATATTATCAGTTATAAAACATCCGAGAATGAAGAGTAATAGGCTGTGAATCAGAAGACTCTATTCCAGCATCTCCACTGCTCCTTGACCATGTGCCCTTGAGCAAGTCAACTCTACTTGTCCCCAGCATCCACAACTATAAAATAAAGGAGCTAGATTAGACAATTACAAAATGCCCATGAGTTCCGTGGTTTATTTCTCCTAGACTACTTTCTTTGTAGCGTAAATCATGTTTAGCATGAAAGTTACACCTTCCAGATAATTATTTTAAAGCATATTGAATGCCATATTTACATTGCTCTATTCTCCCAAATCAAATAATATCTGGCCAAGATTTTTCACCAGCATCGCCAAGTCATAAAAGGATATGATCGTGGGAGCCTGTTTTATTGACTGCAAGAAAAGATTATTCATTATTATGTAGGAGGACAGTGGAGTTGATTGCTCCTTAGCTGTCAGGAAATGGCTCATCTATAAGCCTTGGAGTATGGGGGTGGTGCAAAAGGAAAAGTTTACTCATAAATACAAGTGATGCCTGGATAATGGAAGTTTAGTGATCAAAAGCCAAAGGAAGTGATAATGGCAGTCACCCAAACATTGCGTTCAGAGGCTAGTACAGGAGGTACAGCAATGAGAGAACTGTGAGCTTTCTGCTTAAGTGAAGTGACAAGTTACTGTGAGGCAACACATACAAGAGGATACTGGAAGCAAGTCTGAAAATAGCAATGGTCTGCCAAGGACAAACTGTAGACACCATCCAAAGAAAGAACGTGTATGCATGCTCTGTGGAAATGATTCGTCTGTCACTTAACAGCCATTAGCTCTTCATACCCACAGATGGCCATCACCAGTATTAACAAGACACAAGTGCTAAGTAAACAAGCAACACTTCCCTTGTCAGGACAGGACAGCTAATGTTGGGGTGAAATTTATTTAACTGCATTTATGAACTGCTTCTTCAAAGGGTCTGAACTTATACCACAAAAGTAGGAAAGGCCAAAGTCTTAGCACAGTCAATTATGGTCATGTTCAGTGAAAGCTCACAGTAATAGATAGAAAGGATATTGCCCCATCATCTTCAGAGACCATCCATATAGCCTTGGAATTATGAGTCCAAAGCATGAAAAACTATATGGAACTTTCTGCCACCTCTAAAATATTTAATTCAGCTCTACACTTACTGGGCATAACAAATTATCTCAGAACATCCATATGGAACACACTGAGCAACACTGGGCTGGAGCTCAGCATGCCTGGTATAGTAGCTAGGAATAAAGTCTGGAAATCTGACTGACTCAGTTGTACAGGGACTTCTAGGCTAGTCTAAGGAAAATTATGTTTCCTTCTCTTTGGATAACAACAATAACAGCCACCTTAGAAGCCAGGCATTGCTTCTAAGATATTTTCATATATTAACACCTATAATCCACTCAATAACCCAGTAAGGTAGGTGTCATTTTACCCCTATTTAACAGATGAAGAAACTGAGGCAAATAAAGGTTAAGTAGAATATAACCAGTAAGCAGCCTGGAGTCCAACTAAATCAGTCAAACTCCATGGTTCCTGCATTAATCCCTATGCTGGGCTGTCTCTCAAAGGAAAAACAGAAAGCTTAAAAGATGGCATGTTTCACCAGTCTTGCCACATTTCTCATAGGAATCACTGATTGTCTTAAAAAATATCAAGAAAATCACAGGAATTAATACTCTAAAGTTAATATTTGCTATTCTTTAAATAAAACAATTTATAAAATCCTATTTATTCTTAGTTTTGCTATCTTGTTTCTGTGCATAGATATCAAATAGATAAAAATCTAATTAAAGTTCAGAAAAGTTTATCTGCATTGATTCATTATAGATTTCAAGATTTTTGGTTCTTAAAGAGTATGCTAGAGCCCATTGTATCTGAATATTGGAGGATATTCTATTCAGGAAGGCACTAAAAGAGTGAATAGCAGAGGGGGATAATATTCCTAAGTGAAGCAATGTTACACATTTCTTTCCTCATTGAGTAGCCTCCCTCACTCCTTACTGTTAATGATTACAGTCATTATTCCACTCTTATGGCCAAAAACATGTAATTCCCGATAATTCAGAGTCTTCTTGGTTTAAAATGGAAAATATTTTATGCAGATAAGAAATAACAAGTGCTGACTTTCGCCAGACATGATTGCTTAATTTACCACCAGGAACAAAGGTTCTGGGATGTATCTTGCTCGCTCCTGATTCTCTTTGAATTCTGATTTCATCTCTATCATATTTCTTCACGTTGGGAGATATTAGAATGAGTACAGATAGTTTTGGAATATGGCTAAAGGGAAGTTGAACTGAAGAAATACTGAGTTTGTGCTTATATAAAATACATTTCTTTTTCTCAATTTTGTGAGGTTTGTGGCTTGTCATTTTATTAAAGTGTGTAACCTTGTGATTTATTCTCTCATTTTAAATAAATATTTACTTTCATACCTGCTTTTGAATTAATAATTTTACTTTCTTTTCAGGCCCCACAAAATCTGCATCTGTTCCTGCTGCTCAAGGTAAACATTTAGAACTCTCCATATCACGTACATTTAATAAATATTTCTCTAAATTTTCTCTCCTCCATCTCTATCGCTATGGACCCAGTCTAAAGCTTCATCCTATCCAGCTCAGATGATGAACAATCACTTCCTAACTGGTTTTCCTGCCTCCACTGTTGCCCCTTTCAAATATCTCTTCTGCACTATTGCTACAGAATAATTCATCTAAAATAAACACACTCCAAAAGCACCCCATCATGTGTAAAATCAAGTCTGATTCCCTAGCATGGTCTCATTTGTGGTATGGTTCTCACCCTTACAGCCTGCCCTCCTTCCACTCCCCATCTCTCTCACGTCTATGCTCAGCCTTATTTAACTATACATGGTTCCTAGAACACAGCATTTATTTGCACATCTCTCAGCCCACTGCCTATCACGTTCATTCCCATATTCTTAGTCAGACTCTTAATCATGCTGGGAGATTTGCTTTTCAAGAACATCTTTTCTTTGATTGAATCTCGTCTATATCATTTCACAATCATCTATATATATATTACATCTTTATGTCCCTGCCCCCCACTTTAACATGGGCATCTTGGGGGATGAGCATGCGTCTTAGCCATCTTTGTGGCGTAGAACCTGAGTATCTTCCATATAATAGACACTTCATCAATGCTTCATGAATTTCCTGCTACATTCTTGAATAAAATTAGGAAGTACAAGCCAGGAAAGTATTTTTGCAGGAGAAATTTCTGATAAGACTCAGTTCAGAAAGACATGCTAGAAAGAGATATTTGAGGAAACTTAGGGACTTTGATTATATTTCTAACTTTGAGTTAAGGGTGCCTTCTCTTTGGGAATCAGCATTAGCTCAGAGGAGCCAGAGGAGTTAGATTAGACTTCACAACAGAAGAAACAGACATTTGGTGACTAAGTGCTACTTTGAGATTCTAAAATGAAGGGAGTACCCACAGAAAATTGAAAAGAAAAATTGAAAAAATAATAATAAAATGAAGGGAAAGAGTCAAAGGAGAATGCTTACTTCAGCAGCACATGTACTAAGAAAAAGATAGGGGTCAAAGGAGAAAAAGGTCAGTTTGTAAACAGTCATAAGTCCTGGTAAGCTCCACCTCGTGACAAAGATCATGCATTGAGCAGGAGTTTGACCTTCACCATGCAGTTGGAATGAGAATGCAGAGGATCAGATACATATAGTGGCTGGTTATTTTATTCCAGTTATAGAGGATTTAAAAATATGTCATTATTACAATAAATGGGTAATTTTTGTTTCTGTTTCTTAAATCTAGGACCAGTTGTTACTCAAGTTTATATTTAGTAAAAATTGTATCAATGGCAGTTAACAGAATAACTCAGTAGCTGATGTTTATAATAATGATCTTGGATTCTAGGAAAGGTAAAATTTTACTCATAAAGTGATCACATATGGCATGGAAATGTGGATTTTAAAGGGAGATTCTTATTCAAATTTCTAAAAATAAATTCTTTCTCTCACAGAGTTAACATTCAGTCTTAATTATTTGGAAAATATTATTCACATCTTATGAAGCACAAAAGAAATATAATACAAACTTGCTGGACATCTGAGTTTTAATTACACTAATTTTCTCAAATTTCTGTGCTCGTCGTGAGTCCAGAAATTTTTCTCTAATTAAAGATATAGCCAATGTTTTAAACATTTACTTAAAAAAAATATATCGCTTGTGATCCCTCTGCTAAAGCAATTCAAACAAGCTGAGTTCTAAATCACTGGATAGAAACACTGCACAATCATCAATCATTCATTACTTTTCTCTTCTAAAACATATGTCTTTTCATTCAGCCACACAAATTCAATCATGCAGAAACTTTCTCAGAGGAGTAATCAATTTTAGGCATGTAAAGATTTTTACAATATTTTTTATGAAACTATCAATATTTTAAGAATGGTTCAACCCACTCTTGGCATTTGTAAATTCATATACCTAAAAGAAATATTATAAACACCTCAAAATAGAAAGCGGCATGTTTAAAACAGGTAGAAACACACCTAGGATTCGATCCTAAATTCACCCCTTTTCAGTCCTTTAGAAACACATTCCGTCTCTCTGTCAGTTCTTCAGAAGCAAAAATTAGGTTGAAATAATTCCTACCCAGAGAAGTGATAAAAAATTAGATGACAAAGCACATATAATACATTTAGTATAATGCTTGACAGACCTTCAGTGATTCTCAATGTCCTCCCATAACCAAGTGAGACATAAATTTTTTGTTTGTTTTAGTTTCAAAATTGCATCTTTAGTCCTTACCAATCATGGTTCCTAGTTGTCTGTAATTTACAATGTTCAGCCTAATATTCTCATTTGCCTCTAGACTATTTCAAAAGAAAAACAAAATTTTTTCACCATCCATGATTTACTAGAGAACACAATCCTGTTGCCTGTTTTGTGTTGGTTCTCTCTGGACCCTTTGCTGACTGTTAGGTGAAACAGTTCCAAGTGTTCATGCACTTTAAAAAGGAGATTAAACTGGATTTCCTCCTCTCACTGCCATTAGAAATTAGTTTGCCTAAGTTTGACTTTCATGGTTTCGTTGGTCTTTGGACAGAATTCCAGATTTTTAGGAAAAATAAAAGATCTCCAGGGTCCTAGGCAATGTACCAGAAACCCCCGAAAGAGCAGCTGCTCTCAGGTAGTACAATAAGAGGGTTTGGTTTCTATGTTCCCCTTAACTTTCCATATGGAAGTTATATAAGTTGAAACCACTAAGCCAGTTCAATGAAACCCAAACTGCTGAGTTCTGCACTGCTTTAAAAGAAGACTTCTGTTTCCTAACCAGCATGAGCTTGGGAAATTTTCCATTTACTTGGAGAGCTGTCATGTAAGCTGCTCAACCAGTTTTGCTCAAAGATTCAACACAGATTGACTGAAATAGTGAAGCAAATCCAATTAGTTAACTTCTTTATTTCACTTTTAAAAAAAATTTATAACTGGTCAAAAATTCAAAGAGGTATTCTGTAATTTCCTTTCCTCCTTCTAAGGGCTGTAAGTAGCTATTGTTAAAAGGCTCAAACTTACTCATCTTTTTATTCCAAAAGCACTCAGTAGGCACTATAACACACAGTAGGCACATGGATCCATCTGTCCCCTTTTTCCTTAATGAGACCTCCCTAAAGCTGGATTCATAGCCTTAAACTCACACATCAGACTTTTTATAATCCTAGATTTATGAAAAGAACACATGAATTTCATACAGTAAGAAACTACTTAACATAATAGACTGCACTGCAAAGAACTACACCATTGCTGAAGTACGGTTCCAATTTGATTCATGGCTTACTGGACTTATATTACTGTTGGTGTTGGAAATTTGAAAGATATTAGAGAGTCAAAAATTTTTAAGTAATACATCATATCTATTTTTACATTAACAACGATTATATCCCCTTTTGGCTAATACAAAATAGTCTTTTTAATAAAAATTTTTCTACCTTTAACAGATCAAAAACTTTTGAATGCCAGGGAAACGTCTTATTAAATCCAGACTGCTTGACTCAACACTACTGCAGCACACTGCCTTAAGGACAATATCCTTAAAAGAGAAATTATGCTTTATGGAGATCTTGTTGTATGTATGCTGGAAACTGGACTGAGTGCTTTCCCTATATTATCTCTTTCAAATCTCTTAATAATTTGAACTCAGTAACATTACCACTCTGTACCAGATTAGGAAAAGGGGAGTTAGAAAGGTTAAGTAACTTATCAAACTTTCAGAGGTATTAAGCAAGGAAGTAAGAATTTGAGTGCTAGTTGACTCCACTATTTTCCTCAGCTACCTCCCAGCTCTGGCCATGCCTTATACTTTCTTTTAACTTATTGTTCTGCCCTTTGAATTCAATAAATAAATACCTCATTCAAAAATGTATTTCAGACACACGAACATAATTACTGCCATTATGTATGTTGTATAATGCAGTTGTACATAATTAATATTATACATTACATAAGCAATAAATCAGTATATTAAGATATATTGGACCTTGAATTTACTTTCTTCAGGTAAATAAACACTTCATTATTTTTTCATCCATCAATGTTGAAATATATTATAAATTAAGTCATAGTAATCTAGCTTCCTTTCTTTGGAAAACACATGAGGAAAACATGCTATCTTGGGGCTGAAAATGTTACTATCAAAACACTTTTCTTCCATTTAAATGTAAGTTATATCAATCACTTTAACAGCTATACAAATAATTTTAACATTTATTTGATTTGGGGGAAACAATCACCTGAAGTTGGTTGAAAAGGAATTAGTGAATGATTAATGACCTCCATTTATGGCATTTCCTTTGAAAATGTCTCATTAAATATATCTTTAAACTTTTGTAATAAAAATAGAATCAAGAAGTTTGCTTTCTTCAAGAAGAGTAACTCCTTTGAAAGCATTTATTTAACAGTTACTTATTACATATCCATTATGCAAAGCACTTGCAATTCATATATTCATTTATTCTTTGAACCTACTGATGACCTACTAAGCCAGACATTATGTTGAATCATATATTAGGTATTCTGTGTGTGTGTGTGTGCATGTGTGTGTGTGTGTGTGTGTGTGTATTTCAAAGCAAAAGTAAAATAGATTCTTCCTCCTCAAGTTATTCATGACCCAGAAAGAGAGGAGCAGGAAAATGACATGCTATATGTTGTGATTAATGCTGTTACAAAGCACAGAAATCTAACTGGAGCACGTAGCAGAGACAGCTATCTTTGACTTCATCCTGCAACTGGCCATGCTTCCTATAGGACATTGAGCCCCGTCTTGAGAATTCAGTAGGGTGAGGCAAGTGAAGAAGTAAGTTAAAATGTTCCAACCACTGGGTACAGTATAAGCAATGACAGTATGTTGTAGAAGTTGCAAATGGTTCTATACACCTGGGTCTTAAGTTGGAGAAAGAGAAAGAAGGAGAGAGGTCAGGAAGTTGTAATGACGAAAAACTTGAGGCTACTATAACGATTGTCAGCTTTGGATGACATGTGGAACAAACTAACATCAAGAGAGATTGTCAATACAAAGAAAGTGATCATTTGATTATTGAGAAAATGCTGGAACATTTTTGCACATCTTTGAGTACTGGATGGTAAAAAATCAATAGAAGCCAACTATGAATTGAGTCTTAATAAACAATATTTCACTAAGCAGGAAGTAAGCCAACAGTTTATCTTTGTGCCATTATACTTTCTAAGCTACTTTGCTTAGCATGTTTGCCCAATAAATAACTAGCTATCACCACCCTACTCCACCTCTATACAACACCTTAGTATGGGTTAGTTCTAGAGAAGGAATTATTCTGTTCAACAACAAATCATTTGAAGACACACCCAGCTGCTATCCACTTCCAATCTTACCAATTCCAGAAAAGATGGGCTGAAACGTTTTTAAAAAGATGGGGCCACTAAGCTAAGATCAGTCCCATCAGATTTTAGGCAAAATTATCAAATGAGCAAGATACGATTTTGTCTTTCCTACTTCCTTTTAAAAGCCCTCATCTCCCTTCCCTTTCTCCATACTTTAGGCTAAGGGTTGACTTTCCAAATGGCCTCTATACTATAACACTTGAAGTCTTCTCTAAACCTGATACCAAATTGCAAATACTTTCTTAACCTTTACTCTCCTTGATCAAAAACTTAATTTCCTGAGCAAAGTCACTTCTTTAAAACTTCATCCAAGGCAATCTCAAACATTGTAGGATTACATTTTCATGCTGTTCTAGAAATGCAACTACTTTTATTCCCAGTCTTTCATCAAACCTCTTACCCATCTTTTATTTTCTAGCACCCTGTGCTTCAGCATATTCTTCTTATTATAAAGCAAACCCAAAACAAGCAACCTTTTTTTCCTAGGTGCCTAGCTTATAAAAGAGAAGTGTCACCTGTCATTTTAATCCCCTAATGGAGCAAAGAATTGTAACATCTAGCCTACTCCCACTGCACAGCCTTTCTCTTTGGGAGTGGGAAGAAGCATGTATTTGTGCCTCCAGCCCCCTTCTTCCTGGTGAGTTAGGAAGGGAAGAGAATTGAGCATTACTGCAAGAGACTTTGAGGTGGTTCCTCTAAATGAAATAGGTTATTGTTTCTTTATTCAGCAGTAGTCAGGGCTTGAGTATCCTGAATGTGCTCTACTAACAGGTTTATGCATTAGGAGTTGGGCATATACATAAACCATATCAAAAAGCACTCTTTCTGCCAATACAATAGTCATCCTCATTGAAAAAGTTAAAAGATAAACATAGAATCCTGAGTAACCAGTGTTCAGATGGTGCAATTATCTTCTCTAACAGGAGAATCCATCCTATCCTCCATCATGAAGGTTCCAGTTTGGATGCTAATGGAGGGAGAGGAATGAAGAATCCTGGCTCCTTCCTCTCAATTATCCATTCCTAAAGGGGCAGAATCTGAAACCACAGACTTTTCTCTCAGTTGTCCACCAAAAAGGATCAGAATACATTGTCAGTTATGAATAGCATTAACCATTTATGCCTATATACAACTACATAACAATGAGTACCATAAAGTATACACCAAAATAATAGCCACTGTGAATTGTCTACCAATTATTAAACACTTCACAAGATGTTATTTCTAATCCTGTCTTAAAGTCTGCAAGACAAGAGAAATTATTTACCATTTTCAGATGCAGAAACTGAGGCTCAGTGACTGTATGACATTTCTGAGTCATAGTTAAATTAAGGCAACACGATTTAAATCCATGTTTATCTCACTTCAGGGTACATATATGTATATACATGGGATTATAGATCAGTGGATAGATAGAAAGATTATAGATATATAGAGACATGAGAGAAAGTAAGAGAGAGAAAGAGAGAAGTAAACAACGTTGTTGGTGAACCTCTTAGAACAGCCACTAAGAATGGGAAAACACAACATATTTTGGTATGTATTATTCTGAAACTGAATAATAATACTGTTAGATAAATCAGTTACCATTAATTCTCTATGTCTTGAAAAGCAGTTAATCTGTCTGCTTTAGGCATGCAATTGATTTCAACAATAAAGGTATTGGCATTTTCCAAATTATGAAGTCTTTTACTTAAAGATACACTAAGAAGAAAAGCAACAAGACAGGCTACCTGTGGAAAATATAAAAAATGCAAATGTTGATTCTCTTCATCTAGGCACTCAGTCAATCAATAACAATATCTAATTGTTATCTATCGTGTGTCCAATATTTTCCAAATTCTGCCTTGTGTATGCTATAAAAAATAAATAACAACTCTCCAAGCCCATGAGAAATTATCAGTTTTATTCAGGTAACAAGAACATAAACAATTCATTGTTTCATAGAGTGTGCACTAAGAGGTAGAAATCAAATTCTGTGGGATTCTGGGGGAGTTGCAAAAAAACTCTTCCTGAGAGTATAGGGAAAATTTTTACTGAATAGGACTTCTGAGATACACACAACTGCATTTTGTTTTAAAAAAAATAGGAGTGAAAACATGTCACAAAAACAGAAAACATAGAAGATAATTTTCACGTGGACATTAAGCTATCTCAATTCATGACCTTATTACTCAATGACTGCTTAGGTGCAGCTATCTTCCACTTGACCTGGTCTTTCACTCTTAAGCTATTCCAATCGCTCAATAATCTATTGCCACCATTCTTAAAGCAATACCTTCACCAGTTTCCTCCCTGTTCAAGAGCCTATTTACAAAACAATCACAAGTATCTTTTCCTGTCTTAAGGAAAACACTAAACTGTGACCTGCTTCCCCACCACAAAATCCTACAACTTCATTTCCTATTTCTACCATCTCAGATATCTTGCAGATATCTTTTTTTCCTCCGTATGTTCTACTATTCCCTAGGTACTGAATCCTTCCCCTTGAACTTTAAGAATGCCGAGGGTTGCCAATCTCAAAATAAAACAGAAAGGATGTTCTCTTCATTCCCACTTTAATATTTAATTCAATATCATTTCATCATGGAAATCTCTGATTCTACACTCTGCATAACAAGACCCCCTGCTATGTGGTTCTATGGCTTCAGTTGTCTTCCTGCCAAACACATACATAATCATTAAATTATTGTGTTATTACTCAATGAATGCTTATACAGTTATACTTCATGTTGTCTGTTTTTATTTACCACTGAAATCCCAAAACCTAGTATAATGACTGGCACAAAATAACACTAACTAGACAATTTGTAAAATATATAATTGACTGTCCAACTGACTGAATAAATGAATCCTACCCCCTGCACACATTTTGCTGTAATTATGTCCCATATCAGTATGTACCAATTTTATTCCACCACCTTAATGCCCTCCTATCCTGTACTTATGACCTCATGGAAAACTGTCCCCAATTTTACTCCATACAAATTATGCAAATCTTTCAAATTTCTACAAAAGTTCTATAAAGCCTTTTATTTTCTTAATATCTTCCATTTCTAATTTATCATACAATTTAAACCTAAGTTGAATAAAGATAATAGAGCAAGCTTTAATATATTTTGTTTTATTTTCATTAATATTTTTTGATCCATAATCTTTTATAAAATGATAAAAATATCTTGCATAGCCAATTTTTGCCACAACACAAAATTTTAAAAACATTTTTATTGTTGAAAATGATGCCAATATTCACACCTAACATCATATTTAATGGTAAAAAGCTGAAGACTTTTCCTTTAAGATCAGGAAAAAGACAAGGATGCCCACTCTCATCACTTCTTTTCAACATAGCACTCGAAGTACTAGCCAGAACAATTAGATAAGAGAAAGAAATAAAAGGCATCAAAATAGGAAATGATGAAGTAAAATCATCTTCATTTGCTGACAACATGACCTTATATAAAGAAAATCATAATGACTTCACCAAAAAAAACTACTAGAACTGAAAAACAAATTCAGTAAAGTTACAGGGTACATAAATCAACTTACAAAAATCAGTGGTATGTCTCTACACTAACAGCAAAGTGTCTGAAAAAGAAATAAGAAAACAATCCTATTTATAATAGCATCAAAAAATCAAAATATTTAGGACTACATTTAACCAATAAAGTGAAAGATCTCTACACTGAAAACTATAAAACATTGATGACAAATGAAAAGATATCCCATGTTTACAGACTGGAAGAATTAATATTTTTAAAAGGTCCATATTACCCAAAGTGACCTACAGTTTCAATGCAATCCTTATCAAAATCCCAATGTCATTCTTTACAGAAATAGAAAAAACAATTACTTCTTTTTTTTTTTTTTTTTTGAGGCAGAGTCTCACTCTGTCACCCAGTGCAGTGGTGTGATCTTGGCTCACTGCAACCTCCGCCTCCCAGGTTCAAGTGATTCTCCTGCCTCAGCCTCCCAAGTAGTTGGGACTACAGGTGCACGCCACCATGCCCGCCAAACTTTTTGTATTTTTAGTAGAGATGGGGTTTCACCATGTTGGTCAGGCTGGTCTCAAACTCCTGACTTCATGATCTGCCTGTGTTGGCCCCCCAAAGTGTTGGGATTACAGGCATAAGCCACCACGCTTGGCCCAGAAAAAACAATTATAAAATTTGTATGGAATCATAAAAGACTCCAAATAGCCAAAGCAATGTTGACCAAAAAGGACAAACCTGGAGTCGTCATGCTACAGGATTTCAAAATAATATACAAAGCCATAGTAATCAAAACAGCAAAGCAGCATGATATTGGCATAAAAACAGACACCTCAACTAATGGTATAGGACAGAGAGCACAGAAATAAACCCACACGTCAATAGTCAATTGATTTCTGACAAGGGCACTAGGGGCACACAATGAGAAAAAGACAGTCACTTCAATAAATGCTGTTGAGAAAACAGAAGTCCACATACAGAAGAACCAAAGTGGACTCTTATCTCACCCCTAATACAAGAATAAACTCACAATGGATTAAGGACTTAAACATAAGACTGGAAACTGTAAAACTACTAAAAAGTACTTAGGGGAGAGTACCCATATTGGTCTGGGCAGAAATTTCTTGGATATGACCCCAAAAGCACAGTCAATAAAAGCAAAAACAGACAAATGGGATTGCATCAAACCAAAAAGCTCTGCACAGCAAAGAAAACAATTCAGGGAGTAAAGAGACAACCCACAGATTAGGAGAAAATATTTGCAAATCATATGCTGGATAAGGGGCTAATATCCAAAATATGCAGGGAACTCGAACTACTCAATAACAAGGAAAAAAATAACTTTAAAAATGGGCAAGGAATTTGAATAAACATTTCTCAAAAGAAGACATACAAATGCCCATAATGCTTAACATCTCTAGTCATTAGTAAAATGCAAATTAAAACCACAATGACATATCACTTCACCCTGTTACGGTGGCTACTATCAAGATGAAAGATAACAAATGTTGTTAAGGTGTGGAAAAAAGGGGAAGACTTTATATTATTGATGCTACTGTAAATTAGTACAGCCACTTTGGAAACTAGAAAGAAGTTCCTCACAAAAGTAAAAATACAATTACCCTATTATCCAGCAATCCCCACTACTGGGTGTACACACAAAGGAATTAAAATCAGTATGCCAAAGAGATGTCTACACTCCCATATTCATTGCAGCAATATTCATTATAGCCAAGATATGGAAATAACTTTTGTCTATAAACTGATGAATAATTTTAAAGTGTGTGTGTATGTATATATATATGTGTGTATATATATATATATATATATATATATATACACACATATACATATACATACACACACAATGGAATACTTTTCAGCCTTTACAAAAACAGGAAATTCTGTCATTTGCAACAACATGGATGAACCTGGAGGACATTATGTTAAGTGAAATAAGCCACACACAGAGAGACAAACACTGTATAATCTCACTTATATGTGGAAACTAAAAAAGTTAAACTCATAGAAGTAGAGAGGAGAATGGTGGTTACCAGAGGCTGGGAATTGGGAAGTGAACAGGAAAAGGGGAGATGTTGGTCAATAAGTACAAAGTTATAGTCAGATAGGAGGAATAAGTTCTGGTGTTCTATTGCACAGGAAGATGACTATAGTTAATAATAATGTAGCAGATATTTCAGAATAGCTGAAAGAGAGGAGTTTAAGTGTTCTCACCACAGAGAAATAATAAATATTTGAGGTAATGGATATGCTAATCACTCTGATTTGATCATTCCACAATGTAAACATGTGTCAAAACATCACATTATACCCCATAAATATACACAATTACTATTTGTCAAAAAATTAATTAAAAAATGGTGCCAGTCTTTAATTAAACTAAAAATTCCTTTTTATTTTTGCCATTGACTCTGGGAAATGATCCAAACTGTATTTAATGAGGGTAAGTAATGGGTTGCAGATAAGTACTGAAAGATTAGTATGCAGAGACATCCCTAAGGGACCCAAGTAGGTTGAGAAGCTGCTCTCTAGCAGAGAGAATATTGATACTGGGAGAGCAAGGAGATAAGATGGTAACCTAAAAGGGAAAAGTTTAAACAGTCCCCCATCCTCACCCACACTTCCATCAAGGACTGGGGGAGCAGACAGAAATAACAAAGTTGGACTGGTTCAGAGGCTTTCTGGGAGAAACTGAATGGTAAGACAAAAACTTTATGACCAGAGAGGAAAAAGTCAGAGCAGACAGAGCCAAATAGAGTCAGAAATAAAAAGGACATATGGTCACTTCCATGATTAAGCACATGCAATGTAAGTTCCTAGACATGCTAGGGTTCTGAACAGAAAAGCGAGGTTCATTCAAAGAATGCAAGGAAAACATCAAAGGTTGTGTGTGAGTTCAAAGCATGTACAGGCCGAAGTTTGTGCAGAATTTTTCAATGTCTGTATGCCTTCTCCCCTTTTCTGCCCTTTTAATGTTTGGTACAGATTTTAGATAATGGTTTTTGTAGCTAAGGCAGTTCATGAAACACTGTAGCCTAAAACTAGAGGATCAGGAAACCCAGGAATATTCCATAATGCCATGAATAATTTAAATTTACTGTCTATAACATTAAAATAACAGCTTAAATTAGAACTGATAGTTCTTTTTCTACTTAAATATTCTGACCTAAAGTCCAAAGAAGAAGTGGCTTACATAGCAAAAAACCTCTCCTGTAAAATGTGAAATTTTTAACTTTCAACTACTTGTTATTTAACAGAAACCTAGAGTTGTAAATCTTTATTAAATAGCTGCAGTTAATATTTCAAATATATAATCCAAAATCCATGGCTTGTACAGATAAGAATAAAGGGTATGCAAAATATTAGAGAAAAAGAGAGAGAGAAAGCTCACTCACAAAGAGGGAGAAAGAAATACACAGACTTTGAAAGAGGTAAGGAGGAAGATTAGGAAAACAGAGAATTCATTACAAGAGGCAAAAGAGACATAAAATGGAAAGTGAAAGAAGAACACAAAGATCAAGATTAAGGGAGCGAATTCTGAGAAGACACGTTCAGGGTAGGGGTGTGGCTGAGACCTGTGTGTGTCACTGGGTTAGTCAAGCTGTCATTCAATGGAGTGGGTGACTCAGAATCATCATCCATTGCCTCTATCTCTTTGAAATGCTAATCAACCATAAGTCTAATATTAATAGCTAGTCCAAGAAGCATAAGATAATTTGAATGGAAAGCTTAAGGCAAAATTACAAAAAGAAAGAAAGAAAAGTAAAAGGAGATGTACCTTTAGCCTCTTCTCCTCCTCCTCTCATTTTTTTTTTTTTTTTCAATTTGGTGCTGCTGTCTACTTTTGCTTGACACACCTACCCTTTCTCTGGCTTCTTTCCTGAGTCAGTCTTGCTTGTTTATCTGGCTACTAACACATTCGAAGTAAGATTCTAAGTAAAATTAAAGTGTCTGTATTTCCAGCAGCATGCATCATTTTTTAAGAAGAGACCTTTTAATCTACACAATAAATTGAAGAATAGCATGCACTGGTCCTGGGAGTTAGTAGTGAATAAAGCGCCACCGTCTCAGAACAAGAGCAGAATTCAAAGAAGTCAGTGCCAATGTGGCAGGATGAACATAGAGAACCTGAGCCAGGCAACACATGGCAGGGGGTCTATAAGAAGAAAGATGGCTTGGAGGACAGAGAAAGAATGGGATCATTGTGTTCACTGCTCCACTCTGTTCATATTGTTTTATAGGATGGTTTCTCCCAGACTTCTCACCTGATGCTTTTGCTGAAAAGTTTATTTGGACAGTCTTGAGATTAAAGTGACTTCTAGGGATAGAAGGCACTAAAAAACCCCAAAACCATACACATAAACACATAAAAATAAATATATGGGCCACTAAAATATTTCTTTTTTTCTAAGTTATTAATTCAAAACAATGGGTGACCAGCCACCATCACACTCACTTTACTTTTTAATATCATAAATAAAACACGGTGTTTGGCACCAAATAGAAGCAAGGAAGAAGAGAAGGAAGCGAGGGAGAGAAGAAACAAAGCAAAATGGATTGCTTATTAAGAATTAGATAAATGAGGCCGGGCGTGGTGGCTCACGCCTGTAATCCCAGCACTTTGGGAGGCTGAGGCGGGCGGATCACAAGGTCAGAAGATCGAGACCATCCTGGCTAACACGGTGAAACCCCGTCTCCACTAAAAATACAAAAAATTAGCCGGGTGTGGTGGCAGGCGCCTGTAGTCCCAGCTGCTCAAGAGGCTGAGGCAGGAGAATGGCTTGAACCTGGGAGGCGGAGCTTGCAGTAAGCTGAGATCGCGCCACTGCACTCCAGCCTGGCTGACAGAGCGAGACTCCTTCTCAAAAAAAAAAAAAAAAAGAATTAGATAAATGATACCATGGCATTAAAAAAACTCCGCTTTAGAGACTCTACCCTCAATGGAATAAAGTCTATTTGCACATGGAAAGATTACATTTGCCATCTTGCACTTGTGAAACTATTTTAGGTGTACATACTGTCAAAGAAGATTACACATTATCCTAGGGATTTTCACCAGTGCGGCATCTTAGGGGATAAAGTATCCCTTTAAATATATTATTCAAAATGGATACACTTTATATGTGTCTTTATACAAATCTTAGAGTTGGAAAAAAGCATAAACTATAGCCTCCTAGGATTATAATTTGAAATATTCAGGTCTGTCATCAAGAAAGCAGTCTGCACCCTGAGTAGCATTATCTCTATGGCTTCATCAGACTGCCAACATTGTATCACTATAGAATATGTCTCAGAAGAGATTATTAACTGACACAAGTAACAATACATGCCAAATACTTCTTATGCATTATTTCAATCCTCAAAACAGTTTTATGAGGTGGGCATTATCTTCTCCCCACTTATACTGAGGAGGAAACTGATATTAGAGAAGTTCAGCTACCTGCTGTTGGTAACAAGCCTAGGTGATGGTGAGGTTCATGGTTTGAACCCAGATCAGCTCTATCTCAGAACTCAGCCTGAGCTACATCCTAACTGCTTTTCATCTATCTCAGTGTACTTCAAATTCTGTTCAACAGGAGCCCCAACCTTTGAAAGAGCTACCTCTGGGGTCACCGGAGAGGATGGAAAGTTGATTGAGCCATGGAGAAACCTTCCTTCTTATACAAAAGCCAAGCAGCTCCACTCAAACACAATTTAAAAGTTTGAGTCCAGATTAAAATTTAACTAGAAAAAAAATATTTCTATTGTTGACAGGAGAAAAAACTTTGAAAACCACTGATCTAGATTTTCAAAACTTGATTATTTTTCCATGATAATCTTGAATTATTGAAGAGCTGTGAGCACCAGAACCATATGGGGTTCATCAAGAACTAAAGAGTACGGAAAAAACACAACTCTACCTCTGCATTAATAGTAAATGAACCTTAGAGACAGCTGATCAATAATTAAAAATGAAAACAAATTGTTCTTTAATTTACTTGCAGGCTACAGCCCAATTCTGAAATAATAGGGAAAAAACCCAAACCCATGCAGAAAAACACAGAAAAATAAATATACTGATCACTGAAATATTTCATTTTTTGTAAACTGGATTTTGTATTTTGGTTGTACTGCACCAAATTTTCACCAGTGAGAGCTACCTTTTCTCCTGATTGAGAATCACTTTCCTTCCTTGACCATGTTTCCCTGCTCCCTTCTTCTTTCCATTGCTCTTCTCTATAAAGGAATGAGAGGTGAGGATAAAAAGAAAGAATATTAATTGGGGTTTTATTAATCCACAGAGAAAGGGTGTTTTCCTCTCACCTAAAATTCTCTAATCAATTATTTCAGTCTATTTACTTTAAATGCCTGGAAATGTAGTCTTTGGCATTAGAAGTCCAGGGGTTTTTTTGTACGATTTATTTTATTTTTATTAATTTTAACTTTTATTATGGATTAAAGGATATACATGCAGGTTTGTTACATGGGTAAATTGTCTGTTGTTGAGGCTTGTGGTCCCAATGACCCTGTCACCCAGGCAGAAAGCATAATATCCAACAGATGATTCTTCAGCTCATGCCCTCTTCCCTCCCTCCCTCTTCTAGTGGTCCCCAGGGTCTATCATTCCTGTATTTACTTTCATGAGTATTAAATGCTTAGCCCCCACTTGTAAGTTAGAACATGCAGTTTTTGGTTTTCTGTTCTTGCATCAGGTCACTTATGATAATGTCCTCCAGCTGTAGCCATGTTGGCTGCAGAGGACATGATTTCATTCTTGTTTAAGGCTGCATCGTATTCCATGTTGTATATGTACCACTTTTCTTTATCCTATCCTCTGCTGATGGGCTCCTAGGTTGATTCCATGTCTTTGCTATTGTGAATAGCACTGCAATGAACATATGGGTGTATATGTCTTTTGATATAATTATTTTTCTTTGGGTATACACCCAGTAGTGGATTGCTGAGTCAAATAGTAGATTGAATAAGGAAGAAAGCAAAAACCTGAACAGAACAATAAAAAGTTCACAAATTGAATCAGTAATTTAAAAAACTACAAAAACTACCAACCAAAAGAAGCCCCAGAACAGATGGCTTCACAGCCAAATTCTACCAGACATGCAAGGAGAACTGATATCAATCCTACGAAAGCCCTTTCAAAAAGCCAAGGAGGAGGGGCTTCTCCCTAACTCATCCTACAAATCCAGCATCTTCCTGATACCAAAATCTGGCAAAGACACAGTGAAAAAAAGGGAACTTCAGGTCAATATCCCTGATGAACATAGATGCAAAAATTCTCAACAGAATACTAGAAAACCAGGTCCAGCAGCACATCAAAAGGTTAATTCACCACAATCAAGTAGGCTTTATTCCTGGAATGCAAGGTTGGTTCAACATATGCAAATAAATAAATGTGATTCACCCCATAAACAGAATCAAAACCAAAAACCATATGGTCATCCCAATAGATGCAGAAAAAGCCTTCAATAAAATCCAACATCCCTTCATGATAAAAAAAAAAAAACCCTCAACAGATTAGGCATTGAAGCAGTCCACGTTTAAATACCAATTCTGTCACTATGCTTGACTATCCCACTTAATCTGAGATTTCTGAAATTAGACTTCATAATTGTGGTAAGCAACAAAAGGAATATTGCTTGAAAGTACTTTTGTATATCAAGCAAACATCATTTATTGTTATAATTACTGGGTGAGAAATTTGAAAGTGGTTATTTCAAATTTAAGCATATATAAAATCAAATTCATCCTAAATTCAGTATTTAAAATATTTCATTATTGCATGTCTAGATGTAGGAAGATGAATTCATTATGCTGTAAAGATTACAATTAAGAAGAAACTTTGTCAGTAGTGCTTATTATTATAGTAACATATGACTCATATTTCATATCAAAAAGCAAAAGTAACATTCATACATACTATATATAAATTAATATTGGTATTGTCTATTTTAGCTTAAGAAAAAAGAGTCAATAGACTCTTCATCTTTCATTTTTATCTGAAACATTTTCAATAATGACAAATTGAAAAAGTTTGCTGTAAAATATTTGTAATATAAATCATATTTATCTCAAACTGTTTCAACTCAAACTCTCTTGCATTAAATTACATTCTACCAACTTAGAGCAAGCTTTCTATCTAATCACATACTGATATGGTTTGGCTGTGTCCCCACCCAAATCTCAGCTTGAATTGTATCTCCTAGAATTTCCATGTGTTGTGGGAGGGACTCAGGGAGAGGTAATTGAATCACAGGAGCCGGTCTTACCCATGCTACCCTCGTGATAGTGAATATGTCTCACGAAATCTGATGGGTTTATTAGGGGTTTCTGCTTTTGCTTCTTCCTTATTTTTCTCTTGCCACCACTATGTAAGAAGTGCCTTTCACCTCCCACCATGATTCTGAGGCCTCTGCAGCCATGTGGAACTGTAAGTCTAAATAAACGTTTTTTCCTTCCCAGTCTTGGTTATGTCTTTATAAGCAGTGTGAAAAAGGACTAATACAGTAAATTGGTACCAGTAGAGTGGGGTGTTGCTGAAAAGATATCTGAAAATGTGGAAGTGACTTTGGAACTGGGTAACAGGCAGAGGTTGGAACAGTTTGAAAGGCTCAGAAGAAGACAGGAAAATGTGGGAAAATTTGGAACTTCCTAGAGACTTCTTGAATGGCTTTGCCCAAAATGCTGATAGCAATATGGACAATAAAATTCAGGCTGAGGTGGTCTCAGATGGAGATGAGGAACTTGTTGGGAACTGGAGCAAAGGTGACTCTTGTTATGTTTTAACAAAAAGACTGGTGGCATTTTGCCCCTCCCCTAGAGATTTGTGGAACTTTGAACCTAAAAAGGATGATTTAGGGTATCTGATGGAAGAAATTTCTAAGGCAGCAAACTGTTCAAGAGGTGACTTTGGTGTTGTTAAAGGCATTCAATTTTATAAGGGAAGCAGAGCATAAAAGTTTGGAAAATTTGCAGCCTGACTATGCAATAGAAAAGAAAAACCCATTTTCTGGGGAGAAATTCAAGCTGGCTGCAGAAATTTGCATAAGTAGCAAGGAGTCTAATGTTAATCCCCAAAACCATAGAGAAAATGTCTCCAGGCCACATCAGAGACCTTCACAGCAGCCCCTCCCATCACAGGCTTGGAGGCTTAGGAAGAAAAGGTGGTTTTGTGGACTAGGCCCAGGTTCCCGATGCTGTGTGTAGCCTAGGTACTTGGTGCCCTGTGTCCCAGCCACTCCAGCCTTGGCTGAAAGGAGCCAACAAACAGCTCAGGCTGTGGCTTCAGAGGGTGGAATCCCCAAGCTTTGGCAACTTCCACTTGATGTTGAGCCCAGAGATGCACAGAATTCAAGAACTGAGGTTTGTGAACCTCCGCCTAGATTTCAGAAGATGTATGAAAATGCACGCATGCCCAGGCAAAAGTTTGCTGCAGAGGCGGCACCCTCATGGAGAACCTCTGCTAGGGCAATGCAGAAGGGAAATGTGGGGTTGGAGCCCCCACACAGAGTCCCTACTGGGGCACTGTCTAGTGGAGCTGTGAGAAGAGGGCCACCATCCTCCAGACCCCAGAATGGTAGATCTACCGATAGCTTGCACCGTGTGCCTGGAAAAGTCGCAGATACTCAACGCCCGCCCGTGAAAGCAGCCAGGAGGGAGGGCTGTACCCTGCAAAGCCACAGGGGTGAAGCTGCCCAAGACCATGGGAACCCACCCCTTGCATCAGTGTGACCTGGATGTGAGACATAAAGTCAGGGATCGTTTTGGAGCTTTAAAATTTGACTGCCCCATTGGATTTTGGACTTGCATGGGCCCTGTAACCCCTTTGTTTTGGCCAATCTCTCCCATTTGGAATGGCTATATTTACCCAATGCCTGTACCTCCATTGTATCTAGGAAGTAACTAGTTTGCTTTTGATTTTACAGGCTCATAGGTGGAAGGGACTTGCCTTGTCTCAGATGAGACTTTGAACTGTGGATTTTTGGGTTAATGCTGTCACGAGTTAAGACTTCAGGGGATTGTTGGGAAGGCATGTTTGGTTTTGAAATGTGAGGACATGAGATTTGGTGGGGCCAGGCACAGAATGATATGGTTTGGCTGTGTCTGAATCCAAATCTCAACTTGAATTGTATGTCCCAGAATTTCCACATGTTGTGGGAGGGACCCAGGGGGAGGTAATTGACTCATGGGGGCCAGTCTTTCCCATGCTACTCTTGTGATAGGGAATAAGTTTCACAAGATCTGATGGGTTTATCGGGGTTTCTGCTTTTGCTTCTTCCTCATTTTTCTCTTGTTGCTGCCATGTAAGAAGTGCCTTTTGCCTCCAGCCATGATTCTGAGGCCTCTGCAGCCATGTGGTAAGTCCAGTTAAACCTCTTCTCCTTCCCAGTCTCAGATATGTCTTTATCAGCAGCATGAAACAGATTAATACACATATTTTTAGATTTTAGTAGATTATAATATTAAAAAGTAAAATACATTAAAGCTAACAGGTAAAACAAAGGCCAAGAATTTGAATATGCACTTTCACAGTAACACTGGCACAAACTAATAGGATTATTCAAAACAAATCTTAGTTTGCAGCTGTTAAGAAAAACATAAGTTTACTGAGCCATGTATTGTAGAATAGTCCTTTGCAGGCATATGTTACAACATTGCAAGGTGACGCACACACCCTCCCTCAGGACGCCATAATTGGTTGGTTTGTTGAGGTGAAGAACACGCATTTGTGTTATGAGGATATACTTTCATCTATTTTGTTTTGTGACCAAAGTCTGAAATAAAGCTTACAGAAATTGAAGTGGAGTCTGGCAATGAGAATAACAGTTAATACTTAGTGAGCACACACTATATACCAGGCACATTGCTGAGTGCTTTATATGAATATCAATAATAGCAACCACATAGTAGTTATTATGTGCTAGTCCTCAGCACTTTTATATATTAACCTGTGGTATTCTCACAACAAACCCATAAATTAAGTGTTATTATTACCTCATTTTACAAATCGACAACAAAACATAGAGATTAAATGCTTTTGTCCTGTTACCATAGGTAGCAGAACAGGGACATATACCCAAAGAATCTGACTTCAAGCCTGAGAGTTTAATCCCAAAGCTATGCTGCCATGATACAGCCTCACCTAATTAGGGCCAGATGGGGATAATAGAGGACATGAGGCACAATGTTAGCTAGACATAGAAAGGGACCATTGACATGAAAAGTCTAGTATAAGTTTTATTCTGAGTGAGACTAATCATTTACCCAAGATCCAAAGCCAGGGTGGGTCAAAGCTGAAAGTGTAGGCATGAGTCCTGACCATGCCTTCTACTGTAATAGGATGTGAACCTCTTGAGGAAACACTGTCATTCATGCTTCAAGGGCATTTCCTAGGTTTGTAAAAGTGAAAAACTGAACTTGTATGTACAGTTTCATTTATAAAGCAATATTGCCCAAATGTTGCAGATATTTACATTTTTATTTGAAGTTGTAAGTCTAAGGATCAAGAAAACAATAAAACATGTAATTGACCAGAAAAATAATTATATTATTAAAGGTTTATATTCTGAGACATATACATTTGATGAGATTCTTCAAAATTGAAACTAAAAACTAAATTATGAAAATGGACTTGCCATCTTAAGTTTGACACTTAATACTCTAACATTTTTCAGAGCTCACAACTACACTTAAAGCACAAACCTCTGTGGTTGTTAGCGGTCCTAAATTTTTACTGTACCTAAGTACATGGGATAATTTGCTTGCTGGATATTGCAGAGAATCAAAATAACTTGGTAAACAATTAGTCATGAAATGGGGAACAGGGGTTAAGTTTAAAGTTGGGGGCCTGGGACACCCAGAGGATGGTGACACCATACACAGAATTAGGAAACTCACATGGAAACATTAGTCTGGGAAGAAATTATGAGTTCAGTTTCAAGCTAAACCTGTGGTGTGGTAATCCAAACTGGCATAGCAGACAATAGGTAAGAAGAGTATGAAGTCATTATTTTCTTTCTTTTTTTTTCTATTTCATACATTTTGCCTCTGCATCATTGTGTTACTGGAAAATATTTATTTTTAATGAGATCCCAGATTTATACTCTATGAGATATTCCAACTGGGTTATTAGGCTTGTAAAGAGATAAGGAATTTAGCTTTCTTGACAGTTTCGAACTTCTCCTTTTTATGCATCTTTACAGTGTTTTATTTCTATAATACTTTTATATTGAAAGTACAAAGCTTTCATAAAAATTGTTTTTCATAAATTACTTCTATCACATCTTTCCTTGAAGTACTCTGTTTCTTAATATTGTCTCAAAGCCTATTTTTTGAAAAACTTGGTGAGTTCTAATATGTTCTTAAGCCAAATCTTAAATGCTACCATATTGTGATCACTTGACTCCAGTTAGGAAAACAACTAAGATGTAATGGACAACTAAAATGCTGGTTTTCTAGAAAGGCAGTATATTTAAATAATTAACAAAGCTATAAATCATACTTGTGGGTTATATAGGGCACTGTATAAACTATTAAAATATATAGCTATATATACTTATGTTAAATCTTTAAAAACATCTATTTAGTTCATATACATAATACTTTAGTTAAGTAATTCATATTTATAATTTGAAAATAAATATATAAATATTGTATTTGCCTCTTTTTTACACTGATAGGCTATTAAATAAAATACATCACCATTCTAGAGGATATTAGGATATTAAAATGCTCATCCCACATCCTTCACTTACCAAGGTATACACCAACTTTACCTATATATCAAGAGTTTACCATTATTTAATGGTGAAAAAGATTCATCTATCCATCTATTTACTGATCCAAAAAAAATTTATTAAGAATCTGCCTTCTCATAGAAGACAATATTATATCCATGTTTATCAAGTTATCATTTGTAGGGCTCAGAAAATTCCTTGCATATATTATATGACCTGTACATTTTGTTGAATAAACGTATGAATTGACACAGTTGGTGTAGCTTCTTTGGAAAGAAACTGGAAAAATCTATTTAAAGTCATAGGGACAAATTCTAGTTTAATGCAATACCTTTCTAAGTGTTGGTCAACAGCAGAATGGCTTCCTTGGGGGTAGCAAGATTTCCATATCTGAAAACGTTCAGACAGAACCTAGTGATCACAGAAGTGATGCAAGTTGGATGGCTATCTGATTGAATAAGGGGTAAATGAGATGATCTCTGAAGCACTTCCAACTCTAAGGTATTGTGATGCTAGATTAATATTTTTCAGAGATATTCTGAAAATAACTTGGTAAGAGACCTACTGAATACTATCAAAAATAGTGTTTATCTATTATTTGCACCCATTATTGATTGTTTTTCTATCCTCTAGGACTTTTTGCAAGTATAAGCAACTCTACTTCACATTAATGGAGGATACTTGTATGGACAGTCTCTCAGAATGGAGAACACCAAAGTCAAGAGGCTGGCTGGAATATGAAAAGTAGTGGGTAGGCAGCACAAAAGGTAAAAAATAAGCTGCCTGAAACAACTCACATTATTAATTATCAAAATATGTATAACTGAGATCAGTATGTAGTATTTTTTTTTCTTTTTCTTTCTGAGGCTGTTTTCCTGAGTTCAACTCTCCACTTGAGACACATATAGTAATGAAGTACTAATATAAGAAACAAAATAATAACTGAAATCAAGAGATAGATCTCCATACAGTGCCCTAAATAGCGCTACCCAACACAGATCCTTTATTCCTAAGGCTTTATCTCTTGAACATTATTATTAAGTTTACACTGTATCTTATTACTCTTTTTACTACATAAATGGTAGTTGATCTAATGTTGGTTTCTGCTTTCATGGTTCTTTTCTCCCTCAGGTGGATTATAGGCTAATTAAAAATAAAGATTTTGCCTTGTAATTGTCTTCAATTGAAAGCAATAGAATGTTGTTAACCATTTCCTTCACCTGGAATTCCCTCTTCCACCTGAATGCTTTCATTACTATAGGGCCTGCTATTGCATGGAGCTTTTCACTTGTTCCATAGCCCTCAGAAACAACTTCCTTCTCTGAACTCTTACTGTGTTTATTGTTTCTGCCACTAATTGGAGCTGAGCATATGCTACCTTGTTCTTGGCAATACTTCTTTTGTCTGTGCCAAAAAATGCTCTTTCCCCTGGAGACAAAGTGTGCCAACATTGTGAACTGATAAGCCTATCTATCCTCCTTAGTGCATAGGAAACTTTGAGGAACCCAAAAATATTGCCTAAGATCTGGTGTGAAGGCCAAAAGGTTTTAACAGGATGTAGATAATGTCCTAGTACCACACAGCCTAACACAGCAAATTGAAGTACAGCTGCATTAACTACCTTTTAGATCCACCAGGATGACAGAGCTTATAAAGTATACCTAAAGCGAAGACAACAAAAAGCCTCAGTAGCACCTTAACAAATCAAAGATAGAGGCTATTGGGAGCTCTCCAAGGTACCAACAGATTGTCACCATTTACAATCCCCACGCAATCAATGGTAAGAGTCCAAGATTAAACCAGGAAGAAGTTGAATCCCTGAATAGACCAATAACAGGTTCTGAAATTGAGGCAATAATTAATAGCCTACCAACAAAAAAAGTCCAGGACCAGACGGATTCACAGCCGAAATCCACCAGAGGTACAAAGTGGAACTGGTACCATTCCTTCTGAAATTATTCCAATCAATAGAAAAAGAGGGAATCCTCCCTAATTCATTTTATGAGGCCAGCATCATCCTGATACCAAAGCCTGGCAGAGACACAACAAAAAAAAGAGAATTTTAGATCAATATCCCTGATGAACATCGATGCAAAAATCCTCAATAAAATACTGGCAAACCAAATCCAGCAGCATATCAAAAAGCTTATCCACCACAATCAAGTTGGTTTCATCCCTGGGATGCAAGGCTAGTTCAGCATATGCAAATCAATAAACGTAATCCAGCATATAAATAGAATCAAAGACAAAAACCACATGATTATCACAATAGATGCAGAAAGGGCCTTCAACAAAATGCAACAGCCCTACAAGCTAAAAACTCCAAATAAATTAGGTACTGATGGCATATATCTCAAAATAATAAAAGCCATTTATGACAAACCCACAGCCAATATCATGCTGAATGGGCACAAACTGGAAGCATTCCCTTTGAAAACTGGCACAAGACAGGGATGCCCTCTCTCACCACTCCTATTCAACAGTGTTGGAAGTTCTGGCCAGGTCAATCAGGCAAGAGAAAGAAATACAGGGTATTCAATTAGGAAAGAGGAAGTCAAATTGTCCCTGTTTGCAGATGACATGATTGTATATTTAGAAAACCCCATCGTCTCAGCCCAAAATCTCCTTAAGCTAATAAGCAACTTCAGCAAAGTCTCATGATACAAAATCAATGTGCAAAAATCACAAGCATTCCTATACACCAATAACAGACAGAGAGCCAAATCATGAGTGAACTCCCACTCACAATTGCCTCAAAGACAATAAAATACCTAGGAATACAACTTACAAGGGATGTGAAGGACCTCTTCAAGGAGAACTACTAACCACTGCTCAACAAAATAAAAAAGGACAGAAACAAATGGAAAAACATTCCATGCTCATGGATAGGAAGTATCAATATTGTGAAAATAGCCATATTGCCCAAGGTAATTTATAGATTCAATGCCATCCCCATCAAGCTACCAATGACTTTCTTCACAGAATTGGAAAAAACTACTTTAAAGTTCATATGGAACCAAAAAAGAGCCTGCATTGCCAAGACAATCCTAAGCCAAAAGAACAAAGCTGGAGGCATCACACTACCTGACTTCAAACTATACTACAAGGCTACAATAACCAAAATAGCATGGTACTGGTACCAAAACAGAGATATAGACCAATGGAACAGAACAGAGCCCTCAGAAATAATACCTCTACAACCATCTGATCTTTGACAAACCTGACAAAAACAAGAAATGGGGAAAGGATTCCCTATTTAATAAATGGTGCTGGGAAAACTGCCTAGCCATATACAGAAAGCTGAAACTGGATCCCTTCCTTATATCTTATACAAAAATTAATTCAAGATGGATTAAAGACTTGAATGTTAGACCTAAAACCATAAAAATCCTAGAAGAAAACCTAGGCATTACCATTCAGGACATAGGCATGGGCAAGGACTTCATGACTAAAACACCAAAAGCAATGGCAACAAAAGCCAAAATTGACAAATGGGATCTAATTAAACTAAAGAGCATCTGCACAGCCAAAGAAACTACCATCAGAGTGAACAGGCAACTTACTGAATGGGAGAAAGTTTTTGCAATCTACTCATCTGACAAAGGGCTAATATCCAGAATCTACAATGAACTCAAACAAATTTACAAGAAAAAATCAAACAACCCCATGAAAAAGTGGGCAAAGGATATAAACAGACAATTCTCAAAAGAAGACATTTATGCAGCCAACAGACACATGAAAAAATGCTCAACATCACTGGCCATCAGAGAAATGCAAATCAAAACCACAATGAGATACCATCTCACACCAGTTAGAATGGCGATCATTAAAAAGTCAGGAAACAACAGGTGCTGGAGAGGATGTGGAGGAGTAGGAATCCTTTACACTGTTGGTGAAACTGTAAACTAGTTCAACCATTGTGGAAGACAGTGTGGCGATTCCTCAAGGATCTACAACTAGAAATACCATTTGACCCAGCCATCCTGTTACTGGGCATATACCCAAAGGATTATAAATCATGCTGCTATAAAGACACATGCACACTTATGTTTATTGTGGCACTATTCACAATAGCAAAGACTTGGAACCAACCCAAATGTCCATCAATGATAGACTGGATTAAGAAAATGTGGCACATATACACCATGGAATACTATGCAGCCATAAAAAAGGATGAGTTCATCTCCTCTGCAGGGACATGGATGAAGCTGGAAACCATCATTCTCAGCAAACTATCACAAGGACAGAAAACCAAACACCACATGTTCTGACTCATAGGTGGGAACTGAACAATGAGAACACTTGGACACAGGTTGGGGAACATCACACACCAGAGCCTGTCCATGGGGTGGGAGGAGGGAGGAGGGATAGCATTAGGAGATATACCTAATATAAATGACGAGTTATCGGGTGCAGCACACCAACATGGCACATGTATACATATGTAACAAACCTGCACGTTGTGCACATGTACCCTAGAGCTTAAAGTATATTAAAAAAAAAAAAGAGTTCAAAGTGTTCTTTAAGTAATGCTATATACCAGGAATCCTACCTTCCTAACGTTCACTATTTTTATGCCAGACAGCTGCCTTAATCGGAATCCTACTGTACCTGACCTGTTCTTATACCAGGCCTAGCTACACTGTTGACCAGCAACAGAATTTCCTGGACAAATTTCAAATAGGCATTATAAAAATATAGATGTCTACTTTCCTCAACAGTAATGCAAACTTTTGAAAGAAAAATTGTGCCTATATGTATCAATATATGCTTGTTGATAGTAACTATTTTTCTTTGACTTCTATGTACACAGTCTTGTACAGGTCTCTGTCATGAGTAGCCACCCAGTGAATTCTTGTTGACTGGCAGACCTAAATGAAGAATCCAAGCCTGAGGCTTGAATGATGTCTACAAATGAACAAGAGATGTACATTTAGTTCCTGTAGCTCTCTGAGAGTATTGTCTACTCAACTAGTTCCTCAAACTAGATCTGAACAGATTTCCAGATCAGATTTAGGTTAGCACTATAAAGTGTGATTAAACAACAAAAGAATATTGTTAGATGATATTAAAATCTAATCCTTTCTGTTTCTGGCTGCAAGGGAACTCTTATGGGATACCGGTGTGAAATGACTGGGCAAAGAATGTGAGCTATTAAAAATAATTTTCTAGTCTGGGCACGGTGGCTCATGCCTGTAATCCCAGCACTTTGGGAGGTCAAGGGGGCGGATCACAAGGTCAGGAGATCAAGACCATCCTGCCCAACATGGTGAAAACCTGTCTTTGCTAAAAATACAAAAATGAGCCAGGCATTTCAGTGCACACCTGTAGTCCCAGCTACTCAGGAGGCAGAGGCAGAAGAACTGCTTGAACCCGGGAGGCAGAGGCTGCAGTGAACCAAGATCACACCACTGCACTCCAGCCTGGGTGACAGAGCAAGACTCCATCTCAAAAAAAAAAAAAAAAAAAAGAATAACAATAATAATAACTTTCTAAATAATATTTGCTAGAACATTCCATCAATTTGCATGGGACATTTAAATAGCTCTATGTGAACTATCGACTTATTCTAAAAATTGCTTTTTAAATAAATTAAGCTTCAGTTCCTTAATTGATTATTTGTAGGTGAAAAGAAGCACCAATATCTTCTGTTATTATTGCAATAATATAAAAATAAAATATGCAGCAGACTACTGGCCCCAGGCACTGCCACTGAAAGTTTTCATCAGTATTAACCAGGTCTTTAAAACTATATGTCATCATATCAGGATGAATTTAAATGTGAAAACGGTAAGAACTCTATCCATTTATTTAAGTGCATAATTAACCCAAAAGCAGCAAAAAGTAAGATATAAGGTATTTCATTCTATAGGTAGTTTTATCATTATAAAATATAAAATTATGGTAGTTATTATATCTTGTAGTACTTTATCCTCAGGTCAGAGTCTGTATCACAGAACCTTTTAATTATTATAATACACACGTATTATCTGCCTTAACACATTCTTTAGATCACATTCTTTGCACATAGTGGATATTGGTTGGATAAATATATAAAAGGCATATGCCACTAACTTAAGATTGTATCCATAGACATTCTTATAAAATGGTGTTATTTTCAGTCTGATAATGCTACTTGTTTCCAAATCCTACCCTTAAATTGAATTATTTGAAGAATCATTTAAGCTGTTAATTGTCACTGCCAAACAGTTTCTAGGTGCTCAGATATTTTGATATAAGATATTAAAATATTAACCTCATATTGGAATTGTCCTTTGATATTTCTGTTGTATCTACACAAAGCACAACATTAAAATACTTAATCTTAAAATTTATTCAAGCAGAATCTACTGTATTATAAAAGTCAAAACCACATGCTCTTTTTTATTTTATTTTGTTTATTTTTGTGAGACAGAGTCTCGCCCTGTCGCCCAGGCTGGAGTGCAGTGGCACGATCTCGGCTCACTGCAAGCTCCGCCTCCTGGGTTCACGCCGTTCTCCTGCCTCAGCCTCCCGACTAGCTGGGACTAGAGGCGCCCGCCACCACGAGGCGCCCGCCACCACCATGCCCGGCTAATTTTTTGTATTTTTGGTAGAGACGGGGTTTCACGGTGTTAGCCAAGATGGTCTCGATCTCCTGACCTCGTGATCCGCCCGCATTGGCCTCCTTAAGTGCTGGGATTACAGGTGTGAGCCACCGTGCCCGGCCTAAAACCACATACTCTTTAGATGGAAACGTCTGTCTTCCTTTTGCTGAAACAGTTAAATACATCCTGTTACAAGAGTAACACTAAAAGAAAAAAATAACTTCTACCTCTAAAACGCTATGATCCGTGCAGAGCTATATAAAATATAGCCAGTTACCCAGGTGTCAATCTGTAAGTGGTTTCAAAATATAACTGAAATAAATGGTGCCAGTTAATTCCAATTTCCACATACAACTCAGTAAATAATTGGTGAGGTATAAATTGTTCTTGGAAAGCACCCTTGAATATATATATATATTTTTTTTTTTAAATCTCACTAATACTGGATTATCATCATTAAGATTTCTGTATCTCACAAATAGTTGTAGTCAGGGAATAATCACTAGTTGCTCTCAGCTGAGTTTCTAATCTCAAGATATGCATGGCATAGGGACTTATTCCAGGAATAAATGACTTGTTTTATTTAAAAATATTCTGGTTCCCAAAATCACAAATGAAGCTATTAAAGCAAGAAAATCTGTAGACATGTGGGAAACATTTTGCTTTTTCTACAATATTTACTAACCTAGAACTAAGAAAGTTGAATTAGCAAGAAAATATGATCCTATATGCAATTTTGACCCAAAACCAGTTGTCTACCACCACCACTGAATACATGCAGAATAAATTGAAAGGCTACTGGCTTATAGAAATGCTAAATAAACCCTGACTGTCATAACTACATGTTATATTTTGGCCTTTTATCTAGGTAGCTTTTTAAATTTTTAAACACATAAATATTGAACAAATTATAGGCTAGGTCTACTGGATATGATCCTCTTCTTCCAATCTTATTTTATTATCTCATTAATTGATATATAAATTGATAGGGAAATTCAGCAAACATTTACTAAAGGCCTTATATATATATGCAGCAGAATGAGAGATACTGGTTACACAAATACAATAAATTCTCTGCTCTCAAATGTTTGCTCTAATATTCAACAGTCTGAAAGAAGACATCAAGTATGTAAATCCAAAAAAAGGCAAAGAATTGCTTATATAGGCACAATCAAAATTCCAGAGAACTACCCTCCAGCCCTCCTGTTCCAACCTAATGCTCCCTATTCTAGCCTAGTTCTGCTCCTTATCCCACCCACACTCTGTTGTTTTCTCTGCAAGAATGGCCAAAGAGCCCATACTCTTCTCCTTCAGTAGGTGCCCTACATATTCTTCTCCCTTAGAAAACCCATCCCTAAACACCTCCTCCAACACAAGTCTGACTTGGCGTTGAAAGCAAGCTGCATCCTTTTGCTCCTTATCCACTTATGGCTGACTCAAAAGCAAGCATTGAAGCCCTTTTGGTTATAAGTGCTCAACTCTTAGAAAATTAGAAGATAAATACATAAACTATAAGAAGTTTGGGAAACCTACAAAGTTGATGATTATGATTATTTTTTCTTATGATATTTTGCATTTCTTATCTCCCATATATTGCATCTCTTAGCTAAGACATTTCCTTATCTTTCACACTTTTTAGATGTTCCTTGCATTTTTCCTCTCACTGACTGGATTACACTTGATATCATGGTTGACAATTGTAACTAAATTATTATTTGTATAATTTTTATCTCTAATATATACTCTTCCTTAAACTGAAGAAGGTTACATTGAAGAGGATGATGTGGATGTTAAAGCTTGATAGCTGAATAATGGTGTCAAAGATAATCCAGGCAGCAAGAAAGAAGTATGTGCCATAGCAGAAAAGTAGTATGTGGAATACAGTAGGCACTTGATATATATTTATCAAACAAATGATGAGTTAATGAATGAACTCAAACTTCACCATTTCTTTTAAATTCTCTCTAACCTTTGAGACTGAATTAATGAGTCTCTTTCTGTGCTTCTGTAAAACCATCACAACAATAATAGCTAAGTTACTGAGTGGTTATTATGTCTCAGGTGCTGCTTTAAAGGTATTAACTCACTTAATCCTCACAACAACTCCATGAAGTAACTGCAATAAATATCTCATTTTAGAGATGGAGATACTCAGACACAGAGAGGTTTAGTAACTTTCCCAAGGTCACATAGTCAATAATTAGAAGAGTTCTATCCAACTATCCAATCCATAAATGCACACTACGAGCTCCTAAACATAAGCATTTTGTCTTATGCATCTCAATTTCTCCAACGCCTAGCCCTATAATGGTGCCTAGAATATAGAAAATTATTAGCAGTTTTTGAAAAGTGAATAAATAAATACTTAAACAGTAATTGATAACGTGAACCAACCATGCAATACAAAACCAATGCTTTACACACCTGCCAACTTCAGGTGTCCAAGGTTGAGAGAAACTCCCCTTATACCAGGAGAAGTTCTAATCAAACACCCCCCACCTTTTCCTCTGGAAAAAGAAATATTAATTTGATTTCAGCAGTTGCATCATACTTCTGTTATCCTCAGTAACTCAGAGCATCAGCCTCACTGGCCTTATTTCTATTTCTTGAACATGCCAAGTTTATTCCTACCTTAACATCTTTGCACTTTAATTTTCTGATTTTTTTTTTCTTGTGGATATACTCTTCTTCCAAATGTTCTCATGGCTTGAGGCTTTTAGCCAGTCAGGTCTCAGCTCAAGCATGACCTCTGCAATGAAGTTTCCCTGACCATAAACACCCAATATAAAATTACTTTGGGCTGAAGTCATGTACTCCAGCTCAGTTCAGCAGAGAGCCAAGCTCTGGAATTTTAAACACAAGCCTGGGTGTTATATATTAACTATTTATTATAAAGTAACTAATTTCATGTTTATATTGTCCATTGGGCATCTTTCTCCTGTAAGTAGCTCAGAAGTAGAAGGAGCAGCTAGGCCAAGACAATCTCTAGGCATTTCTGTAATCCTTGATTATTGTATAGTCTAATAGGACTCCAATTCTTATGATCAATCCTACAATTATTTACTTGTTTTCTTACAGAAAAGAGAAAATGAATGCATAAATGGACAAAATTATGGTGAAAGAAAGTGAGAAGAACAGTCTTAAAGGCAAAAGTTAAGCTCAAAATAGCATTCTGTTGTTAAAACCTAACTGGATGTATATGAAATTCAGGTATCTTTAAAAAACCAACTACCAAGTAGTCAATAATTGGACACTTAGGTAGTCACCTGTGCAATGATCATCAAGCCTTCAAATGGCAAAAAAAGGAGATTCCCCAATTTTCCAGTCCTACAACATAACCTGTACTTCCCTATACTCTAGGCCAGGGTTCCTCAACCTCAGCACTACTGACATTTGAAGCCAGATACTTCTTTGCTTTAGGGAGCTGTCCTGTTTATTGCAGGGTATTTAGCAACAATCGTAACCTCTACTCACTAGATTCCAGTAACAACTGCTACCCCCACTCCCACCCCAAGATGTGACAACCAAAAATGTCCCCACCTACTGCTAAATGTTCTCGCCAGGAGAAAAGAGCCCCCAGTTGAGAACTTTAGTCGTGATTCTTTCTAAATCTATTATGGTTCGGACCAAAGTATGAGAGGAACTCCAGGTTTATAGCTATGTGGTCTGAGTTTCCCTTAAATCTGTATGGTTTTTTTCTTAAACAAATGGTGTTGGGAGAGCTGGATACCAACAAAACATAATGCAAAAGATACTGGATACTGCAAAAGAAAGCAGTTGGACTCTAATCTTACACGATATGCAAAAATCAACTCAAAATGGATCAAAAACCTAAACACAAGACCCAAACTATAAAACTTCTATAAGGAAACATAGGGGAAAAGGTTCATAACACTAGATTTGATAATGATTTTTTGGCTGTGACACCAGAAAGCATAGGCAAAAAAGTGAAAGTAGATAAATTAGGCTACATAAAAATGTAAAAATTCTGTGCATCAGAGAACACAAGAGTATAGTGAAAAGCCAGTCCACAGAAGGGAGACAATATTTGCAAATCATATATCTGACAATGGGCTAATACCTAGAATATATAAAGAATTCCTACAACTCAACAACAACACAGCAAGCCAATTTTAAAATGTACAAAGGACTTAAACCGACATTTTCCAGAGAAGATACATAAATGGCCAATAATCACGTGAAAAGCTGCTCAACATCACGAATCATTAGGGAAATACAAATCAAAGCCAAGATGATGTGCCATCTAACACCCATTAGGATAACTTCTATCAGAAAAAAATAACAGAAAATAATAAATATTGGTCAGAATGTGGAGAAAGTAGAACTTTTATGCACTGTTGGTGGGAATGTCAAATGATACAGTCATTATGGAGAACCGTATGGGAAATAAATTAAAAATAGAATTATCATATGACTCAGCACTTCCATTTCTGGGTATATACCCCAAAGAAATAAAAGTAGAGTCTCAAAGAGATATTTTTACATCCATGTTCATAACAGCATTATACACAATAGCCAAAAGGTGGAAGCAACCTAAATTTCCATAGGTGGATGAGTTATTTTTTTTTAAAAAGTGGTGGTTTCTGAGAGCTTAGAGGGAAGAAAAACCGAGGAGTGGTTGCTTAAGTGGTATAGACTTTTAGTTTTGAAAGATGAAAAGAGTTCTGGAGGCTGGTTGCACAAGAACGTGAATTATGTAACACTACTGAACTGTACACCTAGAAATAGCAAAGATGGTAAATTTTGGGTTGTGTTTCACCACACTTACATTAAAAAAAAAACTGTATCAGTAAAGAACAATTAGTGAAATGAAGATAGTTCTTCCAGATTTGAAAATGTAGAATCCAAAGCATCATCTCAGAAGTATCTGGGCCTTAAATATAAGTTATCCTTGGATAACGGGATCCATTGACACTTCTGAATGAAAAACTGCCTGTCCACTGGCTACCATTATGATTCACCTTTGGTTCTGCCTTTTTTTCAAATGATGGCAAAATCAGTTATCATTTCACTCACTCTTAATTAAACCCTAAGGTAAAGAAACATTCACTGAGTACCAATTATGAATCAAGGATGGTGTTGAGGAGAGTTACACAAAGTGTGCAATTCATTCTGGGAAGGTAATAATACATCTTTGAAAATCTGATACTGAACACATTCAGTCATAGCACAGTTTCACAGTTAAGACCATGGATTCTTGAGCCAGACCGCCTAGGTTTTAATTCTGGCTCTTCCACTTGCTAGCTGTGGTCTTTTTGCCTTATGCCTCAGTTTCTACATCCTTGGATGGGGATACTAATAGTACCGTATTCATAAAGTTACTGTGAGGATTAAATGAGTTACTATTTGTGAAGTTTAGTTAGACCATTGCCTGACATATAGTGTTACTTAAGTACATACTCACTAAACAAATCCACATGCACTGCACACCTAACTACATAAAAAGACCTTGCTAGAAGCTGTGAACTTTGCTCAAATTGTGCCCTAGAACCTATGATTTAACATGGAAAAGGAGATTCCTAGTTGTTTGGCTATTTCAAGAAAATGTTCAAGTCCTTGAAAATATCCTCTCCATCTGTGATGACTGAGAACAGATTGTTTAATGAAGAGAAAGTAAGACGACTGCTAAGTTTCCTCATACTGGGCTCACAATGTGGTTACTCCTTCTGCCCTAGGAACTTCAAACGGCACAGAAGGAAGTGGGGTGTGAGCCTGTGGTCATGGTGTGCACACTATGATTATTTTCAGAGAGAAACGACCATTAAACTCAAGTGTTATTCCTAGGTTTAAGACAGAACACAACAGCAAAAAACAAATCCAAAGTTTTAAAAGTATCTGCTCTATCAAACTAGAGTCATGGATAGAATTATAATGATGCTTTCTGAGTAGGAGCCTGAGCTGCATTACAAATGTGAAATCTTTTATGAGGACCAGATGGAAACATTAAACGCCTAGAGAATTTGAGAACATGTTAAAAGTGAAAATCCCAATCCAAACACAATGACTATGTCTGATGTATGCTACTGCAAAACCAGAAAATATTTAGGACATAAACTCCTTAAAAGATTGTCTTTCACTGAAAAATAAACAACCCCTAGGAGTTCCCAACTGGTGAACACTTGGCTAAAAAAATGTGGCATGGAAGTTCAGAAAACATCACTTGGACCTGTGTAAAAAGTTATAAGATACAATTCTTGATATTTTTCATTATTATAATACAAAAGGGAAACAATTATAATGTCTTGGTCTCAATTAACAATTATTTCTTAACTGAATATGTAGAAAGAAGAGGTTTTAACTAGGCTAACCTAGAAAACTGCATATAAATTCTTTATGTATCCGTCAAAAACAAAAAAAGGTCATTTTTCATTTTGCTAATTTCTATTATACATCTGTTCACATTTTAGAAATATCCTAATTGTCTGACAAATTGTATGTATGTGAGTTTCCTCATAGCCTGAAATTTCAGGTGTTACATTATTTTGTCACCCTCTGCCTGCCAATATCCTAGTGGCAAAATAAGGACCAAAATAACTTTGTCCCACCTGTAGTAAAATACAGATGTCTCAGAGGAAAAAAAACATTCATTTTTTTAAAACATGTACTTGCCAATTATTTTGCAATATGAATAGGAAATAGTGTCTGTCATCAAAGAGATGAGTCTAATATAATTATTCCTGAAAATTTTCTCTTCTACATAACGCCCTACAAATAAAATTTACCATTGTGATACTCTTTCTTAAAAATATTCATGTTGTTCTTGTTTCACTAGCCTTGCTGTAGCACAGGGTAAAAAGATAGCCATGGTTTTGGTTTATGTACTCACTATGCAGTTACTTTATGAGTGTCCTTTTAATTTCCATTGATTCACTACATATTAGTGACAAGCAACTCAAAGAAACATAATTCCAATTAAGGAATAAATATTCACTTATTACTGTCCTACAATGTTGAAAATTAATCCAGCTTTCCATCCATAGAAATAGAGCTAAAGAACTCACCAGTTCTTTTTTTTTTTTTTTTTTTGGCAGATGAATGTTTTATTTGTAATAGCAAAAAACCAGAAAAACAAATGCTTGTCAACAGGTGAATGAATAAACACATTTTGGTATATCCATGCAATGGAATAGTGTTCAGCAATAAAAAGGAGTAACTATGGATACATAAAACAACATGCATGAATCTCAAAGTAATTCTGATGAGTGAAAAAAATAGACAAAAAGTACACATTATATGATTCCTTTACATTCATAGGTTACTTCTGTGATCAGTCTTATTCCTCTGCAATTTTTCAATGACTTTCTAAATTCCCACTTCCTTGACTTTCTTCCATTTTCTTCCTGTGAGACTTTTTGACATCATGTGATGCCATACTCAGCCTCATCATCCCCACGAAGATTAATCATCTTTCTCTCCTTGCTTCCATCCATAGAAATAGAGCTAAATATCACATGCAATATTGTTGAAGCAAGGAGAGAAAGATGATTAATCTTCGTGGGGATGATGAGGCTGAGTATGGCATCACATGATGTCAAAAAGTCTCACAGGAAGAAAATGAAAGAAAGTCAATGAAGTGGGAATTTAGAAAGTCATTGAAAAATTGCAGAGGAATAAGACTGATCAGAGAAGGTTAACCTATGAATGTAAAGTATAGTATTTGATATGGAAAGAAATAAAAATAATATCTACTTAATGCCCATTATGTATGATATTATCTGACTAAATCTTCACAACTATAAAATAAATTAGATAGTGTACTAGGTACAATGGGAGGAAGAGACTAGATGAGTTATTTTCCTAAGATTCTACAGCTAGTAAACAATGTATTCACAATATGAATTTAAGTTTTCTTGCTATTAAGTTTAGTATACTTGCCAAATGCCCCTCTTTCTCTTTATAAAGAAAATAATCTCTTATTAAATTTTATATAATATTTTTCAAATTTTAAAATTTATATTTCCAGATAAAATTACCACTTTGAAAGGCAATAGTTATTTTTACTATTTTATTTATCACATAATATTTTAAATTATCTGTTCACATTTCCCTCTCCCATTCAACATGGGGCCTCAGTGCTTAAAACTGGAAGGTACCCAAACAGTCTGCAACTCATTTGTCTATTTATTCACTTATTCATTCAATAAATATGTACTAACTACCTACCATGTGCTACCATGTGTTCTAGTTTTGAGGATTTAGAAATGAATAAAATAGACAAAGTTCTTTGTCTTCATGGAGATTATATTCTAATTGGAGAGAGAAAAGAGACAGACAATACCAAAGATTAGATAGATAGATAGATAGATACATAGATAGATAGATAGACAGACAGATAGATAAAGATACAGATCATATGGATATGAAATAGATGTAGATATAGAAAAATACATATATATGTAGATATATATATCAGGTGCTATAAAGAACCCAAATCAGAGATAATGATGGTAGAAAGGCAAAGATGTGCACTGCTATTTTATATATATGGCCAAAAAGTCTTCTCCAATTAGATGAATTCAAGACATCACCTGAAATAAGAAAAGAAAAGCCCATACAGATATCTGGAGAAAGTTTTTTCTTCACAACAAGAAAAGGCCGAGGTCTTGATAAGAAATCCTGCTTAGCCTGAGAACCAAGTGCAGCAGTGTGGCTGGGATGGTGTGAGGGGAAGGAAACGAGTTGGAGAAGTAATAGGTAGAGACCAGGGTAGATTTGTAGGCATGATACATGCACATTGACCCATACTCTGAGTGAAATAGGATGTTGTTAAAGGATTCTGAATAGAGGAATGAAACAACTGATCAGATACTATAAAGGATCACTGTGGCAGCTACAAAAGGAATTAATTGTAAAGGGGAAAGAATGAAAGAAGGGAGATCCAGTAAGATGTTAATTTGATAATCCAGGTTTGAGGTAATGGTTACTTGGATCAGAACAGTGACAGCTGGTGATGAGAAGTGGTGACAGTCTCGTTTCCTTGTGAATGTTGAGCTGATAGGATTTGCTGATGCATTTGAAATGGGAAATATCAGAGAAAAACAGGAATCATGCAAAACTCCAAGATTTCTGACCTGAGTAATTAGAAAAATTGAATTGCATTTTACTGCAATGGAAAAGATTTGGAACATATTACATCAAGGGCATGGTGTAGCAGGGAGAAGGCCATGATGTCCATTTTGGATGTGCTAAGTTTTGGTTGTCAAGAAGGCTGCTGGAGAGAGACATAGATCTAGAGTTCAGAGGAAAAGTCTGGCTAGAGATATAAATTTGGGAAGCATCAGCATATGGATGTTATTTAGATTGAGATACTTGGCCTAGGGAGTTATTATAGGACAAAAATGAAGAGGTCCACAACCCTCTGGAGCATTCCAATATTTAGACTTGAGGGACATGAGGAGGAACCAACCGAGAAAGAGAAGCCCATGAGGAAGGAAAGACATTCAGTGTTCTGGAGGCCAAGTGAAGGAATTGGTCATTATATTTGGCACATGGAATGCCATAACCTCAGGAAGAACACTTTTAGTGGAATTGTGAGGAGAAAACTTGGTTAGAAGTTTCCAGAAGATGACTGGAGGAGAGGAAATCAGTAGAGCAGTACAATTATTTGGGAGAGTTTTGCTTATAAGGGAGAAATGAAATACAGCAATAGATAGAGGAGTGCCTCGGGTCAAAGAGGGCTTTTTAAAGGGAAATAGCATGTTTGTAAATGGATACCATTTAATAGAATGGAAAACTGATGATACAGGAGACAGCAGGGACAAGTGCAAGAGCAAAGCCCTTGTGGGTGAGTACTGATATAATGCAGTGCACAGTGAGGGGTGGCCTTAACCAGGTACACAGATAATTCATCTATAGAAACAGGAAAGGCAGGAAACAGGCACAATCAAGCAGGTGGTTGACAATGCTAATGAATGAATGAATGAGTGAATGAATGGTTTGCAAATACAATGACATGCCTGGACATTCAGCCCATCGTCTATATTCCATGCCTGGAACATACCCTTTCATCCTCCAAAATACTCCCCTTTGTCTCTTCTCTCTAATGTGCCAAATTCTGTAAGTAGAAATTAATTCTTCTAGTTTAATGGTTTATTCTCCCCAAATTAAACCCCATGAGTCCATTATGTGTAAGAGCAAATGAATTTTACAAGCCTTCATGGGAGGAAGCTTTTAATAAGGGAACATGTGAATCCAGTAACCCTGGATGTTTTCCCACAGGAGCTGGGAGTTGGAAGTTGCAAAGGGGATGGGGTGGGTTCTGTAATGATATACCTCTGTATCTATGGACTTTGTCAACATATAAAATGTGTTACTCCAAATCAGAACACAGGTACTAAATCTTGGTTTATTTATTTGTAGCTTGTTTACCTGGTATCAGTTAATCGACCTTCCTGAGTCTCAACTTTCTCATCTGCAAATGGAGATGAAGACTAAATGATATAAGAAATATATGATGTAATTGTTCTATCATTGCCTAATTTTTATATGAAAAAAATTAAAATGCGAATTTGTTTCCCTCTGTCTTAGGAGATATTTCCTACCTGCTCACATCAGCAGACTACCTAGCCTATTGCTAGTACACCAGATTCTCAAGTATAGCTCACTAGTGATTAATTGCTCAGTATGTCTCCATAACAGAGGCAGACTCAAGGCTCACAGCCATTTGGAAAAAGAAGTAGAACCATTGATCTTCAAACCTGTAGTTTCATAATTAGATCATTTCCACCTGGTAGCAGTGGGAGAGCACTGTATTTTATACTTGTTTTTCATTTGTTTGGTTTTGGTTGGGGGGGGGGGTTGTTTTGTTTGTTTTTCTTGTTCTGTCACCCAGGCTGAAGTGCAGTGGCATGATCTCGGCTCACTGCAAACTCCACCTCCAGAGTTCAAGCAATTCTCCCGCCTCAGCCTCCCAAGTAGCTGAAATTACAGGTGCCTGCCACCACACCTGGCTAATTTTTGCATTTTATTAGAGATGGGGTTTCACCATGTTGGTCAGGCTAGTCTTGAATGCCTGACTTCAAATGATCCCCCTGCCTCAACCTCCCAAAGTGCTGGGATTACAGGCATGAGCCACCATGCCTGGCCCTGTATTTTATACTTTTATATATTTTTTTCAGAGTCAGTTTCACTCTGTTGCCCAAGCTAGAGTGCAGTGATGCAATCAGGGCTCACTAAAGCCTGGAACTGCTGGGCTTAAGGATCTTCCCACCTCAGCCTCAAGAGTAGCTTGCACTACAAGCACTTGCCACTATGCCTGGCTAATTTATTATTTTTTTAATTTTTGTAGAGATGGGAGTCTCACTATATTAGTCTATTCTCACACTGCTGTTAGGAAATACCTGAGACTGGGTAATTTATAAAGGAAAGAGGTGTAATTGACTCACAATTTCGCATAGCTGAGGAGGCCTCGGGAAACTTACAATCATGGCAGAAGAGGAAGCAAACACGTCCTCCTTCACATGATTGCAGGAAGGAAAAGTGCAGAGCAGAGCAGGGAAAAGCCCCTCATAAAGTCATCAGATCTGTTGAGAACTCACCCACTATCATGAGAACAGCATGGGGGAACCTCCTCCATGATTCAATTACCTCCCACCAGGTCCCTCCCATGACACATGAAGATTAAGGGAACTATAATTCAAGATGAGATTTGGGTGGAGATACAGCCAAACCATATCACTCACCATGTTGCCCAGGCTTGTCTCAAACTTCTGGCCTCAAGCAATTTTCTCGCCTCAGCCTCCCAAGTGTTTGGAATTACAGGTGCAAACCACCATGCCTGGCTATACTGATATACTCTTAACACTTGTATCTATGCAAAATTAATCATTTGACATGCCAAATGACTATATACTCTCCTTACCCAGATTAAAGCTCCTTGATGGCATGGTGCATCATGTTTGCATTATCCAGCAATAAATATCTGTTGGTTGTAATCAATAAAAACCGAAAATACTAGCCACCCATCAGAGTTAACTCACTAAACGATGTCAATCTGGTGTTTATCCATTGACAAAGGACTAACATACACAAATGCAGCAATGCTGTAAGAAACCCAAAACAATTATCTTAGCTTTCAGATAACTAAGTACTTGGCAAGAGCATTTTTAGGGTTCACATAAAATACAAAATTCATTAATGTATTTTAAAGCTGAGACACATTTTTGAAAATCTGATATGCATAAAACGTTTTTAGAAACTTTTTTTCCTTTCTAAATGCTTCTGCCATGTTATTTTGCAGAAAGGCAGAGCATTCTGTGAACACTGGTATTGAATATTCATACTATAATACATAAGGTAAGGGTGGTAGAGCAGGTAATTATTAATCCCACTTGACAGAAAAGCTACCAGCATCAAATGAATGCATATGTGCTCCGTGGGCATTAGGGATTCAGCTGGCATTAAAACTCAAATCCCTTGAATCCCAAGCAAGCACTGTATTCATGAAGATAGCTCCTTCATAATATTAGACTCTGCAAAGCTTTATTCAGATGAAGCAGTTGCTTAATTTAATCTACAATTTCCATACAGGTTCCTAAAAGTCTTATTTTTATTAATTTAGACAGACCCAGAAACTTGGCATGATCCTTGTGAAACCCAAAAGTAGTTTACTTTATTTTTCAATGTTACTAAGCTGTGAGTTGATTTGAATAACCACTTTTCAATGGCAATTCATTTAAATAGAATCCCTGGACTTAAAGATATAACTTTTTCCTGCCTTTAAGTTGCCAAGTGACACAATAGCCTGATCAAAGATTATGTGAGAAGGAAAACTTTCTCAAAGGAGAAGCAATAACCTTTATTTTTGTTTTCATCCTTAAATATTCTTTGAAATGACCAAGAAATAAAGAGCAATTTGATTTAGATGTTGTAAAGTTGTCTGAATAAAGGCAACTTTCACTTCATTATATATTGGTTATATGAGCTTGTTATTATCTTTCTGCAGGAAGCGTAAAAGTGATATAAAGACCCGTGGGGTAGATGAGATCTTAAGGTACCACTTAGTCTGTCTCCTGTCTCCAGTCCCTCACTTACATGGTCCCATAAAGCAGAAACTCTTCCCCCTTTTATAAAATAAATCTGGAGCAATGTGTATGGTATTTGATAATATTTATTAATGGGATGCTCTTTACATATGCCAAAATACACCTGCGGCACTTAACTCAAGCTCTTTGATTTTTATACTTTAATGATAGAGTACTCTTACTTTCTGTACAGTAATCTTTATCTTTCTTTTCCCATGCTTCTCAACCATACTAATTAATATTTGTAAATGTTATATAATCATATAAAATCATATAAGTAGAGAAATCAGTGATATTGTTTTATCTCTTATTTACTGGTGAGGAAGTTGATGCTCCCAAAGTTAAAGAACTACTCCTTCTCCACTCAAAAAATAAATAAATAAATAAACAAATAAATAAACAGTTTGTAAGTGGTGGTGCCAGGCTACATGTCTAGATTCTGTCAACCTAGATCCCTAGGTGCTTTTCCACTGCGTCTCATGAATAAACTTTCTGATATAAACAAGTCACTAGGAGGTTAGATCCCACTAAGGAAAACAACTTCAGAGACGTTCTGGCACTTTGAAAAGACCATTAAATGTTTTTTACGTTAACTTAAAAAAAACAGTGCTTCATTGGTATCTATTAATAGTTTCACTAATGGAGAAAGTATCAAATTCAAGGAGGTAACTGGAATTTTAAAGAAAAAAGATTATTCTATGGTCAAAATCTGCAATTTGGAATGGTCTCTGTGATGAATGAGAGTGATTACACACCATAACACATAAGGATTTATTACTTTTTATTTTATTGTGGTAAGGATAATTAATATGTGCTTTATGATAAAGTCATATCCTATGAAACTAACTAATATCTAAGTGGTCTAAAAGAATGGATTTAAGATGCACCACATTTGCTCAATGAAAACTGATTTAATTAAACCATGTTATAAAGATCTTTAAGTAATTTACATTATGATACATATTGTATAAATTTTACACAAAATCATAAGCTCTCGATACATTAGTGAACTAAGGACTGCTTTTATTACCTGCCATTGGCCAGGGATTATACTAACCATCATACACACATTACTTCATTTAATCTTCATAAAGGCCTAATGAAATACAAGTAGAGTTTTTCTAATTTTTCTAATTTTTCTACTTTTTCTAAGATAGGTTGAATGGTTTGCCCAAAAACAGTGTATGGTAAAAGATGCAGTTAGAAACCAAATGCTGTGCTTTTTGCATGATATCACCTGGCATCCTAAAGTCTCTATGTCGTTTTGATAAATGAGCATGTGAAAGACACTGTTTTATGGGTGAACTCACACCTGGCTGAGCAGGCTGACAGGTAAAGACAACAGCCAGGGTTAATCCCATGAAACTGAAATTTGCATATGAATTTCAACAGTAGACTCTCAGGAAGAAGTCTTGGGCAGTTAGGACCTTAGCAAGAAAGACTTAGATCCCATAGTTTATTTGTCCAGTCTTCTCTGACCTCTCTTCTGGCCTAAAGAATCCTGATTGTGAGATAAAGAATTCCTGTATAAACTGCTGAGGGAATTACAGCAGAAATAAGCCACAGAAGCATGCTCAGATCCTCTATGCTGCAATAAATAGTCTCAGCTTATTAATTTTGTAGAGGATCAGAAAGGATGGAAGGAGACATTTTGAGATAAATAAGTTTGATGACACTGGAATTCTTCCAAGGCATTTGTTCACTGAATCCTATATTGGCTTTTAATATGCGGATCCTGAAATAGACAAGGCATCTTCTTATGTTTTGTTTTGTCTTGTTGCTTTTAAGCTTATTGGTACAAGTGGATGGAATGACTTCAAAGTGGTTCTCTTCCTATCTCTTTCACAGAGTGAAGATGATAAATGTTTTTTTTAAAAAAATGTATTGATGAGAGCAAAACAAGACAATAAAGTTTCTTATCGGGAATGTAAGCTATTCACACTGGGTCTTCTGATAATTAGTGCATTTTAGTATAATTTAGCTTGGTTCATTAGGATATGATTATTACATGACAGCAAATGAATGATACTTTGTTTCTTAGTATACTGAATTGTCACACTGTGGATATTATAAATGTACTTCTTTACTAACCCATACGCACATTGACTCTTTCAAATTGGCACAGTCCATACATACTGATGCTTTTCAAAAAATAAAAAAAAAACTAGTTCCTGCTTTACCAACCAACCCTGACAATAATATGAATGTTTGTGTATGTTTAGAGATTTAGTCAGATAATTAAACAGTAACATCTATTAAACAACTTATAATGCTTGAAGTACTGTTCTAAGTACTTTAATACATTATCTCAAGAAATAGGTAACTCACAGTCTAGGTAGATATTTTTAAATTAAATTAACATTTGCATATATCTGAATATAAAACTCTTTTCTCCGTTTTGCCAGTTAAAGAATTGAGGTCTAGGACAATTAAATTAGTTCTAGGATTGATCTAAAGTTTCAAGAGCAAATCAAGGTAAAATACCGATACCCAACCTAGCATTCTCAACTCCAGATGAACTCACATAAAACAAAGATTCACCATGAAAAATAAATTCCAGACAACGTCAAAATTATACAATGATAGAACCCCAAGTTCTACAGTATACTACATTAAGGCATTATATAGTGTTTCATATATATTATAAAATTTTTATAGATTTATTTTTTAAAAAAACTTCCCTTCTTGAGGAAGAAAATTTGAATCCTATAGACATCAACTCTTAGAAACCATTTTAAGAAATGAAAACCAATAATTTATCAGCAAGAAAAATCATGTTATGATAGATGCCTTTAACCCTCTACTATATTTTAATAGTTTTCTTTTTTAAACCGGTGCTACAAATGTATTCATAACTTGTATATTCATAATTCTTAAAAATTAAAATATTTGCAAAGTTTATTGATACATGACTTGTATAAACAATTTTATTTTACCAAAGAGATAAGGATAGCAAATAAAGACATTAAAAGATGTTCGGTATTACTAGTCATAATGGAAATGCAAATTAAAATCACAGTAAGTTACCACTACTTATCTGTTAGAATGACTAAAATTTAAAAAAAACTTGACAACACAAAATGCCCTCACACATACAGAATAATAAGAACTCTCATATATAGCTAGTAAGACTATAAAGTGGGACATCCATGATGGAAAACAGTTTGGCAGTGTTTTATAAAGTAAAGCATATAGTATAGGCCAGGCACGGTGGCTGATGCCTGTAATCACAGCATTTTGGGAGGTTGAGGCAGGCAGATTGCTTGAGCCCAGGAGGTCTAGACCAGCCTGGGCAAAATGGTGAAAACCTATCTCTACAAAAAATACAAAAATGAGCTGGGTGTGGTGGCACGTGCCTGTAGTCCCAGCTACTCAGGAGGCTGAGGCACAAGACTAGTTTGAACCCATGAGGCAGAGGTTGCAGTAAGCCAAGATCATGCCACTGCACTCCAGCCTGGGTGACAGAGCAAGATTCCATGTCAAAAAAATAAAAACAAATAACAACCAAAAAAGCATATACTTCACAATACAACCCATCAATGCCACTCTAAGATATTTACCCAAGAAAGATTAGAATATATGTTTACCCAGAAAACTATACATGAATGTTTATATCACCTTTATTCATAATAGCCAAAAGACTGGAAATCCAAATTTTGATCCAGTTGGTGAACAGATAAACAAGTTGTAGTACACCCAATACAAAGGAATACCACCTAATAATAAAAGGGAATAAATTACTAATAAATGCAAAAACACAGATGAATTGTAATAACAGCAAGCTTAATACATGGAAACTGTTTTAAAATAAATAATATTTTTCTTTTGATCCCAAAACTATTGCTCTCCATCTAAATGTGCTCTCTTCAACATAAAGAAAACATATATATGATTTTATACACAGAAAGAGACAAAGAGGTAAATAAGAGAAACCACTAACAATTAGTATATCTAGGTAAAAGGTGTTCATTGTACTGTTCTTTCAACTTTGAAATTTTAAATGTTCACTACCAGTGATGTCTCCCTGACCCACAGTTGCTTTCATCCTCCTCATTTATCCTGCTGCCATTCCTGGACATATTAAATGAAGATGATTTTAATATTATAAATTATCTGGAAATGTCTGTGACTTTATCAAGCACAACTAAACAGATTTCTTTTCTCCCTCTACTCATTTAACTCTTAAACTGGTGGTTTTCAAGTACTTGGAGATTATGGAATTTGTGTGAGAATCCTCCAAAATTCTCCAAGGATATAACCATCCATGTTGCTTTGTTCTGACCCAGAAGCAGGAAACAGATCATCACCACCCTCTTTTTCGAGGAATCTCCAAATGGTTCCTAGATCACTGATTTTCCAGAAAATACAGTTTGAAAGAAGCACTCTTTGAAGCTACACTATCCTCCATCCCCTGACTTCCAATCTGCATAGTTTGCAATAAAGCTGAGTTTTGAGAGGTATAGTTTGGAAGAGGAGGACAAGCCTTGGTCTGTCAAGGGAGCACATCATCTCATAGGCATTCTTTTTACAAAGGTCTTGAGAAGCAGTCATCCTCATTCTCCCTAAGTTCCAGGAAGAAGCAACCTGAGAAGTTGAGTTATTTTTCATTTCAACCTAAAGTACACAGTGGTATTCAAACATATTTATGTCAAACAAATTACTACCAGTGACGGAGGTCCCCAACCTCCTAGTTCAGGAAAGAAAAAATGAGACAGAACCAAGTGAACAGTTTCCCTCTCAGTGATGTCTTTTCTAGAGTACAAGGGTTATTAACTTGCAATTTCCTCACTCTGCAAGTCATAGACTTCTTACTTCCCAGTTCCCTGGGGAAATCCTATTAAAAGCTCAAATTGCTGTAGCTGCTGCTAGAGTTAATATTGTAAATGTTGCATCAGTGGAAAAATACAGATAATTAAGCATTCTAATGTACACTATGTAAACATTTTGAAGGCAAAATAACAAGTAGATTCCCCCATACAACACTTCTCCTCAGGCATTTGGTGAGAGATATGTAGAGCTTTCCTGAGCTGATGCACCAACCATGCTACTTGATGCATGAAGAATAACCAAATAAATAATTGTACAGTGCTACAGACAAATATTTACTTTACAGCACTACAGACTAGGTAGTATGATTTGTACATGGTGACTTAATTAAATAGGCTACCATGTAAAGCACTTAGGCTCTAGTGAGATATTATAATTAAATCTATATCTGCAATATCATAGAATACAATATAGGAAGCAAGCTGCAGTAGCTGTACTGACAGAAAGAGAGCACAGCTATTGAGAGATGATTGGAGAAGAATGCTTATAGAGTAAGTATCAACAAAGCTTCCTTTCCAGTTCCATCATATCAAGCTATAGGAAAAATGCTCATAGAATAAAGAGCAGGAAACAGAAACCATATTCATTCTTTATTTCTTCAACAAGTATTTGTTAAATGACTGCCTTTCTTTATGCTCTGAGGATACTGAAAACACATGACCCACAGTTGCTTTCATCCTCCTCATTTATCCTGCTGCCATTCCTGGACATATTAGATGAAGATGATTTTAATATTATAAATTATCTGGAAATGTCTGTGACTTTATCAAGCACAACTAAACAGATTTCTTTTCTCATGAGAATCACTGCCCTCATGAAATTTAGCAGGGATGGCAGATGATGAAAGGATAAGACAATATAACAAACAAGCATGTCTATAATGTATTTTCAGGTAATAATAAGTACCAAAAAGACAAGGAAGTAAAAGGCGAAAGGGTGCTATTTTAGATAGGGAGGTCAGCAAAGGCCTCTCCAGATAGTGATGCCTGGAGATAGTAGAATCCTGAATGGACATAAGAGGAAACCGTGTTAACATCCAGGTACTTTTCTTCCAGGCAGAAGAAAACCAAGTGCAAAGGCCAGAAGTGAATACAGGCTTAGTTTGCTGAACAACAGAAAGCAGGCTCACAGGGCTGGAGAACAGGAGAGGAGGTTGGAAGCAGCCTGGGGCCAGATAATGTAGGGCCTGAAAACCATGGTAAGCGTTTGAGATTTTTTTCTAAGAAATCGCTTAAATGCTTCTAGCATAATGTTGCAAGTGCATTGACAGTGATGTTAGAGAAGGAAGCACTATAAACATCCAAGGAGAAAAACTGAGAGATAACAAAACAGAAAGGAATGGAAAGAGAACGCAAGTGGGATTTAGCAAAATGGGTTTAGCCTTTAGCAGAAAGGCAGCTGGCAAGCTTGCTGGGCCACCTTCCGGCATGTGTCCTGGGGGTTGTCACCATTACTTTGCAAAGCCCTTTTTACTGTAAGTATTTTAAAAATCCAATATATTGAAGACTTGAGGACACTAAAAGGCCAGGAAAACACTATTTATAGATGTACTGATAAAATGCTTGCTCTGATTAAAGCAACAGACTCAGGCTATGAGGCATAGATTTCTACTGCCATTTGATTCAGATTGTGGACTAAGATAATACCTGCTTTTCTTTTTTAACCCACTAGGAGTCTGCACTTAAAGTAAAACACAAAGCACCTCTAGTAAATTAGGACTGAGCTAATAGGGTTTTCCTCAGATACACACATCCTCCTATGCACCTTTGCTGATTGTTTGATGCATGTGGGGGTATTGTACCAGCTCGTACTATCTACAGCATCATGGTGTAAGTGATAAATGCAAGAGACACCAAGTTCACATGCTTTCCTCCCAGTTTCCATAAACCATAATTTGTTAAGTCATAAAACATGTCATATGCATAGTTTTCAATGTTACGGGATATACAAAATAAGTAGAAGTCATCTCTCAAATGCACATTGTCCCTTTTCCAGTTACCTTTACGCTCCTTGTCCTCTAATCCATTCTCTACCTGACCTGCAAAGTACCTTTCCAAAATAAAAATAATACATGGCAATCCCCTTCTCATAACCTGTCATGGCTCCCCACCGAGAATGGATGGGCTAAAACTCCAACTCTTGTTCATGATATTGGAAGCCCTAGCAAATGGCTCCAATCTGCTGGCACAGTCTTTCTTCCTAGCTTTCCCACCTTGCATCCTTAGGCTGAAACCCCAGTGAACTATGTGTACTTTCACTCGTGCTCAGAGTCAAATCCCAACTCAGCTGTTTATTTTCTGTGTAAACTTGAACAAATTACTTGTCCTATCTGACCTTTATTCCTTTTCCTATAAAATGAAAATAATATAATAGTATATAACTCAGGGGGTTTTATATGCTTAAATGAGTAAATACATTTATAATTAATATCCAACACATTATATAAGTGCTGAATATATTAGAGCTATTACTGTTATTATTTGTTAACAGGATTTCCTAATTATTGCTCCCTTGGCCAAAAAATACCTTTCCTGCCCACTTTTCTCCTAGAAAACTCCTATTCATTTGTCTCAACCCCACACAAATGTCATCTCTTCTCTAATCTTCCCTTAACACATTGACTCACTCTCTAGTGGTAGTTATTTCTTCTGTGCCCTCATGACAAGTTGAACAACATGCTTCAGTAGCATTATTCCCACACCACTGGTTAATTATTATTGCATAAGTTTGTCTTCCAACTAGTATAGGAGTTCTTTGAAGACAAGGGCTCTTTCTCATTTTGTGTCTCCTAAGCCCAGATCAGAGCCTGGTGCATAGTAGGCTCTTAACAACTGTTTTGTTCAAACAAATGTTGAATCAATAAACATGTAAAGACAGACATCTCTCAAAAAATTTCCAATATTACCAGGATAGAATTCAAGGCAATTGATCAATATTACTAGCACAGATTCAGTAGAGTTAGCTAACAAACTAGGACTAAGTTGTATAATACAGCAAGCATGTCGGCAGTCCTAAGGTCAATCATATGCCATATTCACTGTTTTTTTTCCTATTCTCCACTTAATCCAGTGTTGTCTTGCCAAATATAAGTCCCTTTAGAGTACTAACTATGGCTTTTAAAACTTTTGTATTCAAATATTAGATACACAAGTAAAGACTTCATGAACCTTTGTTAAAACGAGAAAAGATTTCCAAGATATAGGTAAAACTAAACGAGAAAAAGGAATACAAGCCTCTTTTCTCCTACTAACTTCTAATTACAAAAATATTGTTTCCTGTGTGCAAGCATGGACAGAGAGATAGAGGGTAGTGCTCACCAATACAAGAAGAGAGCTCCAAAAAGGAGCAGCAATGCAGCAGGGTGGGGGGTGGGAGTGGGTCAGGGGGGTGCAGTGGGCCCAGGATATATTCAAGACCATTGCAGTAGCTTTCTTCAGAGAGCATCAAGCTGCTAATGATGAAAGAGAACTGATGACTGAAGTTGGGATATCAACAAAGAAGGGAAGGTTATAAAAGCTGGACACTGTGTGACAAGTACCAGGCAAGCACAGGCAGGCCATACAGGCCAAGTAGGATAACACTGTGCTTCAGAAGTTGTCATCCCTGATGTGGGATTGGGGATAAATACTATGCTGACCTGAGAACTCTGGCAGTAATTTTCCAATTCAGTAATTCTGAAGGTTCCATTGACACTTTGCAACTTATTACATGTTTCATATCTATATTTTCTCATATCATCTAACAAAGAGTGTGGTATCCACTTTTGGGTTTCAAAATTCAAAGAAAAATTTTGAAATTTGAGATAGTGATTCAGAGTCAAAATAATGATGAGTGGAGTATAAACACCTATAAGAAGCTAAAGCAATTCAAAATACTTTTGATATCTGCAGCAGGTAATATTGAAAGGATCATGAATTTGGAGTATACTTATATTCCAAATGAAACTTAAATGAGATAACATATGCAGACATTCTAGTAAAAAACTTAAAATATAGTAGGTGTTGGAATACATGTGGGTTGAATCAGATTTTTTTTCTCTTCTTGCTCACAGCAGTGCTCAATTACATATGTTGAGTGAATGAAAAAGAAAACGCTGGCACCAGTTAATAATGATCTTCAGATTCATGCAGGCTCTTACGCATCTTTTTTATTAATAATATCCACTGAGGGGAAAAAAGATTATATATAATATATAAATAATATAGATAAATCATAACAAATAATTTTCTAGTACCTGGACTATAAAGTAGTAAGATTGTATACTAAGTGAGATTTTAGAATTATTTTCTCTAGAGTCTTAAAAGTAGGGCAGATTCCCATATGTTAAAGATGGAGTAATTGTGGTCCTGCCCAAGGGTAAAAGGAAGCAATGAGATAATCATCCAAATTCCTTCCAGATTTAGGATTTTGTAAATACTCTGATTAGTGATAACACATTGAATATCCACATTTCCCCCAGATATTTTTAAATAGCCCAGAGTCAGAATTTCATAAATATTTCTTAAATCTTCTGCCATTAGTCCACAGTTCATAATTTGGGTTTTTAAAGCCAGAACTACACATCCATCTGACTGAAATATGAAATCTACAAATAAAAACTGTTTAGTGGGTTTGCATATAAACTGCATCCTCTGCATTGTTTAGCTTCATCATGAAAATTACTTTAATTTCAATGCTGGAATCAAAACAATCCAATCTTCTTAAAAGAAGCCTACTGTCTACTGTAAAGTAATAACATGTTTTTAGAGACTTCTAAGTGCATATCTTGGAATTTCTAACTTAAGTGCATGGTTTGGAAAAATACCAATCGTTGATCGTGAAAGGCTGGTTACATTTCACTATGACAAAGAGGCAAAAATAAAGTACTTATGCTCTTATTTCCTCATATAACCATTTTATCTATGTAAAAAAGCACATGAAATTTTTTGGAAACTCAAGAAAGAAAAGTTTATTATTCTCACGAGTCTTAGAGACAGGAGGTAGAGCAGACCATACAGAGCCATCTATATTCATTGGAAAGACATTAGGGTGCTCAAGAGACAAAAAGGCGAAGCAAGGGGAAAGCATGAAGCATTAGGCTAGAGACTTTATTGGGGTTCCCCGGGAAAGGCAAAATTTTTAAGATTTGAAAAAGTCATACAAATATGTAAGATACATGTCTATTTTCTAGAAAGAGATTTTCATTGCATGTTGTATGAAAATAAATTTGAAAAATGTTAAGCATGTATTCAGATAAAACAATAGAAATAAACATAAATAAAGACTTAGTCATGAGCTGAAAACAAACTGTGAAACTGTTTTACTAAGAAACATCAGAAGGGGAATGTGTGAGTTGAAAGAAAAAAGGGTGAAAATGAATCATAGTCATAACTAAAGTTATTTCACAAGTTTAATGATTAATGAATTATTTTAATCTATATTATAGAGCATTGTATCAAAATCCCATTTTTTTGGCAATTGTAAAATTTTGTTTTAACTCAACTAAACGAATATCATCTTATTAGCGTAGGTAACTTCAGATACCATTTAATTGTTCCTTTTGCTGCCAGAAAATTTGTATAATGCATGAGTAAAACTAGCTCTTTAATCATTTTAAAATTGGGGTTCTTTGGAAAAGTAAAAAACTCCAGTATTTATAGCTCTATGTTCTTAGCACATCAAAAATCTATTATAAGAAAAAGAAAGGTCACACTATTGTGTTCAGAACCAAAACTCTACATTAAGAAAAATATTACCAAGGGTTTAAGAAGACTTATCGTTATCTAAAAATTAGCTATCTAAAATTAAATATCCTTTTGGTTAAAATAGCGATTTAATATTAACTCAAGAAAAAATGTGTATCTATTAATTGTGTATTTTCTGTATATATTATTTTCATAACTAATTAAGCATATATTTATATATCTTCCCTATTCAGTTATACTACTCAGCAAACTATAAGAAAATACATACATGTTAGGGGTGGGATAAAGCACAAAAGAGAGGACTTCTTCAAGTCAGTACATCCTTATACATAAACCTTCCCTTTATATGAATGTTACCATCATTAGTAGGCTTTGAAAGACTCACCACGTGTATTCTGCAAATAAGAGATTACAATTAAACAACATGATGTAATACATCAAGAAGATGACCAAAGAAATTCTGCAATAAAGCCATTATATGAACAGTCCATTGTCAGAAAGCAAGAATAAGCACATCATATATGCCAGGCAAAGTATGTGTTGGCTAAGCATGTGGTATCTATCAAAGACAAGCTATATCTTTCTAGGCATAACTTTAATTTGCCAATGCACTATACAGTAGATTAAGCAGACAAACATTTTAGATAAGTAGAAAATAATTCAAGTGAATATTAATTTTTAAAAATCAGATCTCCTCAATTTATAATGTTGATTGGCAATCCAGCATGTAGTCACAAAATCACTGTGTTAGAATTGCCTTTAAAATGTACATGCTCCCTTTATTGCTATGGTCCCTGCTAGAAAAAACTAAGGTACAGCTACTCAATTTTTAAAGGTACCTTAATCTGAAAGAAAATATAGCCTCCAAAAAAATCTGAAGTGGCCTGGCTTTTACAGTAAAAGTGATTTAATTTCATTGTGTTTTTTCCTTACATTTCATCATTATACTGTTTAAGGACGTTGCCCTACTATATTTACATACCTTGTAAACATGTATATTAAAGGTGGCAGGTTCAGTGCAAGTTTTACAGAGGGTTCTTGAATTTATTTGCTGGGTATTTAAAAAATAGCTATAAATTTTAAGGTCCTTTTTTTTAAAAAAAGAAGCTCTTAAAGATAACAGCATTTTGGAATCATAAATTAAAGTAACTGACCACGCAATTTCAGAAATGGGAACTTAGTTTTCCCTTTCCTTAAGTAGTGTAAAGATAAGTCAATAAATCAAAAACTCACTGGTTTATACGCTATAAACACGATGATACAATACATTAAGTTAGACTTTATACATTATCTTAAAAATAAGTTAGAACTAAGATTAAAACACTTATTCATGTCCCAAAATTATTTTTTTAAAATCACTAACAATCACAAAACAAAAAAGTCACCTACCACCTCAACAGATATGAAACAAAAAACTGACTTTAAAAATTCATTTATTACTCGACTTACCTAGAATTAACTATGTATTTTGATAAGCAGTAATTTTAAAGACTCTACAGTTAAAAGCATATTTTATCTGGAAAAAGCTAGTAGCACAATGACAATTTAGCACACAGTGCATTTATGTATTCTTCATCTGACCTGGTCTCCATTCATTTCACACTTGTGGTATGTTTTAGGAACAAAACTCAAATGTTCCATTTTCTACACTGCTAGATCACTGGTGCTAATGCGAGAATCTGAAAAGCACTGTAGATACCTCCAAGTCTTATCTTACCATGTATGAGCCACAGTGAAGCGACGACGCTGCCGAATGCTTTTATTCACCAGCAACTTTCTGAAAAAGCATGGTGAGTTCCTTGGTGAACTGCGTGGAGAAATTTTAGGAGATGTAGGTCTGTTTCCTGGTAATCTCGGAAGCTCAAGTTCTAAATGCATTTGCTCCTTGAAAGTCTTTATGCAAACCTCAGGTTCAGAAGCAGTAAGTTCCTTTGAAGAATCTTTTGCTGTCATGTCTTGTAAGGAGTGCTAGCTTTCACCATCCAAAACAAAAATCTCAAACATAGCAGAGACACTGCTGCAGGTCAGAAGACTGATAAGTCTGCAAACTATTTCCAGTTTAATTTACGAAGCTGTGACTCCAATGTATGAGCGTCTTAGAGCAAGAGCAGCATACTCGAAGAATAGCAAGTCAGGCTGTCACAAGGAGCTTTATCAGGCTGGCTTTGCCTCTGAAAATGCGCCAAAGTGCTTCCAATGTCAGTAGCCTCCTTGTGGATGAGGTTTGTCTGCAAGCTACACACTGACACTCACTGAATTCATTCAGCTGAATATATCAACTCATGAAATATTCATAAGGGCTTTTGATAAATCCTTTACATGCATTTTTTTAAAAAAATCTTATCAAACAAGCTGCATTCACTAATGGATAGTAAGCAAAACCTAGTCACTTGTTTTGTTTGCACAAAGAGCAGACCCAGAATCCGTCCAGCATGTGTAATGTTTAAAGTCTTCATTCAGAATTATCTTGCTCTGTAATGCACACAACAGTAACTCCACCTACCAAATGCTATTGGCCCAGGATTATTTAAACAATTGCACTCTGTTTCCCCCTTAACAACACCCTTCATCGCTTTAGATTTCCACAAAATTTGTGAGGCTAACTGTCTTCATCACAGTAAAAACTGATTAAATCCAGGATTGTCAAAAAAAGCTAGCTAAAATAGCCTTCTGAATTCCATTTTTGAATGAAAGAGCTGATTTGCTGAAGTTTTTTTTTTTCCTCCCTTCTCCAGAAGATCCAAAACAGCATCAATATAAAAAATGTCAGCGAACAGGAAAACATTGGATTTGGTTCATTCCCCCAAGGAATTTAATGCCCAATCTTTATTACAATAAACATTACCCTCATTCTTCTGTTTAAGCTCATTGTTCATGGGTTGCCAACAGCAGCCACTCTATGCTAGATGCACAGCCACTTTGACAGCAAAGCTCACAAAACTGGAATGAAGGTAACAACCAGGAAAAATGAATACTCTCAGTTAAAGCACAGAGTCCAAAGTCAAGCACTATGCATGTGTTTGTGTGTGTGCAGGTAGGTGTACAAGATACTGTATGCTTGTGTGTGGGCATATACATTTGAGAGTGGGTGTATTCTTTGTTCACAAAGAATGCAAGTGAGACTTATGGGCAGGCGAGTCCAAAAAATGCCTCAAGTCCAAAAGTAGGTCACTGTAACCTAACATGTAGATATATATTGGAATACAGCTTCTATACTTTAAAAGGCACATGCGGAAGTAGAAACAATATAGTGGTGCTTGAAGTTTCTGGATGTTATGAAAAGTCTATACCGGCAATGATTGTCACAAGGGCCAGCCTGATCTCAAATAAGTTTGACAAAGCAGAACTAGGGCTCATCAGCAAGATCAGCAAGAGTGACAGAAAAGAAATGATTCTCGGTAAGACTTCAGTGAAAAAGGGAGACATTTAATTCTCCCACTAAGATGTGAAGTCTTCTACGCTTATAAAATCATTTGGGCTGAGCGTGGTGGCTCATGCCTGTAATCCCAACACTTTGGGAGGCTGAGGCAGGCGGATCAGTTGAGGCCAGGAGTTTGAGACTAGTCTGGCCAACATGGGGAAACCTCATCTCTCCTTAAAAAAATACAAAAATTACCCGGGCTCGATGGCACACACCTGTAATCCCAGCTACTCAGGAGGATGAGGCATGAGAATCACTTGAACCAAGCAGGCGGAGGTTGCAGTGAGCCAAGATCACGCCACTGCACTCCAGCCTTGGTGACAGTGTGTCTTTGTCTCAAAAAAAAAAAATAATTCATCTGTGTCAGATATTCAGGCTAAAATGTGCTAAATATCTAAAGGACTAAATAAGAGCAGACTAACTCCTACATGTAGGAGCAAGTAAGACCCATACCAGCCCTTGGGAAAGTGGTTCAAACATAATAGGAAGGGTTTAAATTACTGGTTTACGGTACTACTCTGGAAAGCAGAACATTTCAATAATTAACTAAAATATATTATGAACAAAAGCACAGTTATAGAATTTTAGATTTGCACTGAATCCTAGTAATCACCTTGTTCAGCTTCTCATTCCAAAGACAAGGTAACAGAGCTAGAGAATTTAAGCAACTTACCTAAAGTCATATTAGCTGCTGATGTTAGAGCTAAAACTAAAACCCAGGTTTTTTGATTCCCAGTGGAATGTTTAATTCAATTACAAAATTGTAATTTTGTTCAAGTAGGCTCTAATGCATTTTTTAATATCTAAAGATATTTTAACTGCCCTATTTGAGAAGACAAACTATTAGTAATGTCACAGGAGAAAATATGGCTATAAGCTACCTATTATTTGCTGAATTATGAAAACAAAGCTGGGACTTTCCTCCAGAAATAATATGATTTAAAACTGGGACATGAAAATATGTGATTTTGCCATTATTCATAGTGATGTATTGGCAAAAAAAAAAAAACAGCAATTTGAAGTTACAAAAGATACTTCTCATATTTACTTTTCAAAACTGCCAAAATATAGTAAGCATTTTAGGAATTTCTTTCTAAAAATATTACAGCAAATTTCACAACCCAGATATAGCTATATGTGAACTGGAGTTTAGATAAAGAAATGTTGACATAAACTTACCTAAAGCAGTACAATAGCGCAATTATAATTACTTTCCAATTATTATTGCCAAATTATGTGCCATCACGTGGCATTCCACATTACTTTTTTCACTTTACCTACTATGACAGCCAAGGTCCCAAGTAAAGAAATTTTGAGAATCATTCTAAGATGTGATGTTCACAAAAATATGTAAAGTCACAAAAATATGTAAAAGAAATGATTCTCGGTAAGACTTCAGTGAAAAAGGGAGACATTTAATTCTCCCACTAAGATGTGAAGTCTTCTACACTTATAAAATCATTTGGGCTGAGCGTCGTGGCTCATGCCTGTAATCCCAACACTTTGGGAGGCTGAGGCAGGCGGATCAGTTGAGGCCTACTCTACTCTAGAAAAGTTTTTCTAGAGTAGTTTTTCTACTCTAGAAAAAAGACAGGAATACCAAAGACAGCCGATTGAAATATAAAATTTAAAAGATAATTGGACTCTTTGAAAGTCTGAATTACTTATTTCTGAAAAAAAAAATGTTTAAGGCAAGAGGAGGAAAGTTTGTTTTTAGAGCCAAACTGCCAAAAAAAAAAAAAAAATGAGACACTTTGCCAAATATTGAAATCAAAGATGAGCCTACAAGGTAGGAAATAGGCAATGCTATCTAAGAAAAAGTAAACATAAGCACAGTAAAAACAAATCCTATGCTATATTTCAGCAAAGTATACTATTTGAGAGAGACAGCCAGGAGAACAGGAGAAAAAGCAAATAGAATCTATTTGCCCTGTCAGGTGCCTAGGAAGGAACTAATGAATAAAATGAAAACCTTCTGGTTCATGTATAACCCTTAGCCCTTGGCACCTCAGAAGGAGAAATAAGTAATTCCCAATTAATTTATCAATGTACAGATACTTGAGAATTATTTGAGAAATCCAATTAAAGGTATGTCTCAGGTTTATTTTTTATAACTCAATTGCATTTTATTTTATTTTATTTTATTTTTTAGACAGTGTCTCGCTGTGTCACCCAGGCTGGAGTGCAGTGGCTCTGTCTAGGCTCACTGCAACCTCTGCCTCCGGGTTCAAGCGATCCTACCTCCTGAGTAGCTGAGATTACAGGCGCCCGCCACCGTGCCTGGCTAATTTTTTGTATTCCTAGGAGAGACAGGTTTCACGACGTTGGCCAGGCTGGTCTCAAACTCCTGGCCTCATGTAATCTGCCTGCCTCAGCCTCCCAAAGTACTGAGATTACAGGTGCAAGCCACCGTGCCCAGCCTGTCTCAGTTTTAAATAATGAAATTTCTGATATTCACATCCTGTCAAAGCAATAAGAATCAATAATTTATCATAATAAAATATCATTAAAGGATTTGAATAGAGGTATATAGTCAATAACAATTAAATAATGCATTACTTATTATAAATATTGTGGAAAAATGGAAACATTTTGATTTTCATTGAATTGAAAAGGTCAACCAATTACAGCCAAAAATATTATAAATTTATAGTGACACTATGATAACTTTGGTTTAAAATGTTTTTAAAATTCAACATCTTTGTAATACAATTATTTTGGATGAAAATAATTACATACTTTTTATATTCAATATCCTTCACACTTTAAAAGTTGACCTGGAATAAATTTTCTACGAGTAACTACTTTTCAACTATTATAAAACAAAAGTATTTTAAATGGACAAAACTGCAGTTTGTATACAATAATATTATACCTAGCACAACATGGCACTCAAAATAACATGGTTCCCACTTACTGTAAATACAAAGCTGGATATTTGAGAAGACAATGAATTAAGAAGCTTTTTTTAAAAAGACAATCCAGAAGCTTTTAAAAAAAAATCTTTAAAAGAGGAACAGATTTAAGACTATCGATATTAATAAAATTGAATTATTATTGATCATGTCTTTATTTATTTCACTAGCTGGTTCCTTTTTTCTAAAACAACACACAACCGTTAGACTCTATTCAAGTGAAGCTATACAAGATCCCTTCCTTCAGTCAAAGACAAGGTAACAGAGCACCAATGAACTAACATACCTCTTCCAGCAGTGTATGCTGTTATACAACAGTATATAACAGTAAATATACTGTTATATATAACTACAGCAACCCCCGAATTGCAACTTCTCCCAATTTTTATATTTTGTTTTTAACAATGAAGCTAGAGAATTATTCTAACATGATTGAAAAGAAGATAATATTCAACTGAATAAAAATGGTTATCTAGTTCTCTTAGAAAATTAACTGGCAACTCTTTAAAAGAATTATAGAGATGTAACTTACATTTTTTGCATTCCTACTGAGTGCCATATATGGCAGTAAGCATTTCTAATATATTACTTTATTTGATCCTCATAAATATATCAGACAAATACTGTTGAAATTCCCTGTTTGAAATATAAAATCCTTTCAGGCTGGGCTGAGTCTTGTTCAATACTGTATTTCTGGAATTTGGGATAGACTATGGCACAGAGTAGACAGTCAATAAATATTTGTAGACCAAATGTACATTATTTGTAAATTATTATACCCATTTTCAGATAAGAATATCAAGACGCAAGTCCAGGTACGGTGGCTCACACCTGTAATTCCAGCACTTTGGGAGGCCAATGCAGGCGGATCACCTGACGTGGGGGGTTCAGGACCAGCCTGGCCAACATGGTGAAACCCCGCCTCTACTAAAAAATACAAAAATTAGCTGGGCGTGGCAGCGCATGCCTGTAATCCCAGCTACTTGGGAGGCTGAGGCAGGAGAATTGCTGGAACCCAGGAGGTGGAGGTTGTGGTGAGCAGAGATTGTGCCATTGCACTCCAGCCCAGGCAGACAACAGTGAGACTCCATCTCAAAAAAAAAAAAAAAATCAAGAAATAAAATTGCATAGCTTTTAAGCAGTTGATCCAATACTCAAAACCAGGTCTTTCCACTCTAATTGTAGTGTCCATTTTGTTATACCTCACCAATGCTATCCAAGCTTTTTATAACAGAGGATACCTTATGGGACAGAAGACGGAATTCATGCTCCCAGGGTGATCCAGTCATATTGCTAGAAGTTCATCTTCACATATACTTAACATCCTTGAGTCTGAAGTTATCTAGCATGATATCTCTGTAAGATGATGTGAATACCTCACTTTTATCCATATGATGCTATTTAATTACTCATCTTTAGTAAAATAGTGCTTCAGAAAGATCAGTTTTAGCCCATACTACCTGATAGAGTCACCTGAATCCTAGGTGGGAGGCTTGTATCCTAGATGCTTGAGCATGGTTTCATGTTTCTTAGAGATGGTCCCATTCAAGAAAGAATTGCTTACTCAAAGCCCTCCAATGACACCTCATCACCTAGAGTAAAAGCAAAGTCTACACAGTGGCCTTGAGGTCCCTACATGAGGTTTCCCCATCTCCAACTGCAGTACTTCTCTTATTTCGTCTTCTTCAACTCTCCCCCTAGTTCTTCTTCAGCCACACTGGCCTCCTTTTTGTTCACAGAAAATGTTGTTCAAGTTTCCTTTTTCCCAGTATATCTGCATGGTTTGTTCCCTCATCTCCTTCAGCATTTGCCCAAATATCGCTTGCTTCATGAAGTCGCCCATAATCACCCTGTTTAAACCTACCGACCTCCCCTATTCTGCTTCATTTTTCTCCATAGTACTTGTCAGCATATAATATTAATTACTTGTTTATCATAGTCAATATTACTTAACGACTTTGTTATCATCTGTTTACTCCTCCTGAAATTTAAGTTTCATAAGGAACAGAGCTTTGTTTGTTCAATCCTGTAATCTCAGCTCCCCAAACACTGTTTGCTACATAGTAGGTATTTAAACAAATATTCATTGAATGAATAAATAACTGATCGCCTTGGTGCAGAATAAGACAAAGGAGGAGGGATCAAACAAAAGGGAATAAGCTATTTCTCTCAAATTAGAGTAAGATCTATATTGGCATTAAGCAGTAGCATTTTCAAAATGTTGTATATTTATTATTTTATGCAGTTTTCACTGTCAGAAGTGTTATTTCTCTATCATCTTTGTCAAGCATGTCATGTCTCATCCATTAAGGCTAAATTCAAAGGCAAACTCTTCAGTAAATTTTTTCTCAACTTCCATAAGAAGAGTCAGCTGTTTCATCCATCTGTACTCCACCAGCATTGGCTGTCTCCCTCAGAATGTTTTGTGATATGTTATGGTACTTTTTTTCATTTGTCTCCTGGCCTAATCTATGAGCTCTCCAAGGACATAAACTATCGTATTCACCTTTGTATCTTCAGAGGCTGACATTGTGTGTTCCGATTGATTAATATTTAGCAGTTAAATATATGAAAGAAAAATAAATTTGGCACCTCAAATCATGCCCTGCTATTAGCCCTGCATTTTTCTTACTGTCTTGAAAGTGATTACAGCCAATATCCTTTTTATACTTGAGCTTACAGAGGATTCCAAATGGAAACTTCTTAAATCACAGCAGTTTATCTATGTTTACCATTTTAGCTAACATTTCTTTGTTCTTTTAATAATAATAATTATTATTATTCACATTCCTGCCGCAGTGCAAAAGCAGAATACCAGTGTGTTGCAATGTCTATTCATTAGGTGGCAGACTGGTAGGAGAAACTTGCCAGGCTTTCTCCTCACAGTGCTTTCTGGTTTTGGCAGAGTAATTAGGTGCTTCTTTCACGAGGCACATTCTGAGAAGGCAGATTACATAGAATAAAAATACTAAGGGAGTTCCTCTCTTTCTTCCCTAGGTCATCATTAAATCAAGATATATTAGCAAGGATGAGTCAGATACCTAAATGGAAGGGGAAGCTGTTCCTATGGTAGATGTTGTAAAAACCACACTAAAAGAGGGTACTCCAGTTCCCAAAGATAATATTAACCTGTCAGCAAATTGTCTAAAAGGGTGATTTCAAATGAATAAAATATTAGGGACATAGCTGTTAGAAACAAAGTTATATTTGGGAAAACCTCTTTCTCTAAAATAAGCTTTTATCTTTTTATTATTTCCTACTTTGTCAGTAGTCTTGCCTGAAATAGATAAGAAAAAAATAACAGTATTAATCTACACTGTAAAATTTTAAATGTAAATAATTGCCTATATAAGTCTAGTTAACTGTGATACTACAGAGATCATAGAGTATAGCACACATTAATATTAAATCAAATCCACTCCACTGCTCTTAAAAAAAGAACAATATGCAGAGATCCATTATGTGTTTAAGCGGACATTCGCAAGCTATTTCACAGAGACAATATTTTCCTAAATTAATATTTTACTACTATGAGCCTTATAAGGGTACATAATACATATCAATGTAGAAAATTCTTCCAAAATAGTAGGTTAGATCAAGATCAGCTGACTTAATTTCAAGATGTTTATTCACTACATAGTCTGTTTATTTTAAATCTGTTCATATTAGAATTTTTAAAAATTTCAGTAACATTAATGATGATGGCTCATTAGTTCATAACGAAGAAAATAGAATTTTATTTGTCAAGACTTGCTATAAAGTCCTAGAATTTAAATTTAAATTTAAAATTAAATTTAGAGTTACTCAAATTTACTTCAATATAATATTTCATATAATCAAAACACTGCAATATTACATATGTAAAATCAAAGGCTTGAGACATTTGATATGTAAGCATGCTGAGAGTTCTAGCAAAGACTTTTAAAGATAACATATATATATTTTGTTTGTTTGTTTTTTTTTTGAGATGGAATCTCACTCTGTCACCCAGGCTGGAAGTGCAGTGGCACCATCTCGGCTCACTGCAACCTCCACCTCTCAGGTTTAAGCAATTATCCTGCCTCAGCCATCTGAATAGCTGGGACTACATGTGCCCACCACCACGCCTGGCTAATTTTTCTATTTTTATTAGAGATGGGATTTCGCCATGTTGGCCATGCTGATCTTGAACAAGAACATATATTTTTTGAAAGCTTCCCTGTTTACTATTTTTGTCTCTTTTGTTTTACTTTTTAATTTATCATGAAATAAAATTCACCTTTTTTGGTGTAGGGTTCTATGAAAGTTGACACACATAGATATTCTTGCAATTACCAACATGTTCAGGATATAGAATAGTTGTGTCACCCTCGGAAAACTTTCTCTGCTACACCTTTATAGTCACATCCTTCCTGCCACCACTAATCCCTGGCAATCTGTGATCTGTTCTCCATCACTGATTTGTCTTTTCAATCATATCATATAAATGGAATCATATAGTGTTTAACCTGCTAAGATCAAGTTTTTACTCAGCACAATGTCCTTGAAGTTTAGCTAAGATGTTACATTTATTAATAGTTCATTAATTTTTATTGCCAAATAGCATTCCATTGTAAGTCTCTACCAGTTTGTTTACTCATTTGCCCACTGAAGGACAATTGAGCTGTTTCTAGTTTTGAGCTCAATTATAAATAGAGCTTCTGTAAACATCCGTGTACAGGTTTTTGTGTGAATATAAGCTGTCATTCCTCTATGGAAAATACCCAAGTGTAGGATTCCTGGGTCATATATAGCCCTGCAAAGATATTTTCTTTAATACTTTTCTCTTCCATCCTAAATAACTATACTCGTTCAACTATCCTTATACAATATAAATTAGACCCTTTTTGATAATACAGTCTGAACCTCTGACATACACAATAGTATATTACGTTATTAGGGCTTCCATAACAAAGTACAAATGAGTGGGTGGTTTAAATAACACAAATGTATTGTCTCACTGTTCTGGAAGCTAGACTTCCAAAATCAAGGTGTCAGCAGAATCGGCTCCTCCGAGGGTTGTGAGGGAAGAATAAGTTGCAGGCCTTTCTCCATGGCTAATAGATGGCTGCCTTCTCCCTATGCCTCTTCACATGGCTTTCCCTTTATGCTGTCTCAATGTTGCAATTACCCTTTTTAATAAAGACATCAGTCATGTTGGCTTAGGACCCACCTTAGTGACCTTATTTTAACTTTATAATCTCTGTAAAGATCTTTTCTCCAAAATAGGTCACTTTCTGAGGTACTGGGGGTTAGAATTTCAACATATGATTTGGGGAGGACACAAACCCATAAACGTCCATCCTCTGACCCCAAAAATTAATGTCGTTGTCTGTCATATGCAAAATACATTCGCCCCATCACAACACCTCCAAAAGTCTTAATTGTTCCAGCATCAACTCTGAGCCTCAAATCTCATTTAAATCATCCAAATCGATTATGGGTGAAACTTGAAGTATGATTCATCCCGCGGCAAAGTTCTTCTCCATCTGGAAACCTATAAATCCAGACAATGAGTTATCTGATTTGAAAATACAATGGTGGGACAGGCACAGGACAAACATTCCTATTCCAAAAGGAAGAAAGAGATCATAAGTCCAAAACCTAGCACGAAAAATTCCATTAGATGTTGAGGCTTGAGAATAATCCTCTTTGGCTCAGTGTTCCGTCCTTTGGGCCCATGAATGGGGTGGCACCAGTTTTCTAGAACCCGAGCATTAGTGGCCAGACCTGCCCTCTGAAACCAAGGAGGTGGTCCTATTTTTCTGGAACCAATGAGGCGATGGCCCCAGTGTTGCCAGGTTTGTGCTCTCTGGACCAATGATGACAGAAGCAGCTCTGCTGGCCTCTAAACTACCTTCTGGATCATTCTTCTCTTTTCTTAAAAACTATCTGCATTATCAACCAGCCAGATAGTTCAATCAACCCATTTCCTACTTGTAGAATCCCAGAAGTCTGACCATTTTCCTTCACTTCATCCCAGTTCTGTCACCTTCAGTCAGAGTTTGTAGTGTTTCTGCTGATATAAAACTCTCAAAAATCTTGTTGGCCTCCTGTGCAATTCACAGGGTTCCAAGCCACCAGACAAGAGGGTCTTTCACAGATGTTTCCTGGATGACCACATATCTATTCCTGTCTTTTGCTGAGATGGTTGATTGGATTAATGAGTCACATGCTCCTCTTTGTAGCAAATGATTGTCCAGTCACACTTTTGATGCTCTCTCCAGAACACGTTTTCTCATTTCTTGCAATGTAGATAGGCTGAGAATTTTTCCAGTCTTCACACTCTGGTTACTTTTTGCTTAACAAATCCTTCTTCAATGTAGTCTGTCCCTTCACAGTTTACTATAAACAGTAAGGAGAAACCAGGATGTGTTTGCGACCCTTTGCTTAGAAAGCTCCTCAGCTAAATATCCAAGTTCATCACCTATAAGTTCTATTTTTCACAAAGAAACTAGAACACAAGTAGGCCACGTTCTTTTCTATTTTATAATAAGGATCACCATTCCTCCAGTTTCCAAGAAGATGTTCCTTATTTGTGTCTGAAACTTCATCAGAAACATCTTTAACATTCATAAGTCTAACAATAGTCTCCTGGAGGCAATCTAGACCTTTCCTACCAAGCACCTCAAATCTCTTCCAGTCTCTGCCAACCAAATTCCAAATTCCACATTTTAAAGTATTTTTACAGCACTACCTTAGTACTTCTTGGTAATACCATAGTCTGGGTGGCTTAATCAACAGAAATTTATTGTCTCACAGTTCTGGGAGCTAGACGTCCAAAAATGAAGGCATCAGCTGAGTTAGTTCCTTCTAAGGGCTATGAGAAAAGAATCAGTTCCAGCCCTTTCTTGGGGGGAAGAAAGAAAGAGAAAGAGAGGACCACTGGGAACTAAGAGATAATAACCGTTATTTATTGAGAGTTTGCTATGTACTAGTTAATTGTATATACTTTATTATCACATTATCACATTTAACCTTATAATACCCCCTTTGAACTATATAATCTACACTATACAGATAAAGAAACTGAATTACAGAAACATTAGATGAATTACCCAAGGTCAACCAGTTGGTAAGCACTGGAACCCAAAAACATCTGACTTCAAAACTTAGGCTTTAATCCACTATACTTTATTGCAAAAAAAAAAAAAAAAGGAAACATGAATACGCCATATTTATATATACATAAATACAACACACTGTATTAAAAACCTATTAACTCCAATTAAGTTGTATCCTGAAACTAGAATTGTTTCTCCATAATTTCAAATTTCAGGACAACACAAAGCAATTTGAATAAGCAACAAAAATTAGCAAAATTTTATTAATGAGTAATTTTTAAAAATAATTTTGCCTGAATGCACTCTTACCAATCTTAAGCCAGTTTTGGAAGAAAGTATATTAGTTTAATGTACCTTGGCATGTTCACTCATTTGCAACTCAAAATTTATTTGTCTTTCATGTCAAAAAGAATTTATTTGTCTCTTGTGTTAAAATCTAGAAACGTTTCTTATGTACCTCCTTTTCTTTACCTTAAGTATTATAGGTAGAAATATCACCTCAGGATTCTATTTCCAGATTTTTTACCTTCTAACGGACACACCTGAGATTGATATTTTGGGGCCTCCCAGGTCACATACTTAATTCTCATGGCTACTATTGCTACAAATAGTGTTTTGGTGTGAAATCTGTACTGATTTTACATGTCTGAGATTTAAAATTATCCAATTTGTGCTATATTATCTATAGCCAATAAATTTATTTTATTTTTGGTAATTTAGAAAATTTAGAGGCAAGAGACCAAATTCTAATGATACTGTGTTTTTTAATCTTTTTAAATTTTTCTCATTTTTCTGAAAGTAACTGTACTTTTAGAAGATACTATAAAGTACCCCTTCACACCAGTCACCAAAGTAACATGTAGGAATTTTTGAAGTCCTCCTTTCTATCTGTGTCTAGCATCATTTCTGGGTTCAGTTTTCTGGATTTCCTGACACATATTGGGATTTAGTTGGTACAGTATCTATTAAAATAAATGGGCACTGCTTGCCACACACTGAAGCCAAGGAAAATTTTATCTTCATCCAAATACGAACAAACTCAAAGTAAAGCATATTGAGAACACAAATGAGAATCAAATGAAAAGAAAAGAAACACCAACACCCCCCTTTTATAACAAGTGATTTATATTCTAAAGTCACAGCCTATGATTACAGTTGTAGATTCCATCAGATTTTTTTATAGCTAAGAAAATGTGCTTCTTAAGGCAGAGATCCAAATTTCTGAATCGTGACAGCAACAGCTGAAGACTAAAGATAGACAGTCAAAACACCATTTTTCTGTACATTTTCAGTTGTTAAAAAAGCAGTTACAGTACATTATGTATAAAACATATTGTTTTAACCCTGTGATGGCTCTACTGGGGAAAAATTGATGAAAGAAAATATTATTTTATACCTTCATTATATACACATATTTTTAAAAGTGGTGATGGTTTTTTGTGCGTAATGTCGTATTTTCAAATGTATTTTATATAGATGTGTATAATCATTATCAACAAAATATTCTTATTTCAAACAAATGTTGAATTTGTGGCACCCGTCTCATGGCGACTCACACTCACTCCTCAGGATCTGTTTGCTTTTACCTCTTTCTGGAAAGCTCTCTCTCTAGATCTTTCTATGGTTCTCTTCTGTTCATACGTCTTCTCCTCAGAAAGTCTGTCCCTAATGACCTGATGTAAAACAACAGCCCTGCCCTTTCTCTTACCTTCCTCAGCTTTAATCTCCTAACAGCTTCTGTCACTCACTCTCTGCCATTGCTATTGCCTGACACCTCCACTAGAATAAAAGCCCTGAAACAACAGAGACCTTTGGTGTTTCATTTACCTCAGTAACTCCAGCACCTAAAGCAGTGCCTGGCATAGAGCTGATGTTAATAAATGCCTGCTTAATCAATAAAGACCACTTAGTTAAACTGCAAGAGCTTTCACTCCAGGGTCCCATTAAGGGCCGCCTGCTTCATCCTCAGTCACTTCAACCAAGTCCTTAAGCAAATTCATTTTTTCAGCCACTGAGAAGAGGTGTAAAAAAACACGTGGAATGATAGACAACAGGCAAGATTAAGCCTTGCCTTGAATTTGCCACTATTGATGGCCTTTTAGCCAACACTGCTAGGGTACCACTGAACGCCTGACCTTCCATAAGCAGAAAAATATTGCAATTCTCTATTCCTTAGTGAGAACACATTTCACTAGACAGAAGGCAAAGCAGACATGAACTTGTGACCTTCCCAATGGAGTAGCTGCACCACCACCCAGCAGGATTCGCTCTTTCAGATAACACAATGGTAACACTGTGTACCAAGGAATGATTCACAGGAGAAACAGGAGCTCCGCCAAAGGCAGGAAGGCAATCTGTACAGAATACTATATGCTGAGAGAGCTTTCTTTTCATTACAAAATGAGAAGCAAGCAGTTTGGGGGATGGTAACTGCCTAACTGACATTATATATCCCTTAGAAAGAAGACCCAGAATCTGTGAATCACTTCTTTTTTTCTGGAGTGAGGGTTCCAATAAGGACCTTCATTTCAGTAAAGTAAACAAGATGTTCTTTGAAGTTGATTTTCACAGTTTTTCAAAGCTCAATAAATATTGAAGAAAGATGAAGATGATGGATGATGATGATGATGATAGTAAAAACTTGGCAAACATTTCAAATACAAATGAGTTGGACAGCCAAAAATATTTGTTAAAGCAGTAATAATTATGGGGATAAATAAAGCAGTAATAATTGTAACAGATTTTATACATCTGTTAAAATCCCAGATGTATAAAAAGGAATGAGATGCCAAGGTGAGAGACCTGTAAATCTGCATAAAATTCTAAATGATTCAGTATTCAAAACATTGAACTTGTTGTCAAGGAGATTTATGGTAAGCATAGTAATTCTCTTTTCAATTCTAAGCTATCATTTATACTGTCCAAAAACACTACATTATAATTAAGAACTATTTTGCCATAGATAACATTATATTTCCTAAACAGTACTCATGATATTTTTATTAAGATTACTAAGCACAAAAATACAGTAATCTATAAAGAATCTGCATGTGAAAATACTTGGGGAAACAAATTAAACCTCTGGTAAATTGAAGAGCAATCATGGAGGAGAATGACCTAAGTGAGTGAATTATTTATCAGGAGTCTGTGTTTTGAGATCAAACCTAAGCCAGGTTCTTCATCATCCTTGAGAAATTCCTTCAGGCTTTCTGTTTCTCAGTGCCTTATCCATAGATGTAAATGTTCGGACCAAGTATTCTTCACGGCAATTCAAGTGAACTAATAAGTGAAAATTTAAAATTAAATGGTAGTGCACCCAGGAGCAGTGTCTCACACCGGTAATCCCAGTACTTTAGGAGGCCAAGGCGCGTGGATCACCTGAGATCAGGAGTTCGAGACCAGCCTGGCAAACATGGTGAAACCCCATCTCTACTAAAAATACAAAAATTACCCGGGTGTGCTGGTGGGCGCCTGTAATCCCAACTACGCTGGAGGCTGAGGCAGGAGAATCACTTGAACCTGGGAGGCGGAGGTTGCAGTGAGCTGAGACTGCACCATTGCACTCCAGCCTGGGCAACAAGAGCAAAACCCCATCTCAAAAAAAAATTAAAAATTAAAAATTAAATTAAATTAAAATTAAATGGTGCTGCATTTACAACGCAATCTGGCACAAATATTTGAACAGTATACTCCTTTGCAGGATGTAAAATATGCTCTAAGTATTATCACATTCATTTAAAAATATTACCTGTAAAGAGGGAAATCCCAGCCTAATGTGGCTCCACAGCTTTTATACACAGTTACCTGCTGGATTACCATTTGTGCACTTCTCCAAACTCAAAGTAAAAAAGTAAAACTTTCTCCTTAGTGCCTAAAGCAAGCTTTTCAGAGCAAAGAGCAAATATGGTATGCTGTATAGGATAACACAAAGTGAGTTTCTGAAGATTAGAATATGTAACAACAGTTCATGGAAGAAAGAACAAGAACTATACATCACCATCTCCATTTCCCTATGGTACATAGAACAATGTTAGATCTGATTTTTTTATTACAAAGTGCACAAAGTACAAAAAGTACAGTGAATGTACATTCACTGAGGGGTTATTATTGCTAAATATTTGAAATATTTCTCAGGTAATGCTTCAAGTAATTCCATGATACAGGCTTTATTAATGGGAAAACTTCATTGAGAACAATTGAGTTTCAAGAATCTAGTAATGATGCTCTCAATGCTTTTTTCTCTGTAATTAAGTCTATGTTCTTTTCATTATGTCAGTAGTTCTCCAAATGTGGCTCCATGATTGGCACCAAAGGCATCACTTGAGTTTATATCTCTTAAAAACTTTCTAAACCTGTTTAAAATATTGCTACCTACTGAATCAGAAACTCTGGGGAGTGGGACCCAGAAATCCCTTAACAAGTCTTCAGGTGAATCTGATGCACACCAATATTTGTGAACCACTGTATTCTGCCATGTTTTCAGAGTTGATAATCAAGGAATTCTAGCATATAATGAGACCAGAAGAAAAAGGCAGAATTATAACTAGTAGATCAAGTTTCCTAAAAATAGATTTACAGGGCTACAAGGTAGCTTCAGTTAACATAGTGAGTGTGAACTTTCTCAAACTCAGAAATGCTTATGATGGGATGAAAAATAGATCCTATCACATGTGTCAAGTCAAACTAGTTGGCTGTGACTACCTGAAACACTCTGTTAGTCCATTCTCACACTGCTATAAAGAACTACCTAAGACTGAGTAATTTATGAAGAAAAGAGATTTAATTGACTCACAGTTCTGCAGGCTGTACAAGAAGCATTGCTACGAGGCCTCAGGAAACTTACAATCATGATGGAAGGTAAATGGGAAACAAGCACGTCTTACCACAAGTGGGCGGGAGAGACAGAGAGATAAGCAGGAAGTGCCACACACTTTTAAATCATCAGATCTTATGAGAACTCACTCACTATCACAAGAACACCAGGGGGAATTCTGCCCCCATAATCTAATCACCTCTAACCAGGTCCCGCCTCCAATTTGACATGAGATTTGGTTGGGGACACAAACCCAAACCATATCATTCCATCCCTGGACCCTCCCAAATCTCATGACCTTCTCACATTTCAAAACCAATCATGCCTCCCCAACAGTCCCACAGAGTCTTCACTCATTCCAGCATTAACTCAAAAGTCCAAGTCCAAAGTCTAATCTGAGACAAGGCAAGCCCCTTCTGCCTATAAGCCTGTAAAATCAAACACAAGTTAATTACTTCCAAAATAAAATGAGGGTACAGGAATTGTGTAAATGCTCCCATTCCAAAAGGAAGAAAGCAGCCAAACCAAAGGGGCTACAGGCACCGTGCAAGTCTGAAATCCAGCAGGGTGGTCATTAAATCTTAAAGCTGCAAAATAATGTCCTTAGACTCCATGTCTCTCATCCACGGCATGCTGATTCAAGGGGTGGGCTCCCAAGGCCTTGGGCAGCTCTGCCACTGTGGCTTTACTGCATACAGCCCCTACATCTGCTTTCACAGGCTGGCATTGAGTACCTGAGGCTTTTCCAGGCACATGGTGCAAGCTGTCGATGGAGCTACCATTCTGGGGTCTGGAGGACAGTGGTCCTCTTCTCACAGCTCCACTGGGCAGTGTCTCAGTGGGGACTCTGTGTGGGGGCTTCAACCCCACAGTTCCCCTCCACACTACCCTAGTAGAGGTTCTCCAGGAGGGCTCCACCCCTGAAGCAGACTTCTACCTTGACATCCAGGTGTTTTCATACATCCTCTGAAATCTAGGTGGAGGTTTCCAATCCTCAACTCCTGTCTTCTGTGCACCTGCAAGCCCAACACCAGATGGAAGCCACCAAGGCTTGGGGCTTACACCCCCTGAAGCAATGGCCTGAGCTGTACCTTGGCTCCTTTTAGCCACAGCTGGAGCTGGAGTGTCTGGGATGCAGGGTGCCTTGTTCCAAGGCTACAGACAGCAACAGGGCCCTGGGCCAGGTCCACAAAACCATTTTTCCCTCCTACACCTCTGGGCCTGTAATGGGAGCTGCAGTGAAGGTCTCTGAAATGCCCTGGAAACATTTTCCCCATTGTCTTGGCTATTATCATTCAGCTCCTCTTTCCTTATGCAAATTTCCGAAGTAGGCTTGAATTTCTACCCAGAAAATGGGTTTTTCTTTTCTACCACATGGCCAGGCTGCAAATTTTCTGAACTTTTACACTCTACTTCCCTTTTAAATATAAGTTCCAGTTTCAGATAATCTCTTTGCCCATGCACATGAGCGTACACTTTTAGAAACAGCCAGGTTACATCCTGAATGCTTTGCTGCTTAGAAGTTTCTTCCACCAGATACCCTAAATCATCTCTCAAGTTCAAAGTTCCACAGATCTCTAGGGCAGGTGCAAAATGCCACCAGTCTCTTTGCTAAAACATAGCAAGAGTCAACTTTACTCCAGTTCTGAATAAGTTTCTCATTTCCATCTAAGATCACCTCAGCCTAGAATTCATTGTCCATATCACTATCAGCATTTTGGTCAAAACCATTCAACAAGTCTCTAGGAAGTTCAACACTTTCCCACATCTTCCTGTCTTATTCTGAGTCCTCCAAACTGTTCCAACCTTTGAGCATCACCCAGTTACAAAAGTTGCTTCCACATTTTCAGCTATCTTTATAAGAGTGCCCCATTCCCCCAGTATCAAATTTCTGTATTAGTCTGTTCTTATGCTGCTATAAACAACTACTTGAGACTGGGTAATTTATGAAGAAAAGAGGTATAATTGACTGACAGTTCACAGGATGCACAGGAAGCATGGCTAGGAGGCCTCAGGAAACTTACACTCATGATGGAAGGTGAAAGGGAAGCAAGCGCATCATACTATGGTGAAGCAGAAGAGAAAGAGAGCAAGGGGGAAGTGCCACACACTTTAAGCCATCAGATCTTGTGAGAATTCACTCACTATCATAAGAACACCAAGGGAAATTCCACCCCCATGATTCATTCACCTCCCACCAGATCCCTCCTCCAATTCAATATGAGATTTGGGCAGGGACACAAATCTAAACCATATCGCACTGACATGAGAAGGTTTGTGAGACTGCAATGAATAGAAACAAAGATGCCTTGATTAATAGGTAATGTCTGCCATGACCCAGGGAGAAGGGAATGGCAATACCCAAGCATTGTAGAGTGATCAACTATGAGCACCTATAGTTATGTTAACATCTGAATATTTCCTATATAATGAGCCAACTTAAAAATGCAGCTTTAGCAATCAGTAGTTTATTAGAAATAACAATGAGACCTTAATATAGAATCAGGTTGAAGCAATCCATGATAATTACAAATAGTCTATTTATTGTCATTGATCACATCATAATTATTGATAATGGTTTTTAAGAACATTTTTTAGTTTATTAAAAGTACTTTATTATGGCCACATGTAAGGAGGAAATCTCTAAGTAGAAATTGGAAAAGAGGGCAACCATGATCTAAAATTTCCATCTTGGTGACATAAAAATTATTCCAGGCCAGGTATAGTGGCTCACACCTGTAATTCCAGCACTTTGGGAGGCTGAGGCAGGCATACCACCTGAGGTCAGAAGCTCAAGACCAGCCTGATCAACATGGCAAAACTCCATCTCTACTAAAAATCCAAAAATTAGCTGGGCATGGTGGCATGCACCTGCAGTCCCAGCTACTCGGGAGGCTGAGGCAGGGGAATTGTTTGAACCCAGGAGGTGGATGTTACTGTGAGCCGGCATCGTGCCATTGCTTTCCAGCTTGGGTGACAGGGCAAAACTGTCTCAAGAGAAAAAAGAAAAAAAAAAACCTAGTGCTACATTTATGTCCTATAATGGTTTTGCATTGTTTTGTATGCTTTAGATTAGAATTCTTAAAGATTTATTGGGTGTATGAATGTGTCTGTCTCTTCAAAAACTGTATCAAAGTCCTTTAAAGAGAGAGATCTTGTGTTGTTCCTTTTAGTGTTTTTCCCACAATACCTTCCTGCAGTCTTCTGATCACAATAGCGCTGGAATATTTGTTAAACATAAATTAGTAGCAAAAGGATAATAACTACCAATTCCTAGGTGTCTATTGTGTCCAAGTTTGCAAATATAGTAACAACTTTGCATGATATGTACTTTCATCTCCCATTGTACATTCAAAGAAACTCTTGTTCTGAGATTCAAAGCTGAAAAATACTAAGTACTGAAGTTTTATTCAAACCCAGCTGTCTCACTCTAAACATCTTTCTCCAACCAAAATGTCTCTTCTAAAAATCAGTTACTCTATAAAATACAGTATATATTATTTTATACATAAAATTATAAAGATAAATCTATATTTTATATATCAATATAAACATAGTCACTGAGTTTGAGTACCTACATTAGTAAATCTACATTCATTCATAATTATCTGTGGGTTGAAGCAATTCTGTCACTCATTTACCTTCAGTTTCCTTCTATGGAAATGGGACCACTTTAAGGAATAATTCTATGTGTCTTCCCAATCAATGGAAATGGTTCTGGAGCTGATTTTTTTTCCCTAATATTGTCAATTAACCAATGCTCAAAGCTGGCTAGCCCTAGGTTTTTCTGAAACAAACAGAAGGGATAGATTTGCAGCCAACAGAACACTTTGCTCCAAGAACTTTACCTAAATGCAATCAAAAAACATTCAAGACAAATTATTCACCAGTCTAGAATTTTCTCTGGCAACAATTTGTCATGTTCAACTCTATGCATGGCCCAATGTAGCATTCAACAAACATTTGATTCCAAAGAAATAAAAAACAGTAGAGTATATTTTCTCCTCTCTTTACTGAAAAGGCTTGCTTGTAGTAAGACTTGTTATAGTGGAACTGCATCTAATAAATAAAGGAAAAAATTGAAAATAATGTCCAGAAATAGTTATGCAGAAACACTAAGTAAATCAGAGTATATTAGATAGAATTTAATTCCTCATTTTCCTCCATTTCTAGTCTACTTTTTGGTAAACAGCATACACCTTCAGATTGATTGTGTCTCTCATCCAATTCCACACTTACCAGTTGAAGAATATTGTCACCTTTTGGCCAAGACTACTTTCCATCACAGACAGCTAAGCCAGATTACAAATTGTTTCTTCCACAGGAATATATTCAGCTTTATTACACCTCTTCCCAAATAATCTAACCTTTAAAATGTTATACCAAGAAAAAATTCTAAAACTCAAAAGGCTAAGATACATGGATCTCCCAAGAACTCCCAGGCTCTAACAAATGCATAATCCCAATTGACAAAAAATATCCTCTCCGAAATATGGCAAGATAAAGAAGTGTACACATTTGCCCAGTGGGCCATTTGAAGGAATATTCTCCTGGCCTTTTGGGGGACTGAGTGTCTAAATGGCAAACTGATTCCCAAAACAACTGGCTATCTGACCATAAGGCATATGCATTAAAACACACCTCTATGCGAAAGTGCAAGGGACCTAAATGTTTAGAAACCTAAAAATCAAAACATATAAGTTTAAAATAAACATAAAATCCAATAAATGCACAGTCATAATATATTACCAAATTTTTTATACCAGAATCTACCTAGTCTGCCTAGGAAAAATGATGTTATTTCATAACAGAGAGAAGCAATAATGATGGATATATCTTGGTAACACAGATAATGGATTTTATATTCATAAGATACAAGACTTGGCATTTAAAAGTCCAAAGGAAAAAGAGATTATGACCTACTTTTTTCATTATTGATAATGATGCTCATTTCTGAAAATCTTTCAAATGATATATTGTTATAGCTACAGGAGTATAGCAAAAAACCTACTTAAGCATTCTAGAGATGATTACTTGGAGTTAGTCAATTTTGGCATGAATCATTCTCCCTCATTTATATTCTTGATTTCTCAAAAACAGCTCATACTGCTGATAGCACCATCCTCTCTGAATATTTTCAGGGACTATCATATTCTACTTCGGAAATAGTTGGAATAAATATCACTCTCAGCATTTTCATTTCACTTCCACTACATATCATTCTCCAAACTATGCTGGTGGCTACAAATGTGTGACTTGATCAACTTATTCCTTTATTCACTAATGGGTTTTTTATTAAAGTCATATAAGGTGCTTCATGAAATGATTCCCTTAGAAATATCCCCAGCATACCTATTACTGTCTATTAATAGAAATGCCTAAATAACTACTTAGTACCACATAGATGTTCATAGCAGAGAAAGGCAATCGCTGCTATTAACATGTCTTCTGCTTTCTAGAAAATGCATTGGTACTTCAAAGAAAATTTAATGGAGATGTTTTATATAGAAAAAGCAATCAAGTTATTAAAGGACCAGGTGTCATTTTCTAAGCACATAGTCATAATATTATAAATTAAAGTACAAAAATTAGTCACCTATCTCAATTGCCTAGCGTCTAGTCACTGGCAAATTAAGCTGATGAAGCCACGATGTAAGTTTTTGTGCCTCCAGGCTTCACTGTCCCTAATTTATTCCTCTCTCTCTCTCACTACAATTACTTATTTTCCTGAATATATCAGCCTGACCATGTCACTCTTGCTTTATACAATTCAATGATCCCAGATGCCTACTAGATAAACTCCAATCCTTTAGTTAATGCCTCTCCAGAAGCTCTTTAGCCTCTCCTCTCTTATCCTTTAGCCTATCCTTTCTTATCTGAGGCAAACTCAAGCCAAGATCCCGTCCTGTCCAGACCCGGGTTTTCTTTTGGCCTCATTTCCTGCTACTGCACCGCACACCTCATGTATGGAGTCCTCCAGGCGCACATTTTTTCACATGTTCACTCATTTAGTCACTCATGCTGCTTGTTATACATGCATTGCTTGTTATACATGCAATGTTCTCCTTCCTTTCTTCCCCAGTGTATTTCACCCCAAGACCCAGTCGAATGTCACTTCCATTCTTGGAAGATCTCACTGATGCCTCCACGTTGGTTGGTATTTCCATTGTGCTCAGTAGATACCTTTACCATAGAACTTATTACATTATATACTTGTTAACTGTATATTGGCATATCTATTTCCCCCAGTTGAGTGTGAACTCCATGAGAATATGGCTCATGTCTTAATCTTTATATTTTAAGTCCTTACCAAATCATAAGACCCACTGTAAACACACAGTCACTTTTGGCTGATTAAGTGAATAAAGTATGAATCCCAGAATATTTGACAGCAATATATTACACTAATACCTCCCTGCCATTTATCTTCCAAATACATGTATCATTCTGCTGCAAAAAGCCATAGGAAAGAAGGTAGTCTAGCCCCTGCCTCTGGACATGTAGTCCAAAATGTATTTCCCACTTTTAGGTTTGTATTGTCAGTTTCATATGGAAGAATAGAACCGTACAACCTTTAAAGCACAACAAACTTACTTAGAAAAAAAAAAAGAAAATATTTGTAAATTGTCATAAATTCTTAGTATACAATTAAATATATTTTAAACCATTAAATCAGTTTGAATGCCTGCTACATGAGTACAATAAAAGTTTCTTAAATAAGTAAATTTATAAATGAATACAATTATTAATAAATATAAAAATAATACTTTAAGATGTATATTAAAAGGCACTTATACATTGTTTGTTACTATACCTAAGAAAGTTGAATTATTAAATGAACTTTTGAGATTGATATTTAGAAGTAGTTGAGAGTGGACCATAATTTTCTGATAAATTCCTATTTGTTCTGGCTTAGAATTGTTATTAGAATGGAAAATGAGTAAGCACTAGTAGAGCACTCTCAAAATAATACTGGAAGAGCAATTCAAAGCAAAACTCTGAGTCTAAAAAAACACCAAGGGAAAAAGAATTAAAGAAACAAAACTAATCATACCATTTATATGACCTAACCTTTCTTCTTTTTTAATGCTTTTGAGAATCACAGTAAAAAAGTCATTAATATCCATGGGCAAAAGTATAAAATACATATCATTACAAATATTGTCACAAATCTAAAATTTGAAGATGTTGATAGAATTCCAGCAATATATAGTACAATGCAATAGATCTTTTCAAAAAAGTTAGTGCTTTGAAATATTCAAAAAAAAGTTTTTTCAACTAAATACTTTGCTAAGCTAACCAAGTGTTAATTGATTCTCTAGCAAATTAAGGGAGCTAATGCCTGAAAACAACTCTTCCATACTGTGTTTGGTAGTAATTAGTGTTATTCATCAAGTGTCCCAGCTGTCTTCTTCCTAGGCAGATGGTAGGATAGTACTTCCTGCCCCCCTGTGAAAATATGGAGCATGTGACTAATTCTAGCCAGTGATTTATAACTGGATATAACCACACAATTCTTTGCCAAAGTGAGACCCTCTCAGAGCTCTTTTTGCTCTCTTGCACTTACCATGAAAATGTTTGAGATGGTGGCGGCTGTCAGCCTGGGTTCCAGAGTAATTGTGATCAGTCCAATTCATCCATACCCAAGATGAATGCGTCATATGAGCAAGAAGAAAACCTATAGTGTTTTAAACCTCTGAGAGTTTGGAGTTGTTTGTTATAGCATCATAGCCAGCTTATCCTGACTTATACACCCTGAAAAAGTACGGTGTTTCTCAGGTAAAATTAAATGAGATATTTTGATACATTCTATTTTCTACAAACTATTAGATCAAAGCAACAAAAAGAGCAATGCTGTGTCAAAATGTGGTTATGAATATTTTAATATAATTATCTCCTTTACGTGGAAGTTTAAAGATGCTTTGAATTAAGAAAAGTCCTTTAATGAAATAAAAATATAGGTTGTGTCATAATTACATGACAATATGACTCACTAGATGAAGCATTCCTTCAAATGGTCAGTTTACTCTGGTACTCTAAAAATACAAGAGTTAATAAAACATAAGTTACAAACTGCATTTTTAAAATGCATTTACATTGTAATGTGAGGTGTACCCACACTGTCACTAAAATGCTAGAAAACACCAAATTTGTGTTTATTCTGGTCCATTACAACAATTCACAAGGAAATGCAACTTAGGAGTTTAATCTTTCTAAATTTCTCTATCTCATCAAAGAGAACTCTATGATGACAAGCAATTCTCCCAATAAGAATAACTTCCCATTCCTCTAAGATCTTGCTTTAAACAATGAGTGAATAAAAAAAAAAATTATAGTCAACCCAGTAGGAGGGAACACAACTTTCTCACTGGAGGAAGGGACCCCAAGGCCAGGGACTGTGTGTGCCTTGTTCACAGGCCTGTTCTGCATGACACAGCACAATGCCTGACATACAGAGAAGACATTCAATAAGCATCTGTGGAATACATTAATAAATACATGAGCTTTGGCAATAGAGAAAGAAAAGAAACCCTTAGGTATTCTGATCTGAAAGATACTCTCATTAGAGTTAATCTAGTCCAATCCTCTTTTTAACAAATGGGTAAATGGAGCCACAAGCAGAAGAATCCATACATTGAGTTAACATAAGAGCTGGCATTAGAACTCAATCCCAGCTGGTCTGAGTATTGGTTTCTCGGTCCATAGTCTTTCTATTATGTCATTCTATTTATTAGCAAGCACAGATTAGAGACCTCCAGACAAGCGCATTTTCTAGCTCAATCAAGTATGCATTTTTTTTCTTTTTTTAAATTATACTTTAAGTTCTGGGATACATGTTCAGAACATGCAGGTTTCTTACATAGGTATACACATGCCATGGTGGTTTGTTGCACCCATCAACCCATCATCTACATTAGTATTTCTCCTAATGTTATCTCTCCCCTAGCCCCTCACCCCTCGAAAGGCCCTAGTGTGTGATGTTCCCCTCCCTGTGTCCATGTGTTTTCATCGTTCAACTCCCACTTATGAGTGAGAACATGCAGTGTTTGGTTTTCTGTTCCTGTGTTAGTTTGCTGAGAATGATGGTTTCCAGCTTCATCCATGTTCCTGCAAAGGACATGAACTCATCCTTTTTTATGGTTGCATAGTATTCCATGGTGTATATGAGCCACATTTTCTTTATCCAATCTATCATTGATGGGCATTTGGGTTGGTTCCAAGTCTTTGCTATGGTGAACAGTGCTGCAATAAACATACGTGTGCATGTGTCTTTACAGTAGAATGATTTATAATCCTTTGGGTATTGCTGGTTCAGATGGTATTTCTAGTTCTAGATCCTTGAGGAATTGCTACACTGTCTTCCACAATGGTTGAACTAATTTACACTCCCACCAACAGTGTAAAAGCATTCCTATTTCTCCACAACCTCTCCAGCATCTTGCTGTTTCCTGACTTTTTAATGATTGCCATTCTAACTGATGTGAGATAGTATCTCACTGTGGTTTTGATTTGCATTGCTCTAATGACCAGTGATGATGAGCTCTTTTTCATATGTGTGTTGGCTGTATAAATGTCTTCTTTTGAGAAGTGTCTGTTCATATCCTTCACCTACTTTTTGATGGGGTTGTTTTTTTCTTGTAAATTTGTTTAAGTTCTTTGTAGATTCTGGATATTAGCCTTTTGTCGGATGGATAGATTGCAAAAATTTTCTCCCATTCTGTAGGTTGCCTGTTCACACTGATGATAGTTTCTTTTGCTGTGCAGAAGCTCTTTAGTTTAATTAGATCCCATTTGTCAATTTTGGCTTTTGTTGCTATTGCTTTTGGTGTTTTAGTCTTGAAGTCTTTGCCCATGTCTATGTCCTGAATGGTATTGCCTAGGTTTTCTTCTAGGGTTTTTATGGTTTTAGATCTTACGTTTAAGTCTTCAATCCATCTTGAGTTAATTTTTGTATAAGGTTTAAGGAAGGGATCCAGTTTCAGCTTTCTCCATATGGCTAGCCTGTTTTCCCAACACCATTTATTAAATAGGGAATCCTTTCCCCATCGTTTGTTTTTGTCAGATTTGTCAAAGATCGGATTATGGCATTATTTCTGAGGCCTCTGTTCTGTTCCATTGGTCTATACATCTGTTTTGGTACCAGTATCATGCTGTTTTGGTTACTGTAACCTTGTAGTATAGTTTGAAGTCAGCTAGTGTAATGCCTCCAGCTTTGTTCTTTTTGCTTAGGATTGTCTTGGCTATACGAGCTCTTTTTTGGTTCCATATAAAATTTAAAGTAATTTTTTCTAATTCTGTGAGGAAAGTCAGTGGTAGCTTGATGGGAATAGCATTGAATCTGTAAATTACTTTGGTCAGTATGGCCATTTTCATGATATTGATTCTTCTATCTGTGAGGACGGAATGTTTTTCCTTTTGTTTTTGTCCCCTCTTATTTCCTTGAGCAGTGGTTTATAATTCTCCTTGAAGAGGTCCTTCACGTACCTTGTAAGTTGTATTCTTATGTATTTTATTCTCTTTGTAGCAATTGTGAATGGGAGTTCACTCATGATTTGGCTCTCTGTTTGTCTATTATTGGTGTATAGGAATGCTTGTGATTTTTGCACATTGATTTTATATCCTGAGACTTTGCTGAAGTTGCTTATCAGCTTAAGGAGATTTTGGCCTGAGATGATGGGGTTTTCTAAATATACAATCATGTCATCTGCAGATAGAGACAATTTGACTTCCTCTCTTCCTATTTGAATACTCTTTATTTCTTTCTCTTGCCTGATTGCCCTGGCCAGAACTTCCAATACTATGTTGAATAAGAGTAGTGAGAGAGGGCATCCTTTTCTTGTGCTGGTTTTAAAAGGGAATGCTTGTAGCTTTTACCTATTCAGTATGATACTGGATGTGGGTTTGTCATAAATAGCTTTCATTATTTTGAGATACGTTCCATCAATACGCAGTTTACTGAGAGCTTTTAGCATGAAGGGGTGTTGAATTTTGTCGCAGGCCTTTTCTGCATCTATTGAGATAATCATATGATTTTTGTCGTTGGTTCTGTTTATTCAACAGTCTTAAAGAAAAATATGCATGTTTTTGTTGAGTGCCAATAATACGTTAGGCACTGTGCTAAGCACTAGTGGTAAAAGTTGAATAAAATGTAATTTTTGTTTTACCTTGATCTATTAATTGGAAACCCTCCTGGTTGATAATATTTACATGCCAGTTTGGGTTTGTTCCCATCAGATAAGCTGTTAAGAAATGTTAAGTCTTGGATTTCTGGGAAATAAGGGCATTCATTTTATGAAAAAAAAAAACTCACAAGATTCCTGGAACTGTTCACCACTGTTTAATATTTAAACCTATGAAAGTGTCTAATGTGGATCGCTTCATATAAAATGTACTTAATTTTTATTCTGAGGATGCTATCTTTCTGTACTGGGTACTTTGACAACAATATGTGCTTTGTAACCCTTTGAGAATAGGATCCTGCACCAATTTCACTGAAGTTTGTAACCACAGACTATGCAAAGCTGAATTCTAATTAATCGTACAGTAAAAGCTTTGTTCTCCTTTTCCTTGGGGGCGGGGGTGAAATGCCTTAACTCTTTAAGCAGGCATCAATTCATGTTACCCAAGGTGTTTTCACTCCTCTAGGTTACCCCTACTCACCTTTCTAAAACCTGTCCCTAAATAAAAGGGCAGGAATGTAATGAATTACAGGTCCCTACACCGTACATTTGGCACATATATATGTCTCATTTTAGTTAATTGTGTAAGATTCTATCCCCTTCAAAACTCAGTACACTCATGAGAATAAGTTCTCCTGTAACTAAAATAGCCAAGCATGCTTCGACAGTAAAAACAACACAATGAAAAATGCAAATAGGCAAATAGAGCAATATGACTTAATCACTCTCCCCAGATATATCCACTGGGTATAACCACTGTTAAATTACTATATTTTTCTAGTCCTATATGTAATACACACACACACACATGCACATACACAATATGCAAAAATTGTTATTATAGTGTTTTGTAGCTGAATTCACCACTTAGCAATATATTCTGAATATCTTTTCACAGCAGCAAATATTCTTCTACAACATGGTTTTAAATGGTCAGATAGCAGTTCACTACCTGTCCAAATTAAATCATGCTCACTTATTGGAGATGTAGAATTGTTATTCTTTTTCAAAATTTAAATAATGCTCTAGAAAGCATCTCTATATATTCCACTTTATGAACATCTATTACTTAGACTCATGTCGTCATCATTTTACATTAGCCAGGACATTAATGGACACATTGTAAACACACAGAATTTTGTGGTGAATTGATTTTCACACTATGGTTTATAAAAGTTAATTTCTCTTGCTATAACCAAAAATACCAGAATCCATGAATCTTGACCTTCTTGATACTAATGCATGCTTACTGAAAGCTGAGACTTAGAGTCTTCAATTACAAGTGTGATATCATAGCTGACTTTTTATGGTACTTTGCAATAAGTTGCCTTGGAAACCTTTTAATTGTTTAACCATTTTATTGCTTGGCATGTAACCTGGGAAGACTTTTGTAAATAAACAACTTTAAAAGACAGTATTAGTACAAGCGTAGAATTCTCATTTCACCTGATTCTCTTTCACGCGAGAACTGCTAGAGAAGAAAGTATATGTGTGTGTCAGCTCACCCATGTGCCTGACTTGGAATAAATTTTTTTCTCAGTGTAAGTGTTATATCAATCATTTAACAATAATAGATTCAGAAAGTTCAGAGGAAATATTTTTTATTCTTATCACTTCTCAGAAACAGGGAAAATAATTGCTTTTAGGAAAGCTGACAGAAACCAAATTCTTCTGATAATTTACCAGTTTCTGCAAATGTATAAAGATTTTTACATACAAGCATAAATAGGGATAAAAGAGAGGAAAATGTAAAGAAAAACCTGGATTCCAGGTAAAAAGGTATTTGTACAGTCCAAGCTCAGCTAATTAGTTTGGGTAACCAGTTTATTTCTAAAACAGGATGGATGATTCTGCTTTTTGGAAGGCAATGATTGTGTTATTTGAAGAAGGAAGAATGAGTGTGACAGGGCTCGCCTCAGGCCAATGTGAACACACTAAGGAGAGGCACCGATCAAGCAGTTAGCACCCATGTGGCTAAAGAGTCAGAGCATCCCATAACTGAGTTAATAAACTTCATTTTCTGCTCAAGGAAGCCTAGAACTTGACAGGGGATGATAAGCTGACGACAATCACATCTAGGTAAAAATGTCAGAACCCAGGTCTCAAAATCCTCTGAGAAGCTGGTGTTTGCTGCTGTCACAAAGTTACTTTCCCACTGCTGACAGGCAAATTGTAAATCACAGCTGGCCAACCTTGCTGCAGGGGTGCAATGAGGGACACCTCAAGCATTAATGCAGTAGGCATTTACTGACAGCTGCGACAATCTCCTCGCTGTGCTGGGCATGCTGGGGAGGAAAGGGAAGTTTAAAATAGTCTCTCTCTTCAAGGAGCTGGAGGGCAGGCTTGTAGGCAGGCCTCCCACTGCCTGCAGTGGCAGGGCCAAACGCACTACTGTTCTAATCAGTGCTTTTGGAGTTGCAAGGTTCAAATAAACTCACAAAACCCAAGTAAAAATAAAGGTGGGGGCAGGGGGTTAGTATAGAAGGAGAGTACTTTAAGTAGGGCAGTATGCATCCAGTGGTGTACAGGAGCTGACTTGTCGCAGCTTGAGAAAGGTGATTATTAAATTTTCAGGAATTTTTCAAGCCAGTTGGTAGCTGGAAATCAGCTATGGTGAGAGTATTTACAACATGGAAATCGACAAACACTACCAATCAAATTCTGGCTTGTTGTTGCTGTTGTTTCCTGGGGACCCAGTTGTTAAATACTTCCTAGCCCACCACCGCATACAACCCAGTTTTCCCAATGATTTGGAGGTTTTCGCCTGTAATTATTAATAGCAGCCACTTTCACTTTCAAAAGAGTGCCATTTAGGATCTAAATTACATGGCCCCCTTAATTTTGGGATAGAAAGATCTCTGGGATCTAGGACAGGACATAGACCTGCCTTGTGAGGCCTAAAGAACTGGAAATGCAACAGAAACTGAGGATCTGCTGGTCTCCATTTCTCTCTGAGGTTTCATAATATTCCATCTTTGCTTCTCTCTGTACTTGTTCCATTTTTCTGTTTCTGTAGATAGCTTCCTAATCAGCTTTCCCATGGCCCAATGACCTCTTGAGCCACCCAAATTTGGATAATCTCCCTATCCCAGGGCCCTTCATGGACTAGCAACAGTTTCTGCATCCTTGCTTCAACGTTTTGAAAGTCAGAATCTGATTCAGTCACCTCAGCTGCTTGAGTCAAGCCACACACATCCTATGTCCCTAGTAAAACAGTGGATTCTGCTACCCGTGGGTCAGAGTTCCACCTCTGTCCAATCAGCCATGGCTGGGAGGTGTCTTATGTTACAGTAGCAGACCCTGCCTGGCAAAGTAGCACCTGAGCATGTCTGCAGATGGTCCCCAACTTACAGTGGTTCAACTGACCCCTTTTTGACCTTAGGAAGTTGTGAAAGGGATGCACATTCTGTAGAAACCTTACTTTGAGTACCCATAGAATTATTCTGTTTTTCACTTCAGTGCAGTATTCAATCAATTACATGAGATATTCAATACTTTATTATAAAATAGGCTTTGTGGTAGACGATTTTGCCCAACCGTAGGCTAAAGTAAATGTTCTAAGCACATGTAAGGTAAGCGGGCTAAGCTATGATGTTCTGTGGGTTACGTATATTAAGAGCGTTTTCGACTAACAATATTTTCAACTTATAATGGGTTTATCAGGTTGTAATCTCATTATAAGTGGAGAAGCATCTGTGTTAAATCGCACGCTACAGGCTCTTCAGCCGCACTTAACTGTTTGTTTTTTACTGCATATGTACCCCATGCTCTTCCAAGCCTTCATGCCTTTGTTTCTCGCAGGAGATTCTCTCTCCACTCCCAATCCATCTTCTCCTTCCTTAAGGAACTGATCCTCCGTGGCATAACATGACACCTTCCCTAAGTAACTTCGTGACACCTTCCCTAGGTACCTTTCATAAGCCCTCTGACATTACTATGCATTTTTCACTCATCTGTCTTCCCATTGAGTTATTATGTACCCTGCACTTGAAATAAGACAAACCATTGCCTCATCAACTTATTGAATATGCTACCTTAGGAAAGCTATTTAGAGTCTCTGTATAATAGTGGATAATTATATTTATTTGGGAGGGTTGTAAGGACAAATATAGCACATGGCAAGTACTCAAAAAGTACTAATTATTATCTTTATTCTTATTATGAACACCTATAAAAGAGGAGCTATAAAATTATAATATTATAATAGATATCGTCTCTCAAAGAGACAATGGATTACATGGAAAACCCAATAATTTGTATGGTTTACCATAGCTTTCCTGCCGTTTTGCAAACATACCAGGCACACATCCTCATTTCAAGGCCTTTGACTTTTTGTTCTCTCTGCCAATAACTCAGTTTTTCTAGACAGATGTATGGCCGGTTTCTTTCTTTCATTCAAGTCTTTGCTCAGTTTTTTCCCTCTTCAAAGAAGGCTTTTGGATAATTCCATCTGAAGTAGCAAGGCTCCACCATTCTCTAGCCATTTGCCTAGACTTTATTTTTCTCTATATTATTATGAAACATCCTACCTATGTGTGATCCACATATGTCACCTCTACAAATACAAGCTCCACGGGCAAAGGTTTCATCTGTTTTGTTTATTATCCAATCTCCAGTGCCTAAAACAGTGTACATTTAGGTCCCTAATAATTTTTTTAATGAATAAATGTTTGGACTTACTAGGAGTCCAAAAATGTTTTTTATTGATTTGAACTAAGTTGATACATGCAAAAGTATATGCCATGTATCCAGTGGAAGTTGAGTTCAGAGAGAGGAGCCATTATAATGATTTTATATATTTACAAATCTTTATAGTTTATAAAGCATGTTCACAAGCTTCTTTCTGTTTACTCCTAAACTTCAAGCTTTCTAGAGACACCCAGTGGCCTCAAAAGACACTGCTCAAAATTGCAAATGTCTCTAAGTTAGAAATTGGTGCCCTTGACACAACATAGGATAGCATTTAAAAATATGGCCATTATTTTTGAATGTGTATGTTTGAAAAATATATTTTTATATATATTTTTAGCCTGGAGAAATTGATATTAGTCTTATGTTTCTTTCACAGATGATGAATCTGAGGCTCAGGGAGTCTGCCTAAAGTCATGACCTAAAAAATGCAAAGCTCAGTCTAACATTCAAGGCTGTCTGACTCCTAAAGTGATGTTAAACCCAAAAGATACATTCCTTGGCCAAGAATAAAAAACTTTCAACCTCAGCAATCACAGACAATCTATTTCAGCAATCTCTTCTTGCCTAACTTTCTCTTTCTCAAAAGTTAATATAGAATGCTATCTTCCATATCCACCACCGACAGATAATGGAGATGGTGATCTATCATTCTTGCTAGTGCCTTGGGCTTCTCGGAACTGTGTTCTGTGAATTTACTGTGCTGACACACAAAAGCAAATACTTCCTTCTCAGTCACTGATGCACTGATACAGTGAAACAACAACTCTAAAAGGAACTTCTGGAATCTCCCCCGCAGTTCCCCTGCTGAGAAAAAGATTCTCAGGCACAGGCATTAAACAATTGCTCAGACATAAAGAGCTAAAAATAGCAAATGCAATAATAAAATGTAGACTTTACAAAGCATTTTGTATTTTGTTAAGATAGCCTAGACCAAATCAAATATGTGAGCCAGGCACGTGGCTCATGCCTATAATCCCTGCATTTTAGGAGGCTCAGGAGGAAGAGAATTGCTTGAGCCCAGGAGTTTGAGACCAGCCTAAACAACACAAAAAGACCTCGTCTCTACCAAAATAATAATAATCATATATGTGAAATAGACGTGGTAAGGGATAAAGGAACTCAACTATCAAAATTACTTTTTTACTGAATCGTTGAATTCAACCTGTTTTACTGTTGATGGTGAGGCAGTGTGCAGTAGTGAGAAAGCCTGGGGATTTATTAATCAGCACCCTCTTCTGACCCTCATGAACTAAGGGGTGAGTTAGCCAACCCAAGCTTCTGCCTCCTCATCTGTAAAAATGGGGGTAATAATATCTACTTTACAGGACGATTTTATAAAGATAAATCTAAGTAGAGCAAATAAAGAATCTAAGCTATAATGAGTAGCCAGTAATGGTACTTAATATTAATGTTAATATTATTTTTGCACTCTCACCTCCCATCTCCAAATGAGTTAATTGACATGGACCTGGTGGTGTAGTCAGCAGCAGTTTTAATCTTTCACATCCGACAGGAAGCTCATGGACTTTGTGGGTTCTTTATCCTTTATGTCAAAATAGTACCCTACCTATTTCTCAGTAATATCATTGAAAAGCCCATTTTAAAAAATTCAGATTTCTAGAAAATTACCGTACATACACACTATCAAACACAATAGTACCTAGTCTTCTCAGAATGAGGTGATTGTTACAGAATCAGAAACAATGAAGCAAATATAAAACATGTATAAATGCTAATCAGAGAGCATTGTTTTCAAAACTAAATTTCAATGAATGTCATGTAAGTGAAAAATAGACAAGGTCCACATTTATGCAATCCTCAACTGATTATCCATTTGAAAGAGATGTGCTGTATATTTAAACCTACACAAGGCACAGCGGTGTTAGCCTACAGGAAATTAACAGTGCAGCAATGCTGCCCTCTTGTGTTGGAAAATAAAACAAAAGAAACTATTTTATTTCTGCATCTGGGAAGCACAGAACACACTCAAATTTAAATGATTAAATACCTTCTGTAATACTTTTCTGATATGCAGTTACAAACATTTGTTTCAAAAGAAGTTTTAAATATAACTATATAAGTCATAACTACAGATACGAAACTGCAGATTACTGCAGATATATAACTGCAAATAAAACAGGTTAAAAAGATAAGGTAACACTACGGTATTTTGCGTGTGTGTATGTGTGTGCGCACGTGTGTGTGTACGTGTGTGTGTGTGTGTGTGTATCACATTATACCAATATACTAAAAAACTTAGTCAAAATGGACACATTATTAGAAAAACATAACATTAAAACAGTATCAAGAATAAAGAGTAGGCTTAAAATAGATTAAAAACGTTGAATCACAGTTTTAAAAAATCTTCCCATTAAGAAAATATCAGACCCAGATATTGTATAGGTGAATCCTACCACATTATTTATAAATTTTAAACTCTTCCCTAAAAGATAAAAAGAAGGCACAATCTTCAAGTCACTCTAAGAGCCTAGCATATCATTGATACTTTTTAAAATACCACAATGTGGGAAAAAAATATCAGTCAACTTCACTTATGAAACTAGATGCAAAAAAATTAAATAAAATATAGGCAAACTTTCCAAATATAAATTTAAAAGGATAATAATATATCTTGACCAAGTTGAGCTTATTTTAGGAAGGAAAAGGCAGTTTATCATTAGAAAATATATTATATTTATCACCATATCAATAAATTTTTTAAAAAAACATCTCAATAAGTGCAGGGAAAAATATAATTTTAAAAAAATCCAACACAAGCATATTTTTAAAAATCTTATAAAGCTAAGAATGCAAAAAGTGCCCATAACCTAATCAAATGCATCTATAAAAAGCCTACAACATACATAATCTGATTGCAATTCCCTGTACAATATGAAACAAGATGAGCATGCCTATAATAGCACTTCTTTTCAGCACTGTACTAAACACCCAATACAATTACAAGAAAAAAATTAAAGGAGTAAAGATTAGAAGGGAAGAAACACAGTGTTAATATTTGCAGAAAATGGATTTTTATGTAAAACATAAAAGATTCTCAAGACAAGTTATTAGCGTAATAATCAATAACAAACAGCTGGTTGTAATGTCAAAATATAAAATCTAATTTTATTTCCATGATCAGCCACAAATTGAAAATATATATTTTTAAAATACACTAGTTACAATAGTAGCAAAAGTGAAGTAATGTAACAAAGAGGAGCAAGACCTAAGAATAATAATTATAAATATTTTCTAAAGACTTTGACAGACCTAAATAAATCAAGAAATACAGAATGTTAATAGATAGGAAGACACAATACCAAAAAAAAATGCCAATTTCCAGAAATGGCTTTCTAAATTCAATACAATTACAATGAAAGTTATAACAGGTTTTCATAAAATTTAACCAGTGATTTTAAAATTTACATGATGAGTACAGGAGCAGGAAGAACTCACCATTTCTGAAGAGTGACAGAGTAGGAGAAAATGCCTTACTGATATAAATTACTAATTAGGCTCAGGGACAGACACACAGGCCAAACAAATCAGAATAGAGAGCCCAGAATCAGACCCCTGCATAAAAGATAGCTTGCTGTGTAACAGACATGGCATTGGAAATTATTGAGAGAAAGATCAGTCGATGAATGGTTTGCGAACCTTAAAACTTTTAGAGAAAATATAGGAAAAGATATTTATAAAGTTGGGGTGGGAAAGGATTTTTTAAGCACAAAGCATTGACCATATAAAATAAAAGGCTGATGAAATTCAACTACATCAAAATGAAGAATGTTATCCATCAAGAAGCACCAGAAAGAGGGTAAAAAAACAAGCCAGCCTGAGACAAAATATTAGTATTTACATAAATGTAAAAATGCCTGCAAATCAGTAATAAAGAAAAACAAAAGAGAACAAAAAAGCTAAACAGAGATGTCACAGAAAATAAAAAATAAAGAGCAAATAAATATCTGAAAATTGTTCAGTCTTCAGTAAAGTCACAATGAGATACCTGTACATACCTACTAGATTGGCAAAAATTAAGTCTGACAATATCAAAGGTCAGAGAGTACACAGATAAATAGGAACCTTTATACATGGCTGGTAGGAGTATAAATTTTCAATCACTTTCAAAAATAATTTGTTGTTTCCTGGTAATGTTCAAGCTGAGCATGCCCTCTAAGACAGCAATCACACCAATGACTATCTCTTCGCCGGGTACATATGTGCAAGACTTTCTACGAAAAGAGACAGGTATACATAACATTTACAGTGATAGGAACAAAGGTGGCAGGATTATTTCAAGCTCCACCTCATTTCTCTCATTTATTATTCACGTATTTCGCGAACATTTACTGGAGGTTTGCTATGTTATTGCAAAGTCACTGGAGAAGCAAACAATAAGGAAACTCTTAAGAAACTCAAGAAACCACAATCTATATCTATACTTCTTTCTATATCTACATCTAAAACAGTATATAATAGTTGTACTGTAATACTATGTGTGTGTATGTATGTGTGCCTGCAGACATGTACGTGTGTGTTTTAAATAAATTGGACTTGAGAACATGGAGGAAAGACTGATTTGCTTGAAAAAGAAAATAATTGGTGGAAAGGCTTCAGAGATCGAAATCAAACTGTTAGCTAAACCAGCACCTTTTGTTTCCTGAATTAAAACAGGACCATTCACCCAAGGAACTAAAAATACTGCTCTTCAAAATGTGCTGAATTAAGACTTTCGCAAACCTTAAATATATCCCAGTAGTAAGACTGAAACTTTGGCAATTATACCAGCTCTCTCAGAGCCTCAGCATACCATTTATAGGTTACTGCTTCAGGTTAAATATCAGAGAGAATCTGCTGACAGTATAGAATGGCCCATATTTGAATAAATTGCTGAAGAAAACTGTGGAATCTTTTCAAAATTCTCTAAAAATATCCCAGCAGCTATCAATCTGGGACCTAAAGATGAATTCATGTGACTTCTGGATTTCATGTCCATACTTATTGCTTAATATGCTGAATTATAGTGGTAGCAGATTTCTCTTTTAAAATTAAGAGCTTTCTTATTATCCCATATTTCAGCTCCTAATATATTCCAGGTGCTCTCTTAGGCCTCAGAAATGCAGAAAGCAGTAAAACACAGTCCTTGTCCTCAAAGAATCAGAGGCCAGCGTGAGAACAGCATGTAACCCTATAAATGACTGAAGAGCATGTTACTGCAGAAAGTTCAAAAGGGAATTGGGGGACCTTCCCCAAGAGGTGAAATGTGAGTCAGTTTTGAGTGACAAATACAGGTAAGATGCTAGATAAACCAGAGAAAGGATAACACCCTGCTCTTGAGGAAGCAAGATGACGTACCAGAATGAACTCAATGTGAAGTAGACATGGGCTCGAATCCCAAATATGTTACCCATGCAAATTTGGGCGACTTGCTTCAGTTTTTCACTTGCGTGAGTGTCAGTGTGCACACATGTGCCACTTGGTGCATTATGCTGTTGTAGTGAGTTCTATTACTATTTCTATGCTCTTGTTGTTGTTTTTCCAATAAGAGGAGAAAGACACATTTCTATGGGTAGAGAATGCAAAATCCCATAAAAGGGTTCCCTCAGAACTGCACTTGACTTTAGTGGATGTAGTATAAACTGTCCACGCCCTAGGGAGACACTTTTCTACATCTCTCTTCCCAGTCCTCAGAACAAAAGGTCTTTATGTGTCAGTGCCTGAAGGTTTACGGGACTGTGCTGAAACTAACATCCGAGATGGATGGAAGGACAGGGCTTCAGGGTACAGGGAAGGATTTTGGTAAAAGAAAAGACAAAATATTTACTCAATTCTGCCCTCTCTGACAGAACTAAAGCAGAAGATTCCTGTATAATAACACACCATTTTCCACAAGTGCCAAGCATCTGTTTTCTTATGTCTCTGTGTTCTTGTTTGCAATTCTCAAGGGAATCACAAATTGATGCAGTATGAATTGTTGCTTGCCACTTATTATATGGCAGAGCAGAAGTTTATAAAAACACTAACAATCTAGGTTTGGCTACTTCATTTTAAAAAAATACAAAGCCTTTGCAAATATTTTGAACACTTTTTTCTAAATTGAAATAAACTACATGTGAGATGCAACAATAAAATATTTAAAAATTAGAAAAAGGAAATAGAAAACATTTATATGAACACAAAGGAGACGATTCATGCACAAACAAATGAGAACCTGCAGACTGGTCATTCTTATTTAGCAATAGTATCAAATGTAGTGAGAGAACTCATCAAATTAAGCATCATACTTCTGTTTTTAAAATTTTCTTCTAATATTTCACCATTGAAAAGATTGGGGGAAGAAAAGAAACTTAAGTAAAACTCTAGGCATCTAGATATTGATTTGTAGGTGTTGAAAAGCAAAATATACATAACAGTGATCACTTGCTTAAGTTAAATACTTGGTAATTTTTTTCTGAGATCATGATAAGATCATGATGAGATCATGCATCATAGACAATTCCCTTATAATGCATGAACGTGATATATAAGTTAATAATCTATTTCTTAATCCAGTATTCTTTAAGAGTTTTAATGACAATTAGGTTGCTACTGCCTCAGTAGAACCAAGTTTCTCCAGACTGAAAATAATTCAAAAATATTAGCTAGGAACTACAGTAATTCAAGTATGGTGGCCTAGTTTGGCAATACTGTGTATAAGAAACAAGTTCTCTGAACCATATAACTCATGATTGTGCTGAAATACAGGAAAGAAAAATAAGTGTCATGAGATAAAAATAATTAATGAGGCCAGGCACAGTGGCTCACAGCTGTAATCCTAGCTTTTTGGGAGGCCAAGGCAGGTGGATCATTTGAGGTCAGGAGTTCGAGACCAGCCTGGCCAACATGGTGAAACCCCGTATCTACTAAAAATACAAAAATAAGCTGGGTGTGGTGGCATGTCTGTAATCCCAGCTACCTGGGAGGCTGAGGCAAGAGAATCACTTGAACCTGGGAGATGGAGATTGCAGTGAGCCAAGATCATGCCACTGCACTCCAGCCTAGGCAACACAGCGAGACTCCATCTTAAACAGAAAATGATAATAATAAATTGTATCTTTATTTTATTCTTTATTTTATTATTCACCCAAATATTATTGAGTCATTCAAAGACCATTTGTTATGCGAAATAATAATCAAATTCAATCACCATTGATATTTTGCCAACTTTCAGTCTTATAAAAACATATGTACACATTTTTTAAAAATTTTACTGTTATGAAGGTAGGAGGGTTATTAGTTTCTTATCACTGTAGTAACTAATTGCTGCAACTTTATGACTTAAAACAACACAAATATATTAAGGAGCAGTTCTAAAGGTCAGCAGTCTAAAATGGGCCAGCAAGGCACTCCCACTGGGGATCAAGGGAAGAATCCCTTTTCTTGCTTTTTCACAGCTTCTAGAGACTGCCCACTACCTCACTCATGGATTTGCACAACTCCAATTTTGGCTTCCTTTGTTACGTCTCCTTCTCTGACTCTCCTGCCTCCTTCTTATAAAGACCCTTGTGATTTCATCGGACTAGATTATCTAGGATCACCACCCCATCTCAAGCCCTGAACTTAATCACATCTGCAAAGTCCCTTTATCTCATAATGTAACATAGTCACAGCTTCCTGGGATTGTGTGGGCTGATATCCTGCCTACCCAGAGTATAAAACATTTTCAGCTTGCTCTGTAAATTATAAATACATATATGATGTGTGGGCCTTCCATTTGTACTCCTGCTTCAGTCCCTGTAAATGTTGGGAATGGGCCTGATGTTTCCCAAAAACAATATCCTAGGTGACGGAAGGGTCTTAAGACAGTGGAAGTTAGAATTTGGACAGTGGAAGTTAGACACAGAAGAGAATTCCTGCTTCTCTCTTGGCTTAGACCCCAAGGGCCCAAGACATGCTTAGGGTTGCCTCTAAATTCCAAGGGTAAAAAATGTTCCATGCCCGGTGGAGGTGGCCTGAGAGCTAGTCTCTGAGACCCACTGCAGATAGGGGGCTATGAAATGATGATGACTAAGCTAAATTATGATTTGTTATCATTTACTGAAAACCACCTATGAGTCAGACGTTTTGCTAAGTGCTTTCCGTTCACCATCTCACTTAATTTCCACAATAGTCTTAAAAGGTAGATATTACTATTACCATCATTTAACAGATGCAGAGCCTTCCTATCAACGTGGTTGAGTGAAGAGCAAGAGTCAAAGTGTAGTTTGCCTGACTATAAAACTGGTGGTTTTATTTTTATTTTTATTTTTATTTTTTTGAGACCAAGTTTTGCTCTTGTGACCCAGGTTGGAGTGCAATGGCATGATCTTGGCTCACTGAAACCTCCATCTCTGGGTTCAAGCAATTTTCCCTCCTCAGCCACCAGAGCAGCTGGGATTACAGGCACACACCACCATGCCTGGCTAATTTTTGTATTTTTTCAGTAGAGACGGGGATTCAGCATGTTGACCACGCTGATCTCAAACTCCTGACCTCAGGTGATCCACCCACCTCAGACTCCCAAAGTGCTGGGATTACAGGCATGAGCCATCGTGCCTGGCCTAATTATACATTAATGTTAGGAATTCACTTTCTTTTTATGATGGAGAAGGCATTAGGTAGGAAAGCTAGTTTAAATGTTTCGACTGTGCCACAACAATTAAGGGTTAATTTGGTGTAAATTGCTAAGTTGAGGAGGACTTCCTAAAGCTAATGGGGTGGTATCAAAAGTGATCAGTAAGTGATTCCCTAGGACAACGGTTCTCAAACTTTAGCGGGCCTCACAATCACCTGGAAGGCTTACTGAAACATGAACTGCAGGGTCCTACAATCAGGGTTCAAAATTTAATAGGTCTGGGGTAGAGCTAATCATTTTCATTTTTAACAAGTTCTCTAGTAATGCTAATATTCTGACGTGGGGATTACACTTTGAAAACACTGTCCTAAGAAAAGGAGGTCCCTTAGGAGAATCTCAGTAGACACGAGTGAAACCCACAGGTTTCAGCCATCGTTTTCCCTAAAGGGATATTCATCCTCCATTGACAAACCTTAGAGTATCGGGATTTGTTTCCTCACAGTGGGATTCAAACCAAGCCCTAAAATTATACTTGGAATTTTTATGGCTAAAAAGGAGAAAATGAAACGGGCATTCTGCACCAAGTAGGAGGAAGAACATTGGGATCTATATATGGGGTAAAACAGGTAAAACAGGTAAAAAAGGTGAAAGAGCCTTTGGAGAGGTCAATTTAAAGCAATCATATTACCTCATTTCCGCATGGATTTTTACAGTTTTCAAAACACTTTGGCCTGCATCACCATTTTTCAAGCAGTTGTGGAGCACAGACTATTCACTCAGCAGTATGCTCAGAGTTTTAGGGAATAAAAAACAGAATGACTCTCATCATAAACTGCCTTAAATCAACTCAGGAGACAATGACTTACTTCCAGACCCTTCAGAAGTATTGAAGTCCTGACGAGAGGTGACACTTTTTTTACTGGATCAAAAACTAACAAAAAGAATGCATAAATTTCCAAACTCAAACTAAAAAAAGACGAAAGCCAAATCTTATTCTTGGCCACTTCTACATTACTTTTGTATCATCCGTTATCTTGTCCCTTTCTTTCATCCCCTTTTCAGAAATAACGTGTATTAGTATAAAGAAATTTTCACTGGCACATGGAAAGGAAAAAGGTTAAGCCTTTCTCACACTAGATCACACGATTCCGAATGTGACAACGTATCTGAAAGGAGATGTTCTCATAATCCCTCACTGCAACCATTATAGGGCAAGAACAAAGGTAAGGAGAGAGAAAAGTAAAGTTAACTCAGTAGGGAATAACATTTTTGATGTGGAGACTTGAAGAGTTGACAGCAGACCAGGAAGAGAGATCCTATTTGCATGAGGGTCCCTTGTTAAACATAGTGAATGGGCATTTGGGATTGAGTATAATTCCACTAAAAAGGAGGAAAGATAAACACAACCTTCTTACCCAAGACTACAGAAGATTTCCAGACGGTTTAAAGAAATGTATTTCTTACCTAGGACACAGAAAAACTTCGTGCTGATCATTATAGTTCCTAATATCTCTGTAATATTGTGGTGAATGTGGCTGGTGTTTGCCCACATTCCCTCTTCTGGTTGTACCATCTCCCATTTGCTGTGAGTTTTGCAGATAACAACAAACAGCTCACCCCTATTCCAGAGAATCGCCCTGAACCAGATGGAAGCCACTTTGCCTGGGCGGATACACCACTTTCCCTCCCTTCTCCAGGGTTGACTCAGCCAATGACCTCCTGGCATGGGATACACAAGGCCAGCCTCTTTTTCTCTATGTAGGACTAGTTCTGTTGTGTAATTTGTGCTCCAGTGTCCTGTAGGATCAGACTGAAGCTAGTCCCTCCTGAGACCACATTCTTGCTTGGCGTTTTCCCCATCCTATTCTGCTTCCCTCACTCCCCTATTGAGCAAATCCCCAACAAGTCACTTAAACAAGGATCCCTAACCTGAATGGAACCCAATCTATGACCACTGATACAAGAAGCACTTCTAAGAGACAGACCGTAAAGATGGGGATCCTGGAGTTGGATCATTTTCCAGCTGGATGATAATGAGAACCCTATTGCTGGTGATAGGTGGAATGTTGATAGTCCTTGGAATGCTGGTGCATTTTACTGGCTCTCACCTATGCTGGCCCGTGATGGGATACAGGTGGAAGCGGTGCAATAGCTGCGACAATACTCTGGGTGTTTTAGAGATATGAAGAAATAACAACTATAAGAATGTGGAATTGGTTGGCTACTGCTCAGCACCAGTGATTGAAGAGAGAAAATGACAGGTTCAAGTCTATTAATCAACAAAGTAAATTAGCAAAGTGAGAGTAACAGGAACTCCTAGGCACCATTTAAATAAAACTTCCACTTCTGCACCTGGATGGCAGCCACGGTTGAAGAACAAGAGAAAACAAAATTAATTGTTAGCAGTGCATCAGAGAAAGCTGGATCTCAGTCTAGGCAGGTCTCTTACACAAACTTAGAGCCCTGAAGGGAGTGGGGCCCTGATGCTTGGATGGGGATATCTGTATCAACACAGTTAAGAATCTCAAATCTTGGGTTATCCTGAGTCCTATGCACCTGAAAATGTGACCAATTATCTCTTATTGGAAGATAGAGCTACACACACACACACACACACACACACACATGTTTGAAGTTATACAAAGGTATCAAGTGAGGCAGGTATCTTAGATAACATTTCTTTACCTTCTCAGGACTTGCTCCACTTCCTCTCTTGGTTCATAATTAGAGTAAAATCTCAGCATAACCTGATCAAAAGTGTTGGGCCAGGTAAAGCAGAAAAGAAATTATATGCCTAAAAACATCAAGACGTGGATAACATGTTACCATCAGGAACTGGAAGTGGTTCCTCAGGTGGTTAAATCAAGAGAAGACAGGCTATATAGCTGTGTTAGGGAGAGTTTTGCAAAATGGTGGCACTTACCAGTGACACAGGATTTAATGCCCTGGCAAGAGCCCCAGTGATTGCTGTAATCGGCTGATACAATTAACTTTGAAAGCCTGAGAAAAGGAAAGGCCTACAGTAAACAAAATAGAGATGCCAGAATTGCTGTAGCAAATGATGGAGGAAGGGTTTAAAAGGCTCACAGAAGCAACATGCAAGCAATGGGTCCGTTCTATGAGACAGAAAACCCTGTACCGACCATATTCCTTAGGGAGGCCCATAAGACATGCCCAAGGCAATAAGGTCAGAAGGACCCCTGGGAATAATGATGTGAGATATTGTTATGGTACTGGGTTCCCTAATAGCAATGGAGATGATAGGATCTGAGAAGAGCAGAGGCTAGGTGGCAGCATGTACCCAATAGAAGAGCGGTGGACAGAAGGCTATAATCCACAGCAAGTTCAGAATGAGTCAGCAAGGCATGACCCACAGAATCTATGGAAAGGGCTCATAGAACATTTTGTCCCTAGGGGCAAGATAGATAGGCAGCCAATAAGGATATTTGAATATGAATATTCAAAAGAGATACGTGACTGCAGAGTAGAAGTTTGAGGTCAGCTATGCTCAGTGAAAAGCCTTATTTCCATGCTCAGCTTTTAGGCCTGAGCCAGTTCTGTGACCCAGGACACATCAACTGAAAAACAAGAAAGATGTTGCAACACCATCAATCAATCCATAAATTACTCAGATATTTCCAAACAAGTGAATACAGATTGATGCTGATAGCCAAAGATCCCAAACACCATCATTGCCTGTGATAGTTAATACTGAGTCCAACTTGATTGGATTGAAGGATGCAAAGTATTGACCCTGGGTGTGTCTGTGAGGGTGTTGCCAAAGGAATTAACATTTGAGTCAGTGGGCTGGGAAAGGCTGACCCAATCTTAATTGGGTGGGCACCATCTAATCAGCTGCCAGTGAATATAAAACAGGCAGAAAAACGTGAAAAGGAGAGACTGGCCTAGCCTCTCAGCCTCTATCTTTCTCCCATGCTGGATACTTCCTGCCCTTGAACATCAGACTCCAAGTTCTTCAGTTTTGAGACTCAGACTGGCTATCCTTGCTCCTCAAGCTTGCAGGCATCCTATTGTGGGACCTTGTGATCATGTAAGTTAATACATAATAAGCTCTCATATATATATATATGATTCTAGAGAACCCTGACTAATACATTACCCTCCTGCTAAGAGTAGAGGTATATGGAAGTCAACTAGCAACCAGAGTCCAAACCATGTCTGTCTCACAATGGGTACGGGTGGGCCTTTGCACAATTTCCAAATGTACAATTGGGATGGGCATACTTAGCAGTTGGCAGAACCCTTTGTTCATTGAATTGTAAAGTTATAGCTGTTGTTGTAGCAAAGGCCCAGAGAATGATCCTGGATATGCCAGTAAGACACTTCCATGAGGATAATGAATTTATAAATATATGTGATTATATATATATATATAATATATATATAATATTATATATTATTATATATACATATATATGTATACATATGTATACATATATTATATATATGTATATATGTATATATACATATATTATATATAGTATATATATTTATGTATATGTATTCATATATATTATATATAGTATATATATTGCATCTGTATTAGTTTCCTATGGCTGCTATAACAAAGTACACAAACTAAGTGGCTTTAAACAACAGAAGTTTATTTCACAGTTCTGGAGGCTAGAAATCTAAAAATAAGGTGTCAGCAGGTCTATGCTCCCTACAAAGCCTTAGAAGGAGGATTCTTCCTCATCTCTTCCATCTTCTGGTAGCCCCCAGGCAATCCATCACTTGTGGCAGCATAACTCCAATCTCTGCCTCCAGATTTACTTAACTGTCTTCCCTCTGTGTCTATAGCTGTGTCTAAATTTCCCTTTTCTAATAAAGATACCAGTCATACTGGAGAAGGGGTCCACCCTATTCCAGTATGACCTCATCTTAACTAATAATATCTGCATCCACCCTATTTCTAAACAAGGTCACATTCATAGATACCAGGGGATAGGACTTCAATATATCCTTTGGGGATATAATTCAACCCATAACAGCATCTCAAGGAAATGGCAAAAATTAGTGCCACCCTCCAAGTCTTCAAGGATACAGGAATGGTGGTCCCTAATGGGGTCCTATTTAATACACGAGCCTGGCCTTGCAAAAACTGTGGACCACCTGTTAACCAAGAGTCACCAAGCACACCAAAAGTATGTCACCACTGAACTGGCAAATGTTTTCTTTTTCATTTTTATCAGAAAGAAGGATCGGAAGAAGTTCTCATTCACATAAACAGATAATAGTGTATATCCACAGTCTCGCCCCAGGGCTGTGTTAATTCTCCTGCTCTTTGTCATAATATTGTCAGCACAGCCTTGAGTCATCTGGACATTCTGCAGAACATCACACTGGTCCACTATATTGAGGATGTCATGTTAACCATACCTGATGTGCAAAAAGTGGCAAGTATTCTGGATGCTTTGGAAAGAAACGTGTGTTCTAGAGGAAGATTCAAGAGGCTGCCCAATAGGTAAACATCTTAGGGTCCGAGTGTTCTGAGCATCCTGGGGTATGTATTCCAAAATAAAGGGTAAATTACTATCTTGCCTCCTAGCTTTGAAAGAGAATCACAATGTCCAGTAGACCTCTTTGATGTTGAGGTGCAACATATAATACACTTGAGACTACTGTTATGATCCATTTGCCAAACGATGCAAAGAGGTGTTACTTTTGAGAGGAGCCTCAGGCAACAAATGGGTCTGCATAAAGTCCAGGACTCTTGCTTGCACCACATCACCTATACTACTGGAATTAATTGTAGTAGCAAAATGTGTTTTATAGAGTGCACACTTCTAGGGCTCCAGGGCAAGGCTATGACATCTGCAGTACAGGACTATGAACTATTGATAAACAACTCCTGGCATACCATTGGGCCCCAGTAGAAAATGAGTATCAAACCATGGAAACTCAAGTGACATCAAGTGACCACGTGACCAGAACTGCTATCACCAGCCGAAGATAGTGATGTGCTAGAGACAGTTCATACCATCACATCTCTTCCTAACTCCACATTCTGACATCAGTTTGGCACTTGAAATCAGTCATAGTAGACATATTTATGCCATAGAAGCCAGCAAATGCTACAAGCCAAGGCAGTATTTTTCAGAAGTAATCATTTACTAGCACACCACGGATACCGATAGATCCAACAAATCATAAAATCAGGTGACCCCAGCAGCAATCAACCATAACATGGATAGGATGTGCCCAGGGTCAAACTTGAGCAGGTGTAAGAAGGTATAAGAAAGATACACAAACATATGTCACGAACCCGCATGCTTTCTGTCACTGTTATAATGCTTCTCCCCCATTTCACACCTATGAATTCATGAAGGGTTTCCTGTGACCTGTTGATGAGGGAGAAAAAGCCCAAGATTGGTACATGGATGGATCAACTCAGTGTGTGGATGTAAGATGAAAATGAATTGCTGTTGTACTACAGAGTAGCACTGAAAAACAGTAGTTAGGGAAAGAAGAGAAGTGGCATAAAATTGGGATATAAGGACTAATGACTTACCTAGCTGACTGGTTAGAGCCTTGAAATAAACAAGATTGGAAGACCAGGTATGAAAAGGTCTGGGTAAGAGGCATATGGATGAACCTATGAGAGTGGGCACAAAGTGCAGGGATTGTTCTATTGTACATTTGTGCCTACAAGACAGAATCCACTGCAGAAGAATCCTACAGAACCCCAAGGATGACTGGGCCAGATATGTCAGCAAATCTCTATACTTGACCACCTTGATGCCTAGAAAGTGGTCTTACATACAGTGTAGCCACAGTGATAGAGACAGAGTCTATGAATGGACCTAACGGCATAGGCTCCATCTCTTCAAAGCTGATTTAGTAACTGCTGCTGATGAATGTTGGACCTCCTTGCAACAGAAAGCAAAGTTGAGACCATCTCTCAAGGAGACCAACCTGCCATTCGGTGGCAAGTTGATTACATAAGGACCCTTTCACCCAGGGAAAGGTTATGTTTACTGTAGCCAGAATTAACGTGTATTCTTGGTCTGGGTTTGCCTTTCCTGCCTACAGTGTCTCAGCCAGTTCACTATCCAAAAACTCAAAGCATATGACAACCAAATTGGAATCTACAAAATATTTACTCAGGCCAAGAGATCACTTTACAGCAAAGGATGTGTGATGTAGAGGAAATAGCCAGGGAGTGCACTAATCCTATGACCACCACACCATCCAGAAGCTGCCAGCAATAGAAAAATATGTAATGGACTCAAATTTGCCACTGAGGTGCTAGTGGGAAAATGATACTCTATAGCATGGAACCCTATACTTTAGGATGAGGAATACACTTTAAACCAATAGCCATTATGTGGTTCTACAGTCCAAATAGGAGAACACATGGGCAGGGAGTCAAGGCACAGAACTAGGAGTGCCTTTGCTCAACTTTACTCCTTGCAATATATGTGCTGCCTATTTCCATGATTTAGCAGCAGCCTTACCTTTCCTTGATGATCAGGATACATTATCCCAGAGAATATGTTAACTTCTTTCTTTGCTTATTCATCTACTGGTATATAAGGAGCCCAAAGTGACGAGGTAGCAGCTATAGCTTTGAGCAGTATGTTTATAATGTTCCCTGGTAGGAATGCTCCCCATGTAAGAACCAGGACTACTAGATTCATAGAGCCTATGGGGAAATAGGAAGTCATAAATGCTCTCCAAATCTCCAGACCCAAGCTACACTTCCTGCCTTTATTTTACATGACTTACCTGCAGTATGCTTAATTGCTTCTTTTTCCTGTCTCTGATCTTGTTCTTGTATGGTCAGGGCTGGTCATCTCCATTGTCTTAATATGCTCTTTGCATTCCCCCTCCTTTCAAATGTTGTCCTTTTCTCATTCTAGAAACTCATTTGTGGATTCCATTTCCCTGTCTATAAAACATTCAACTATCAATTTATCTGCCCCAAAACTTATAAGTCCACATTTCTATATCTAATCTTGCTCTTGAGCTACATAAATATTTTCAGACCAGCATTAAACTGATACCAAAGCCAGATAGGGCCCTACAGGAAGAGAAAATTACAGGCCAATATCCCTGATGAACACAGATGCAAAAATCATCACAAAATACTAGCAAACTGAATTCAACAGTACATTAAAAGGACCATTCACCATAATCAAGTTGGATTTATCCCAGGGATGCAAGGATGATTCAACATATGCAAATCTAAAAAAAAAGTCAAAAACCATATGATCCTCTTGATACAGAAAAAGCAACTGGCAAAATTCAAAAATCTTCCATAATAAAATCAACTAAACAAATTAGGTACAGAAGTAATGTACCCCACACTGTAAAGACCATATATGACAAACCCATAGCTAACATCATATCCAAAGGTGAAAATTCAAAAGCTTTCCCTCTAAGATATGAATCATGACAATGATGCTCACTCTCACCACTTCTATTCAACATGCTGCTGGACATCCTAGCCAGAGCAATTAGGCAAGAGAAAGAAATAAAAGACATCCAAATTGGAAAAGAAGATGTTAAATTGTTCCTATGTGAAAATGACATGATCTTATAAATAAAAATCCCTAAAGACTCCACAAAAAATTATTAGAACTATTAAACAAAATTCGGTAAAGTTTCAGTATATAAAATCAACATATAAATCAGTAGCATTTCTATATACTAACAACAAATTATCCACAAAAGAAATCAAGAAAACAATCCCATTTACAACACCTACAAAAATATTACTTAGAAATAAATTTAACCAAGGAGGTGAAAGACCTGTACATTGAAAACTGTAAAACATTGAAATTGAAGAAGACTCAGATATATGGAGAGGGAATCTATGTTCATGGCTTTGAAGAATTCATATTGTTAAAATGTCCATACTATCCAAAGTGATCTACAAATTCAATGTAATTTCTATCAAAATTCCAATGGCATTTTTCACAGAAATAGAATAACCAATTCTAAAATTTGTTTGGAACCATAGAATTCCCTGAATAGCTAAAGCAATCTTAAGCAAAAATAACAAAGCTGAAGGCACCACACTACCTGATTTCAAAATATACCGCAAAGCAATAATAATCAAAACAGCATGGTGCTGTCATAAAAACAGATACATAGACCAAAAGAACAGAGAGCCCAGAAATAAATCCACACATTAATGGTCAATTGATTTTTGACAAAGGTGCTAAGAATACACAATGAGAATACTCTTTAATAAACGGTGTTGGCAAAACTGGATATTCACATTCAAAAGAATGAAATTAGACCCTCATCTCATACCATAAACAAAAACCAACTAAAAATTGATTTAAGAGTTAAATGTAAGATCTGAAAATGTAAAACTACCAGAAGAAAACATAGGGGAAAAGCTCCATTACATTGGTCTGTGTAATACTTTTTTTAGGTATAAACCTGAAAGCATGAGCAACAAAAGCAAAAATAAACAATTGGGATTATATCAAACTGAAAAGCTTCTGTACAGCCAAGCAAACAATCAACAGAGTAAAGAGACAACCTACAAAATGGGAGAAAATATGTGCAAGCCAACAACTGATAAGGGATTAATAGCCAAAATATATAAGGAACTCAAACAACTCAATACTAATTTTAAACCATGGACAAAAGATCTGAATAGACATTTCTCAAAAGAAGAAACACAAATGCCCAATAGGTATATGAAAAAATGTTCAACATCACCAATCATGAGAGAAATGCAAATTAAAACCACTATAAGATATTACCTCACACCTGTTAGAATGGCTATTATCAAATAAGTGAAAGATAAGTGTTGAAGAGGATGTGGAGAAAAAGAAACTCTTTTACAGTGTAGATGAAAATGTAAATTAGTTCAGCCATTGTGGAAAACAGTAGAAAGTTTTCTCAAAAACTTAAAAATAGAGCTACCATATGACCCAGAAATCTCACTACTGGGTATACATCTAAAGGAAATGAAATAACTATGTTGAATATCTGCACTACCATGTTAATTGCAGCACTGTTCACAATAGCCAAGATAAGGAATCAACCTAAGTGTCTATCAATGAATGAACAGAGAAAGAAAATGTGGCATATATATGAAAAGAAATATTCTTTATTCTTTAAAAAAAAAAGGAATTTCTGTCATTTGTGACAACATGGATGAACATGGAGGACTTATGTTACATGAAATAAGCCAGGCATAGAAAGACAAATGCCACATGATCTCACTTTATATATGGAGTGTAAAAAAATTGAACTCAGAAGTGGAGAGTAGAATTATGCTTAGCAGGGACTGAGGAGGTCAGTGTGTCTGGAGAATGAAAAGCAAGGGAAGAGAAAGAAGGAAGTTGAGATGGTAGAGGCAGGGAGTAGTTAGACCACCTAATTGCTAATAGGCTATGGAACGGAATTTTGTTTTATCTTAACAGCAATACGAAGCCATTACACAGCTTTGGACAAAAATGTGATGTAATTTGACTTTGAAAAATAGTGTTTTGGGTATGGGTAGAATGAATTGGAGGGACAAAGTGGAAGCAGAGACTATCGCAGGAAGGTGATTTGAAAAGGCTGACGCCAGAGAAAATGGAGAGATTGTGGATTGAGGCAATGTCGGTCAAAGAATACAAAACTTCACCTAGGAGGAATAAGTTCAAGAGATCTATTGTACATGATGACAACAGTTAACACCAACATACTATATTTTTGCAAACTGCTAAGAGAATAGATTTTAAGTGTTTCATCACAAAAAAATAAGTATATGAGGTAATGCACATGCTGTCATTTACCTATTTCACAATGTATACATATTTTTGTGTCAAATTTTTAAAATTATTTTGGTTCCAGAAAGTTTTTTTCTGTTTTGTATTTGAATCTCCCAAGGACTTTGTTTTTTGTCATGGGTCACTGTCTGCCTCCCCCAGTAACTCTATTTCATGAGGTATATCTTAAAGGTTTTCTCCTTTCTGGTTTTTCCTCTGGTAAAGGACACCTTGCTGGTGCCACGTCAAGGCATCAGAAGGAAACCTTTCTGATCTTCTTGCTCTGGCCTCATCATGCTCTCCCAACCCAAGAGATAGAAAAGGTCCAGCTGCCTGTTTGGTCACTTCTCAGTTTTTAGGAATCCAGAAATAAGAATTTTGGTATATTTCTTTAGATGTGAATTTGTGGGAGATTACAAGTTTCTGAGAGCGAAGCTGTCCCAGGATCCAGGCATTCTGATCCTAATCTTGGGGCTCTTCAGTGTTGATGCCCAAGCTCTCCTCTTCCCAAAGAAGAGAAATTCCTCTGCACTCCTTGGCAAGACTGTGACAGAACCTGAGGCTTCATCCCTATCCTCTAGGACCTGTCTGCTGGCAGAAGAGGTAGCGTTGGGAGTGAACAAGAAGTAAGATAACATTCAAACCTCTGTCTTCCCATCATCGTTAAGAATGCTCTCATCCTTTAACTTTATCTGCAACATCATATTGTTTAAAATTCTGAAGCAAAAAAAGGCAAAATATCAACATTTGTTAAATCTATATGGTGGGTACATCAAGAGATTATGCCTATGAAATTATTTTCTGTACTTTTAGTGTATTTGAAATATTTTATAAATAAAATGAGCTATTAAAGTATTAATACTATATTTATTCTCTCTCTCGTCTGAAATTTCACTCTCTCGTCTGAAACCCAGATTCATACACCTAATTTCCTACAGCCATCAACACTTTTATACTTGTCCAAAATTGATCTTTTGGTTTATACCCCAAAAAATATTTCCCTGAGTGTTTTCAGCTTTAGCAAATGGTACCACTATCAACCTAGCAAATCAAGCAAAAAGCATGATTGATTCTTGATGACTTCTTTTCTCAGACCTCTACCTGCATCTCATAGTAAGCCCTATCAATGTTTCTAAAAAGCAATTAAATCCTTTCACTTGTTCCCATTCCCTCTGGCATAACCCTGTTTCAAATTACCTTCCTGCAATAATCTCTGCTTCCACTTTGCTTCTATGGTTCATTCTATACATAACCAAAACATTATTTTTTTAAAGTCAAATAATGTCATGTTTTTGTTTAAAACTGTACAATGGCTTCCCCTTGCTGTTAGAATAAAACAAAATTCCTTAATATAGCCTACAAGCAGTTCGATGACCTAATTGCTCCCTCCCTCTACAATTTCAACTTCCTTCTTTCTCCCCACGCGCTTTCCATTCTCCATTCACCCCGGCCTTTTTTCTCCTATGAAGATATACCAGGCTCTTTCTCACCTCAGAGCTTTTGTATTTGTAGTCCCTCTGCCTATAAAGTTCCTACCCTGCCGCCTACTTTTTATACAATAACTGCCATTTATTATTTGTGTATCAATCAAACATCACCTCTCTTGGAGGACTTCCATAGCAAACTTGTCTAAAGCAGCATTCTTTTGCTCAGCTTATATTTACTCTATCACATCACCTTGTTTATTTCATTTATTATATTTATCTCATTCTATAGTTTTCTTGTTAGTTATTGTAATTACTACTGTAATCAGCTTGCAGCTCAATGAACAAACTCATGCCTTTATCAAATAATTAGCCAAATTCTTAATATAGGATTAGTAAGTTCCTCAAATAATGAGACATAGGATGAGATATTCAGCTCTAGTCTCTCTTTCATCACACTGGCTGGCACTCCCACGTGTAAGTGCCTTGCGTAAGTGGATCTTTCTTGTCTGAGGAGCCCTCACTGACTAGCTCAGACAGTCTACAAAGCTTTTCCTTGCATATAAATTACAACTAGTACTTATTTTGAATAATTATATATTAAGCTTAAGAGACTCAGCTTCAGCTTATACCTATATAACTTATTTATACACTTAGATGACTGCCTTTGTGGGGTTCAAGACCTGAGCATTCTCTTCATGTAAATCTCCATTATGACTGTATATCTCCCCCAGTATTACTTATGAGGTAGGCTCAGCTTCTGTGACGAAGAGACACCCAGAACAACAAGAAGAATTTTAGTTATTTCACATTAAAGTTCAGCCTAGTATGACAGCTCTCCATGAAGTTGCTACATACTCAGAGCCCTTTTGTCTTGCTGTTCTATCAGGCCTGTGGTAACCTTGGCTACATGGTGCAAGAAATCTCATCACTGTGTACCCATTCCAACCAGTAGAAAGGGAAAAGGGAAAGGAGGAGGATGCCTCTTCATTTCAAGGGCATGATTTGGCCAGAACCTAGTATAGCTAGACTTGGAGGAAGCTGCAAGAAAGGCTGAAAAGTAGTCTATTTTCTGGGTAGTCATGTGTTCAGCTGCATCTGTGGAGTTTTCTTACTGCTGGAGAGAAGAAGAGAATGGATCTTAATGGTTCTCTTCTATACCCTTATTAGAATAAAAACATCATAAAAAACAGAATTTCTCTGTCCTCTTTCAACCTTATATCCCAACACCTGGAACAGTGTCTGGCACATGTCCTCCTCTAACTATTCTCACTGCTTTTGTCCTGATTTAGCCATTGTCATTGCTCACTTGGACTAAAGTAGTATTGTTCTCAAGTATCTTTCTGTCTCGGCTCCCATCTATCTTCCATACTGCTATCAAAGTGAACTCTTCAAAAGTGTTCTTCTTTTATTTCATTTCTTAAAGCCCTTCAAAACTCACCAATGCCCTCAGGATAAAATCCAATGTACCAGCAGAGCCTTTAAGGCCCTTTCAAATTGCATCTCCCCACACTAATACAGCTCTCCAACCAAATAAAACTAAAAATAGTTTCCTCAACATACAATCTTCTTTCATGCTGTTATGACTTTACACACATATTGCTAAACCAAGGAAAAACCAGCCACTCTCTCTTCTGCATTCCCACAATAACTTGTACATGCTACATATGACACTGTTTTGTAATTTTTTAATGTACATGTCTGCCTTTTCTACCAGACCATAACTACTAAGGAAAGGGCACAGGCCATATTTTGTTCATCTTTCAGTTCTTAGCCCTGTGTCAAGCACAATCCTTCCTTTTCTTTGATCTGAAATAACCACACATTTGAATAAAGCATCATTAGTCTATCTAAAGCTAATAAACCTATTTATATGAACATCCAGCATCCTCAGAAATTTATGAATGCTAGGATGAATAAAACATAGGAATTACAGATATAAAATAAAGTTTACTACTCACATATTCCCCAAGGTGAAGGGCTCAGATTCTACCTAAGGTGACACAAGTCAAGATGGGGGTGGTGTTGATGGTTTAGAGTTTTTGTCATAGTTAAGAGGGTTGGGACTAGAATGAGAATTCCTAGAGGACAGGGATTTGTGTGGTTTGAACTTCCCCATGGGCACCAATGGAGGACAGCCCAGGTTCTCTTATCTTCTCAGGATGTGGGGCTAAGGAGAAAAAGGAAGATAGATGGGAAACTGAAAGGTGTCAGCCATCAAATATCGAAAGTGAAGTCTTTCTTTTTTATTATGAAACTATTCACACCAATTATTACATTTTGGTTGCAGCCATTTTTTGTTTGTTCTTCTTTTACCTTAAGGAATAATGCCCATCTCACAAGGTTCTTATGGAGTTGAGTTTAAATAAAGTAGGGGACGGAATGGACGTTGTATACTATAATGTGTTACAGTGAGAATATCATCTATATTGTAAAGTATTATACCAATTATTAGAGCTATATAGGCCAGAATCTATCCTAGGCACCTTTTATATAAAACCTGCACTTCCCATATTCTAATATAAATTTGGCTGATACCGGAATAAGTGATGAGGTAAAGCAGGGTTGAGGCACAATTTTAAATATCCATTGTCCATTACCTCACATACCTAAGACGGCAATCACAGAAGAGACTTTGTGAATTGCTGAGTTGTTGACTGCAGTACTTGAAGCACGAATCACAAATTCAGTTTCTGTAGCCAAAAGATTCCAGTGGGTGGTGAAGCCTGATGAGAGCTGAACAGATGTGTGTGTCATCAGTTTCCCATCCATGCACCAGCTTTTGTTGAATCCCTGGCATTTGCACATCTATGGGTATTTTGATCTTTAAAACAGGGCTTTAGGATCTGCAGCTGAGAGGCAGCACAAAAGTATAAAATATTTTTATGGAAAGCCTCATGCGACTGTCAACTTGTGACTGACTGTGGGAGCAATAAAGCACATCCTGTGTTTCAGAGCCCCCACCTCAGTGAACCAATCACTTTCCCCTCCACAATAACGAATATTTCCAGCCTTAGACAGAGGCAGGGAAATCGCCACCACTCTCCCCAGTGGAGGTGAACGTTGAGACAGTGAACATTAGACATCACACCTAAGTTAATAGATGCCCAAACAGAAACAACATGTTCCAACTGAAACACTTACAGAAGCAAAGCACAGTCCTCAGGCAGATGGAGGTGGGAGACAAGCAAACATATTTATAATCTTCTTTGAGGGAACAACAAAGGAGAAGCCAGAACTGTTTCTTATGAAAGAGTCCACCATAAGGAAACCTGAAAGAAGACTCCTGCCTTCTTTATTTCTGTGCCTCTTCCTACACAAGTGAAAATGAGGCTGATAATAATTCTATGGTATCATTAAGCTGTGAGCATTTGCAAAGCAGTGCTGTTATCTAAAACCTGGGAATTAATCCCACCACTAATCAGTTGGCTTGGCATAGAATTGCCCCCAGATTAAAATTCACTTTTAACATGATTCAGTGTTTAGAACACGCCTGCCTTTGGCTGAAAGGAGAGTTCAAGGGCCCACTTTCCCTTATTCTCAGCAGATGACCTAACCTCCTACTTTTTGAGAAAATCTAGGCCGATAGTTCCCAAAATGTGGTCCCTAGGCCAATATCATAACTATCACCTGGAGACTTGTTAGACACACAAAATGTTAGGTCCCACCCTAGACACTCAACTCTAAGGGTCCAGCAATCTGTGTTTCAATAAGTCCTTCAGGTGATTCTGACGCACTCTAATATTTAACAACAACTGATCTCCACCTTGGGAACTGAGGTTCTCCTATTTCTTTCCTTGTTATTTCCAATACAGTCATGTATAGCATAATAATATTTGGGTCAAAGATGGACCACATGTATGATGGTGGTCCCATAAGACTATAATGATGCTGAAAAATTGTTGTTGCCTAGTGATATAATAATGTCGTAGCTTTACTCATGTGCTTGTGCTGGTGATGCTGGTGTAAACAAACCTACTGTGCTGACTTTTTATCATTATTTTATAATATACCCTTATGTATATTAAAAAAAAGTTAACTGTAAGACAGCCTCAGACAGGTCCTTCAGGAGGTATTCCAGAAGAAGGCATTGTTATCCTAGGAGATGGCAACTCCATGTGTGTTACTGCTCCTGAAGACCCCCCAGTGGGGCAAGATGTGGAGGTGGAAGACACAGATGTTGATGATCCTGATCCTGCAAGGACCTAGGCTATTGTGTGTGCTTGTGTCTTCGTTTTTAACAAAAAACTTTAAAAAGTAAAAAAGAAAAAAAAAAAGAAAAAAGCTTATAGAATAAGGATATAACAAATATCTTTATGCAGCTATACAACGTGTTTTTGTTGTTGTTGTTGTTGTTTTGTTTTTTTTGAGACAGAATTTCGCTTTTGTTGCCCAGGCTGGAGTACAACAGTGTGATCTCGGCTCACCGCAACCTCCGCCTCCCAGGTTCAAGTGATTCTCCTGCCTCAGCCTCCTGAGTAGCTGGGATTACAGGCATATGCCACCATGGCTAATTTTGTACTTTTATTAGAGATGGGGTTTCTCCATGTTGGTCAGGCTGGTCTCGAACTCTCAACCTCAGGTGATCCACCCACCTCAGCTTGCCAAAGTGTTGGGATTACAGGCATGAGCCACCACACCCGGCTGTGTTTGTGTTTTAAACTAAGTATTATCACAAAAAGTTAAGAAGTTTTTTTAATTAAGAATTTTATAAAACGAAATGTTACTGTAAGCTCAGATTAATTTTTTATTGAAGAAAAATATTTGTTTGTAAATTTAGTGTAGCCTAAGTGTACAGTGCTTATAGAATCTATAGTAGTGTATAGTAACATCCTAGGCCTTCACATTCACTCACTGACTCACCCAGAGCTATGATCAATCCTGTTAATTCCATTCATGGTAAATGTCCTATACCAGCATATCACATTCTTTTTTTTTTTCTGCATCCCATAAGTTTTGGTATGTTGTATTTTTATTTTAATTTGCCTCAATATTTTCTAATTTCTTTCCTTATTCTTTTCTTTGACCCATTAAGCGAAGAATACTAGGATATCAGAAGTGTGTTAATTTCCACATATTTGTGAATTTTCCAGTTTTCCTTCTGCTACTGATTTCTAGTTTCATTCCATTGTGCTCCAAAAAGATATTTGGTATAATTTCAATCTTATTAATTTTACTAAGAATTATTTTGTGACCTGACATGTGATGTATCCTAGAGAATGTTTCATGTACACCTGAGAAGAATGTATATTCTGCAGCTATGAGATGAATATTTTATATATGTATGTTAGGCTCATTTGGTCTATAGTGCTGTTCAAGTCTGCTGTTTGTTATTTTATGTCTGGTAGTTTTATCCACTATTAAAAATGGGGTAAAGAAGCCTCCTATAATTATTGTATTTTTTGTGTATTATTTCTTTAGGTGTGTCGATTTTTGCTTTATATATTTAGATGCTCTGATGTTGGGTACATATAAGTGTTATATCTTCCTGTTCAATTGACCTTTTCATTATTATATAATGTTCTTCCTTGCATCTTGTGCTAATTTTTACTTTACATATATTTTGTCTGATATAAGTATAGCCACTTCTCCTTTGGTGACCATTTACATAGAATATATATTTCCATCCCTTCACTATCTGTGTCTTTAAATCTAAAGTGAGTTTCTTATAGACAGCACATAGTTCACTCTGATTTTTCTAATTCATTCAACTGCTCTTTCTCTTTTGATTGAGGAATTTAATCCATGTCTATGTAAAGTAAGCATTGATAGAGAAAAATTTACAATTGCCATTTTGTTCATTGTTGTCTGTTTGTCTTGTGGTTCTGACAGCTGTCTTTTTATTCTTTCTCTGTCTTTTATTTTTTATTGAGACAGGATCACCCAGACTGGAGTGCACTGGCACAATCATAGCTCTTTGTTATCTAGGCTTAAGCAATCCTCCTGCATTAGCCTCCTGAGCAGCTAGGGCTACAGGCATATGCCACCATGCCCAACTAATTTTAAAAATATATTTTTTTACAGATAGGGTATTGCTATGTTGTCTAGGCTGATCTCAAGCTCCTGGGCTCAAGTAATCCTCCTACCTTGACCTCCTATGTCTTACTCTCTCATGCTGTCTTCCTTTGTGTTGCGGTGAATATTTTGTACTGATATACTTTGATTCCTTTCTCTTTTCCTTTTTTGTATCTTCTATAGGTATTTCTTTGTGGCCACTATGGGGCTTACATAAAATATCTATTAGTCTATCTTATAATTTATTTAAAATAGTCTATATTAAACTGATAACAACTTACATTCAATTTCTCTACACTTGCACTTCTTTCCCATCACACACTATGTTATAGATGTCAAAATTCACATCTCTCTATATTCCATATCCCTTTAAATAATATTTAATTACAGATATTTTCAATATCTTTTGTCTTTTAACTTTATATTATAATTAAAAGTGATTCATCCAACAGTTACAGTGTTTGCAGTAGTCTGAATTTGCCTATATATTTATCATTACCAAGTTTCACTTTCTTGTGCTATCATGTTACCGTTTGTGTCATTTGTTGCAACTTCATTAGCATTCCTTTTAAGACAAGTATGGCGCTGATCAACTCTCCACTTTTTTTTTTTTTTTAGACGGATTCTCGCCCTGTTGCCAGGGCTGGAATGCAATGGCACGATGATCTCGGCTCAATGCAATCTCTGCCTCAGCCTCCCAAGTAGCTGGGATTATAGGCGCCTGCCACCATGCCCAGCTAATTTTTTGTATCTTTAGTAGAGATGGGGTTTCACTATATTGGCCAGGCTGGTCTTTAACTCCTGACCTCAAGTGATCCGCCTGCCTTGGCCTCCCAAAATGCTGGGATTACAGGCATGAGCCACAGCGCCCAGCCTCTCTGCTTTTATTTGTCTGGGAAAGTCTCTATTTTTGAAGGAGAATTTTGGCATGCATAGTATTTTTCATTGGCAGTTTTTTTTTTTTAATTTCAGCACTTTGAATATATCATCCCACTCCCTTCTGGCCTGCAAGGTTTTCTACTGAAAAATCCACTTTTAGTTTTATGGGAAATCCCTTGTACATGACAAATCACTTTTCTGTTGCTACTTTGAAAATTCTCCCTTTGCCTTGACTTTTGACAATATAATTATAATGTATCTCAGTGTAGGTTTCTTTCCGTTCATTTCATCTGGTATCTGCTGGGCTTCCTAGAGTAGAATGTGCATTTTCTTCCCCAGATTTGGGAAGTTTTGTGCTATTATTTCTTTGAATATGTTTTGTGGTTCTTTCTCTCTCCCCTCTCTCCTCCAAGAACTCCTATAATGTGCACATTGGTCCACTTGATTGTGTCCCATCAGTCCTTTAAGCTGTCTTTATTTTTGTCATTCGTTTTTCTTTTTGCTCTTCTGACTGAATAATTTCCAACAACAATAACTTGTCTTCAAGTGTGCTTATCTTTTCTTCTGCTTGATTTAGTCTGCTGTCACACTGCTTTAGTGAATTTTTCAGCTGTTATTGTATTATTTAGCTCTACAAATTCTTTTTGGTACTTTTTATACTTTCTATATCTCTGTTGAAATACTCATGTTCATGCATTGTTCTCTTGGTTTTGGTGAACATCTTCATAATGGTTATTTTGAGTTCTCTGTTAGGTAAATCATATAGTTCTCTTTCATTAGGCTTTGTTTCTGGAGATTTATACTGTTCCTTTGTTTGGAATCCATTTCCATGTTATTTTTATTTTCCTTGACTCTTTGTGTAGGGTTGGTACATTAGACAAAACAGTGACCTCTCCCAATCTTCACAGACTAACCTTATAAAGGAGAAGACCCTCACTAACCAGCTCAGCCAGGGATTCTGGGGGCCTCTCCAACCTGCCAATCTGTTTTCTTTGTTCTTAGCAGCTACCATCTAGAGTATGCAAGGTACAATCAGTGTTCCAATACAAGTGATATTGGGGCCATTCCTCAAGTAGCCCCCAGAAAAGTTGAATCATTTGATGCCCTTTCCAACTCTTCCCATGACACACAGAGAAGCTGGGATCTGTGGTTTTTCACCTGTTCACCCTACACTGAGCTTGTGGGAGGGACTGCGTCATCTAGTTGCATGCTAGATCAAACCACCATATTTGTTCTCATTGGCCCCAAGGCAGCTAGAGTATGCCAGGTCCCATAAGTACCCCAAAACAAGCCAGACAGAGGAAGTCCTTTGGGAAGCTCCCAGAAACACTGGGGCATTGGCCAAGCAGACTAACTCTTCCCTACCCAAGAAGATGTTGGAAGCAGGGATTTTTCATTTGCTTGCTCTGTGTTGAGCTGAGGGAAAGGATATGGGAACTGTCAGTGCAAACTTCTGTCTCTGTTCTTACCAGCCCCTGGATGGCTAGATTATGCTGGGTTCCATTACTGCTCCAAGACTGGAAAGAGAAAGGCCCATCCTTTGGGGAGGAAGAAGTTAGAAGAGTGTCATACACATGGTCCAACTCTTTCACTCTCCAGGGAGAAGCTGGGAGCTATGATTCCTTTCAATCATGTGGCATTGAGCTGTGGGTAGGGATTCAGACATGAGGGTGTCCTGATTTTTCCTGTGGGATTTGATGTGTCTAGGTGCAGGAGGCTCTCAACTAGTTTTGGATTTCTCAGATGAGAATTTGTCTGTGAGTTGTTGTTGAATTGGTGGGTTCGTTGGGGGAAGGAGGGTATCACTTCTGTAAATGACATTTTATTATTATAATTTCAAATTTCAATTGTCTATTGCCAGTGTATAGGAAAGCAACTGATTTTGTCTGTTAACTCTGTATACTGAAACCTTGTTATATTGATTATCATTTCCTTCAAGGAGAGGTGTTTCTTGTTTGTTTGTTTGTTTCTGCCAGTCTTTAGGATATTTTGTAAAGACAGTCATGTCATCTGCGAAGATAATTTTATTTCTTCTTTCCCAAACTGTATGCCTTTTTGTATTAGGCCATTCTCGTATTGCTATAAAGGAATACCCAAGACTGGGTAATTTATAAAGAAAAGAGGTTTAATTCGCTCATTGTTCTGCAGGCTGTACAGGAAGCATAGCTGCTTCTGCTTCTAGGGAAGTCTCAGGAAACTTACAATCGTGGTGGAAGGAAAAGAGGAAGCAGTTAGATCTTACATGGGTGGAGCAGGAAGAAGAGAGAGAGGGGAGAGGTGCTACACATTTCTAAATAACCATATCTCACAATAACTGACTCACTCATTATCATGAGGACAGCACTGAGGGGATGGTGCTAAGCTATTCATGTGAAAGTGCCCCCATGATCCAATTACCTCCTACCAGGTCCCATTTCCAACATTGGGGATTACAATTGAACATGAGATTTGAGTGAGGACACAGATTCAAACCACATCATTCTGCCCCTGGGCCCTCCCAAATCTCATGTCCTTCTCACACTGCAAAACACAATCATGCCTTCCCAACAGTCTCCCAAAATCTTAACTTATTCCAGCATTAACTCAAAACTCCACAGTCCAAAGTCTCATCTGAGACAAGGCTAGTCCCTTCTGCCTATAAGCCTGTAAAATAAAAAACAAGTTAGTTACCTCCAAGATACAATGGGGGTATAGTCATTGGGTAAATACTTCCATTCCAAAAGAGAGAAATCAGCCAAAAGAACAGGGCTACAGGCCCTATGCAAGTCCAAAACCCAGCAGGGTGGTCATTAAATTGTATAGCTCCACAATAATCTCTTTTGACTCCATGTCCCACATCCAGGGCACACTGATGTAAGGGCTGGGCTCCCAAGGCCTTGGGCAGCTCCGCCCCTGTGGCCTTCCAGGGCTCGACCCCCCATGGCTACTCTCAAGGGCTGGCATTGAATGCCTGTAGCTTTTCCAGGTGCAGGGTACAAGCTGCCACTGGATCTACCATTCTGGAGTCTGGAGAACAGTGGCCCTCTGTGATGGTTAATACTGAGTGTCACCTTGATTGAACTGAAGGATGCAAAGTATTGATCCTGGGCATGTCTGTGAGGGTGTTGCCAAAGGAGGTTAACATTTGAGTCAGTGGGCTCGGGAAAGAGGACTCACCCTTAATCTGGTGGGCACAATCTAATCAACTGCCAGCAAATATAAGGCAGGCAGAAAAACGTGAAAAGGAGAGACTGGCCTAGTCTCCCAGCCTATATCTTTCTGCCATGCTGGATGCTTCCTGCCCTCAAACATTGGACTCCAAGTTCTTCAGTTTTGAGACTCGGACTCACTCTCCTTGCTTCTCAAGCTTAAAGACAGCTTATTGTGGGACTTTGTATCCTAGTAGTTCTGTCCCTCTAGAGAACTCTGGCAAATACAGATTTTGGTACCAGGAATGGTTCTAGAGGAACAGTATATTAAGAATGGAGTTCTTTCATTAGTTTGGGAGTTTCTGGAGTTGGCTGCTTAATATGATTAGACTCAAAAATGCTAAGGATTCTACTTCTAATAATATGGAGAACACTGATAGTCCTTGGCATGGATTGTTTAGAGAGTTATACAAAATAAATGCATTTGACACTCCCAATTCACCACTCGTGAGAGGCAAGGAGTTTAGTGACTCCATACATAATACCTTTGACCATATGTGCAGAACCAAGGAACGTAATGAAGCTGGTTGGTTGCGCCTAAGTTCAGTGGACAAAGTGATGAAAGAAAATGATGAACTCATGGATTCTGTCTCCTGGCTTCAGAAGCAAATACTGAACCTCAAGTCTGTTAAGACTGCCCTAAGTGAAAGTCTTATTTCCTACAGAGAAAGAGCGGAAATTATGGAAAAACAGGCACAAACTCTTATCATGAAAGTGGGTGACCTGCAACAGAAGGTGCATGCACAGCCTCACCAGGTGTCTACTGTTAAAGTGAGATTGATTGGAAAAGAATGGGACCCTGCAACTTGGAACAGGACCGTGTGGGAAGACACTGATGAAGCTGGGGATACTGAATTTGTAAACTCTGATGAATCTTTTTTGCCAGAAGGAACAGCTTCCCCATCCCCAGTAGCGGCAATATCCCCTCCCCGACCCATGCTGCCATCAGCCTTTCTACCTTTGTCTGAAGAGATAAACCCTGTGCCGCCCGAGGCAACAGTGATGGCCTCCCCTGAGGTGGTTGCCAGGCAAGGTAATGCTGATTCTCCTCAGGAGCCACCCCCAACCTGCCTGTTTGCTTCTAGACCTATAACTAGACTAAAGTCCCGGCGGGCCCCTAGAAGTAAGGTTGAGAGTGTGACCCATGAGGAGGTGCGCTACACTGGAAAAGAACTGCTTGAGTTTTCTCATTTATATAAACAGAAATCTGAAGAACATGGGAATGGATATTAAGGGTGTGGGATAATGGTGGAAGGAATACAGAGTTGGATCAGGCCGAATTCATTAATTTGGGCCCACTACATAGGAACTCTGCTTCTAATGTTGCAGCTTGGTGAGTTAAAAAATGTTCTAATAGTTTATTTGCTTGGTTAGCTGAAATACGGACTAAAAGATGGCCCACTGTAAGCAAGCTGGAAATGCCTGATCTCCCTTGGTTTAATGGAGAGGAAGGGATCCAGAGGCTTAGGGAGATTGGGATGATGGAGTGGATTAGTCACTTTAGACCTCTCATCCCAGCTGGGAGGGTCCAGAAGATACACCCTTGACCAACGCCTTGCAAAATAGATTTGCGAGGGTGGCACCTGCATTTTTGAAGAGCCCTGTAATTGCTCTTCTCTGTATGTCAGATCTAACAGTCTGACTACAGTTAGACTGTATGAATCTTTTTTGCCAGAAGGAACAGCTTCCCCATCCCCAGTAGCGGCAATATCCCCTCCCCGACCCATGCTGCCATCAGCCTTTCTACCTTTGTCTGAAGAGATAAACCCTGTGCCGCCCGAGGCAACAGTGATGGCCTCCTCTGAGGTGGTTGCCAGGCAAGGTAATGCTGATTCTCCTCAGGAGCCACCCCCAACCTGCCTGTTTGCTTCTAGACCTATAACTAGACTAAAGTCCCGGCGGGCCCCTAGAAGTAAGGTTGAGAGTGTGACCCATGAGGAGGTGCGCTACCCATGAGGGAACTGCAGTCACTCAACCACAAAATTTAAATACAATGGGAGTAATTAGATCCTGAGGTGGCAGGAGCCAAGTGGTGGCACTCAACCTTCAAAGGCAAGATGGGCGTAGCTACCTTATTGGACAGCAGAGGCAAAGTGGCAATCAGAATAGTCTGACTCGTGTAGAGCTATGGCGTTGGCTAATTAATCACGGTGTTCCTAGAAGTGAAATTGATAGGAAGCCTACTGCATTCCTACTTAATTTATACTAGCAGAAAACTTCTAGGTCGAATGGACAAAAGACTAATTTAAATTATAAAAACAGAGAATAATGGCCCCTCAATCGATTTCCAGACTTGAGCCAGTTTACAGACCCAGAACTCCTTGAATGAAGGGGAGGCCAGGTACCCTTGAGGAAAGACCTCACTGCGTTATCGACAATTTGAGCAGTGAATCTTTCTCCCATCCTTCCCCAAGGAGACCTCCAGCCTTTTACCAGGGTACCTGCCCACTGGGGAAAGGGAAATGATCGACATTTAAGGAACTACTGGACACTGGCTCTGAGCTGACATTGATTCCAGAGGACCCAAAATGTCACTGTGGTCCTCCAGTTAAAGCAGGGGCTTATGGAGGTCAGGTAATTAATGGAGTTGTAGCTCAGGTCCAACAAAGAGTGGATCCAGTGGGTTCCCGGACTCATCCTGTGGTCATTTCCCCAGTGCATAATAGGCATAGACATTCTTAGCAACTGGCAGAACCCCCACATTGGCTCCCTGACTGGTAGGGTGAGAGCTGTTACGGTGAGAAAGGCCAAATGGAAGCCATTAGAGCTGCCTCTACCTAGAAAAATAGTAAATCAAAAACAATATCACATCCCTGGAGGGACTGTGGAGATTAGTGCCACTATCAAGGACTTGAAAGAAGCACGAGTGGTTATTCCCATTCAACTCTCCCATTTGGCTGTGCAGAAGACAGATGGATCTTGGAGAATGACAGTGCCTTATCATAAGTTTAACAAAGTGATGACTCCAATTGCAGCTGCTGTACCAGATGTGATAAAGATAATATATATTATATATATTTACATATATTATATATATAATACATATTTATATTTTAAGTAACCTAAGTCTGCCTTCATGTAGTATATATATCTTAAAACAGAATATTCCCATTTGCTCCTGCTTGTTCATTTCACACTGTTGTCTTTCATTTCCCTTACCCCTATACTATAACCACCCAGTGCATTGTTGGTATTGCTTGAAACAGTTATGTTTTATATAGTTAAGAAAGTTTAGCTTGAAAAAACTAAACAATGTTATCTTATCTTCATTTATTTCTCCTCTGACACTCTTCTTTGTGTAGATCTGTGCCCTATATCATTTTTCTTCTTAATGAATAACTTCTTTTAACATGGTCTTATAAATCAGGTCTACTGACAATGAGTTTCCTCAGTTTTGTTTCTCTGAAAAAGTCTCCCTCTCTCCTTCATATTTGAAGGATAATTTTGCTGGTTATAAAATTCTAGCCTGGTGAAAGTTTTTATTTCAACACTTTAAATAATGTACTCCACTCTCTTCTTGCTTTCATGGTTTCTGACAAACAGTCCAGTATAATTCTTATTCTTGTTCCTCTATATGTCTGTTTTTATTATTGGATTTCTTTAGAGATTTTTCTTTGTCTTTGGTTTTCCGAAGTTTGAATATGATATGCCTAAGGGGTGTGTGTGTGTGTGTGTGTATTTGTTATTTATCCTCATCCGTGGATAATTAACAATACCTAGATCAAGTAGCAAGAGAAAGTAAAAGAAGTGAAGTAATCAATTCTATGTAGGCCTACAAGTACGAAGGAAGAAAAGACAGTAAAACAAGATTCAGTTTAAACTATTGCAAACTCAGATGTTCCTTTCTGAAAGGGAGATAAAACAGTAAAGACACTAATATCTACTACATAAAATAAGCAAGCATTTTACTCAAAGCCAAAAACATTCAGATACTGGGGAAAGATAGTGTCTTCGGGAGAAAAAGTCAAAGAAATAGGTCCCACTAGGCCCTTAGGAGCACAAACTTAAGAATTATCATCAGAAGCTTCAGTTTAAGAATGTACTAAAGGCAATTTTATAGCCAAAACAAGTGTGGGATGAAAGGACCTAAGATCTCCATAGCAAGTAGCTATGAAAGTTTTCTGTAATATTGTTCACAAGGTTATCTCAACAAAACCTTTGCTTTAAAAATAAGGAAAACTATCATCTTATTTTCTTGATGCTACTAAAGAAATGCCAATGAGTAAGGAAATAGCAAGTCAAAGTGTAAGGGGACTTTTCTCACCAAAGGTGCATAATGGACATCAAAGTTGCTTTTGCCCTGAGGATATTTACCACACAGAGTAAAAGTTAATATTAGTCTGATGTCCTTGAGGGTCAAGGGGGAACTGTAATCAAAGCCCAGCCATGCCAGGGTGAGGCATTTAAAAGGAGAGTCTTCCCAACTTAAACCAGAATTTCAAAGGGCTATTTTCTCATTGCAAAGGTAAAATAGAAGTAAACACACCCCTACTCTACATCCAGGAGACTGCCAGAAGGGTAGCCTCAGTGATACTTCAAGCAGGGCCAGGGGTTGAGGGTGTGGGGTCATAGGCAGTGGACCTTAACAGATTATGATCATGTTTCAGCTAGATGATTGAGAAACCCTCTGATCAATCTACCAATGCCCCAGTGCCCCTAGAGACCTGATAGAATCAAATGCAAATTCTCTATGGTGAACCTTATTCTGATACCTTAAACTGTGCCTACAAATAATGTTTCAATGACATTTAATTTATTGTGGCAGCACACAATAAATTTTAAAAAATTAAGCACACCTCTTAAACCTAATGTTGAGGGCAATAAATAAGTCAAATGCAAAATATTACACATTATGTGATTCCATTATGTAAAGTTCAAAAACAGACAAAACTAATAGATGTTGTTGGAGGTATGGAGGAGGTAGTGATGGGGCAGAGGCTCGGGGGGTGCATAAGAAGAGCTTCTGAGACGCTAGTAAAGTTTTGCTTCTTGATTTTGTTCCTGGTTTTGTGGTTGTGTCCAATTTGTGAAATTTTATCAACATGCCCTCTTATGATAGGTATACTTTTTTGCACACTGATTGTACTTTAATAAAGTTTTTTTTTAATAGTAGTAAGGAATTTTTTTTAATTTTCAGTTCCGGGGTACATGTGCAGGATGTGCAGGTTTGTTACATACAACATGTCCCATGGTGGTTTGCTGCACCTATCAACCCATCACCTAGGTATTAAGCCCAGCATGCATTAGCTATTTTTCTTAATAAAAGTTTTTTAAAAGCATGAGCAAAAACCATCAGGAAACACAGATAATAGAAAATAGACTCACTAAAAACTTTAGATACTAAAATGAGCAAAAGGGTAAAATAACTATTCTTGCTCTCTAAAAGCTTGAAAATATCTGCAGTGCAATATACAGCCTCTAAACTGATCTCCGATGATCTCCACCTCCTTGTTTATTCCTTTGCAGAATCCCCTCCCCGTGCATGTGTAAGACCTAATGAACAGAATATATAAAAGTGATGGGATGTCACTTCTAAGACTAAGTTGTAAAAATACTTTGACCTCTGTCTTGCTCAGTCTCTATTGGTCTCTCTTTCTCAAAACACTTGCTCTGGAGAAACCAAACTGACATGTTATAAATAGCCTTCACATAGGTCTATGAGACCCACATGGCAAGGAACTGGTATTTCTAGTCAGCCACAGCCAGGAATTGAGCCTGTCAACAACCGTGTTGATCAGGTTGGAAGCAGTTCTGCCCACCTTTCCACCCATATGCATGACTACAGTACTGGCCAATTACTTGATTCCAGTCTTGTGAGAGACTCTGAGTCAGAGGCACACAGCTAAGCCACAGCTGGATTCCTGATTCATAGAAACTCTGAGATAAAAATGTTATTTTAAGCCAGTAAATGTTGGGATTATTTGCTATGCAGTAATAGATAGCAGGGAATAGAAAACCACATAACATTATCTAGTATATTTTTAAATACATGAATAAAAACTTTAAAATGTAAAAATACAATAATCAAAATAAAAAAATATAATAGGTTTAATAACAAATGAGACATAGTTTGAAAAAAAAATTAGCAAACTGGAAGGCAGATTAGAAACAATTATCAGAATGCAGCCCAGAAAGACAAAATGAGAAAAAAATGTGGAATAAATTAAGAGAAATGGAAGACAAAGAAGTAAGTTTATAAAATACATTTAATCAGAAATCCAAAAGCAGAGGAGAAAGATTGGCAGAGAAAATATTTGAAGAGGTAATGAAAGAATATTCCAGATCTGATGAGGAAGATATAAATTTACATATTCAAGAAGTCCGGGAAATCCCAAATAAGATAAATGAAAGGAAATCCATCCTTAGGCACATCAAAGTTCAACTGCCCAAATCCAGAGACAAAAAAAAATTGACAGATTATCTATAAGAAAGACAATTAGAGTGATAGCTGATTTCCTAATAGTAACAACAGAAGACAAAAAGCAGGGAAAAATAGTTTCAAAGTGTTGAAATAAAGTAAAGACATTTTCAGACAAACTGAAATAAATTCTGAAGAATTTACTTCAGGCAAAAAGGCAAATAATTCCAGCAGAGGGTCTAAGATATGAGGAGGAATTAAAACCAAAAACATTGGTAAGTATCTGGGAAAATCCAAATCAAACGGGTGAATGCAAAAAATAATGCTAATGTATTGTGTGGTAAGATATACAGAGAGACAGAAATAACTAAAATACACAAAAACAAACTGTAAACAGGGAAGGGCTTGAAAGAGTAAAGTGTTCTAAGACCCTCATGTAAGAAGATTAAAGTTATAGATTAACTATAGATGTTCAAGGCCCAGAATTGGCTTATTATCTAAATTTGGTTACGCAGCATTGCATAATCTATAGATCAGTAACTATTTAAAAAGTGAAGTCCCTCAGAGACCTGGTATTATACAACTACAATTCCTATGGGCCTGAAGAAACTACAGCCTTTACAGTGGAAGATGACTTAGGCTACAGCTGGTTAGGAAACCCTCCTTCTAAACCATGCTTCAAGGTCCTGCTAACAAAATGAGAAAATCAAGAAGACATGGAAGATAAATGTGAGAACTTCATTTTTTTGAACTTCAGTTTACAAGAGCAGGAAACTTTGAATTCAGATTTTTTTGGGGGGGTGGTTGGGGGGAATACTCAAAAGGGCAGTGGTCAATATTGGGAGAACAGCTTCACAAAGATGGCAGTAAATTAGTACTGGTATACTCCTAATATCTCCCTCTAAAGAACAGGCACATCCCTAATGTGCCCCTAAAGTTAAGGTGAAAAGATTTTAAAAATTGGGAAATGTTTGATATGTCTTGCAAGTGTCTGGAATGCCACCAGCATCACATTTCCAGCCTCTTTCTGCCGCCTTACTCACTATTTCCCAGAGAGAATGAATAATTTAATCTTTCTTGGTGTTTTCAGAAGGCGGAACTGGCCATATACAGTTCAGTCCTTCCCTCTACTTTCTCACGTGAGTAGGATTTCTACAGATCCTCCATGCTACAAGTTTTGTAGGGGTAGGCCTTCTATTTATGTGTGTATAAGAGGTGAAGGGATCCCGCCCAGGTCTAGCATCTATGCAATTATAGGTTTCAATATTAGGAACCCACTTGCCCACAGACATAAATTATATTTTTCAGTATCAACTTTATCAGTATTAAAGATAACATCTTGCTTTCATATCTGAATTCCTCTTTCATCATATTTCCAAGTTGGTTCCAAGAACTCAGGAGGTAAGTTTCCCCTAAAACCTCCAATAATAGAAAATGCATAATTTTGGCTACTCAGTCTAAATGTAACAATAAAAATGACAATAATAATAATATCAAAATAACCATTAAGAACAAGTGACTGTGCTACATGCATAGCAAACCTTTTCTTTAATTTTCCTCATGATTCTGAAGTGTAGGTATTATAATCTCCATTGTTTGTTCATTTGTGTCTTTTGGAGATTGTATTATAATAGAAACTCATCTGAAAGGCTACAAAATGGAAGTCACCCAAAAAAACTGGGCTTGAGTCCTTTCTAACTCTTTCTTGCTCCATGATAAATAAAATCACTATTCTTATATTCCAGGCCTTTTTTCTGTAATGATGGCCTGTTTTCTCCAAATAAACATATGATAAAATCATGTTAATGTTTTTATATAAAACCTTATATAAAATTAGGCAATACTTTTCATTAGAACGGATTCAAATTATTTCACTGTCTTTGATGGCTTGATCTAGAACACACAGTCCCATACTTATGACTTATTTGGCACATCAGCCATGACCTCAAAGTCAGTTTTTGTCCTTGATAACTGTAAAAGCAATGATCAAATCCTAGAATCATGTCTTAGAGATCTTTACTAGTCTAGAAAGGGAAACTTTTCTAAGGGAGACTTTTCAAAGTCAGCAAACTCTGGCAGGCCAAATCCAGCCTGCTGCTTGTTTTTGTAAACAAAGTTTTATTGGAACACAGCTACACTTCTTCGTTTACACATTGGCTATGGCTCCTTTCACAATATAACAGCAAGGATGAGTAGTTGTGACAGAGACTGCAAAGCTCATAAAACTTAAAATATTTACTATCTGGTCCTTTAGAGAAAACATTTGCTCATTGCTGGTCTTGGCATGGAAATTGATTCCATATTCTTGGTACTCTAAGTGGTAAGCATAATTCTTTCTCTCACGTAGTCCTAGGCAGTACTCCTTATCTCTATGAACTTTCATCAAGTTGATGGCATTGATGATAATTTGAACCCAGTTCCCTCACTTCTAGTCAAATCATTTTTTAATCAGATTCCTTCACCAATAATTCCACCAGTCTTCAGCTATCAGTATTCCAGTGGAAGCTGGATTTTCAAGAGATGTTCAGAAATGCTTTTAGTTACTTATGTTTAAAAATAAATTTAGAGTTATCTGCATACTCTATTCTCATACTTTAAAAAGTATCCTGTTAACTGAAATAAAACACACATGTTATAAGTGAATTACCAATATGTGGTGCTCACTGACTATTGAACATGAATAATGGCTAAATTTTCCATTTCAACCTAAAATACTGACACCAAGAATGAGGCTACTGATACTAGAGACATGGTTTCTAATTTCCAAAAAATATGTATTGGATAATGATAAAGAGGACAAAAATCAACATTTGCTGATTACCTACCATATGCATTTTACTAAGCAAAATACCTTAGATAGATTACATCATTTGATCCTCACAATAGCCTATGAGGTAAATATTATTGCCCTCCTTTAAAAATAAAAACATTCAACTAGGAAAGAGAAACAAGCATGCCCCAAATGGCAGAGTCTAGATTTGATATTTCTAAGGAAGGTACAATTCTACAACTCCCACAATGTCTTTGAATTAAATGAACTCAAACTTTACAAGGCACTGTACATTTTATCCAGGGTGTTATTCAAAATAGCTAACAACAGATATAGCACCAACACCCACCAAAACCAGATTCCTCTGTGCCAGTCTTCACCTCTTTGTTTTTAGATTGTGAGAAATTCTAGAGGCTTCAGGAGAATAGTCTGCAAGAGTAGTAGGGGCAATCAGAGAGCTCAAGAAAGCATATATTTACCAACTGGTATGAAAGCATTTCAATACTTTAACAACTGATAGAATTGTATCACTGCCAACCTGCTGAAAAATAAATCTGGAAATCTTTAAGACTCCAAATCCGTAATTATACAGACACATAATCAAGACTAATCACATAAGCCATGTGATTGAGTATCCTATAGGGGAGCCCTATGCGCCCTTTTAATTCTCCATGATTGGCTATGACTCTTATATAATGTTAATTCAGCTGAACAGAAGATGTAAGACAGTCCTTCTCAAATTTTTAACCCATTTTCTTTAAAATGTTTTAGCATGATTCTCTATCACACAGATTGTCTGATTAAATATTTGATGCTATTAACTGTGATACCTGGAGTTTCAGTGATCTAATGCTCAGTGTGTCAGGTAAACATTGACTAAAGGATGTCAAGATGCCGTATATCATTATTCAAAGAGCACATACTGGGCTACTCATCAGCCCTGGAGAGCTCAGCATGTGGCAGAGGTACATGGTACACCATAAAAATAATAGATTTTTAATAATTTACTAGAATAATGTTGTACAATAATTTAATGCTTAGTCTTTCACTTGATAAATTATGTAAACAAAAAGCGATTTTAAAAGCAACACATTATTAATTTAAAATCATATCAGAGAAAATATTTTTCACTTTCATGATAAACCTCCATGATATGTAAGCCAATCATTCTTGAAAAATATTTTAAAATGATGTAGGAAAACAGAAAAGAAAAAGTGAGAATGTACCAATTATTAAATATATAATAAAGAACATATCTGAAGCAGTCATGGCACAATAACCACAATTGTAAGATTATATGATTAACTTTTCAACACTAGTTTAAAATAGCCTCTTTCACAAATATAGACTCTGCACAACAGTCCCAGCATCTCTCATAGCGCAATTTTCATTACTCTTTCAACTTACAATGAAATGTTTTATTTTATAGATAATCACAAACTGAGATTAATAAAGTAGGATGATAATAAATAGAAGCTAGGGATAAGTGTAGAGTTCAGCAATAAGAACATCATATACATATAGTAACATGTAATTTGTTTTTCTAAGTCAAAAAATACTGATGCACACTGTATAGCTCTTTTTAAAAAAGTTAGATCGTAAGCAGTAATTTTGTTATCCCTTTACATTAATGTAAATGTATCTCATTCCTTCCTCAGTAGCTTTAAATGAAGCAAGTTCCTTCCACTCTGAAGAACTAGAAAATATCTCCACTGTTTACAAGACCTTATCTTTGATTCTAAAGGGAAACGAATTCTCAAAATGTCAATCATCTTAGGTATTTCACAGAAAACTCACATTTTAATACTATGAAATTGTATTTGGAGAAATTGGAAAATAAAAATTTAGAATTGACATTTGATTTTGAGGCTACTCACCACTCCTGGCTTACAGTTGTAATAGCAATGCTTGGAAGCGTTGTCAAAGGCAGTGTGGTCGGCCTGGAAATACCATCTCCCTCAGGAGTCCTTGCCCTTTCACTCTGTCTTTGAGACAGTGGTGGTAACTGTAAGTTTCCTGAGCAACACCTTCTCCCTCTCCAGAGGTCGATCCCAAGTGTGTTACTGGAAGAACTGTAGGATTTACTCAAGCTACATTCAAAATAATCTTTAACATTCTGGAGGAACCACAGGGAAAGAAAAAAAGAAGAGAAAGAAAATGAAATTCAAATGTTAAATGGAGTGAAAGAAGAAACTAAATGATCAAGCTGTCACTTATGATGTCCTGATTATCTCACAATCAGAATCTAACATTGATGTCAAAAGCTTAAAGAGAAAACAATAGAAGAGGCTGATTCTCAGCTTTTAGAATAAACTTATCAGTTGCATATTCCTGGAGATTTTTAGGCATATAGATAATGTTTACTAGTTGTAGCATGTGGATTGGAGGCCTCCTTCTTTCCTATTTTAATTTTTTTCATAATTTGCTAAAATGATATTTGCTAAAATTAAAAATATATTTTGGAAATCAATGTTATCATTCTGCAACTATGGGAACAAACTATGAGAAAATATAAAGTTTCTCGTTCAGTATTTTATTTTATGTATTTATTTATTTTTTGAGATGGAGTCTTGCTCTGTCACCCAGGCTGGAGTGATCTCAGCTCACTGCAACCTCTTCCTCCTGGGTTTAAGTGATTCTCCTGCCTCAGCCTCCCAAGTAGCTAGGACTACAGGCACACACCACAATGCCCGGCTAATTTTTGTATTTTTAGTAGGGACGGGGTTTCGCCATGTTGGCCAGGCTGGTCTCAAACTCCTGACCTCAGGTGATCTGCCTGTCCCGGCCTCCCAAAGTGCTGGGATTACAGGCATGAGCCACTGTGCCTAGCCATTCAGTGTTTTAAAGTAAAAATATTATCTATCTTAGAACAGCTGAATGTTGATAATTAGAGGTGACTGTTATGTTCTTATGAAAGGTCTTCTTACAATTGGAGATTTTTTTTTTCAAATTGTGTAAGAACTCAGAAAAAGAAGTATACTTTATTCAGTCTTGAACTGCCATGTTCAAGTACTTGCCCTAATGCTGACATTAATCATACACTTTGTGAGAAGACAAAGACATTGTGCTGTACTCAATGATACAAATTATTTATTCTTCCCATATCTTTTGGTGACAATGGGTCCTGAGATTGTTGGGAGTGGGAGGCCCAAATGGGCCTCTGCCTGGTGTACCATTCATACCAGCTAAAAGACAGAAAATGTTATAGCCCTGCAATGGTCACTGATATCAACTTAAGGTTTCAAAGTTACAATTTTCACTGTTCACACTTAGCTAGCAGGGAATAACGGAAGTCCTAGCATCAGGCTACAGTCTCTCACCTGAAAATTACTCTGTGACCCTAAAGACAGGTATTTCCTACTAGCTCTTCAGACTCGAGTTAGGAGAACCTGAGACTAGACCTCCTAAAGTTTGAACAAAGTTCTTTACCCTCCGCTCCTCTACCCCACGGCCCCTAACCTAGTTCATATAAGGATAATTAACTCAAGTTTGAGGATCTAGCTGGGTTAATTCAACAAATATTTGACACACATCTATTATTATTTTGCACTGTGCTATTTAAGAAGGATACAATAGCAAAAAGAGGAATGGTATCTTTTCTCATAGAACATATAATCTAGTGATTTATACTTATCTGATGCATGCAAGACTATACTTTGATGATAGAAATCTAGGCAAGAACAGGCTTGAGAATTTTCAGGAGCCCCACCCTCCATACCAGAAAATGAGACACCATTATATTTTCTTGTGCTTGACTTATAATTTTAAAATACTATTTATTTGAAATTCAGTAGAATCATAGTTCAGTATAAGGAAGAAGACAAAACAATTTAAAATTTTCCAGAGTTTGAAACATTCTGGAATGTATCAGTGTTTCACTGTCTAGTAACTACTTATTATATCAAATCCATTGTAGGCCTACCACTTACTGTATGTTGTGTGTGTATGTGTGTGTGCATGTGTGTGTGTGTCTGTGTGTGTAAATTAGAGGCTAAATGGAAAAACTAATATATATGTTTATTTTTTAAAAGACTTACAAACTTCTTTAGGAGACAAAACATATAAAATCTTCCTGAAGAGATTTAAGAATAAACTAAAGGAACTCATAACGGTAAATCAGTCTAGTTCCAAATATGCATGTAAAGAAAGCACTGGTTATCTGGAAAGCAAAGTCTTGAATATATACTTAATCTCTTATGTAAGAAACACCTTACCAAAGAACAGAAATAAGGATATCTATCATGTAGCTAAACCACCAACCACCCTAACCTCCTAATATGATTATTAGATATTTTTCTTCTTTAGAAAAAAGAACTATTACCATCCAGGTTTAATTGTAGTAAGTGACCTAAATGGGTACTATTTGGCACTTGTTATTTGAAAAATAAAAAAGTCACACCTATCACAAAATATTTCCCACACTAATTTGCAAGCAAGCTCAAATTTTCAAATTTGAAATATTCTTTAAGTTAAAAAGATTTGTTCCAGAAGACCTCAGTTAATATTAAATGCATTGCCACAAAGTAAGAACATAATGGAATAGCTTTTCAGAAATTAAATTCAAGATGAAAACTTAATATTGTTTTACAAACACTAATTAACTCATGCAGATTTATTCATAATTACTTCACACTCTGTAATTCATACCCATAATTTATACACCACTACTCTAAAATTACTAAAAACCTCAAAGTAAAATTTAATTTAGTCAATTCTCAATTACTGATTTGTGATCTTGAACTTCCTTTCCTAAATTTTCAAATATTTTGCAGAAAGGAACATTAATTTGAATGTTACCTCTGGAAATCACAACTTTTAAAATGTATCATGGTTTCCAAAATTCACCTGGTAATATGAAAAATCCCTAAGGGAACAACGTAGTTTTGGATTATCCTTCTGTTTCTGAATAACTGTTTGTTTAAAAGTCAGTATTCTTGCCAATAAAATTTGAAAAGCTTGTTACAAAGGAAAAGGTAGTGTAAAATCCTGCACCTAAGTAGAAGTTCACAGAGAGGAGGGGGAGGGGACACCAAAGGACTGAGCTCTTTGTCATATCCCCATATCGAAACCAACCAAGTTAGGACCATTGAAATGTCCAGATGAGAAATGCTGGTGCTTAAGTAGTCAAGGTTTTGTTGCTGTTGTTACTTGTCTTTTGTTTTGTCTATTTCAGTCATTTTTGAAGCATTCTCTACTTTTTGAATTCTTTTGGTTAAACTCATAGTGAGAAAATGGAATAAGGTATTTTTAAGGTCTCCTACTGTGCTTCGGTACACATTCAATTTGGACCACAGGACATAATTTTTTAAGTCTTATGAAATCAGAAATGGAAATTATGGAAAGCAGCAAATGACAGTCAGAGTCCCTATTGAAGCTAAATGTCATGATACTCCATGAGACAATAATAAAAGTAATTTTTTCTTCGAAAACTGATTTTATTGTAGGCAGTCACCATCAATTACAAGAGTAGTTTGTTGGAGTAATTATTATCGCTCTTACTATTTTCCCTTCTTTGAAACAATCTCCTAATATATTTGCATATATAATTTCTGTGATTAGAAATGCAAATGAGAATCAAAGGTGTAATGTTAAATTTTCTAGTAGATACATTTAAAAAGTAAAAAGAAACAGGTAAAATTTAGTTTAATAACATATTTTACTTAGCCTTGCATATGCAAAATATAACCATTGCAACATGTAATATTATGAATAATTATTAATGAAATGCTTTGTATTGCACTGTATATTCAAAATCCAAGATGTATTTCATGCTTACAGCACATTTCCATTTAGACTAATACTTAATAGTCACATGTGGCTGGTGGCTACCATAGTGGACAGAGTAAATCTAGGTAATATTTATTCAATATGGTGGGGTTGATGTTCATATCCATTGCATGCTTCTTGCAGGCAACCTTCCTCTTCTTTTGACTATGCCCACCATTCCCTCAGGGAGGATCAGGATTATTATTCTAAGGATGCAATGAGAAAGAACTAATGGTTTGTCCATATGGAAGGCATTGCTCAGTTTTATTCTTCCAAAAAACAAAATACTGGCGCACACAGTATACAAATAGTATTAAGGAACAATCACAAGCCTTTTTTTTTTTTTAAGAAAAAAAGTTTTCTAAATTCCAGAAGTTTTCTTTTAGGTATCCTGAGCAATGCTGGTACTGAGAACTTAGACTATAACTTAAGGAAACGCCCTTCTGGTCCAGGAGAGAGGAAGAAAGAAAAAAATAAAAGAAGAAGAAGAAGTAAATGCTGCCACAAGTAACAGAACAGAACACATTAACTAGATTCTTTGACACAAAAAATAGAAATGGCAATGGAAAAGGAGTGTATTTGGGAAGGAAAAATCTAAATAGCACACCTAACTCTCCCTCTGCACTGTGGGTCCTACAGGAACACAGAAGGAAGCTGAGAATTAGTTCTAGCATTCTTGCCAAAGGCTTTGCTACGGTATGAGGCAAAGGGACCACAGGGCCCATAGGGTGAGCATCTGTGAAACAGGAGCTTAACAAGATGGATTATTACAGAAAACAAGGAAAATTGTTTTTTCTTCTTCCCTCCCTTCTTTCCTTTCACATATCTGATCAGCGGCACATAATTTTTAGTTCAATTACAAACAGTAATTGGGTAAAGATGAGACAATTAAAGACACACTAATGAAGGATTGGTCAATTGAAAGCAAAGAGATAATTAAGGTCCAAGATCCAAAGCTATAGAAGATAGCTTACAGATTTCTTCAGATGATTTAGATCGGGGCTTTTCAAACAAAGTACATACCTATTTACTCTGCTATCCCGTTAAAATATAGTCTGATTTGTAGGTCTGAGGTGTGGCCTGAGATTCTGCATTCTCAATAAACACCCAGGTAATGCTAATACTGCTGGTCCAAGGGCCACACTTGAGTAGCAAAGGCCTAGGGGATGTGTATATCACAAGCTTCTTAGGAGTAGTTGTCAAAAACCCCACCACAGGAAGTGACTTTCAAGGGTTAGCTGTACATGGGTAAAAGTGTGGAAGAAAGTTATCAGAGAACTGATGGTAATGCAAGCAGTGTGGAAAGAGGAATTATCTGAGAGTGAAGATCTGGGCACAGATTAGAGATTGGTGGTTCTGTGATTGAAAACCATAAAAGTGAAACTCAGCCCATTTCCAAGATGCAAAGAGGGCATTGTTCCTGCTGTCCAACTCACAGAACGTCAGGTCCAGGTGCTGGCTGTGCCCATGTCATAGAAACACCTAGTCACAGAGTGGTGTGTTAAATGCCCCCAGCTGCCCTTTGAATAGAATTATCCAGTGACTTCTTTATTGAACAGACCAAACATGATTGGGACCTTTTGAAACTTACATCATCAGCCGTCACCGTCATCACACTCCTGCTTTTCTTCATTATAGAGGTGGAAAATATCCCCTCTTAGGATGTCTGTTATTCAATGCAGCTTTGCTGACACTTTTTAATACCTACAGGAGAAAAAAACACACAAAAAAGAACAGCTCTGTATCCTTAAAGAAAAATATGTGGCATACTCTCTAAATTAACATTTGAAATATGTACAATGTACATGTAAAAGCAAACATCATAATTTACCAAGCCAATTAAGTTTGATATGCTGAGAAAAGAGCTTCACAAAATATTAATACAAAAATCCAAGAAATTGGTACAAAGCTATTTGGGAAAAGATAGTAAGAATAATGCGTAACAATTAGGCTCCCAAATAATGATCATGAAGAATCTAAAAATAATATGCATTTTACACAAATGGTTCATAGTTTACAAAGTATATTCCCATAAAATATTTTATTTGATGCTTGCAACAGTTTGTTAGATTATTTTCATCATTTTTTCTAATAAAGGAACAGAGAAAACAAATTATTTGGCCAAGGTAACGCAGCTAAAATATGACGAGTTCAGAATTTAAAGAATATGACTGCTTTATACTGTCAAAAAAAAGTGAAGAAAAGTAAAACAATACAAAATATATATACATGAAAGAAAAAAACCTTAATCTTAATTTTTACCACCAGTTTAAATCTCTCATATGTCTACTGCATAAACTAATAGGCAATTACTTATCACAGAAAATTCTAGCAACCAGTAGTCAGAGCTTGAATTTCCTGGTTTAAGTCACACAAATCTAGCTATTTTGAGATAGAGATGCTGTAGTTCATGACATCGGCTTTGTGTAGATCACTAGAAGTCATTGCGGAAACAAAGAACCTCTATAACACCACCAGAATTTAAGGGTGCACTCTGATTGTGGAAACCAAAGGCAAAGCAGTCACTGGTTTATGAAGACTCAAAGGGAAGAGAGTGGGAGGGGGGTAAAAGGTGAAATAGTATCTATTGGGCACTGTGTTCACTATTTGGGTTGATGGGTTCACTGGAAGCCCAAACCTCAGCGTTACTCAATATATCCATGTAACAAACCTGCACATGTACCCGCTAAGTCTAAAATAAAATTTTTAAAATATAAAGTTGTCATACAACAGACTACAAGACAATACAAAGAATTCGGTGTTTGCAGAATTTAACTGAAAAAAGATGTACTATAAAAAATACAAAATCCAAGAAGTATTAGTCCATGTGATGGTTTCACAAGGTCTTAGTACCAAAAATATCCTGTATTGTTGCTGAGCTCAAGGACTCCTATATATTTTTTTCACTGTGTCCATTTAACCCTTAATGCATGCCTTATTAAAAAAAAGTCTGCTTCTCTAGCATGAAGATATATATAGATTAAGAGCATGATGAAATTGTAGCTATGTGACTAGGAATACTAAGTAGTGGCATTGTACCATCACCCAGGAAACCAGGGTTGAATTTCTAACACATAATTTGACTACATTATGCAGGAGTTGGCAGTGAAACTGACAAAATAGATAAGAGAATGGGGGAAGGGAGAAACTTGCCTTTATAAGTGCTCTAGGGAGAGAACCCCACGGGCTTTTCAGGTATTTGATTCAATATGCAAAGGACAAGAATTTCCTCGGCATACACCAAAGAATGATTAGAACAACGATGCCCCTCTAATGCTGACCAAACAGCAGCAGGCAGAATTTTAATACTTTTACTCAAAGGCTGCTTGAAACCCAGCAAAAGTAGACAAGTAACAAGAGATATTTTATCAGGGTTATAGTCAATATTGAGGGCCTCTATAGTTAGGGTTAAACCTGAAAAAAAAAAAGTTCAGACTCCTAAATTTAAGAAAAGCAAGATTTAAATGTGTTTTAAAAAAAGGATATAAAACTATACATACTCAATCATTATAACTGTAAAGTTGTGAGCATATAAAAAATATTAAAGATGCTATGTGAAATGATGATAATGGAAGAATGATAATAATGCAATAAGGGTTATAGAAGGTTTTCTAAGTGAGTTGAGTTTCTTTAGTGGAGAAAATGTAGAACAATATGATGTTCAAAAATATAAAAAGGAATGCCAAGAGTGCAATACATGTAGAAAGATGCCATGATGAGGAAGCTTACAACAGGCAGAGAGACAAAATGGTCCAGGGTAACATCAGTAGATCTTTTTACAAGCAAGAGTATTTTTGTAAGGTCTTAGCCATGGAAATAAATTTGTTTTATGATCCTTTGAGTATGATAACTTACTATATAAATTCATGTGCCTTCAATCGGACACGTCCTGACTCGGAAAAAGCAGGATCACAAATTACAAGGCAGTTTTCCAAATGTTCTACAATAAAAATACATTATTTTATATTTAGGGAAAAAAGTCAATATATGTTATATAAGACAAAAAAAAGCAAGAAATATAGATTGATTGTTTTCTGGATATTCCTCATCTGCCCCTTCAGACCCACTCTTGGCCCTTCTCCATTCTGGTCTGTGCCCTGGGAGGCTGGTTCTCAGGTACTGTCTAGCCCTCTGGCTCCTGGGTATGTTCAGCCAATGGAGGCAGTTGCAAAAGATCAAAGGGCAGGAGGAAAGAGGGGACCCTCTCTGCTGGCCATAGTGTAGCCACGGCTAAAACGTTCTACTTGAGGTCACAGATCCTGCAGGCCTCCCTATTTAGCTGTAGAACCAGAAGCAGCTTCCCATTGTTGCTAGCCTCCTGGTATTTCATAGCCCTTTTTGTTTATCCTCAACCCTGCCCATACCCTTTGTAAATAGTACCTCCATTAAACTCTCTTTCAGCCTCTTTAAGAGAACAATCTATTTCCTACTAGGATCCTGACTAATACAGACCTGCTTCCAAAACTTTACAATAGTCAGAAGGTAATTGTTAAATATCTCCCCTCAGTTCCTAGCACAGTGACTGACACAAGCAAGTCTCAATAAATAAGTATTGAAAGAATAAATGAGTAGAACCGACTTGGAGATCGAGATTGGTTTTGATACTTTGAGAAAAGGTCGGCAAGGATTATCTCAATTTGTTTTTGTAAGGCAAAAATAGTTTTGTGTCCTCACTCACAGATGACAATGGAGATTCTTTTCAGGAACCTCTGCTGCCTTTTGTTTAGGCTAACAGAGATGGAGGATTTACCTTCAGCCATTTTTAAGCACTCTACGTACATGATTTCAATTATGTCATAAAAGCAACCAACCATGATTTATAGTCATTTGGGTATATACCCAGTAATGGGATGGCTGGGTCAAATGGTATTTACAGTTCTAGATCCCTGAGGAATCGCCACACTGACTGCCACAATGGTTGAACTAGTTTACAGTCCCACCAACAGTGTAAAAGTGTTCCTATTTCTCCACATCCTCTCCAGCACCTGTTGTTTCCTGACTTTTTAATGATTGCCATTCTAACGGTGTGAGATGGTATCTCATAGTGGTTTTGATTTGCATTTCTCTGATGGCCAGTGATGATGCTATAAAGACACATGCACACGTATGTTTATTGTGGCATTATTCACAATAGCAAAGACTTGGAACCAACCCAAATGTCCAACAATGATAGACTGGATTAAGAAAATGTGGCACATATACACCATGGAATACTATGCAGCCATAAAAAATGATGAGTTCATGTCCTTTATAGGGACATGGATGAAATTGGAAATCATCATTCTCAGTAAACTATCGCAAGAACAAAAAACCAAACACCGCATATTCTCACTCATAGGTGGGAATTGAACAATGAGATCACATGGACACAGGAAGGGGAATATCACACTCTGGGGACTGTGGTGGGGTGGGGGGAGGGGGGAGGGATAGCATTGGGAGATATACCTAATGCTAGATGACGAGTTAGTGGGTGCAGCGCACCAGCATGGCACATGTATACATATGTAACTAACCTGCACAATGTGCACATGTACCCTAAAACTTAAAGTATAATTAAAAAAAAAAAAAAGCAACCAACCAAATGAGCTAGGCACAATTATCAAGACAAGTGAGGGAATCATTTCTTGGGAACAGTAATGAAGCCTGCCCAACGGCATGCACTCTACTGGTTAAGACCAGAACATTCTTGTTCTAAAACCAAGACTATTAACCTATCACTGTACCACTGATTGGGTCTTATTTACCTCTTTTCAAGGTGAAACTAGGTGAAATGGTCTTTATATCTTTTTTTTCTGATGTTGGTAATACAAGTTAAGGTGATCAGTTTCCTGGAGCCATGCTCCCTGCTGGCGTAAGGACAAAAAGGAGTGATATTAAAAGATACTAAAGTTTTTAAATGCCTCATATTTAAGGCAAATGTTGTAAGTGAGAGGACAGATCAGGTTCTCTTAATCTGAGATTACTGTCCCTTATAAAATTTGCTTCTGAATAAGCAAAACACCATATGCTTCATTAAAACAAAGTATTTCTAAAAATTTCTAAGGTGATAAATGTGATGACAGATTCCATTTCTGATATATGTTTAATAGTTTTCCCTGTGGTTTTATATTTCACCACTTAAAAGATGCTTTTAAATTTGTATTAGTCCTTCATAATGTTCTGTTTTATTCAGACTAGAATATTCTTTATATAATTGCACGTTTTCCTCTTTCCCCTTTCTCCACAGATATTTAAAGGCTAAAATGAGGAAAAGGACCCTGACTTCTGTGTTAATGTGTGAATTTCACCTTTCACAGGTTAGAGTTATCAGTACTAGTGATACCTGGCTAAAAGGAATTTCAGTGAATAGTGATAATTATTTTAAAATTCTATATCATGGACACATGCTAGACAAAACCATGCAGAAATGAGAAAAACAAAAGTAATATTTTGAGTTTAAAAATACTACTTTTTTCCAATTTAAAAAATATCTTTTATTTTGCAGATGATGTTCAAAAAGCTTTCATTCTATTTCTTATGTAACTGATTTACTGAACATTCTGAACTCAGTAGAGCACAGATATGAACTAGTCTTCATTTTTCTCCAATAACTGTTTTCCATATGCAATATCAAATCTATTCTCTCCTCCTTAACAACAGTTCAGATTGCTTCCATAACTCCCATCTTATAACTGTTTTAATTCAGTGGCCAGTGTCTGGGACTTGGAGTGGGAAGAAAGAATGTACTACTCTTTTATTCTTCCTCTCTACTTTTATCTTCAGGTTCTAACTCTTTCTATATTGTGGCAGAGTAGAAGAACTAATGACAAGAGGGAAAAGTCTTCTTACTTAACTAGGCATTTAATTGCAGTCCTTTTTGAGTGCCTCTGCTTCTCTGGTAAAATCAGACTTACTTTGACGCCTTCTCTAAGGCAGGTATTGAGATGAGGCCCTTCCTGTAACGGGGCAGTAGGAGCTTTCACACTGGGGAGAAGTAACTTCAGTTCCACCCCCACTAGCACACATTGAAACTCTTGTTGGTAAGGTCCCCTTGCCCGATAGTCTACTCTCTTGATTGGAATAATGACATGATGGCTCAAGCTGCAATGTCCACTTGATCCAGAATAAGCTCAAGCATCCTTGTCACACTAAATATGTATATCACTAAATGTATGTATACTAAATGTATAGGTACACCTAAATGTATAGGCTGCTTTGCTGCTATTTCTTCTCTGTTCCCTGCTATATCTCTCCACTTCTCTTTCTCCTTCTCAAAAAAGCACAAAATCCTTCTCCATAAGTGATCAATGGAGAGAAGAGATACTGTCAGTTATTTACCAATGTCTTTCAGCCCCAAGCCAATCATTCTAAATTCTGCTATGTGAATCAAACTACATTGCAGACTACATTGCAAACTACATTTAACAGATTCTCTTTCTAGGTGGCTTCCTTTAGGTGCTGACAATGGAAATCACTGGTAGGAGACTAGAAGAGACTTGGAGAGAGGAGACCCTCTTTATTCTTCCAGGAGAATTGACAAATTGCTTGTATTAAATCCTTTTGTTTTCCTAACTGGAGCCTAAGGGATACAGAAGTTAACCTGTCCTTTGTTGAAGGCACTTCTGTCTCTAGAAATGGTTCTTCATTTTCAGTAGGCCAATAACGCACTTCTCCAACACCTCCTCTCCCCACCTAGAGTCTATGTATATGAGAGTTCAGAGGTTGCCAGGATGAGGATTAGAATCAGAACCCATCTGGCTGCCTCTGCCTCAGAGCGAGGTACGAGACCACCCTTGTGTATGTCTATCCTTACAGAACGTGGAATAGTTTGATGGCTTTTAGTTCACTGTTTTGGGTTACAGTTGCCCTTTCTAGCTTAACAGGAAAAGTCCTACTCATCTCCTTTTAGATGAGAAAATGTCCATTTATGAAATGACAATAATATAATGAGGCATTGGTGTATTTTTGCTTTGTTTCTTAATGTTCTGAACTGAGAAAACTAAAAATTGGCAATTCTATGTCAGTCTCCTAATTCTCTGGAAATTTTATCAATTCATAAAGTATAAACATCTAAGAACCTCAAAACTAGATCATGGGATCTTGACTTTTAAAAATAACATCAAGGTTTAGTTCAAGAAAAAGAAGGTTTTCTGGTTTGTGCTAGCATGTACTGTACTATGAACTGAAGGAAGACATGCCGGATAAAGCAGAGCCTGAACTGCTGTCTCCACTCCCAGCCCCGACATCCACCTAGCTCTAGTTATCCACTTAGCTCTGGGACTTCGGTTTCCTCAATTGTCAAATAAAGGGATTGGAGTATAATCATCCATAAACTTTATGAAACTAATGAAATTCCAGAAAACTAGCAGAAATAAACACAAACTATAAAAAACAACTCTAAAGACTCAACAATTAGATAAACATATCAGAATTTGATACATAAAATATTAGACTTTCCCCCTTAATTTTCATCTACTGCTCTCTTCACACGTTCAGAAATTCAGGACTATTGCATTCAGTTATTGCTGCTTTCTTATTTTAATATGATGGAGATAAACAGAGGCAAATGTGCTTGCTCCCCAAAATTTTTGAAGTTGTATGATGCAAACTATAAAGAGCAAGTAAATTTGAGGGGAAAAAAGTATGAAAGGTCATTTTATTTGTAAAGTTGCTCAGTATTTAGATACAAACATTGCTTGGAGAGAAGAATCAGTTTTTTCAATTAAGTAATAAGTATCAATGACTTTTGAGATAAAAACTGAAAAGTGCTAGGAATTAATATGAACTTAAACCATTAGCTTATCCTGAGAGAACAATAAGTAACAAAGACATAATGGCATCCTTTTAAAAAGTCATCAAAAGGCAAAGTAGCCAGGCTAAATGCTGCTTGGAGTAAAACATGTCTCCTGAACAACCACTTAAACCAATTTCTACTATAAAATACATTCTTTGTAAATTACTAATAGGGCATGCATTTGAAATCAATACACATGGTGACAAAAAAAGAAAGAATTCTTAATATTCAATTTGCTGACCTGAATGCTAATTTTCAACAATAACACAACGGAGAGAAAGTGACAAACTAACCCCATGTTTCTGCTTGTGTAAATAATGCCTCAATGAATTTGTTAGTGAATTTCCCTGCAGTAAATACTAAGTGGGAAAGTTTTAAAGAGTTGAATTATTTTTCCTAGTCTAAAAAAAAGTAATTACTGATTAATCTCTTATGGTTTAAAATACCATAAAGAGGCATATAAATCACTTTCATTTCAGCCATTTTTTGTTTCATCTTAAACAAAAGGAAAAGAACAAAAAAAGCCCTGTATTCAAATCTATTAATAACCTGGTATTGCAAACTCTCTCCACACCTGAGAGTTTACATCTCTGAGTTATCACTGTGCCAAAGTGAAGATGGCATTAGTGGATGTTTAGGATGGATTAGAGAATTTTTTCCGTCTCCTAAAATAAACCACAGAAGATCTACAAACAGATGTAATAGGCAAGTATGGCTGAAACACATTCAATTCATTTAGTATTTGCTGGGCATCTGCTCATGCTCAAATTTAGATCTTCTAATGCCACCCTCAAAGGTATTTATCAAACAGCCACTCTAGGATCTCGATTAATATTACCAGCTTTCAATGAGAGTATAAAAAATTAAATTGCATCCATGATCCAAAACCCCCATTTCCATCCATCATGAAAAACCACTTCTTTTCATCTGATTTCTCAACAACAACATCAACAAAAGATTGAGAGCCCAACATGTGGTAGGGACTTGCTAGATGCCATGGATAATACAAAGATGAATATACATAGTCCTTGGCCTTAAAATGCCCCTGTCTCATCTTAGGAGAGGAGAATCAATGCTTATTCATCCTACAGTACTGAACACCTTGGCCTGGGTCAGGTTCACAGTGCAGTGTGAGAAGTGCAACAGATCATGGGTTCATTAGGTGAAAAAATGAGTGAAGGCCACCTCTATGGGCAAAATGTTATCAACGAAAGCTTCATTGAGGGAGGCTACTGTCCTTTTCCAGGTATTGTAACTAAGAAACAAAGAGAGAAGCCCTTCCACTCCCCGTCTCTCTATTCTCCAGTGTGATCTTTTAAAAATGCAAAATTCCTTATATTAATCCCCAGCTTTGCATTCTTCATGCTTTCTGTAATTTTTAGGATAAAGCAAAACCCTTAATATGCAGATTAATCATACAAGTCCCTACAGATCTGGTCCCTGCTTGACTTTTAAGCCTCAACTTCCTATTTTTGCTTCCACTTGCTTCCCCACCTTATGCTTATGCCACATCACTCTCCCCTGTAACTCATTTAGCTTTAGTTCGACTGGATGTAGAGTGTATCCAGCATGCCTTTCTTGTCTCCAAACTTTTCCTACACTATAACATGTCTTCAACTTTGCCTGGCTAACCCATTCTTCAGCCTTCAGCTTTGATGTCATTTGTTCAGAAAAGCCTTTATGGACTTCCCCTACCTGTAAGAAGGTATTATCACGTTATTTTTCTATTCACAGTATTTTTCACAATTACATATTTGTTTGTATGAATGAATAGGTTTATGCCTCCCAGAAGCTCATAGAGAATACTGCCAACCACTATATCTCTTGTGCCAAGCAATAAATATTTGCTGGAAAATGTTTGAATGAGTAGACTAGATAGGCTTGAGGCCTCTTGCTAGATTCCCTGAAAGTGTGATAATCCAAAAGCAGCAGATAGGAGGGGGCAGGAAATAGAATCAGAATGCCTGGTAAACTGCAAATGTCAGCTATATTGACAGGATACATATTCCTACTCTTCTGACAGAGATATGAATAGCTTTATGGCAGGCACTATTCTATAGTCCCTAAATCTATCATCTCACGTAATTCTCACAACTATTTTTATCTCCATTTTGCAGGGGAGAATTCTGAGGCCCAGAAAGGGTGAATGACTCATCTAAGCTCACTAATCTAGGAAAAGGCAGACAGACAGGATTCACACCCAGGCACTATGCCTGCAGAGCTCATGAAATTAACCATTACCTCTGCTGCCACTCGGAAGCAGCAAAAAGCATTGTTTATCAGAGAACAAGCAGCAAATAGGATGGGTCAGGGCCAAGAAACAGGATAATTGGGAATAAAAGTGGTATTTCAGAACAAGAAAGGAATCAGAAGATTTTTTAAATGATGAAACAAAAAAGAGAGATATGCAGTTGGCAGAACATATGGAGCCTATGAACAGCTACTCTTTTATGTAATCTCATAGGAATTTACATTAAATTGGAAAACGTAAATTGTGTGTATAAAACTGTATATCTAAAACATAACTTAAAAAGCATAATAATTTGTCTCTGTTTTATCTTATGTTTCAACAAGAATTCACCAAGTATTTTTTCTTCTAAATTAGGCTTCGATCCAATACTAAAATTTTTTTAAGTTAATACAGAAGACTCTTGACATTCATTCACAAGTGCTATGTCTCTAGACGTCAAAAAATTGTCCACCTGTACAGTGCTGTTCAAACATGTTTCATGGGGTATATGGGACACAGACAGGAATTTGGTCTAAGTCTTCTATTTAGACTCAAAGACCCCAGACACTCATCATCAAGTAACTTTTTTTCCTTTCTTGGGAAGACCACTGAAACAACAAAGGGCAACAGTTCATTCTTGTTTTAAGCAAGCAAGCACACAAAATTTCTGTGCATTCCTTTCTCAGAAATATAAATACTACATCATTACAGACTTCATAAGAGGAAGATAACAAAAATGTGAGAAATCTTTCCAGGACTTCAAATGAATTAATGGCCTAATATTTACCGGCTTAACTGAAATATAATTGGATACGAAGTCTGCCAGTGATTCCCTACCTAGAAGCAACATCCAATTTGGGCCTGTCTGTCCCAGCTCTACTAAAATGTCAGGGGATTCAGGTCTATGTGGACATACGAAAAACAAGCATGTAAACAGAAACAATTTCAAAAGCAGAAGGCTGAAACTCGTGTGGTAATACTAGAATGCCACATAATATTGTTTTGATAGAACATAAAGGAACATAGAAATACATTTTTATTGGTCTTTAAGTGTCTTCATATTTATAAACTATCATTTCCTTATTTATTTTTGTTTTTTTAAATTTTTTAAAAATTATTTTGAGACAGGCTCTTGCTCTATTGCCCAGGCACGACCATGGCTCACTGCAGCCTCAACCTCGTGGGCTCAAGAGATTCTCCGACATCATCCTCTCAAATGAGCAGGGACCACAGGTGCACACTCCCACACCTGGCTAGTGTGTGTGTGTGTTTGTGCGTGTGTGTGCATATTTTGTAGAGATGGGTTTCGCCATATTGCCTAGGCTATATTTATTTTTAAAGATGAGAAATTAAGCTTTGCCCTAAGAATGGACTAATCCATGAAATTTGACAAGCACCTAATACATTTGACATGCAGGAAATGAGAGACCAGAAGGAACAAATATTAGAGGACAAAGAGACTTAGCAGCTACAACATCTAATTTTTAACTATTTTACATTCTGGAACTCTGTGTAAGATTTTACTTGACAAGAAGTTCTGCCACTTAAAAAGAAAAGCTTGAAAACCACTACAGTAGTGCTTATTATACCCACTTCCATAAAATGTCTTAGAGCAGTGATTTTCAACTTTTACTTATTAAAATACCACCTTTGTAATGTTTGCCATACCATGATTCCCTTATTTTACAGATAAAATATAGAGATCCATAAAAGCTGACCTGTCATTCACCTAGTTAGTTGCATAACTTGGCTTTTGGTCCACAGTTTGTTCCACTATAGTGCCTATATCTGCAGACTCTAAATTAAAGAGTTGTTTTGTTTAGTTTTGGTTTTGTTTTAGCAAAAGCTTATTTATATATTGGAAAGCATTCTAAAACCAAAAAATATACTTCTGCACCCACCAAAATTTTATTTATGAATTCATATAGTCATGTACTTGGGCATTTATTCATTCATGTATCCAACAACAATTTATTGAGCATTACTGAGGGCTGTGTACTGTATAGGCATTGAGGAATCATAGATGAAACAGTATGACTTCTGTCCTCAAGGACTGTTGAATCTAAGTAGAGTATCATCACAATCGTAATGCACAACTGATACAATCAGTTATGTGACAGAGATGCTTTACAAGGTGTGACAATAACTTAGAGGAAGGCTATGTAAGTCTGCCTAGGAGGACCAGGGAAGGCTTCATCAAGAAGGTAAATCTGAGCTGTGCTTTTGTAAGGTAAGTGGAATTTTATCAGGAAGATGAAGGAAAGTAGTTGATTCATAAACAAAACTTCTTATCACTGATACTTAGCTACCAATAAGAGCTCAATTAGTGACTATGAAATCATTAACGAGTCATTTGATCCTTCTAATCTTCCATTTCTATTGGCAAAACAATTATTTGTTGTATACATTTCTGATATGGCTTCAATAACACATAATCAATATAAGAAAGTGTTAAAACATTGCATGCTACTCTAAGATCAACCACAGACTCAGCCATAAATTCTCAATAAGTTCAAGAAAATCAAGATCATACCCACCACACTCTCAGTCCACATTGGAATAAAAATAAAAATCAATACCATGAAGACCTCTCAAAACCACACAATGACATGGAAATTAAACAACTTGCTCCTGAATAACTTTTGGGTAAATAAAAAAAATTAAGGCAGAAGTAAAAAAATTTCTTGAAATAAATGAAAATAGAGACACATACAAAATCTCTGGGATGCAGCAGAAGCAATGTTAAAAGTTTATAGTGCTAAACACCTAAACCAAGAAGTTAAAAAGATCTCAAATCAATGATCTAAGATGACACCTAGAGGGACTAGAAAAATAAGAATATACTAATCCCAAAGCCATCAGAAGAAAAAACATAACTCAAATCAGAGCAGAACTAAATGAAACTGAGACTCATAAATCCATCCAAAGAAACCAAAAATTGTTTCTTTGAAAAGATAAACAAGATGAATAGAACACTAGCTAAATTAACAAAGAAACATACAACCTCTCAAGATTGAATCAGAAAGAAATTGAAACTTCAAACAGACCAATATCAAATTCAAAATTGAATCAGAAATAAATTGAAACTCTGAATAGACCAATATCAAGTTTTGAAATTGAATCAGTAATAATAAAACAACTTACCAATCAAAAAAAGCCCTGGGCCAGATGGACTCACAGACAAATTTTACCAAATGTACAAGAAGAGCACTTCTCCCTAACTCATTCTATGAAGCCAACATAACCCTGATACCAAAATCTGGCAAAGGCACAACAATAAAAGAAAACTACAGAAATATGCCTAATTAACATATATGCAAAAATCTTCAACAAAATATAGCAAACTGAATTCAGCAGCACATCAGAAAGTTAATTCATCATGATCCAGTAGGCTTTATTCCTGGGATGCAAGGTTAATTCATAATATGCAAATCAATAAATGTGATTCATCACATAAACAGAATTGAAAACAAAAACCATATAATCATTTCAATGATGCAGAAAAAGCTTTAAATAAAATCCAACATCCCTTCATGAAAAAACTCTCAACATATTAGGCATCAAAGAAACATACCCTCAAAATAATAAGAGCCATGTATGAAAAACCCACAGCCAACAGCATACTGAATGGGCAAAAGCTGGAAGCACTCCCCTTAAGAACAGAAGCAAGACAAGGATTCCCACTCTCACTACTCTTATTCAACATTGTACTGGAAGTCCTAGCCAGAGCAATCAGGCAAAAGAAAGAAATAAAAGTTATCCAAATAGGAAAAAAAGTCAAATTGTCTATCTTCGCTGACAATATGAGTATATACAGAGAAAACCCTAAGGACTCCACTAAAAGGCTCCTAGAACTCATAAATGACTTCAGTAAAGTTTCAGGATACAAAATCAGTGTACAAAAATTAGTAGAATTTCTATACACCAATAACATTCAATCTGAGAGCCAAATCAAGAATGTAATCTTATTCACAATAGTCATGCAAAAATGTAACATACCTAGGAATACACCTAACCAAGGAGGTGAAATATCTTTAGAAGGAGAACTCTAAAACATTGCTGAAAGAAATCATAGATGACACAAACAAATGGAAAAACATTCCATGCTCATAGATTTGAGAAACCACTATCATTAAAATGCCCATAATGCCCAAAGCAATCTATAAATTCAGTGCTATTCCTATCAAACTAACATCATTTTTCACAGAATTAGAATAAAACTATTCTAAAATTCATGTGAAATAAAGAAAAGAGCCCAGATAGTGAAAGCAATCCCAAACAAGAAGAACAAAGCTGGAGGTATCATAGCTCCTGACTTCAAACTATACTATAAGGCTATAGTAACTAAAACAACATGGTACCCAAACAAAAACAGACACATATACCAATGGAACAGAATAGAGAAACCAGAAATAAAGCCACACATCTACAACCATCTAATCTTCAACAAAGTCAACAAAAATAAGCAATGGTAAAGGACTCCCTATTCAATAAGTGGTGCTGGCGTAACTGGCTACCCATAGGAAGAAGAATGAAACTGGACCCCTACATTTCATCACATACAAAAATTTTCTCAAGGTTGATTAAAGATTTAAATATGAAACCTCAAACTATAAAAATCCTAGAAGAAAATCTAGGAAATACCCTTCTTTTTTATTTTTTTATTTCCATACGTTATTGGGGGAACAGGTGGTGTTTGGTTACATGGGTAAGTTCTTTAGTGGTGATTTGTGAGATTTTGGTGCACTCATAAATCAAGCTGCATACACTGCACCCTATTTGTAGTCTTTTATCCCTCACCCCCTTCCCACCCTTTGTCCCTGAGTCCCCAAATCCATTGTATCATTCTTATGCCTTTGCATCTTCATAGCTTAGCTCCCACTTATGAGTGAGAACGTACGATGTTTGGTTTTCCATTCCTGAGTTACTTCACTTAGAATAATGTCTCCAATCTTGTCCAGGTCACTGCAAATGCCATTAATTCATTCCTTTTTATGGCTGAGTAGTATTCCATTATATATATATATAAAATGGAATATATATAATATATATATAAATTACATATATATATATACATATGTAACGTTTCTTTATCCTCTAGTTGATTGATGGGCATTGAGGTTGGTTCCACATTTTTGCAATTGCGAATTGTGCAGCTATAAACATGCATGTGCAAGTATCTTTTTTGTATAATGACTTATTTTCCTCTGGATAGATACCCAGTAGTGGGATTGCCGGAGCAAACAGTAGTTCTACTTTTAGTTCTTTAAGGAATCTCCACACTGTTTTCCATAGTGGTTGTACTAGTTTACATTCCCACCAGCAGTGTAGAAGTGTTCTCCGTTCACTGCATCAACACCAACATCTACCATTTATTTTTTATTTTTTTATTATGGCCATTCTTGTAGGAGTGAAGTGGTATCGCATTGTGGTTTTAATTTGCATTTTCCTGATCAATAGTGATGTTGAGCATTTTTTCACATGTTTATTGGCCAATTGTATATATTCTTTTGAGAACTGTCTCTTCATGTCCTTAGCCCACTTTTTGATGGGATTTTTTTGTTTTTTTCTTGCTGATTTGTTTGAGTTTGTTGTAGATTCTGGATATTAGTCCTTTGACAGACGTATAGATTGTGAAGATTTTCTCCCACTCTGTGGGTTTTCTGTTTACTCTGCTGACTGTTCCTTTTGCCATGCAAAACTCTTTAGTTTAATTAAGTCCCAGCTATTTATCTTTGTTTTTATTGCATTTGCTTTTGAGTTCTCGGTCATAAAATCCTTGCCTAAGCCAATGTCTAGAAGCGTTTTTACAATGTTATCTTCTAGAATTTTTATAGTTTTAGGTCTTAGGTTTAAGTCTTTAATCCATCTTGAGTTGATTTTTGTATAAGGTGAGAGATGAGGTTCCAGTTTCATTCTCCTACATTTGGCTAGCCAATTATCCCAGCACCCTTTGTTGAAAAGGGTGTCCTTTCTCCACTTTATGTTTTTGTTTGCTTTGTCAGAGATCAGTTGTCTGTAAGTATTTTGGTTTATTTCTGGGTTCTCTATTCTGTTCCATTGGCCTGTGTGCCTATTTTTATACCAGTACCATGCTGTTTTGGTGACTATGGCCTTATAGTATAGTTTGAAATCAGGTAATGTGGTGCCTCCAGATTTGTTATTTTTGCTTAGTCTTGCTTTGGCTATGCAGCCTCTTTTTTGGTTCCACATGATTTTTAGGATTGTTTTTTCCAATGCTGTGAAGAATGATGGTGGGGAAATACCCTTCTTGACATTAGCATTGGCAAAGAATTTATGACTAAGTCCTCAAAAACAACTACAATAAAACCAAAATTTGACAAGTGTGACCTAATCAAACTAAAGAAATACTGCACAGAGAAAAGAAACCTACCAACAGAGTAAACAGAAACCCCACAAAATGGAAGAAAATATTTGCAAACTATGCATTGACAAAGGTATAATATCCAGAATCTTTAGAAACTTAAACAATTCAACAAGCAAAAAACGACCCCATTAAAAATGGGCAAAGGACATTGAAGAGACACTTCTCAAAAAAGACATATAAGTGGCCAAAAGGCATATGAATAAATGCTCAACATCACTAATCATCAGAGATGTGCAAATCAAAATCACAATGAGATACTATCTCACACCAGCCAGAATAGCTATTACTTAAAAGTCAAAAAGTAACAGATGATTGCAAGATTGTAGAGAAAAGGGAAGGCTTATATACACTGTTGGTGGGAATGTAAATTAGTTCAGCCACTGTGGAAAGCAGTTTGGACATTTCTCAAAGAACTTAAAACAGAACTACCTTTTGACCCAGCAATTCCATCACTGGGCATATACCCAAAGGAAAATAAATCATTCTCCCAAAAAGACACATGCACTCATATTTTAATCATAGCATTAATCACAATACCAAAGCTATGAAATCAACCTCTGTGCCCATCAATGGTAGATTGGATAAAGAAAATGTAGTATATGTACAGCATGGAATACTATGCAGTCATAAAAAAGAACAAAATCACGTCCTTTGCAACAACTTGGGTGCAGCTGGAGGCCATTATCCTAAGCAGATTAACACAAGAATAGAAAACCAAATACACACGCTGTCACTTACAAGTGGGAGCTAAGCACTGGGAAAAATACACACTGGGGAATACTAGAGAGAGAAAAGAAGAAAGGGGTCAAGGGCTGAAAAACTACCTATTGCCTGAGAGATGGAACCATTCATACTCCAAACCTCAGTATTACCCAAGTAACAAGCCTGCACATGTACCCCTAAATCTAAAAGAAAAGTTGAAATTGTATTGCATGCCTTTAGGAAGACAGGAGCATTAATATTTCTAGGATTAGTGATAGGCATTTGAAGATTCTCCAATATAAACTTTATTCTATGCAAGCCAATGCATTATATATCTGTGTACAGGTAAGGTCTCTGCAATTGGATTCAGACAAACTCTGGGTTGAAATTCGAATTCTGTCCATAGTAACTGTGGAACATTCAGCAATTTATTTGACACTTCTGAAACTGTGTTCTTATTTATTAAAATAGAAATAATGCATCCTATATATCTGACAGGGTTATTTTGAGGATTAAATGAAACAGTGAGTGATGCCTGGCAAGGTCTTGCATGTGAGTAGGTCCTTATTAAATACTTTGCTGAATCACAATCCCACCATTTCAGTTAAGTCTCATGCTCTTCATTTCACCACAAAATGCCCTCTTTCAACCTCACTTCCTTTTAAAAAACACAATAGAAATAACAATACCTTACATAACTCTGCTTTTGAGCTATTTATGCCTAAATTTTCTTATTACAAAAGAATATAACAACTGCTTCACAGTCTCCAGGGATCCAGACAGGAGGTCAGGATGAATCTAACAAGGTAAACATTACAATCATCACAAAAGGACGAATCATAAGATGAGGAAATAATATAATTTCTTAAATGGCATTTATCCCAAGTCTTTCAGACTATATATAATCATGAATGATTATAGCAAACAACAAATACTGACAAATTACTATCCAGCCACAAATGTAGTCTATAATACTCTCCCTCAGTGTTGGTGAATGGGAACCAATAACTATTTCTCTCTTTTATCATAAAGCTAAATAACATTGCCTGGATCACAGAAAGATTTTGGGCTTACTTCTGTTTCTCAGACTGTCATTACACAGACTGTGTGTGTATATACACACTGATATGGTTTGGCCATGTCCTCACCCAAATCTCATGTTGAACTGTAGCTCCATAATTCCCATATGTCATGGGAGGGACACAGTGGGAGGCAATTGAGTCATGGGGGTGGGTCTTTCCCACACTATTCTAGTGATAGTGACTTAGTCTCATGAGATCTGATAGCTTTATAAAGGGGAGTTCCCTTACACAAGCTCTCTTGCCTGCTGCCATGTAAGATGTGACTTTGCTCCTCATTTGCATTCCATCAGGATTGTGAGGTCTCCCCATCCATGTGAAACTGTGAGCCAATTAAACCTCTTTCTTTTTTAAATTATCCAGTCTCAGGTATGTCTTTATTAGCAGTGTGAGAACAGACTAATAACACATACACACACACACACACACACACACACACACATGCATATATAAAAAATGGAATGTAGATCATTTTTTAAAACAAATACCAACATCCTTCAAATATAGAATGCAAAGATTACAGAAAATCTTCCTATTCACTTCTTAGGGAATTACTATAAATAATTTGAAGTATTATTATCATTATTATTATTATTATTATTTTCTTTTTCATCTTTGCCCAGATAACAATAAAACAACTGTCATTATCATTTGTAAACCATGTTAAATCTAATACTGTGTTAAGTAATACTGAATAGAGAGAAAATTGCCTTTATTCTCCAGGATTTATATCTGTAACTTCTCCTGTTTCATTATTATCTGGTCATGATTTTTAATGCCTAATGGGAAATTAGGCAATGATCTCCATCCTAATTTTTACAAGACATTCATCCACTTATTTAAAGAAAGTAAATAGTATATTTTTACTATTTGACAGAACATAAAATTAATGTTTATGTGTGGTGAGAAACACGGTCGATGTTCATGTAGACCCCATATTTATCCTGTGGTTGAAGTGTCTTTTTTTTTTTTTTGAGACAGTGTCTCACTCTGTCACACAGGCTAGAGTGCAGCGGCGTGATCTCAGCTCACTGCAACCTCTGCAACCCGGGTTCAAGCGATTCTCCTGCCTCAGCCTCCTGAGTAGCTGAGATTACAGGTGCCTGCCACCATGCACAGCTAATTTTCGTATTTTCAGTAGAGATGGGGTTTCACCATGTTGGCCAAGCTGATGTTGAACTCCTGACCTCAGGTGATTGACCTGTTTCAGCCTCCCAAAGTGCTGGTATTACAGGTGTGAGCCACCGCACCCAGCCTGAATTATGATTTTCTCAGCATACCTGAAGTAAAAAATGGTATTGAAACTCACCTACTTTTTTTTTTTTTTTTTTTTTTTTTGAGTCGGAGTCTCGCTCTGTCGCCCAGGCTGGAGTGCAGTGGCGCGATCTCGGCTCACTGCAAGCTCCGCCTCCTGGGTTCACGCCATTCTCCTGCCTCAGCCTCCCGAGTAGCTGGGACTACAGGCGCCCACCACCACGCCCGGCTAATTTTTAGTATTTTTAGTAGAGACGGGGTTTCACCGTGTTAGCCAGGATGGTCTCGATCTCCTGACCTCGTGATCCACCCGCCTCGGCCTCCCAAAGTGCTGGGATTACAGGCGTGAGCCACCGCGCCCGGCCGAAACTCACCTACTTTAAGCTGAGTAATGTATACAGTTCTTTAACATTGTTAAAACTAAGACACAGAATTTTTCCATCATTTTGCCTCTTTGTGATAAATTCCATCCCCTCACACCTTATAAAGTTGCAATGAACATTCAAGTACAGTACAATATTTTTAAAGACATATGTTTTAATTTGTCTTGGGTAAGTAGCTAAGACTGCAATTTCTGAGTCATTTGGTAAATGTATATTCAACTTTAAAAGAAACTACCAAGTTAATTATCAACATGGCTGAACTACTTTGCATTCCCAGCAGCAGTGTATGAGACTTCCAGACACTTTGCACGTTTGCCAAAACTTACTATTACCAGGTTTTGTGTTCCTGTTTTTGTTCATTTTACCCACTCTAGTGGGAGTATAGTAGTATCTCACTATGCTTTTGATTTACATTTCCCTAAGAACTAACAATGTTGAGCATCTTTTCATGTGTTTATCTTCCATTCACATATTTTCTTTTGTGAAATGATGTTCAATTTTTCCCCCATAATTTTATTTGGTGATTTTTCTCCCTACTGGTTTGTAAGAGTTGCTTATATGGTTTGAAAACAAATTATTTACAAGATATATGCTTTGTAAACATTTCCTCCAAGGCTGAGACATGTCGTTTTATTTTCTGCACAATGTCTTTTAAACAGCAAAGTTTTTAGGTTTAGAATTTTCCAATTTATTAATTTTACATGGTCTGACATTTTGTGTTCTAAGAAATCTTTGATCAACCCATCATTTCATAGATTATGTCCCTATATTTCCTTCTAGAAGTTATATATTTAAGCTTCATATGTATATGTTCATTTTGAGTTAATTTTTTTATATAGCATAAGTTATTATACAAATTAATTTTCCCATATAACATCCAACATTAATTGTTGAAAATACTACCTTTTTCCTCTTTAAGTTACTTAGAAAATTACTTGCTGGTATAGGCATGGAATTATTTCTGGACTCTCTATCTTAGTGTCTATCCTTATGCCAATAGAATATTGTCTTAAAATCACTTAGTGTAAATCCTCTAACTCTGTTTTTTTCTTTTTTTTTATTTCAACAGTTGTTTGGGGTCCAGGTAGTTTTTGGTTACATGGATAAGTTCTTTAGTGGTGATTTCTGAGATTTTAGTGTGCCCATCACCCAAGCAGTGTACACTGTGCCCAATATGTAGTCTTTTATCTGGTACCCCCCTCCCAAACTTCCCCTGCAAGTACCCAAAGTCCATTATATCACTCTTATGCCTTTGTGTCCTCATAGCTTAGCTCCCACTTATAAGTGAGAACATACGATATTTGGTCTTCCATTCCTGAGTCACTTCACTTAGAATAATGGCCTCCAGATCCATCCAAGTTGCTGCAAAACACATTATTTCATTCCCTCTTATGGATGGGTAGTCTTCCATGGTATACATATATATACCACATTTTCTTTAAACAGTCATTGTTCAGTGGGTACTTAGGTTGATTCCATATCTTTGCAACTGCCAATTGTCCTGTTATAAATATGTGTGCATGTTTCATATAATGATTACTTTTCCTTTGGGTAGATTGATATCCAGTAGTGGGACTGCTGGATTGAATGGTAGTTTTATTTTTAGTTCTTTAAGGAATCTCCATACTGTCTTCCATGGTGGTTGCACTAATTCACATTCCCACGAGCAGTATAAAAGTATTCCCTTTCACCACATCCATGCCAACATCTATTTCTTTTTTAATTATGGCGATTCTTGCAGGAGTAAAGAGTAAAGTGTACTTCTTGCAGGAGTAACGTATCTCATTGTGGGTTTAATTTGCCTTTCGCTGATGATTAGTGATGTTGAGCATTTTTTCATGTTTGTTGGCTGTTTGTAAGTCTTCTTTTGAGAAATGTCTACTCATGTCCTTTGCTCACCAACTCTGTTTTTTCTTATTAAAAACTGTTTAGCAAGTCAAAGATCTTTGCATTTTAATATAAATTTAGGAAATGTTCATTTTAAATTAAAAATAAGTCCACTATGACTTTATATTTGTGAGCAATTTAAGTAGACAATAACCATGAGCCCCTAAAATGTCCAAAGACTGGTGGGGAAAAAACAATGCAGAAAGAATATTCCTTCCAAAGAATGCCTCCTAGATACTTCTCTTTCACAATCACCATCCACCAATTCATTTCTTCCTCCTTTAGGGGGTACAATAAAAAATTATTCCATTGAATTTTATTTTCAAGCTTTACTTTCATGGTAATGTTTATTTATTTATTTATTTTCAACAGGTACTTTTTTAATTTATGAAAATTTGTGAAAATACTGTCTGAGTAGTAATTTGAGCTAATAAAATGGAAGTAGCAAATGTAGATAATTTATTAATGGAATTTATCTCTGTAGAAAAAAAGAGAAGGGAGTAATGCCCAAAGAAGAAATGCAACAGAAGATGAATAAAAGGTTATTGTTGTTTATTGGGGGCGGGTGGGTAGGAGATTACTTGAATAAGTCTATTTTTTAGAAGAAAGAGCTGATATACAGGGAGTGGTTGATGGTAAAAGGATAACTGATGAAGTGGAAGAAGAGAGACCTATAGCACAGGTAGACAATTATCCCTAGGGAGAAGCAGGGACTGGGGTTAGGGTGGGTACAGATGCAGACATGCTTTTAAGTGGAGAGAAGCTAAGTGAAGAGTTATTCACAATTTTCTTTTTAAAAAATACTGTTCTGATATTAGGGAGCTGAAGACATCATGACTTTCAAGACTATAAGGCATAAATAGGTTTTGAGGCATGTTTTGCTTGGTGATTCCCTTTAACAGTAAAACAAGATCCTGATCTATTTAAACAAGGTCACTCAATTAAAATAGTGACTCATTTGTGGTAAGCCCTGTCAAAATATTTAAGTTGTGTGCTCTTAAATTAGTTACTATCAATATTATGAGTCTCTGGTTTGTAGATAAGATACCTGGAAACAGAAAACATTAGCTTCAGTCTGGTTTTGTGACTATTGTCTTAAGCAAGTATGATAACTCAGCAGGCCTCAGTTTCCTCACCAGTAAAATTAGAGGATTATAAAATAAAGGGAATATCTTCTCTTCCAGCTCTAGAATTCTGTAATCTATGGCTTTGCTAGGTTTCTAAAAGCAAGGAAGCAAAATCTGGGGAAATCCTATTATAAGATTTTCTCTTACATCAAGGCAGAAGTTGATGAATTTAAATTAAAAACACATGAGATTAACAGATCAGCTTTATTTCAGAAAAGAACAAGTATAAAGGAGATTATCAGATCACATGGGCCTGACATCATGAATCATCTGGGGCAGTATCCAATTCTATTAATGACTTCTAGAATAATTATTTGACCTCTAAAAGATTGATTTTATTTTTCACAATGAGAAGTAAAAATATTATGTTCTTTTTAATACTAATCATTCAATCCAACACAACAATTTATATAGATGTCAAGTACTATTAGTACAGTGCACCTTGCACTGCAATAAAATTCTGCCATGCTTTTCATTAAATAAAAAAGCATTTTAGTATTAAATCCATTAAAGCACTGAAATATCAAACAAATGAAATAACTAACATTCATTACATTGAATTGAATCTATTCAACATTTTTATTAAACTTAGACTTCTGTAATTAAAATAAGAAGCGCATGTTTTGTAACAATGAGCTTGACTACATGTGATAGTCTAAGTTCTTTACTGGGACAGACATCCACAAGATGATACACCAATGAGATCCTAAAGATTTATACAGTATAGTTATATAAAAAATTATACCATAACTTTATAAGGGCTATAAAAAGTACTAGTGGAACTACCAAAGAAAGAAGTAACCTTTAAGACAATATATACTTCCAACCGCTGATAATTATTTCCCTTATTTCAACAACTATTAATCATATAAAATGTACAATGAGCAGATGCCTGTCATTAGACAACTTATCTCATCTTTAGCACTTGTTATAAATGAATGTTCAAAATCCGAATGCTGAATTAACTAATTAATTAAAAATAAAAGATAAGTTCCGGTCTCAAGGATCCTGTAGCAATACACCACAGGTAACAAAATTATGAACACATTTCCACAAATGGCAAATGATAATAAGTTTTACTTACATCTAATCACACACTGGACACTGTTGTAATTACTTTTTCTCCTTCAATTTTCCCATTTTCATCTGGTACTATTATAGTCATTCCCATTTCACCTATGAAACAACTGAGGCTTAGTACAGGTAGGTGAGTTCTTCAAAGTCACAGAGCGAATCACAAAGGTTGGAACATAAATCTAGGCAGTCTCACCCCAGAACCAATGCCCCTAACTACCACAGCAGCTGTTTCATCTCAGTCCCTTTGTTGTTCATTCTGCAGTTGTGTCTGTGTGTGTATGTGTGTGTATATGTGTGTGTTTTCAAACTGAGGATATAGAACTGCAGACTTCACTTGCAAAACATATGTAAATATTCTATATTATGTCTCCTCTAGGTGCCTGCATACTCTTCTTTCTTTTGCTTGTCTGCTCTCCTCCATGTATCCAAATTCTTTGACACTAGCTTAAACCCCACCACTCTCGGGGGACTCTCTCCCTCCTACAACTCTGATTGCAGCTGACTACAGGTATTATTTAATTGGTTAATATGTTTATTCTGTCTCCAAAGCTAGAGTGAAAGTACATTGAGATTAAGAACATGTATACTTCAATCTGTCACAATGTCTAGTTGTTAATTGATTAAATTCATCTGGATATTCAAGTTACCACAGTAAGCAAAGCTCAACTGAAACTAACGATATATTCATCTGCTATAAAGTCTGTTTATCCACTGATTAATCTCCAGAATTCCCCAGTTTCTAGGGGAAAGAACAGTTTAGATTTTAACTGTATTTAAAATAAACATGAAACCTGATGTGCTCAACCACCCACACATACCCTCACATATGAATGGTATGTAATAGAAATGGTCTTTCCATGAAAATGAAAACCAATATAAGGCAAATTATCTTAAATTTCATTTAAGTCAAATAATCAACCTAAAACTTTAAAATAAGCAAAGATAATGCTAGATTTTGCCAGTTAGGAAAAAAAAACAAATTTGTCAAGCTTTAAATTGCAGAATTCTGCTAGTAATTATAAGATTAGCAGTTCTAGCAGTTCTAAATTTCTCATCTCAGTGGTGCAGATAGGATATTTTTTCATTAGTGACTTAGCTGCTTAAGTTTTTAAAAGCTGGACTTTAAAATTATTGAGCTTGCCTTGGCATGATTCGGTTTTGGGGTATGTTTAACCTTTGGTAGGACTGTGAAGCCAGTGGACACCTCACAATAGGAAGAAGTGTGTATTACATTTACTGTTTATACCAATAGTCATGTATTCCATAGGAACAAAATTGTAGCTTTTCCATTAAGATGTCTACTGAACACAATGACTCCAAATCAAATGAAGCTTGTTAGCAAAGGTACGATGTAGACCACATTGCCAGTGCATCTGTTCTAAGGTTCCCCAATGAAGCAGCAGCCACATAGTATATTAGAAAAGTTATCCCCTTTATGCCATGACCAACTCTCAGACAGATGTTGAGTTATTTGGCACCTCATTAAAGGACAAATAGTTTGAGAAGCAGCATGTGTTTTCCTTGGCTTCAATTCCAAGCATATTTCATATTATGAAGCATTTTATGTTTCAAAAAATTACAACTTCATTTTATTTATTTTTTTAGCAATTAGCTTTGAGTTACCTATAGTATAAATATTGAATCTGACACCTTAATAATATAGTTTGAAATTCTCCATTACTCATTCTATAAGGCTAGACAAAAACATGAAAACAACAACAACACTACAGGCCAATATTCTTGAGGAACACAGAAACATAAATCCTCAACAAAATACTAGCAAATTGGATCCAACAGCACATCAAAAAGATAATACACCATGATCAAGTGGGATTTATCCCAGGAATGCAAAGATGATTCAATATATGCAAATCAATAAATGTGATACATCATAAAAGAATGAAGGATCAAAACCATCTCATTAGGTCACTAGACAAAGAAAAGGCATGTGATAGAATTCAACATCCCTTCATGATAAAAACCCTCATGAAATTAGGCATAGAAGAAACATACCTCAACAAAATGAGGGCCATATACCACAAAGATACAGCTAACGTCATACTGAATGGGGAAAGCTGAAAGTCTTCTCTCTAAAAACTGGAACAAGACAAGGATGCCCACTCTCACTGCTCCTATTCAACATAGTATTGGAAGTCCTAGCCAGAACCATCAGGCAAAAGAATGAAATTGAAAACGAGAATGTCAAATTGCCCTTCTTTGCAGATGGTGTAATTCAATATCTAGAAAAAAATCTATAGACTCCACAAAAAAACTGAGATCTAATAAATTAATAAATTCAGTAAAGTTTCATGATATAATATCAATATACAAAAATCAGTATTGTTTGTATACATTAATAATAAACTAGTTGAGAAAGAAATCAAGAAGGCAACACAAGTTGCAACAGCTAAAAAATAAAATTAAATACTTAGGAATAAATTTAACCAAGGAAGTGAAAGAACTCTGCAAGGAAAACTACAAAACACTGACGAAAGAAATTGAGGATAACACAAACAAATGGAAAGACATCCCCTGCTCATGAATCAAAAGAATAAATATCATCAAAATAACCATACTGTCCAAAGCAATTTGCAGATTCAATATAATTCCAATCAAAATAGCAATGCCATTTTTTCACATAAATAGAAAAAACAATCCTAAAATTCATGTGTTAACAAAGAAGAGTCTGAACTGCCAAAGCAATCCTAAGCAAAAGAAACAAAGCTGGAGGCACCACATTACCTGACTTCAAAATATATTACAAGACTGTCATAACTAAAACAGCATGGTTTTTGTATAAAAACAAACACATACACCACGGGACAAAGTAGCAAACCCAGAAATAAATTCACGTATTTTCAACCAAAGGATTTTTGACAAAGGAAGCAAGAATATATATTGGAGAAAGAACATTCTCTTCAATAAATGGTGCTAGGAAAATTGGTCACCACATGCAGAAGAATGAAACTAGACCCCTAACTCTCACCAAATACAAAAATCAACTCAGGGTAGATTAAAGACTTATACATAAGACCTGAAACTATAAAAACTGCTAGAAGAAAACAAAGGAGAAACACTTCTGGACATAGGTCTAGAAAAGATTTTATGGCTAAGACCTCAAAAGCACGGGCAACAAAAACAAAAATAGACAAATGAGACTACAGTAAATTTAAAAGTGTCTTCACAGCAAAGGTAACAATCAACTTAGTGAACAGACAATCTGTTGAATGGAAGAAACTATTTGCAAACTATTCATCTAATAAGAGACTAATATCCAGATATAGAAGGAACGCAAACAAGTTAAAAAAAATCTCATTGAAAAATGGGCAAGCACATAAATTGACATTTCTCAAAAGAAGACAGACAAATGGCAAATAGGTATATGAAAATAAGTGCTGGGCTGGGCATGGTGGCTCATGCCTGTAATCCCAGCATTTTGGGAGGCCGAGGCAGGTGGATTGCTTGAGATCAGGAGTTTGAGACCAGCCTGGGCAACATGGCAAAACCCAATCTCTTCAAAAAATACAAAAATTAGCCAAATATGCTGGTGGGCACCTGTAGTCCCGGCTACTCTGGAGGCTAAGGTGGGAAGATCTCTGGAGCCTGGGAGGCAGAGGCTGCAGTGAGCCAAGATTGCACCACTGTACTCCAGCCAGGGTGAAAGAGTGAGACCCTGTAAAAAAAAAAAAAAAAAAAAGAAAAAAACAGAAGAAAAAGAAAAAGAAAGAAAAGAAGGAAGGAAGGAAGGAAGGGAGGGACGGAGGGAGGGAGGGAAAGAGAGAGAGAGAAAGAAAAAGAAAGAAAAGAAGGAAGGAAGGAAGGGAGGGAGGGAGGGAAAGAGAGAGAGAAAGAAAAAGAAAGAAGGAAGGAAGGAAGGAAGGAAGGAAGGAAGGAAGGAAGGAAGGAAGGAAGGAAAGAAAGAAAGAAAGAAAGAAAGAAAGAAAGAAAGAAAGAAAGAAAAAGGGAGGGAGGGAGGGAAGGAAGGAAGGAAGGAAGGAAGGAAAGGAAAGGAAAGGAGGGAGAGAGGGAGGGAAGGAGGGAGGGAAGCAAAAATGGGAAATGTACATCAAAACCACAATGTGATATAATCTCCCCCAGTTGAATGACTATTAAAACAAAAAAAATAGCAGATGCTGGTGAGAATGTGAAGAAAAGTGAACTCTTACACACTTGGTGGGAATGTAAATTAGTAAAACACTATGAAAAACAGTATGAAGATTTCTCAACTAAAAATACAACAAAAATATAATTTAGCAATCCCACTACTAGGTATTTCTCCAATGGAAAATAAATAAGTGTATAAAAGGGATGCTGCACTTACATGTTTATTGCTGCATTGTTCACAATAGCAAAGATATGTAATCGACCTAAGCTTCTATAAACAAATGGATTGAGAAAATGTGGTATATGTACATGATAGAATACTACTGAGCCATAAAAATGAAATAATGTCATTTGCAGCAACATGGATGGAATTGGAGGTCATTATGTTAAGTGAAATATACCAGGCACAGAAAGACAAATATCACATATTCTCACTCATGTAAGAACCAAAAGTTGGTCTCATGTAGGTAGACAGTAGAATAATAGATACCAGAGGCTGAGAAGGGTGTGTAAGTAGATGAGTAGGGAGATAAAAAGAGGTTGGTTATCAGTACAGGCATAGAGTTAGATAGAAGGAATAAGTTCTAATGTTCAATAGCAGAATAGTGTGACCATAGTTAACAACACTGTATTGTATATTTCAGAACAGCTAGAAGAAAGTACTTGAAATGTTCCTAATACATAGAAATGACCCATATTCAAGGTGATAAACACTCCAAATACTCTGACTTGATCATTACAGTCAGTGCATATAAACAAAATACCACATGTACCCCATAAATACATACAAATATTATGACAATTAGAAAATTGAAAGATGAAAAAATAATAGTTTGTATAATATTTTCTAGTTTACAAAGCATTTTCTTTTTTTTGGATAGATTCAGCAATTTATATTTTTGTTTTAACAATATATTTTATTTAATTAAATATATACAAATGTCATTTCAAAATGTAATTAATATTCAAAAATGATGAGATATTTTATGTTCCTTTTTTCATACTAACTCTTTGAAATCCAGGATGTATCTTCAACTTAGAGCACATACCTCAATTCAAACTGGCCGAATTTTAGGTACTCACTAGTCACATATGGCTAGTGGCTGTCTTATTAGCCAGCACAGATCTACAGAATTCTTAACACAGCAAGGGATGCTATTATTATTATTATTATTATTATTATTATTATTATACGTTAAGTTTTAGGGTACATGTGCACAACGTGCAGGTTTGTTACATATGTATACACGTGCCATGTTGGTGTGCTGCACCCATTAACTCATCACTTACATTAGGTATATCTCCTAATGCTTTCCCTCCCTGCTTACCCCACCCCACAACAGGCCCCAGTGTGTGATGTTCCCCGCCCTGTGTCCAAGTGTTCTCATTGTTCAATTCCCACCTATGAGTGAGAACATGTGGTGTTTGGTTTTTTGTTCTTGCGATAGTTTGCTGAGAATGATGGTTTCTGGCTTCATCCATGTCCCTACAAAGGATGTGAACTCATCCTTTTTTATGGCTGCATAGTATTCCATGGTGTATATGTGCCACATTTTCTTAATCCAGTCTATCATTGATGGACATTTGGGTTGGTTCCAAGTCTTTACTATTGTGAATAGTGCTGCAATAAACATATGTGTGCATGTGTCTTTATAGCAGCATGATTTATAATCCTTTGGGTATATACCCAGTAATGGGATGGCTGGGTCAAATGGTATTTCTAGTTCTAGATCCCTGAGGAATCTCCACACTGACTTCCACAACGGTTGAACTAGTTTACAGTCCCACCAACAGTGTAAAAGTGTTCCTATTTCTTCACATCCTCTCCAGCACCTGTTGTTTCCTGACTTTTTAATGATCGCCATTCTAACTGGTGTGAGATGGTATCTCATAGTGGTTTTGATTTGCATTTCTCTGATGGCCAGTGATGATGAGCATTTTTTCATGTGTCTGTTGGCTGCATACATGTCCTCTTTTGAGAAGTGTCTGTTCATCTCCTTTGCCCACTTTTTGATGGGGTTGTTTGTTTTTTTCTTGTAAATTTATTTGAGTTATTTGTAGATTCTGGATATTAGCCCTTTGTTAGATGCGTAGATTGCAAAAATTTTCTCCCATTCTGTAGGTTGCCTGTTCACTCTGATGGTAGTTTCTTTTGCTGTGCAGAAGCTCCTTAGTTTAATTAGATCCCATTTGTCAACTTTGGCCTTTGTTGCCATTGCTTTTGGTGTTTTAGACATGAAGTCCTTGCCCGTGCCTATGTCCTGAATGGTATTGCCTAGGTTTTCCTCTAGGGTTTTCATGGTTTTAGGTCTAACATTCAAGTCTTTAATCCATCTTGAATTAATTTTTGTATAAGGTGTAAGGAAGGGATCCAGTTTCAGCTTTCTACATATGGCTAGCCAGTTTTCCCAGCACCATTTATTAAATAGGGAATCCTTTCCCTATTCCTTGTTTTTGTCAGGTTTATCAAAGATCAGATGGTTGTAGATGTGTGGTATTATTTCTGAGGGCTCTGTTCTGTTCCATTGGTCTACATGTCTGTTTTGGTACCAGTACCATGCTGTTTTGGTTGCTGTGGCCTTGTAGTATAGTTTGAAGTCAGGTAGCATGATGCCTCCAGCTTTGTTCTTTTGGCTTAGGATTCCTGGACACACACACCCTCCCAGGACTAAACCAGGAAGAACTTGAATCCCTGAATAGACCAATAACAGGCTCTCAAATTGAGGCAATAATTAATAGCCTACCAACCAAAAAAAGCCCAGGACCAGACGGATTCACAGCCAAATTCTACCAGAGGTACGAGGAGGAGCTGGTACCATTCCTTCTGAAACTATTCCAACCAATAGAAAAAGAGGGAATCCTCCCTAACTCATTTAATGAGGCCAGCATCATCCTGATACCAAAGCCTGGCAGAGACACAACCAAAAAAGAGAATTTTAGACCAATATCCTTGATGAACATTGATGCAAAAATCCTCAATAAAATACTGGCAAACCGAATCCAGCAGCACTTCAAAAAGCTTATCCACCATGATCAAGTGGGCTTCATCCCTGGGATGCAAGGCTGGTTCAACACACGCACATCAATAAATGTAATCCAGCATATAAACAGAACCAAAGACAAAAACCACATGATTATCTCAATAGATGCAGAAAAGGCCTTTGACAAAATTCAACGGCCATTCATGCTGAAAACTCTCAATAAACTAGGTATTGATGGGACATATCTCAAAATAATAAGAGATATTTATGACAAACCCACAGCCAATATCATACTGAATGGGCACAAACTGGAAGCATTCCCTTTGAAAACTGGCACAAGACAGGGATGCCCTCTCTCACCACTCCTATTCAACATAGTGTTGGAAGTTCTGGCCAGGGCAATCAGGCAGGAGAAGGAAATAAAGGGTATTCAATTAGGAAAAGAGGAAGTCAAATTGTCCCTGTTTGCAGATGACATGATTGTATATCTAGAAAACCCCATCATCTCAGCCCAAAATCTCCTTAAGTTGATAAGCAACTTCAGCAAAGTCTCAGGATACAAAATCAATGTACAAAAATCACAAGCATTCTTATACACCAATAACAGACAAACAGAGAGCCAAATCATGAGTGAACTCCCATTCACAATTGCTTCAAAGAGAATAAAATACCTAGGAATCTAACTTACAAGGGATGTGAAGGACCTCTTCAAGGAGAACTATAAACCACTGCTCAACAAAATAAAAGGGGATACAAACAAATGGAAGAACATTCCATGCTCATGGGTAGGAAGAATCAATATTGTGAAAATGGCCATACTGCCCAAGGTAATTTATAGACTCAATGCCATCCCCATCAAGCTACCAATGACTTTCTTCACACAATTGGAAAAAACTACTTTAAAGTTCATATGGAACCAAAAAAGAGCCCGCATTTCCAAGACAAAGCATTTTCATAACAGGAGTCTCATCTAATTCTCTTAACCTATGAAGCATATGATTGTTAGTCGTATTTTAAAGGCGGGAAAATGAAGCTCACAAAGGACAAATGGTTTGCCCAAGGTCAGATAAATAATAATATGATGCAGGAAAGACTCAAATGAAGACATAAATTCCAAGTTCAGTGTTTCTTCCACTTTTATGGCCTCTAATGAGATGAGTTCATTTGTGTCTTAAAGGCATATTGGTCTTCAACATCTCCTACTAAAATTCAAACCTTCCTGTTATCTGTTGAATTATTAAATTGCTTTTTTAATCTTTATTTTAAAACATGTTTGTGTTCACACACATACATACATATAAAATATAAAAACATGTAAAACATTAAGCGTTATTCATCATTCTATGAATTGATCCCTGTACACACACACACACACACACACATAGTTTTCAAATAGTTGCCATAAACAAGAAAATTCTATTTAAAATCTTTTTTTAAATGTACCCTTACATTATAAATCTTTTACTATGCAGCTATGCAACATTAATAATGGTTATTGACTGCATAATATTCCATTATGTCTTCACCATAATTACTTAACCATTTGCATATTAGACATTGAGATTACATCCAGGTTCATATTAGAGAATATGCTGTTGAGAAAAAAAGTTCTTACACTTCTGTGACAAGACTAGTTATTTGCTAGCTATTATAATAAGTAACAACCCAGCTGAGTTTAAATTTACATAATCAATCAATGACAATTCACTTCAATAAACATTTTTCTGAAACCTAGTCAGTGACAGCTCAGAATTCTGAAAGTCAGCCAGTTGGAAACAGCTTCAGTTTAGTAATTGCATTTTTAAAGTCAGCAACAGATGCACACTGGTAACCATGCTCCTACAACTAAGGGTCAGCCAATCATTAAACAGTGACATCTCAGAAGAACTTCAAATTTCTGGACTCCACACTGCCAAAAACCCATATAAAATCAGCTTCATGCTTTGCTCAGAAAGGCTGAGCCTCACAAGCAAGGCTTTCCCTTGCTTAAAATATGAATAAATTCAGTATTTTATTTCAGATATTGAGTGGTGGTCTTTTCTTTCAAAACAGATGATAACTTGTACAGGTAGATTTGCTTTAATTGTTGAAGAACAAATTCTCAGGAAAGCACTTATTAGATCAAATAGCATAATGATATATAATGTCATGCAATCTTTCTCAAGAGTTATTTTGGTTTATAATGCCATTAGCACTGTATAAATGTATCTGTGCCATACCAACTTTAACAATACTGGAGGCTATAATATTTTTAAATGTTTGCTGATTTAACAAGCATAAATTGGTAACTTAAGGTTGCTTTAATTAGTGTGTTTAGATAATTTTTTAAGAGTACAGATTAGCATAAGAGTATAAGACCATAAAGGATCCCAGGAAAGGGAACTGAGAAGGCACAAAAGCAAAACTATGCCCATTGTGGGTCGTATTGGCAATTATAGACAAGAGAAGACAATTAATCTTTATAACAATTAGCCAGCACACGTGCTTTTAAAGAAATGGTGTTTGTAAATTGCTCTTTCTGGGAAGTAGATTATGAAACTGAGGTAAGCATTCCAGAAAATTATTAGGGAGTACTCTCAGGATCTGCATCTGTGGAAGTGAGGACAGGAAGCAGGTCTGGCAGGTGGAGATGCTAGGTTTGGGTGCCAACCACAGTCTCAACAACAGTCACAATGAACCCCATGGCTGCCCCAGCCAGGGTCCAAGCAAACCAGGCCTTTTATACCTTCACAATGATCAGTCACTGAATGCAGGCTGCCCAGAAAGTGAACAGGACTTTGGTGAGGGAAAATGACTAACGGAAATTCCTGAGAGAGCTGAGCCATCCAACTGTCCTGAAAAAGGAGTCTGCATGGTGTAGCCTAGCATGCAGAAGAGAAACAAAGAATGCACTCAAAGGATTTAATTTAAGAGCACTGAATGAAGGGACATTTTATAGAGGTACAGGCAGGGTTATGGAAACTGACAAGGAATGGTGAAGCACCCAAGGACTAGTCACAATAAGGAGTTGTTACCATCCCTAGGCCTACAGGGCAAGGAAAGGTACAGTGCTACTGAAAGCTGACAAAAGCTGAAGTCAGCAATGAGGGGGTCACCTCATTATCTCACAGTAATTAAAGGAAAATAGGCTCTGCAAACACTGTGGCCTAGGAAGGAGAAAGAGAGGTAAGAAATACCTCAATTACTCTTCATTTTCCCTGGCTTCTTCTATCACTGCTTCCCATAGGCAAAAATCAAATGCAGTCCAAAGATCAAGGGAGCACTGTCTTTGTCTGTTCAGGTTGCTGTAATAAAATACCATAGACTGGGTAGCTTATTAACAACACAAATTTATTTCCCACTGTTCTGAAGGCTGGCACGTCCAAGATCAAAGCACTGGTAGATCCGGTGTCTGCTGAGGGATCCCGTCCTCATTCACAAATAGTGCTTTTTCACCATGTCCTCATATAGCAGAAGGGGCGAGGGGTCCCTCTGGGGTCACTTTTATGAAGGCATTAATCTCATGCATAAGGGCTGCATCCTCATCACCTAATCATCTCCCAAAGGCCAACCTCCTAATACCATCACCTTGAGGATTAGGATTTCAGCATGTGAATGTTGATGTGGGGACACCCACATTCAGACCATAACAAGAGGTCCTAGAGAGATCAACCTCCTACAGCACAGAGAACAGCAGAGAATGGATCTGAAGGAGTGAGCAGTATGACCAGCATAAGCATGGAAATACTTTTCTACTTTAAAAGATTTATATTACATTGATGGCCACCTACTCAGGCCTGGTATGACTCACCCTTGTCTAAATTCTGAGTCCTTACTCGTCATGAAGCAGCAGAGGTGTTCAGAGTACCCAGCATCACTGGAGACTGCTCTTGACCAGGTATTAAAGGGAAGCTGAAGCAGCATAGCTTGAGCAATTGCCCACATTATTTCCCTGGCCAGACTTCAAATCTAGCAAATGAAGGTACAAACAGTAACAAGCCAGACACAGACACATCAGCATCACCTTTGCAAGTCTTGTAGTAACCATGATGCATATTAATGTTTGGGAAGCAGCAAATACAGATGTTTTGGGGAAGGCAAGCCAACTGCATTTTTCCTTTGTAGTTCCAAGGTCCTTATATGATGAAGGAATGATACATAGACCAAGAACAGCATTAACACTATGCTGGTCTGTGCAAACAATGAGAAGAGAAAGATGGATACAACCAATCTTCAGAAATCTGGGAAGTAAACAGCCCTTAAGTTTGGTTAGGAATACAGTTCAAATGTATAAATGACTTTGAGCTCATGCAGTGAACAATTATCTTTCCACTTTCTTCCATATTCCTTGTACTACAGCTATACAGGCAAGTCATTGTGCCTGATATACAATTCCCGTTGTAGTTTTCATGCTTTTATTTATGTTCAGCCTGTGCCTAAATGCCTACGTAACTGGGTTCTAGTTTCCTATTTCTTTCAAAACCCAGCTTATGTCACATTCTTTCTCTTAGCTTTTCTAAACTTCTGATTCCTCCAGTCCAAATTAAATCTCTTCTCATATTTTTCTATAATACATTTTATACATATTTACCTTATAGAATTATGTTTTATATGTTATTTATTTATGAACTTGTCTCTTCTTCTACTGGTCTGTTTATTTTATATATATTTCAGTCACAATTACTTAGCAGGAGCTTAACATTTTTAAAACAAAGAAATGACCAAGTAAAATTTCATACAAAATCTTATAAATATCAGAAAAAAAATAGCACATACCTGCACCTGCTACACAGTAGTTATGTGTTAGTTCTGGTCCTGTTTTCCCTGGGACCCACTCTTTGCCCTTCCCTGCTTTGGGTTTGTATTTTATGGCCTGGGAGGAAGAATTTTGACTACTGCGTATCTCAGGCACCCCTGACAGCTAACTCCTGAGTTCAGCCAATAAAATCACCAGCGGGAGTCTAGAGGGTAAAAGGAGGGAAGAAACTAGGGTGTGACCTTTCCGTGTCTCAGTTTCTTCATTTCTAAACTGGGAATAAAATTTTGCATAAAGTAGACATCAAGATAACTATGTAAAGACTTTAGATAATACCTGGCACATCATAACACTCAAAAAAATACTCTCATTATTTAAGTATGTTCCAAAAGTTTTCATATTGTCTTTATAATTTTTTTTATTTTACTTTAACTTTGGGGATACATGTGCTTAACATGCAGGTTAGTTACATAGGTATACATGTGCCATAGTGGTGTGCTGCACCTATCAACCTGTCATCTAGGTTTTAAGCCCCACATGCCTTAGGTATTTGTCCTAATGCTCTCCCTCCCCTTTCCCCCGACTCCCCAACAGGACCTGGTGTGTGATGTTCCCCTCCCTGTGTCCATGTGTTCTCATTGTTCAACTCTCACTCATGAGTGAGAACATGCAGTGTTTGGTTTTCTGTTCCTGAGTTAATTTGCTGAGGATGATAGTTTCCAGCTTCATCCACATCCCTGCAAAGGACATGAACTCATCCTTTTCATGGCTGCATAGTATTCCATGACGTATATGTGCCACATTTTCTTTATCCAGTCTAATATTGATGGGCATTTGGGTGGGTTCCAAGTATTTGCAATTGTAAATAGTGCGGCAATAAACATAAGTGTGCTTGTGTCTTTATAGTAGAATGATATATAATCCTTTGGGTACATACCCAGTAATAGGATTGCTGGGTCAAATGATATTTCTGGTTCTAGATCCTTGAGGAATTGCCACACTGTCTTCCATAATGGTTGAACTAATTTACACTCCCTCCAACAGTGTAAAAGTGTTCCTATTTCTCCACATCCTCTCCAGCATCTGTTGTTTCCTGACTTTTTAATGGTCACCATCCTAACTGGCATGAGATGTTATCTCACTGTGGTTTTGATTTGCATTTATCTAATGACCAATGATAATGAGCTTTTTTCATGTTTGTTGGCTGCATAAATGTCTTCTTTTGATAAATGTCTGTTCATATCCTTTGCCCACTTTTTGATAGGTTGTTTTTTTTTCTTGTAAATTTGTTTATTTTACTTGTAGATTCTGGATATTGGATCTTTCTCAGATGAATAGATTGCAAACATTTTCTCCCATTCTGTAGGTTGCCTGTTAGCTCTGATGATAGTTTCTTTCGCTGTGCAGAACCTCTTTAGTTTAATTAGATGTCATTTGTCAATTTTGGCTTTTGTCACAATTGCTTTTGGTGTTTTAGTCATGAAATCTTTGCCCTTGCCTATGTCCTGAATGGTATTACCTAGGTTTTCTTCTAGGGTTTTTATGGTTTTAGGTTTTATGTTTAAGTCTTTAATCCATCTTGAGTTAATTTTTGTATAGGGTGTAAGGAAGTGGTCCAGTTTCTATTTTCTGCATATGACTAGTCAGTTTTCCCAGCACTATTTATTTATTTATTTATTTATTTTTTGGACAGAGTCTTGCTCTATCGCCCAGGCTGGGGTACAGTGGCATGATCTTGGCTCACTGCAAACTCTGCCTCCCAGGGTCATGCCATTCTCCTGCCTCAGCCTCCCGAGTAGCTGGGACTACAGGTGCCCGCCACCACGCCCGGCTAATTCTTTGTATTTTTAGTAGAGATGGGGTTTCACCGTGTTAGCCAGGATGGTCTCGATCTCCTGACCTCATGATCCGCCCATCTCAGCCTCCCAAAGTGCTGGGATTACAGGTGTGAGCCACTGCGCCCGGCCCCCAGCACCATTTATTAAATAGAGAATCATTTCCTCATTGCTTGTTTGTGTCAAAGTTTGTCAAAGATGAGATGGTTTTAGACGTGTGGTGTTATTTCTGAGTCCTCTGTTCTGTCCCATTGGTCTATATGTCTGTTTTGGTACCAGTACCATGCTGTTTTGGTTACTGTAGCCTTGTAGTATAGTTTGAAGTTAGGTAGCATGATGCCTCCAGCTGTTCTTTTTGCTTAGTATTGTCTTGGCTATACAGGCTCTTTTTTGGTTCCATATGAAATTTAAAATAGTTTTTTTCTAGTTCTGTGAAGAAAGTCAATGGTAGCATGATGGTGATTGCATTCAATCTATAAATTACTTTGGGCAGTATGGCCATTTTCATGATATTGATTCATCCAATCCATGAGCATGGACTCTTTTTCCATTTGCTGGTGTCCTCTCTTAATTCCTTGAGCAGTGGTTTGTAGTTCTCCTTGAAGAGGTCCTTCACATCCCTTGTAAGTTGTATTTCTAGATATTTTATTTTTTTGTAGCAATTATGAATGATCACACTAATTTGAAAATGGACAGAAACACACTTTCAGGCTATATTTTCCAACCACGGAAATAATTCATATTGTATGATTATAAGTAACAGTTATTAATAACTCTACATACATACAATGTGTCATAAATTATGACAATTTATTAATCAACAGCTGTTAGACCATATATTTGGGGAACTCTGACCACCAATAATTTAAATAATTTACTAATGAGAACTCCGAAGAATTTAAACACTCACTGACACCAATATAAAAAGATTTACTAGTAAATACAATAATATTTCCATTTTATTTTTCTAATTTAACAAATTTCAATCTAAAATTAAAACTTCATACACAAATGTATGTATGTACATGCAATATGTATATATATGTTTGTTTTAACTATTTGACAAAATATTAAGTATTGCTCCATTGTGTGCTATCATATTTATAAACTTTACAATCCAGAAAAACAGATACTGACAACTTATTAGGGACAATATTTCAGTTCATTGAATTTCTGTAAGTATTGACAAGCATTAAATTATACACAGAAATGTTTATAATAAAAAGCATACCGTGAATCTATTGGTGAGTAGTGAGAAAATATAAAATAATTTGATTATTATAAAGTAATTATTAAGTGATTCAGGCTAAAAATTAAGATTTAGGATATGTAATAAAACTCCTTTCATCTGCACTGTTCTTTAAATTCTAAAAAAACTTCTGCCCCCACAACCTTATATCAATTTCTGAACTACTTTGACTATCCATGAAAATAAATAAAGCAATTGAATGAAGATGAGAGTACAATATGAAGAAAAAAATCTTTCAAGGAATGTCTTTGAACAAACTATAGATAAGGAAAATAATCAGAATTGTTTTAAAAATCTCTACCTCTATTTATGAAATATCATTTCAAGCCCTAACACATATATGTAGAATTCCACGTTTTCATAAAATGTTGGTCTTAGACAATGATCTTGGTAACCAGAGAATTGTTCATTCTATATACTCAACTAAAAGGGTTACTTTTTATTAAATTCTTAATTAATTTCCCAAACATTTTTAAATGTCTTTTTTATATTTCAAAGAAGTAACTGAGGAAAGTATGTGATGATTATTGTAATAACTGCATTGTACAACATAATTGTAGAAGATAAAAGCTTTAAACCAACTGTTCCTTAAAAAACTGGCTCTTGTCTCCAATCTCACACTTTATATCTACATATCACACTCTACCATCTTGGTCTTATTTTCTGGTGATCATTCTGATACCTAAAAATATTCAGTGATCCCTACCTCAGAAAGTTCAAACAAATGTATCTGGCTCTTTGGGACATAATCCCCAACCTTTCTTTCCCGTCACATTTCATTGCTGCCCCTACTCATCTTACTTCCTGAGTTCTGTCTTGTGCTTGAGCCAGTCCCAACTTCCCTTTGAAGAACTCCCACTACACACAACTTCAAAATCTAGCAGACATCCCTATCTTTCTTGTCAGAGTAAAAGGACTTCCTTTTCTGAATTGTCAGTACACTTTACTTACATATGCACCATCCCTCCACAGCCCAGCATTTTTTACTTGAAATTGTTATAGTTTTACCTCCCCGTGTGGAATATGAGCTCTGGAAAAGCAGGGGCTTTTTGTTTTGGCATAGCACCAGTACTCGGCACAGTGCTTTGCACATAGTAGTCCCTAGATAAATATGTTTGAATGAATGAATATTTATTTGCATATGAAGATGTGGATCCAATGCTAGCTCTGCAGGTCATTGAATAAATCATTAATCTCAAAATCCTCAGTCATTTTATCAATAAAGTGGGAAAAAATGATAACCTCTATATTCCTTCCTCACAGGGAAGTTGTGAATATCACATGAGATGATATATGTGAAAGAATTTTCTTTACCTGCAATGTCCTACACAAATGCCTTTATTATACCTTTTTTATATCCCACCACAACGCTTAGTGTACAGTAGTTTGCACCAAGTACTTTTCATTCCATAAGTATTCAATGAAGCATGCTGACTGAGGACAGAGAAAATTCCACATCCATTGACACTGTCATTCTGTCATCTTTTAAAAATTGTGATGCTTAATAGCTGCTTTTTCCTCTTCTTCACTAGACATTAAACAAACTGAGATTTACTTTGGCAATCTATTCATTGAGTGCTGAGGATTATAAAGCTGCTGTAACTCTTTGATCTAAGTTCTAAGTAAGATAGCGTTAAACCATCACTGTAATCTGATTACTTCCTGTTCTCAGAGTGAGCCCAGTGTCAACTGAAACACGGACCCTACCGAGAAGTATCTACTCATAATTTTAAGAACTGTAAATTATTTGAGGCCAGAATCTGTCTCTTGACTGCAGTTCATTATTTGTCATTAATTATTAACAATTATTCAATAAATTGCACATGTAATTTTATCACTCGTAAATGTGACCACTTTCCTGAGAATGATTTCAGGAAAAAATCTAAGTAATTTGGTGAGCAGTCAGGAAGAAAATTTTTAAAACTTCACGTTTCCTGAAATATGACTATATCTGCACACATAAATTTGGGGAAAAAACTGTGAGTTTGATAAGCCCAAAGGAAGAAATTGAATAACTTATACACAATTTATGTAGGTTTTTGCCATAAAATCATGCATGAAACCAAAATAGTAACCATTAGAGCACAATTTTTAGCTTCACCTACTCTTTAAAAAAACACATTCACATCTTATTCTTGGTACAATGCTTAAGTTTTCACAAAAGAATCACATCCATCAAAAAAAGCACTCCATATTATATTGTATTCAAGAGTTGAAAATCATATTCAAAGCTTAGGTGAAATTGATTAATATATTAAGTAGACATCTAGAGATAGAATTTCATGTATTATACTTCTTGGCAAGCATTATTACATGATTTTTATTGGTAATTATTATGGGACTGTCACACAAGTCAGCCAGGCAGACAGACACAATGAAAGAGGCAGAAGGAGCAGCCTGCACAATTCATGGTCAGACAATGGAAAGTTGTGTGTCAACTTGTGCCTAAGTATCAACCTTTCAGGCAACTGAAGTCTTCTTTTCATAGCTGGTAGTTAGTTAGAAATAAAAATAAAGTACAAATTCTAATTAGCTATGTGCCAGGCATTATGCCAAGTGTTTTACATCAATGCTAACAATAATGCTGTGAAATAATTTTCTTATTTGCATTTTGTAGATAAGGAAACAGAGGCTTCGAGAAGTTGAATAAGCTGACCTGGGTCCCAAAGCTAGTAAGGGCATCTGTTTAATACTAGAATTCCTGTCTTTAATCCATGCTGTAAGTTAAGTCAACAGTTAAACTAACAGACTAGTTCAGATTAGAGAAAAAGGAACTATGTGTCACTAGGGAATGAAGCATAAATGGGAAAAGTTTACATCTTAACTCTCACTTGCAAGCCCTGCTCTAGCACTCCAAGGTCCTGGATCAATTCTGACCTTAGTCATGAAGAGATTTAAAGCATACTTTAAATAGATCAAATTAAATCATCATTTGAAGGGTTCTGACTCTAGGACCCACCCTAATAGCCAAGTATCTATCTTGTCCTTAGAAGCAAATCTCTACCTTGAATTCCGGTTCTGTTAACTAGGTCCCTGTCATCATCCCCTGTCCCTGGATCTAAATATTCTGCCCAAGATTCCAATGTTGATCATACCCTGGGGCTGAAGTGCTGCCCTTAGACTTCAGTCTTACCGATTCTTCCTCTAATTTTGACACTTGTAATTTGGTGTCTAACTCTCTTGACTCAGATACTCTCATTCTTATCTACCTAGCTTTTAGACCATTAAAATTACTACTAATATTACCTGGACCTACCTAAGTCACAGCATGTTGCTATCTATTACTATACTCTCTGATAATCTATCCTGCTTAGCTCTAAATTAAACAGGCTTGGTCACACCCATATAGTAATAATAAGATATTTGTCGTACTGCTGATAATTTACTTAAAGGATCCAATGCACATGGGAAAAAAGGTTGTAACCCTCTTCTCACTAAAACCTTTGGTTCTTGGTGATTTGAAAGATGAATACTGTATTATAACTCTTTTGCTAATTTTCTTGTTAGTCACAAAGACTTTTTATTAAGGACTTCCATCAATGCACACAGATGGAAAGGTATTAATTTGTTTGTTTTTATCTCATTTTTACAATGAAACCTCAAAAAAACCTCAATAATTTTGATGTATGTTAAGCAGAAAGTAATTTTTGGCCTTCCTATTCTTTAAAATTTTGGTTTAGTTAGTGTGTTTGTTTTTTGGCTGGTAGCAAGGAAGCAAAGAGGGGATTAATGAAAGACTGGAGAAATGATACACTTTATGCTCAATAGTGCTGTTGTGAGCATCCAGACATGATTTAAAGACAAAAATAACATCTAAGAATGAATATGTTATTTCTGGAGACATGGTTAGGTTATGCAAACCTTTTACACATTTCTTGGCCTAGCTCTGCAATTTATTCAGCTTGGAGAATATAAATGCATATGAACTAACCCTCTTGGGAAACAATACTCTCTGGGTGAAAATCTCTTGGATATTTTAAATCTTAGCAAGATACTGTAAAAAAAATGGAGAAAGTAAGTGAGCATTGAATGGCAAAAATATCTAGTCTAAAATTAATCTTATGACATATGTGAGCTGTCTTAGTTCTCAAACCCTTTCCACAACCACACTCATATTTTTCACCATCTCTAATGAAAGCAGTGGAAGTTATGGCAATAATGACTAAAGGCTATAATTGCCTTATGAGAGGATTTCTGTTAGTTGATGAAAAAAGTTACAAGTTACAAACCAAAATAAACTGAAATTTCATCTTTCCTACTAAAAGATACAAAAGTGCCATTTAAGAAAAAAAAACATGGTATAGCCAAGTAATAAGTGCAGCTTTTTCGAGCACTCTGGTCAGTAAAAATTAAAGCAAATAGACTAATACAAAGATCACCTCACAGATTATAAGGAGTGAATTTTACTCAGCTACTAACAAACGTACGCAAACCATCCAGCCTCCCTCTCAGAAAAACAGAGTGGAATTCTAACCCTCCTGAATGCTATTCTTGTCATTGAGAACTGACAACTAATACTTAAATTCATGATAATGATTAATTACTATCAGTAGTTCACAAAGTAATTCTTTCTGTGACAGTCTGTGAAGTCTTGTACGCCTTGTGTCTATAATACACACACACACTGATACATACACACATACCTTGCTGTTTCATCCTTTCAGGAAATGCTACAACAATATTAGTTCAAAATCCCATAACTTTAAACAATTGCATTTATTGAGCACTTTCAGGTGACAAAAATTCTTGAATGATATAAATTATATTTAATATCCCTCAAGAACTTACAGGGTAGCTACCCTTTATTTCATTTTACAAATATGGAAACAAGGACACAGAATGGATAACTTTGCTCAAGATAACATATTTGAGATGTGAACTAATGTAAATGGGATAGATTGTATCTGAAACAGACAATGATTTAACTGCATTACATGCCTACACTTCCAAAATTGTCTGATTATACAACTGTCACAAATTCCTGAGGATACAATATCTTCCGAGAATCAGACTAGATTTCCCATTCCTCTGTCTGGACTGATCCTGTATTAGTGACTCCCTGTCACTGACCCAGATTATCTGTATTCCCTATAGGGCAGTGGTCCCCAACCTTTTTGGCACCAGGGACCAGTTTTGTGGAAGACAATTTTTCCACAGATGGGGTGGTGGGAGGGAGGCGGTTTCAGGATGAAACTGTTCCACATCAGATCATCAGGCATTAGTTAGATTCTCATAAAAAGCGTGCAACCTAGGTCCCTCGCATGCACAGTTAACAAGAGGGTTTGCACTCCTATGAAAACCTAACGCCGCCTCTGATCTGACAGGAGGCAGAGTTCAGGCGGTAATGCTCGCTGGCTCAGCCACAGCTCACCTGCGGCTGCGTGGCCCAATTCCTAACAGGCCACAGACCACTACTGGTCTGCAGCCTGTGGGTTGGGGGCCCCCTGCTATACAGTCCCTTTGCCAGTTTGGTGACCATCCACCTGCTGAATCTGCCTAGCAGAGTCCCTCTCACATAGTTGGTGCTTGATAAGTATTTATTCAATGAATGAATAAATAGGTGAATGCTCTATGGCTAATCCCAGCTATATGGAAGAAGGAGGAACAGTGGAAATAAAACGTCAACTCAACTCGGTATGTCATCCTTTGAAACTCTGGCTAATTTTCACATTCTCTATGAAGTGCCTCCCTAGCACCAGACAGTGTCCTTCAGAACTCTCTCAATTAATTGTACTTTCTTGTACTTTACTAGTCTTTAGCAGTCTCTGTCTCCTGCTGGATGGATGGGTTCCCTGAGCCCGGAACATAGTAGTAATATCAATACTGTTAAATAAATGAGAGATGATGATAGAAATGCCTATATTTCATCAGAGGCAGCATCAATCAGTGAATTTTTAGAATGATGCAATCAGCTTGGAGCAGAGAGAGCACAGGGAGCCATCTAGAAACTTAAGAATTAGAAAGTTTCTACAAGGTAGAGTTCATTGGTGTCAAAGTTAGCAATGAGAGCAAAGAGACTGAGAACTAAGAAAAGGATAGCAAGAACCATGTCTTACATATTTACCTCTTGAGCTCTAGAATCCAACACTTAGACAGATATTTGTTATCCACTCATTAAATGTTTATTAACTGACCGTAGACTCTCCAGTGCAGTAGTGACTCTGTAATATCAGAGCCAGTGGAGAAATAAAGGGATTTTTAGAGAGAACAGATGGTAAGATCAAGTATGTATCTTCCCTTCCCACTGTGTCTGGGAAATCAATAAATACATGTTAGTTGACAGACTGACATCTGCTTCTATCTGAAGTGTGTATCTCTGTTTGGGAAAAGACACTAACCTTCTGAACAATGATGTAGGGCACAGAGAATAGTTCCTAAGTAGAGGGAATCACAAGTCAGATTTATAGTATAGTCCAGTGCTTCCCATGCATTTTTAGGGCATAACAGGGATTTAGAAATGACAATATCTGTATAGTTCATTAAGATAAAAAAGACAAGGCTGCACACAGCTAGAGGCTGGAAGTCTTAGCTCAGGAGCTCAGATGCCCCAGCTCCCAAAAGGGCTAAAGTGAATCATTCTCAGCCACACGTATTGTAAAGCTATGATTTGATAAATGTTTACGGAAATTGTCAATCTATCAGATAAGCCTTTTTAACTGTAAGAAGGAAATACATTCCAAAGTTAAAAGAAATAACTTTGCTCTTGGCCGGGCGCGGTGGCTCACGCCTGTAATCCCAGCACTTTGGGAGGCCGAGGCGGGCGGATCACGAGGTCAGGAGATCGAGACCATCCTGGCTAACACGGTGAAACCCCGTCTCTACTAAAAATACAAAAAAAATTAGCCAGGCGTGGTAGTGGGCGCCTGTAGTCCCAGCTACTCGGGAGGCTGAGGCAGGAGAATGGCGTGAACCCGGGAGGTGGAACTTGCAGTGAGCAGAGATCGCGCCACTGCACTCCAGCCTGGGCGACAAAGCAAGACTCCGTCTCAAAAAAAAAAAAAAAAGAAATAACTTTGCTCTTACCTGCTATTGTAGTTCGCTAGAGAAAGCTATGGTTTGTAAAGCTATGGTTCAATAAACGTTTAGGGGAATTGTCAATCTATCAGATAAGCCTTTTTAACTGTAAGAAGGAAATACATTCCAAAGTTAAAAGAAATAACTTTGCTCTTACCTGCTATTGTAGTTCGCTAGAGAAAGCTATGGTTTGTAAAGCTATGGTTCGATAAACGTTTAGGGGAATTGTCAATCTATCAGATAAGCCTTTTTAACTGTAAGAAGGAAATACATTCCAAAGTTAAAAGAAATAACTTTGTTCTTACCTGTTATTGTAGATTGCTAGGGACACCTAATATTTGAACAGAATTGGAAATAATTTTACTAGATACCTAGGATTTCAAAATCTTATTTGGACTTCCTTTTCTTTGAACTATGAAAACACTTTCTCTGAAGTCTAATAGTCCATCATTTGGTCCTTATCGTCTCATTTAAATGTCCCTTTGTGCTCCTAAGGGGCTTTTAAAATTTTTATTATAGGAAATTTCAGACATATTCCACACTAAAGAGAATACTATAATGTACCTCAATAATCCAGCTTCAATAATTATTTACTTGTTATCAGTCTTATTCCATCTATACCTCATTTTATATCCTCCTTTCAAGGCACCATATTATTTTACATGTAAATATTTCATTAAACACCTCTAAAAGTTACAAATTCTTTTTTAAAACACCACAATACCATTATCACATCAAAAAAAGTTTTGATTAATAAAGCAAACACTCAGTTATATTCACGTTTTCTAACTTTTCTTACAATTTTTATAATTTTAGTCAAGATTCAAATATGAGTCATACATTGCAGCTGCTCAATATGCCAATATTCCCTGGAAGTCTCTCTAATCAATCCTTTTTTACTCTTTTAGTTATGTGTTAAAGATACCATTTCTCCAGCAGGGTTCTTCCCATTGACTGGAATATGCTGACTGCATTTCTACAGAGAGGTATAACATGTTCCTCTGTTGTCTTTCCAGGAAATGGGTAGTCATATCTAGAGGTTGCTATGATGCAGGTATTATTGCTGTTGGTAGCTTTATGTGACCTAGTAATATTTTAGGATTCATATTTTGTCAGTTAGTTTTGTCACACATATTGTCTAAAAGCAAAAAAAAAGTTTCTTTTTCACTTTTTGTGGTGAATACAGGGAAATTCAAAAACCACTTATCATCATTACCATATTCTAAAATTGTTGTTGTTGCTGACTTTATTTTTTAAAAAAGTTTCTGGGGAAATTGCTTTAATCTTTATTTTGATTGAGTTTGAGCGTGTTAGTGACAATTCTGCTGCCTCAAATTTTCTCCTACTTACGTGTTATATGGATGCATATTAAAAGAAAAACATGTTCAGGGGTTTTTGGTGTTGGCTTAAATTATTTTCATTATAATTGTACTTACATTTATGTAACATAAAAATAAATACAATTATTTGCATCTAGTGCCCATATAACCATAAAACTAAGGCAAATTTACAAAATAAAAAAAAAAGTTGGAGTTTTAGAGGCTCAATGATTAACCCCTCCCTTTCCCAAGATTGGAACTAATCAAATGAAAGAGACAAGTGGAAAGCAAACTATCATCTTTCATACTGATAAAGCTGTTGAAGAACATGGCTTGGTGTGAGGATAACCTGTCCGAGTCCAAATCTTGGGACAGCCTACTTATAGAAAGTTTAGGTCTACAGAGCAGCTACAATTCACACAGGATCACAGCGTTGTACTAGTTTCAAGGAGTGGGGGTGGTGGAGTTGGGATGGAGTGAGAGAGGGAGACAGAGAGAAAGACTGTATCAGAGAGGGACTGAATTCAGGAGGATCTGGCAAGATGGCCGAATAAAAACAGCTCCACTCTGAGCTCCCAGGGAGACCAACAAAGAAGTTGCGTGATTTCTACATTTCCAACTGAGGTACCCAGTTCATCTCATTGGGACTGTTTAGGCAATGGGTGCAGCCCACGGAGGAAGAGCAGAAGCAGAGTGGGGCATGCCTCACCCGGGAAATGCAAACAGCCAGGGACCTCCCTACCTCAGCCAAAGGAAGCCGTGAGGGACTGTGCTATTGGGCCCACCTAGCACGCTTTTCCCATAGTTTTTGCAATCTGCAGATCAGGAGATTACCTCATGTGCCTACACCACCAGGGCCCTGGGTTTCAAGCAAAAAACTGGGCAACTGTTTGGGCAGACACTAAGCTAGCTGCAAGAGTTTTGTTCCTCCCCTCCCCTCCCCTCCCCGCCACCCCCCAGAGGCACCTGGAACCCCGGCAAGACAGAGCAATTCACTTCCCTGGAAAGGGAGCTGAAGCCAGGGAGCCAAGTGGTCTCACTCAGCGGGTCCCACTCCCACAGATCCCATCTAGCTAAGAACCACTGGCTTGAAATTCTCACTAACGGCACAGCACTCTGAAGTCTACCTGGGACGATAGAGCTTGGTGTGGGGAGGGACATCCGCCATTACTGAGGCTTGAGTAGGCGGTTTTCCCCTGACAGTGCTAAGGAGGCTGGTAGGTTTGGACTAGGCAGAACTCACCACAGCATGGCAATGCAGCTGTGGGCAGACTGCCTCTCTAGATTCCTCCTCACTGGGCAGAGCATCTCTGAAGGAAAGGCAGCAGCCCCATACAGGGGCTTATAGATAAAACTCCCATCTCCCTGGGACATGGCTCCTGGGGGAAGGGGCGGTTGTGGGCACAGCTTCAGTGGACTTAAACGTTCCTGCCAGTGGGCTCTGAGGAGAGCAGCTGATACTGATGAGGTGGATTCTCCCAGCATGGTGTTTGAGCTCTGCTAAGGGACTGACTGCCTCCTAAAGTGGATCCCTGAACCCCGTGCCTCCTAACTGGGAGAGACCTCCCAACAGGGGTCGACAGACACTTCATAGAGGAGAGTTCCAGCTGGCATCAGGCTGGTGCCCCTCTGGGATGAAGCTTCCAGAGTAAGGAGCAGGCAGCAATCTTTACTGTTCTGCAGCCTCCACTGGTAATACCCAGGTGAACAGGGTCTGGAGTGGAGCTTCAGCAAATTGCAGCAGACCTGCAGAAGAGGGGGCCTGACTGTTAGAAGAAAAACTAACAAACACAAAGCAACATCAACATCAACATAAAGGACCCCCGCACAAAAACCCATCCAAAGGTCATCAGCCTCAAAGATCAAAGGTAGATAAATCCACAAAGATGAGGAAAAACCAGGGCAAAACTGCTGAAAATTCCAAAAACCAGAATGCCTCTTCTCCAAATGATCGCAACTCCTCTCCAGCAAGGGCACAAAACTGGATGGAGAATGAGATTGAAGAATTGACAGAAGTAGGCTTCAAAAGGTGGGTAATAACAAACTCCTCTGAGCTAAAGGTGCATGTTCTAACCCAAGGCAAGGAAGCTATGAACTTTGATAAAAGGTTACAGGAACTGCTAACTAGAATAACCAGTTTAGAGAAGAACATAAATGACTCGGTGGAGCTCAAAAACACAGCACAAGAACTTCGTGAAGCATACACAAGTATCAATACCTGAATTGATCAAGCAGAAGGAAGAATATCAGAGATTGACGATCAACTTACTGAAATAAGGTATAAAGACAAGATTACAGTAAAAAGAATGAAAGGGAATGAACAAAGCCTCCAAGAAATATGGGGCTCAAATTCACACATAACAATATTAATCTTAAATGTATATAGGCTAAAAGCCCCAATTAAAAGACACAGACTGGCAAATTGGATAAAGACCCATCAGTGTGCTGCATTCAGGAGACCCATTTCATGGCAAAGACATACATGGGCTCAAAATAAAGAGATGGAGGAATATTTACCAAGCAAATGGAAAGCCAAAAAAGCAGGGGTTGCAATCCCAGTCTCTGATAAAACAGACTTTAACTGACAAAGATCAAAAAAGAGAAAGAAATGCATTACGTAATGGTAAAGGGATCAATGCAACAAGAAGAGCTAACTATCCTAAATATGCATGCACCGAATACAGGAGCACCCAGGTTCATAAAACAAGTTCTTAGAGACCTACAAAGAGACTTAGACTCTCACACAATAATAGTGGGAGACTTTAACACCCCACTGTCAATATTACACAGATCAACAAGACAGAAAATTAGCAAGCATATTCAGGACTTGAACTCAGCTCTGCAAGAAGCATATCTAATAGACATCTACAGAACTCTCCATCCCAAATCAACAGAATATACATTCTTCTCAGCACCACATTGCACTTATTCTAAAATTAACCGTATAATTGGAAGTAAAGCACTCCTCAGCAAATGCTAGAGAACATAAATCATAACATACAGTCTCTCAGACCACAGTGCCATCAAATTAGAACTCAGCATTAAGAAACTCACAAAAAAAACTGCACAACTACATGGAAACTGAACAACCTGCTCCTGAATGACTACTGGGTAGATAATGAAATTAAGGAAGAAATAAAGAAGTTATTTGAAAACAATGAGAACAAAGAGACAACATACCAGAACCTCTGAGACACAGCTAAAGCAGTGTTAAGAGGGAAATTTATAGCACTAAATGTGCCCACATCAGAAAACTGGAAAGATATGAAATTGACACCCTAACATCACAATTAAAAAAAACTAGAGAAGGAAGAGCAAACAGAACTGAAAGAGACAGAGACACAAAAACCCTTCAAAAAATCAATGAATCCAGGAGCTGGTTTTTTTGAAAACATTAACAAAATAGACCACTACACAGAATAATAAAGAAGAAAAGAGAAAAGAATCAAATAGACACAATAAAAAATGATGAAGGATGTATCACCACTGATCCCACAGAAATACAAACTACCATCAAAGAATACTATAAACACCTCTATGCAAATAAACTAGAAAATCTAGAAGAAATGTATTAATTCCTGGACACATACACCCTCTCAAGATTAAACCAGGAAGAAGCCGAATCCCTGAATAGACCAATAACAAGCTCTGAAATTGAGGCAGTAATTAATAGCATACCAACCAAAAAAAGGTCCAGGACCAGAAGGATTCACAGCTAAATGCTACCAGAGGTACAAAGAGGAGCTAGTACCATTCCTTCTGAAACTATTCCAAACAACAAAAAAAGAGGGACTCCTCCCTAACTCATTTTATGAGGCCAGCATCATCCTGATAACAAAACCTGGCAGAAACGCAACAAAAAAAGAGGGACTCCTCCCTAACTCATTTTATGAGGCCAGCATCATCCTGATAACAAAACCTGGCAGAAACGCAACAAAAAAAGAAAATTTCAGGTCAATATCCCTGATGAACATTGATGCAAAAATCCTCAATAAAATACTGGCAAACTGAATCCGGTAGCACATCAAAAAGCTTATCCACCACCATCAAGTCAGCTTCATCCCTAGGATGCAAGGCTGGTTCAACATATGCAAATCAATAAATGTAATCCATCACATAAATAGAAATAATAACAAAAACCATATTATTATCTCAATAGATGCAGAAAAAGCCTGCAATAAAATACAACACCCTTTCATGCTAAAAAACTCTCTATAAACTAGGTATTGATGGAACATATCTCAAAATAATAAGAGCTATTTATGACAAACCCATAGCCAATATCATACTGAATGGGCAAAAGATGGAAGCATTCCCTTTGAAAACTGGTATAAGACAAGGATGCCCTCTCTCACCACTACAATTCAATATAGTATTGGAAGTTCTGGGCAGGTCAATCAAGCAAGAGAAAGAAATAAAGCTTATTCAAATAGGAAGGGGGGGGTAGTCAAACAGTCTCTGTTTGCAGATGACATTATTCTATATTTAGAAAACCCATCATTTCAGCCCAAAAACTCCTTAAGCTGACAAGCAACATCAGAAACATCTCAGGATACAAAAATCAATGTACAAAAATCATAAGCATTCTTATGCACCAATAATAGGCAAGCAGAGAGCCAAATCATGAGTGAACTCCCATTCACAATTGCTACAAAGAGAATAAAATACCTAGCAATACAACTTACAAGAGATATGAAGGACCTCTTCAAGAAGAACTGCAAACCACTGCTCCAGGAAACGAAAGAGGACACAAACAAATGGAAAAATATTCCATTCTCATGGACAGGAAAAATCAATATCATGAAAATGGCCTTATGGCCCAAAGTAATTTAGAGATAGAATCCTATTCCCATCAAGCTACCATTAACCTTCATTGCAGAATTAGAAAAAAACTACTTTAAATTTTGTATGGAACCAAAAAAGAGCCTGTATAGCTAAGACAATCCTAAGCAAAAAGAACAAAGCTGGAGGCATCACACTACCTGACTTCAAACTAACTACAAGGCTACAGTAACCAAAACAGCATGGTACTGGTACCAAAACAGATATAAAGACCAGTGGAACAGAAAAGGGACCTCAGAAATAACACCACACATCTACAGCCATCTGATCATCAACAAACCTGGCAAAAACAAGCAATGGAGAAAGGATTCTCTATTTAATAAGTGGTGCTGAGAAAACTCACTAGCTGTATGCAGAAGAGAGAAACTGTACTCCTTCCTTATACCTCATACAAAAATTAACTCAAGATGGATTAAAGATTTAAATGTAAAACCCCAAACCATAAAAACCATAGAAGAAAACCTAGGCAATGCCATTCAGGACCTAGGCAAGGGCAAAGACTTCAAGACTAAAACACCAAAAGCAATTGCAACAAAAGTCAGAATTGACAAAAGGGATCTAATTAAACTAAAACACTTCAGCACAGCAAAAGAAACTATCATCACACTGAACAGGCAACCTACAGAATGGGAGAAAATTTTTGCAATCTATCCATCTGACAAAGGGCTAAGATCCAGAATCTACAAAGAACTTAAACAAATTTACAAGAAAAAAACAAATGTCCCCATCAAAAAGTGGGTGAAGGATATGAACAGACATTTCTCAAAAGAAGACATTTTTGCAGCCAACAAACATATGAAAAAGAGCTTATCTTCACTGGTCATTAGAGGAATGCAAATCAAAACCACAATGAGATAACATCTCATGACAGTTACAATAGTGATCATTAAAAAGTCAGGAAACAACAGGTGCTGGAGAGGATGTGGAGAAATAGGAAAGCTTTTACGTTGTTGGAGGGAGTGTAAATTAGTTCAACCATTGTGGAAGACAGTGTGGCAATTCCTCAAGGATTTAGAACTAGAAATACCATTTGACCCAGCAATCCCATTACTGGGTATACACCCAAAGGATTATATATCATTCTACTATAAAGACACATGCACACGTATGTTTATGGCAGCACTGTTCACAATAGCAAAGACTTCGAACCAACCCAAATGCCCATCAGTGATAGATTGGATAAAGAAAATGTGGCACATGTACACCATGGAATACTATGCAGCCATAAAAAAGGATGAGTTCATGTCCTTTGCAAGGGCATGATCAAGCTGGAAACCATCCTTCTCAGCAAACTAACACAGGAACAGAAAACTAAACACTGCATGTTCTCACTCACAAGTGGGAGTTGAACAATGAGAACACATGGACACAGGGAGGGGAACATCACACACCAGGGCTGTCAGAGGGTGAGCAGTGAGGGGAGGGAGAGTATTATGACAAATAGCTAATGCATGTGGAGCTTAAAACCTAGATGACAGGTTGATAGGTGCAGCAAACCACCATGGCAAATGTATACCTATGTAACTAACCTGCATGTTCTGCACATGTATCCAAGAACTTAAAGAAAAATTTTAAAAAACAGAGAGAGAGTTTTAATTCATAATGCCTATAGTGTTTCACCAGATTAGCTCTACCCAATCAAAAAACATAGATCAGTGGTTTTCATCTTCCAACCACATAATTCACTACTCCTGCATGGGCAAAAACGAGGGGTAGGGCAAGATGTCAGAGGTGTTTTTCTAATGTGTATCTCTCTATAGGGAAATAAGAAGAGTGGAGAAATTTCTTAACAAGCAATTAATTTAACTTCATTAATTTAATGTGATATATAATGTTTTTTCTAAAAGTTAGTTGCCAACAATGAGTATGGTAGTGGAAAGCTGTATTTATCTACAGTATTTGTACATTGTATGTCAGTTACCATTGGTCTAATCATTGTTGTTTTGAGCATATATTGACCATTAATTAATTTTTGTTATTTTCCTTTTTTTTACAGCAAGCTTGCTTTTGACGACCAATCGTTCATTTTATATGACGGTCCACATCTTTCTACAACAAAACTGAATACCAAATTTTAAAATATCATTAATGAAAATATTTTCATAACTTTGCAAAACAAAAGAAAGAAGTGTTGTAATTTATACAAAGATGGTATCTACCTAATTACTCAATACATTCACCTAAAAGGTAAATGTGGCATGATGCACATTCTATTGTATTTTACATCTTTGTACCAGAGTCTTATGCTTGTTCAATTCTCCCAACTATTTTCTCAATTTAAACTAAGACTAAACTCTGCATTAGTTTTAGTGATATCAATTGACCTTTACTTTGTTCCAACGTAAATGTAAACTAGTGCAAAAGGGGCATCCAGATAATCTAGAATATCTTATATCAATTATTTTATATAATCAAATAGAAAATCTAAACATTATTACTGTACTCATGGATAACCAAAAATAAGTTCTCAAAGATCCAGGGAACCCATAGGTGTCAGTTTGAGAAATGCTAGGCACTTCTAGCATTTGTGCTAGAATATTTGGGCAACACACAAATATCTGAAGGTGAATAATTGGATGCCAGTGTGTACATTATATAATAAAGTTCAAACAGCTCCAAAGAAAACATAAGAATTCATATACTTCCAAGTGCAAACATCTCTGAAATGGAAGTAAAGGGCTCCCTCTTCCCATCTCTCTTAATAATGGTCTATTACAGAATGGTTCAGAGCTGAACTGCATCTTTTTTTCTCTCAACCACCCTATTAAAACAAAACAAAGGCCACCAGAATGGTCCCTTGCCATTCAGCAGTAAATTCTCTGTCTTTTTGTTTAACAAAATTGCTAAACTTTTAAATGCTAAAACAGTCAGTCTCAATATGGGATTTACTAACCAGAAGATATAGACAGAAAAGAGGAAAATATGGTATACAGACTGAAAGGAAGGGCCAAAATGTTGTATAAAAGATAGATGAAAAAACTATAAAGTTAAGTCTAAATGTGACTACTTAACACTTTCTAATTTCCAATTGCTGTATACAATATTTAATCAACATCGAATGTCATATTTTATCCAAGATGATGAAATATTTCCAAGTAGATGTAAACTTGTCATCAAGCTATGTTTTAAAAATGTTTGTAGATTAATGTGTTGGAACTTGCAGCCAAATAGCCATCACAGCTGTTTAAAACTTCGATACATTTTCTCGTGTAAAAAAGATTATAAATCAGGTATGTACAATGGTAGTATTAGAACTACAGATCAGCTTCATGTGAATAAAATAGGCTTTTGTGGGTTGGCCTATACACCTAACCACCATTTATAATAAGGAGGTGGCAGGGAATAAATGCTGATTATATGAATTTAAATCTTCTCAGCTGAACTGAACTCATTTTTAACACTTTCAAAGTGGTTCCTAGGGACTACAATGAGTTGCCCTGGAATTTAAATTAATGTTGCCATTTGAGAATGAAACTTTCAGAAATAAACCACAAATGACAAAATTAGTTCTCAGTAGAAATAAGCCACTACAAGAGATAGATCCCTGAGTCTATTTGGGAACTTCGAAGTTCAGACAAAATAACCACTGTGCAAAGCCAGAAATATATGTTTGAATACAAAAGAAAGCTCCAGGCTAGTCATCTGTATTATGTAACCTGCCTGCAAAAAAGAGAACATGGCAACATGGTGGCCTATGTAAAGTCTAGAGAAAAAAAAAAAAAAAAGGAGTCAAGATCAGGAATCTGGAATCTTGTACAACATTGCCAAGGGCAAAGAAATACTGAGTCTAGAAGGCACAAGTAACTAGTCATTAAGATATCTGACTTCAAGTATTCACTTATCCAACAAATATATCTGGAGTGTAGACCGTATGCCCAATGGTGTTTTTGGCAACAGAGATATTACAATGATTAAAACAGGAAAACAAAATACATTCAAGGCAAGATAAAAAATAGGTGACAAGGCAGGGTCTTGCTATGTTGTCCAGCCTGAATTCAAACTCCTGGGCTCAAGAGAGCCACCTGCCTCAGGCTCCCTAGTAGCTGGGACTGCGGGTGTACACCACTGCACCTGGTTTGTTTTTTATTTTTGCATCAGGTATCCACATTGCTTCTCTTAACATGAGTAAAGTTTTATTTAAAGTCACCTTTGAAACTACAAGACCCTGGCTCTAAAAAATAAAAATAAAAAAGTAAAGAGAAGAGTAATGCTAAGAGGTGGAATCACAGAAAACATTCCTGAAGTGGAATCATGCCTAGTGTGTTTGAGAAAAATCAAGGGCACTACTATGCCTGGAATGCAATGAGTACCAGGAAAAGAGAAATTAACTGAGGCTACTTTGTATAGGGCCTTGTAGGCTATTCTAAGGAATCTGGTGTTGACTCTGGGTAAGATAAAAAATTATTAAAGTTTAGAACAGAACATTAATACATATGACTTACATTTTTAAAGCAGTATTTTAGCTACTCTGCCAACATCAAACTGGGGAGAGGTGTGGGTGCAGGTTGTAAGAAGAATCCCAGAGAAAACAGTTAGGGAGCTAGAACAGGCACCAGCATGATGGTAATGGAATTGGGACAAGATGCTATTTTGATGACACAATTGACAGAATTTCAATTGTACCATCAAATACAAGATCAGAAGTCAAGGATGACTCCAAGATATCTGACACAATCCACTAACAAGGCAGTTGCATTAAACTGAGGTGTGGCTACTTCGAAGGAAGGAGTATATCTGTGAGACTGCCAGTGTTAAGACTTTCCTGAGGCCAAGCCAAGCAAACGCTTAAGAATTTCTATCTCAATGCTTTTGATTGACTATTGGTTGGAGTGTAAGTTAGTTCAACCATGCAGAAGACAATGTGGTGATTCCTCAAGGATCAAGAACTAGAAATACCATTTGACCAAGCAATCCCCTTACTGAGTATATACCCAAAGGATTATAAATCATTCTACTATAAAGACACATGCACACATATGTTTATTGCAGCACTATTTACAATAGCAAAGACTTGCAACCAACCCAAATGCCTACCAGTGATAGATTGGATAAAGAAAATGTGGCACATATACACCATGGAATACTATGCAGTCATACAATGAATGAGTTCATGTCCTTTGAAGGGACATGGATGAAGCTGGAGGCCATCATTCTTACAAACTAACACAAGAACAGAAAACCAAACACTGCATATTCTCACTCATAAGTGCGAATTGAACAATGAGAACACATGGACACAGGGAGGGGAACATGACACACCAGGGCCTGTTGTGGGGGTGGGGCAAGAGAGGAAGAGCATTAGGACAAAAACCTAGATGACGGGTTCATGGGTGCCGCAAACCACCATGGCACATGTATACTCATGTAACAAACCTGCACATTCGCCCATGTATCCCAGAACTTAAAGTAAAATAATAAAAAAAACTCTATCTCCTTGCACATTGATTGCATGTTCACCAGTAAATCTTTCAATTATTAATGTCATCCATCAAGTGGTATTAGGGAGATAGTGCCTAAAACAATAAATAGGTATATTTTGGTCATAAAAAGTTTTATCTTCAATCAAAAATTAATAAATTAGGAGACTTCTGCATCTAGTTATGAAACAATGAGCCCACATGTAGTCTCCCACTGTAAACAAAAAGAAAACTGGGAAAAGATACAAAAAAAACACTTTCAGACTTAGAAAAAGAGACGATACAGGACTGCAATCACTATGACTGCAGGCAAATGAGGTTAGCCTTATGTTTGCCCTGGCTTTCTGCCTAGAGCCACGTTCTGTACATCAGAGAGGGAAAATAGATCCCAAGCAGAACACAGTAGTCCTCACCAAATCAAGGACGCAAAGATCAGATTTCAAGCAGACTCCAGAGGCTGGAACATATGCAGTAGAGTTATAGAGAAGAGGTAGTTATAGGAAAAAGCGGGGGCTCCAGAAATATTTACAGAAATCTTCTTGAATCCACTGAATATTAAGACATACCTATGTGGGGTGAAATGACACAAAATTGAACACAGAATAATCAGGTGGCTGTCAGTTCAACTATTCCTAGAGCCCACACAGAAATGGGAAACATTTGAGTTCTGATGGAGTAGAGATTCCTCATTGACCACTTGGAGTAATCAGTAAAGATCTAGAAGTTCTGTGCAAGTAGTAGGACTAATCTACCTCTAGAAAAAGGGATACTCGAGACTCATTCTATTAAAACTTCTTTAAAAGCTTCAAAAGGATCAAACTAAGCTGCAGTTAACCAACCAACAGCTGGGGAAGAATAATCAATATAATCTAAAAGAACAAAACAAAATCAAGACACTCAACAATGTAACATTCACAATTTCCTATATCTAATAAAATATCATTACAAATGGAAAAGAAACTGGAAAATATGTTACCCAGGGAAAATATCAGTCAATAAAAACCAACCCTGAAATGGCAGAAAAGATAGAATAATATAATATAATATAATATAATATAATATAATATCTGCTTAAATAAGAATGTAAAAACAGATATTATAACTATTTCTTAATATTAAGGAAAATTTACACATGAGAGAGAAATTAAATGTAGAAAATAATCAAATGAAATATCTAAAAATAAAAACAATATTTGAAAAAAATTTCTTTGGATGATATTAAGAGCAGATCAGATACCATGAAATGAAAATTTAAAAATAGTAAATTTGAAAACATATCCAAAAAAGAATATCCAAATGGAGTTCAGAGACAGAAAAAATAGGAAAACAATAAACAAAAACTCAATGACCTGAAGCATAAAACTAAGAGGTCTAACTAGGAGGTATGGAGTTCCAGAGGAGAGGAAAGATGGGGAAAATGGAAAAATACTTTTACAAAAGCTAAAATTTTAATAAATTTAATGAAAAGTATAAACCTACTTGCAAGAATTTCAGCAAACTCAAGTGGAATAAATACAAGAAAAGTATATCACACACTTCATATTTAAATTGCCAAAGGGTAATGATAAATATAAATACTTAAAAGCATCCAGAGAAAAATAAGATACATTACTTGCAGAGACACCAATACGTGTGCAGCAGTCATTGGAGCCATGACTTTAAAATGATGAAGAAAAAACTGACAATCTAGAATTTCATACCTAGAGAATATATTTTTTAAATGAGAGCAAAATAAACACATTCAGAAAAAAAAAAAAGCTGGGAGAATTTAATGCCAGTGGGTATGCACTATAGGATACGTTAAAGAAAGTTCAAACAGAAAGAAAAGAATCAATGAAAATGAGCCCACAAAAAAAGAATGAAGAGCTTGAAAATTTGTAAACATATGAGGAAATACAAAATAAATTGTTTCTCATTTTTAATTTCTTTAAAACAAAATTTACTATTTAAAGCAAAAAAAGAACATGCATTTATTATGTATATAATAAATGTATATATATATTTGCATATATATATAAGCAAAACATACAGTCTTTTAAAAGGAGAGGAGAGGACAGGTAGAAGTATAGGTGGGTTGGGGTTCTTATGTGTGAAGAGGTATAATGTTATTTGAAGGTAAACATGATAAGCATATTGCCAACTTTCTTAGATCATCTATAATCACCCTAGGCTCTCATGTGGACCACTGGGCACAGAAAACCATATGAGTGACTGTTTTATTTATTTTCCAAAGGATGGTCAATAAATAACTCCATATTGGGCACATAAGAAAGAAAATAGTTCATTATATACAATAGATGCCTTAGGGTATTAGTTTAATTCTGCCTTCAAACTCAGATTGAGCAAAGCTGCCCTAGAACAACTTCTTAAAAGTAAATCGGCCGGGCGCGGTGGCTCATGCCTGTAATCCTAGCGCTTTGGGAGGCTGAGGTGGACGGATCACGAGGTCAAGAGATTGAGACCATTCTGGCCAACACGGTAAAACCCCGTCTCTACTAAAAATACAAAAATTAGCTGTGCGTGGTGGTGCGTGCCTGTAGTCCCAGCTACTCAGGAGGCTGAGGCAGGAGAATCACTTGAACCTGAGAAGTGGAGGTTGCAATGAGTCGAGATTGTGCCACTGGACTCCAGCCTGGCGACAGAGTGAGACTCTGTCTCAAAAATAAAAAAAAAAAAGGGTTATAATACATAAGCTAATAATGAAGAATAACACAAAATATTTTTAAATACACAACTAAAATAAAAGAAGTCACAAAAAGAATAAAAGAGGAAAGACAAATAGAAAATTAATAGAAATATGGTAGATTTAAACTGAAATATATCTATAATAACATTAGATAAAAGTTTAAATGCTCCAATTAAAATGCAGAGATTGACAAACTTCTTTAAATAAAGAGCAGGATCCAACTTTATGCTGTCTACAAGAAACCCACTTAAATGTAAAGTTATAGATACATTATAAGGAAATGACAAAAAAGATATACCACAAAAATTGTAATCATAAGAATACTGTTTTTAACATTAGATAAGGTAGACTTCGAAACAAGGAATGTAATTAGGACAAAAAGAAGCATGTCACAATGATAATGGAGTCAACTGATCAAGAGGGCATAGAAATTATAAATTTGTATGCACCTAATAACAGAACTTCAAAAAACACGAGGCAAAAACTGGCAGAACTGAAAAGGAAAATAGCTAAATGTACAATTATAATTGGATAATTCAATACTCTTCTCTCAGTGATTGAAAAAACAAGCAGACAGGCAATCTGTAAGTATAAATAATTCTTAAACAACATTATCAATAAATTTACCCAATTGACATTTATAAAATGTACACCCAATGACAGTAGAATCCAAATTGTCTTCAAGTATATGAAAAGTGTACCAAGAGATATAATAGCATGGGCCATAAACAAGTCTTGATTAATTTAAAAGAAATGTAATCATTCAAAAGATGTATGTGACCACAACAGAGTTACACTAGAAATCAATAGAAAAAAATCACATGGAAATCCCCAAGTAAATGTAGATTAGAAAACATATTAAACTGAATAAAAATGAAAGTAAAACATATAAAATTCTGTGATAAACAGCTAAAGCAGTGTTTACAGTGAGAGACATGGATTTAAATTAGAAAACAAGACAGAAAAGAGGAAAAATCCAAAATCAATAATGTAAGCTTTCATATTAATGTTGTAGAATAAGAAGAGCAAAGTAAGCTCAAAATAGATAGAAGGAAAAAAAGATAAAAACAGGAGTTAAAAATAAATGGAAATAAAGTAGGTTTATTGAAAACATTATGAATACTCCTATGTCAATTAAATATTGAATTCTTTATTCAAATCTGAACAAGAACCACAAAAGTTTCTGAACTCGGATTGCTTTATTGAATAATCCTATCTAATATTTAAGTAAAAAATAATGCCAATCCTACATAAAATCTTTTAGAAACCTGGAGATGAGAGAAAAAAAATCTCATTTCATTTTACAAGGTTAGCATAACCCTGATAGTCTAACCAGACAAATTAAACCAATAAAACTACAAATCCATGTCTTTCATGAAAATAGATATAAAATCTTCAAAAGTTCTTGGAAATAGAATCCAGCACTAAACAAAAAAGGGATAATATACCATAATCAAGAATAATTTATCCTAGAGATGTAAGGCTGATTTCATATTCAAAAATCAATCAGTGTAATTCACTGCATTAACATATTAAAACACATTCATCTCAGTAGATGCAGAAAAAGAGTTCCTGATTAAAACATATTTTAAAACTCTCAGAAAACTATCAATAGAAGAAGCATCTATCAAAAACTCTTCTAACATCCTACTTAATGATGAAAGAATGCTTTCCCCCTAATGTCGGATAACAAAAACAAGAACTCCAATCTCACTACTTCTATTCAACACTAGAGCAGCAAGGTGAGAAAAGAGATAAAAACCATACAGACAAGAAAGACAGACTTCCTTTAAAAAAACAGAAAGAAGAAACCTTTTAGAATCAATAACTATATTTAAGAAGGACTCAAGATTTAATCCCAATATTTTAAAAATTAAGCTTATTTCTATATACTAGCAACAAATAGTTGGAAAATAAATGTTTAAATACCATTTAAAATAGCATCATAAACCACGAATGATTAACAAATAAATTTAACAATTTATATGTGTACTTGTACAATGAAAGCTACAAAACACTGTGGAAAGAAAGACCTAAATAAATAGAGAAACATACAATGTTCATTAATCATAAGACTAAGATTGTTCACGTTAGTTCTCTTTAAACTTATCTATAGAGTCAACTTAATCCAAATCAAAATCTCAGCAAATGCTTTTGTAAATATTAATTATATGATTCTAACATATATATAGAAAAAATGTGTATATAAATGCAAAAAAAGAAAAAAATGCTAAAATAGCAAAAACTGTTTTGAAAAAGTACATATTGGGAGGACTTAAACTGTTGGATGGCAAATTTTGCCATAAAGCTGCTGTAATCAAGACAATATGGTACTGGCATAAGGATAAAACATAGGTTCATGAAACAAATTAGAGAATCCAGAAACATATCAAGCATATTCGGCCTATTGATTTTTGACAGCATCTAAACTAATTCAATGGGAAATAGAAAGACTTTTTAGCTAATTGTTGCTAGAACAATTGAGTATCCCTTGGGGTAAGGGGAGGACTCATATTCACATACATGTGAACCTCAAGTATTATCTCACTTCATACAAAAAATTAATCTGAAATGGATCACAGACCTAAATGTGAAAGCTAATACACTAAAACTTACAGAATAAAACATGAAAGAAAATATTTGTTACCTAGGTAAAGATTTCTTCGATAGGAAAGAAAAGCACAAAGTGTTAAAAATATGTTAGACTTTATCAAGTTTTTAAAATTCTGCTCTTTGAAACTCATTGTGAACAAAATGCAAAGGCAAGATACAGACTGAGGGAAAACTTTTGTAACATATATTTGGGGGTACACCCACATCTAGAATATATGTATATACACACACATGCAAACACACATATACACACAAATACACACAAACACACTCTTACTCAGCTATAAGAACACAAACCAATAATTCACTTTTGTAATGGACAAGAGATTTGAACAGAAACTTCTCATAAAAAGATATACAAATGGCCAACTAAAATAACTATCCACATCCTTCACCATCAGAGGACTGTGAATTAAAACCACGAAGTGATATTGCATCAAACTCACTACAATAACTGCACTGTTCACTACACCATTCTACACTATGCACTACAAATTCACTACAAAAAGTACAGAGCAGGCCGGGCACAGTGCTCACCCCTGTAATCCCAGCACTTTGGGAGGCTGAGGTGGGTGGATCACCTGAGGTCAGGAGTTCGAGACCAGCTTGGCCAACATGGTGAAACCTCATCTCTACTAAAAATACAAAAATTAGCTAGGCATGGTGGCAGGCGCCTGTAATCCCAGCTACTTGGGAGGCTGAGGCAGGAGAATCACTTGAACCTGAGAGGCAGAGGTTGCAGTTGCACTCCAGCCTGGGCAACAGAGAGAGACTCTGTCTCAAAAAAAAAAAAAAAAGTACAGGGCAATACTACTAAGCGTTGGTGATGATATGGAGTAACTGAAACACTCATGTATTGCTGGTGGGAATGCGAATGGTGCAACTGCTTTGGAAAGCAGTTTGGCAATTGCTTATAGAAACATACAATCATAACATATGACTCAGTGACTGTGCTCCTATGCATTTACCAAGTGTGTCAGTTACCAATTTATTGACTCTTAGTTCCATATCCAATTTGCAATAACTGGCTGTAATAATCGAACTGAATCCTATATTTATTCTTTGCCAGGTGTCACAACTCTTTGTAACAGAGGGTCCCAAAAAGACAATAGAGAAAAGGGGCGTTCTTGTTCTGGTTCTGGTATATTTCTTGCATCAGGCTCTCAAAATGCACACAGTTGTGTTGTTTTTCTTTTTCTTTTTCTGCAGTGCCCAGTATCTAAAAGTATATGACATGTTCTCATGGCCAGCTTCCCTTGGCATTCCCTCAGGTAGTTTTGCAGTGGAGTGCCACTGGCAGGGAAGCTTCCTCCCGGGCCCATAGAGTGGGATCCCCACCAGTGCCACCTGTTAAACACATTCCCTTGAATGGCATACACTGGCACCCAGAGAGAAAAGTCACTGGCCGGACAAGTCTACTTAACCAGTTTCTTTCAACACCTCCTCAGGATGATTCCCAATGGAGTACTGCTAGCCTGGCACCTCCCTGTTCTCAGCTTCCCCTGAAACCCCTTTAGGATGCGTCCTTATGGAGTGCCACTGTGAACCTGCTCTGGGTAAAAAGCTTTCCTTGGTAACCCAGACAATCATCTCCCAGTGAGTGTGACGAGTAAGGCACCTCCACTTCAACAGCTTCCCAACCCCACCTTGAGTATCTCTCCAGTGAGTTCTGAAGTACAGTTCCTGTCCATCAACACTTACCCCTTGCACTTCTGAAGGCAAATAGCCAGTGGAGTCCTGTTAGTGAGACATTTTACAGAAATACCCCACTATCTATTGAGCCATGAGCATGCCCTCTCAAATAGAGTGGTTGCTTCTTTCTATTCTGCTAATCCCATGTTCTCTAGAATTCTCTTTACCTCTTAATAGCCAATTTTCCATTACTCCAATGGTCTAATAATAGTATTCTATTAATAATTATTATCTATTAAGTGATTTTAATAATATTTTTAAATTAAATATTTCCTAAATGGTGTGGTTTCTGTCTCTTGATTGGACCCTGACTGATATACCAAGAGAAATAGAAACTTCCTTCCATCCACAGTAAGACTATTACACAAATATTGACAGTAGCTTTATTCATAATAGCTGGCAACTGGAAAGAATTCAAATGTTCAACAAAGGTAAATGGATGAATGATTTGTCATATATCAACGCAATAACATATTGTCAGCAACATAAATGAATGAACTATCAGTACATGAAACAACATGAATGAATCTCAGAAACATTTTGTTGAATAAGAAAGGCCAGCCACAAAAGAGTATATATTATTCCATTTATATGAAACTTTAGAAAGAAAAATTAATCTATGGTGATAGCATATCAGTGTTTGCTTGGGCTGAGAGTAGGGCATAAGAAGTGACTAGAAGTTGGCACAAGGGACTCTTAAGATAAGAGAAAGGCCTACATGTTGATTGTGGTTGACATTTCACAGACACATATATATGTCAAAATTTATCAAGCTGGGCCAGGCGTGGTGGCTTACACCTGTAATCCCAACACTTTAGGAGGCTGAGGCAGGCAGATCATGAGGTCAAGAGATCGAGACCATCCTGGTCAACATGGTGAAATCCCGTCTCTACTAAAATACAAAAAAAAAAAAAATTAGCCATGCGTGGTGGCACGTGCCTGTAGTCTCAGCTACTCAGGAGGCTGATGCAGGAGAATTGCTTGAACCCAGAAGGCGGAGGTTGCAGTGAGCCAAGATCACGCCACTGCACATCATCCTGGTGACAGAGCATGACTCCGTCTCAAAAAAAAAAATGATCAAGCTGTACACTTAAAATGGGTCCATCTTGTTTAAAAATTATACCTCATAGTTCATTAAAAAATTAATAAATTCACAAAATTAATCAATACATTAACTCCCCCATTCATTTAATTTGGATGAAGTAATCTTGCTGAGCTTGCTCAACTTTTATTGTACTGATAAAGCTGAGTTTCCAAATGTTCCAAAAACAATTGGCCCAGTCATCTGCTTATGATTTATGAATTCACAAAATTAATCAATACATTAACTCCCCCATTCATTTAATTTGGATGAAGTAATCTTCCTGAGCTTGCTGAGCTCTTATTGTACCAATAAAGCTGAGTTTCCAAATGTTCCAAGCTCAGGGCTTGATGTCAAATGATGATAGTATACTAAAGAACTGCCACCTTTCTGGACTTTCCCTTAATACCATCTGCTTCTTAGTTCTCTATGTGCTCAACACTTACATGAAGGTAGGAGTGACAATGAAGAAAGGACAATGATTGCAGTTGTGCCACTCACAGGCTGCTGAGAACTGCAGAAAATCATGACAACTCACCAGGTCACCACGCTTTAGAGATATCCATTCTGCTATAATCACAAAGGGATTCAGGGACTTTCAGCAAGGAAAGAGGCTAAGAGAAAGAGGTAGCCCCATCAAGTTGTATTAAATAAAGATCTGAAGGTCACAGCCATCCAATCTGCTCATATGTTTGAATATAACACAATGTCAATCCTGACTTCTGTACAGCCCCAGCCATAGCTGTCATGTTGAAGAGCCCAGCAATTGAATTCAGACTGCCTGAACAATATCCTGGCTCCACCTTTACATGTGATGTGATCATAGTCAAAAAGCTTAACCTCCCTATGCCACAGTTCCCTCAGTACCTTCCTCATGAAGTTGTTGTGGGGCTCAAATGAGCCCATGGAAAATGTTTTACAAAATGGAAGACATATAGTAAGAGCTCAATACATGTTATATATTATTGTTATTATTAGTGTTATTTTGTTGTCATGACAACTACAGTATTTAGAACAGTGATCATAACAAAAGCAAGCAATGCTATTGCCCAACAATACTAGAAAATGTTATGACTGTTAGCAGAAAACAGGTTTTTTTAAATCTACAACAGTTAATGTGGTCAACAAGAATTTAATGTCATATTGCTGCTTTGTTATTACAGTTCTTCCCACATTGAATCAATACCAGGAAAGAGTTGTTTACCATAAACAAAGAATGTACTGTTTTTCCCTGTAACTCTAAGTAAAGGTTATCATGGATTGGTATGTCTTATTAAGTTTATCTGCCAAAAGCTGAGAAATTGCTAGTAATACAAATTTATGATAAAAACACTCCATTTGTGCCAGATAACTGAAATGAAAACTATTCCTCTCTATAACTATAAATGAAGTAACTCTAACTAACATTAGATACACAGCTAGAATTCTAGAGCTTTCAGAATCACTTGCTACTACTCCAGAAAGCTTTGGAAATGCAATGTAGGCAACAATATCCAAACTTGTAAGAATTTGCCCCTCTGTTTCATTCACAGCTGCATTCTTAGCATCTTAGTTTCTTAACCCTTCATAAATTAAATTAACTCAAAGCTCATCAACCTAGCATTCAAGGCCATTAAAAATATGTCAGAAATTGTTCTTGCTGAAATTTGATTTTTATTACCTCCTATGCCACAACCAAACTGACCTATTTCTTTGTCTCCAAACATGTTCTACGATTTCTCAACTGTGTTCATTTTTGCCTCTCTGAATTCCACAACCTTGCCCTATGTTTATCTATTAAAATATACTTTATTCTATACTTAACCCAGTCTAGTGAAGTTTGTTGTCAGCCCCCAAAGGGGGGAAATGCAGAGCTCATGGACAGAAACCACACCCTCCTCTCTCTGTGCTTTCTCCTCACTGGAATTAAGGGAGAGTGGCTCCTAGAGACTCATTGATAGAGACTGGAAGGTCTTGACATCCACCCTGATTGGATGCTTCCTGGGTAGAAACAACCTGTAGGCCTACCTAGTGCTTTCATGGAGTCAAACAAGATTAGTAAGAACTTAGACCGTAACACCTGAAGTTTGAGAGATATGTGAACACAGGGATTGGGACCCTCTTCTGAAAAATTGATTTCTGAAGAGGAAAAGCCCACGGAGGAGGTGGCCAGCCAGGCACAGCTTAAAGATACTAAGATACAGTGTGGCTTTGAAGAACAAGATGGTAATTTACTTCCCTATTCTCTAAGCCCCTGCATAGGGACTGGAGAAAAACTTGGAGGAGTTCTCATGGTTTCCTGTAATGAGACACCCATCCAGAGAAAGGAGATGCAGAACTTAAGAAAAATCTGACTTCCTCAATCTGAAAGAGTCACTAAAGATAAAGGGTGCAGGGGTAAAGCTGACACCCCGAGGACCATGCACAGCACTTAGGTGGATATCGCTCTACATGGACAGAGACCAGAACCGGATGGAATACAGTGACAGCAGGAGCACTGTTCAGCATCATCAATATGAGACCAGCTATACCAAGAGCTCTGTTTCCCTATTCCTTCATTCCGCCCACATTTCCTTAAACCAGAAGAGCTTATTCATCTCAAAGAGTAAAACATTGAAGGTATCTCAGAGCCAGACCATATCTCACCCCTACAATAAAGTTAGGGTTACAACTCCAGCCCATGCTGTAGAGAGAGGGAGCTTTGACTCACACGAGACTGAAGTTCTAAACTGGGCTAGACTAAGTCTTAATAACTGAGAAGTGGCTAGGAAGCTATGGAAGCTATAGAAGCTAGCCAAGATTTTGTTAAAGGATGCTAGAAAACGATCCACAGAGCAGGGCTGAAAATTTAGATTGGAAAAATAAAGGCATTTCATGTTTATATTGCAATGAGTGTATATTTCTCAACAAATTATTTACAATTATTTATAACTGTGGAGAGAAGTACTGCATGTTGTTTAAGCTCACTTCTGAACTGCCAAAGTTATGTTGGATGTTATGTTGTACGCTGGGACATTATCCAGAGAATGAAAAATTGTCTGCAATTCTAATTAAAAGCAATTTATCATGTCATAGAGGCCAGAGTACAGAAATGACAGGTGGAGATGCCCCTTAGACAGATGGGGGTGGGCAGAACTCTTCACTGTAGTTGCAAATTCAGCAGCTGGGACTGTCTAGGCATACAGTTATCACTTCATATGTCAAACTACAACCCACTGAATTGATCCAAACCTCCGCAAAACTACTCCTAAATAGAGCTGCTTTACAAATCATTTACACCTCAGAATTCCTCCATAATTCTGTAATAAAAACAATTGGCCCAGTATCTGCTTATGATTTCTGGAAAGCTGTCCAGCTGGTCACAACCTCTAAGCTTTGAGCCAAGAAGAAGAGAATGCCTAGTATATCCTCCCCACTTCTTTTTATCTCTTTTTTTAGTTGCTGTTCAAGTAATGTGTTTGTGGCGAGAATAAACTACATATTAAAGACAGCAGCCTTTTTGGTTTTGGTCACTAAACAGTCTTGGAACAAAACTCCCTATAATAAAATAAATTACAAGAAACTCAAATTTGTTTTTATTTTGTTTTGTTTACTTTTTTTGAATTTCAAATCCAACACAAAATAAGGCAGTAAGTTATTTTGGCTACCAAGTAAATAGTAATGAATTAAACCAGTTTAGCTGGAAAGCTTCCATTTGTCTAAGAGAACACAACGGTCTGCGAGAGTCCAGCTCTGAGATGACATTTCTTTGGTAATGTTAGATCTATCACCAAGGCGATGCCAAACACTTCCATGTGCACTACTTTTATTCCTCTTCAAAAATGTATTTGTGTTTGGACTGCCTAGCTAAATTGTAGGATACCTGAAATCATAGAAAATACTTTCTTTCTCAATTTTGTTATCCAGTACAGTACCCAGTACAATCATTAATACCTAATAAATACTTTTATTCTGTTGACTTTTGCCATCTGGCCCCCAAGGCCTAAATCCACATTTATGAAGCAATTCAGAAGCGTCAGATGTCAGGCACTTCAGATGTACCAAATATTGTGATTATATATTGAAGACATGTGGATAAGAAATGTTTGAGGTAAATACAGTTAGTTTCTCTGAAGGTCAAACAGAAAGTAAAAACCAGGAAAAAGAAACTGAACTACCTGAAACTTTAAAAACAATCTAATTAAGCCATCCACTCATATAAGCTTTATATGGTAACTTTGTTATGAAGATGTTCTATAATTGTCTTATTTCCACTTATGTCATACTGTGGAAACAGGCGAGTAATATTCAGTTTTACCAAGCAAACATAATGTAGAGATATGCCATTTTTAGAATAATTATATTTAACCAAAAGAAAATGCTAAGTTATAGCTTCTTTTAAAAGTACATCTTTATCCTTAAAAATTTTGGAAGAATAATATGTTTGGATACAAAACTTCTTATTTGCAAATGTAAGATAAAAGCAGACTTAAGGGAAAAAAAACAAATCCTGTCTTTCAACACCTACTGACTTAAATCAATTCAACAGACTGATTAAACGCATATATATATACTTAAAAACTTTTATCCTTATTTTTCACATTAAGAAACTCAAGTTTATATACACCAATGAACATTCTTCCATGTCCCATAGGTAGGAAATGAAAAGCTGAAAGTCCAAAATGTATTTTACTTTTTAACTGTTAACAAGAGGTGCTTCTCATGACCACCCATGGCATTTGGTAGTGGGAAATTTTCATGCACTCTCTTAACAGCTGTACCTTGGGGAAGGAAAGGGCAAAGTTTGCCATATAGGAATTAGAGTATCCAGGCTCCAAATGATAAAAACAAATGATGAAAGAGAAGCCAGCAAATGAATCTTTGTAATTCTCTTCTTTAGGGGCCTTCCTAGGAAGTGTAAGTATGTCTCTCGTGTGTTGGAAGCGTAAGTATGTCTCTCGTGTGTTGGAAGCTGGGCCTTCTCAGCCTCACTCTTTCTGGAAACTTCCTGAGTACACCTCCTATATAACCTCTTTTCTTCGTAATTCCTCAGTGTACCTCAGGCCTTCAGAATAACTCCAGCTCCTTAGTATGACAGAAAAGGCCCTTTAAGAAATGGTCCCCAATGGTCCACATCTCCAGTCTCATCTTTCTCCTTTCCTTTACCCATATACATCCTACACATTTGATAGTTATCCCCCAAATCCATAAACTTTCAAATGCCAGTGCCTATGCATATGTAACACCCTCTGTCTGGAACTCCTTCCTCCACTTCCCTATCTTCCTGGCATGAGCTCCTATTCATCTTCCTAGACGCCACCCATTCTCTGAGAATGTCAATGTCTCTTCTGTGAAGATTCAGAAGTACCTCTTGTGCTCTGCATGCAACTCTATTACCATGTAACACAGTGATTTGAAAATAAATACACACGCATGTATATGATGACTGTGAGCATTTTTAGGGCACAAACTTATTTTTCTCTGCCTCTATGTTTGTGGGTATTTTGCACTATTCTTGGCATGAAGTGGGTCTTCACGTACTTATCTGTTCAGCAAATATTTACTGAATACATGCCAAGTGCTAAATACCATCTTAAGCTTGGAATAACAAGTCGGATGAACATTATAGGACTTAAATCCAGTAACACTCAATAAATATCTGCTGAATTAAATATTCCTTGTTACAGTTGGTATAAATATATCCAGTTATGAACCTCTGTGCATGCTGGTCCTTGGGCCTAAAAAGTCCAAACCTCTTCTCTTCATGTATCCAAATTTAATTTGTCCTTCAACATCCAGGCCGTATTCCAACTTCCCAAGTTTTACATGACTGTTCCCATCCTCACTGACCTCAATAAGAATTAAACTCATTACCATTATTCCTTACTTAAACAATTCATCCTTCTGACTTTCTAAATTTCTGCCAACAGCAAAAGCATCCCGCCAGTGACACAGGCCAAAAAAAAAAAAAAAAAAAAAGCACTGACTCATGACTCATCTTTGCCTGTTATATTCCTCATCCCTCCACCCCATCAACTGTCAGAGCCTGCTGCTCTGCCTCTGCAATGCCACAGAAATCTGTTCCCTCCTTTTTGTTCCCACTTCACTCACTGCTATCTAGTTTCTCATATTTCTCAATGGTCTATTGCTACAGCAGATCTTCTTTGGCCCTCTCCTCATTTCAATACATCCCAGGGTAAGCTTCAGAAAGCACAGTTCTGTTCATTTTTCCCTTGTGCATAAGTCCATAACACTTCCTCACTATCTAAAAGATAAGGTTTGGACCCCACCCTTGGCCATGGTCCACCTTTCTAACCTTTGTTGCTGTGGCTCCTTTATGCCCTGGGCCCCAGGTAAAGTGGAAGAGGTGCCGTGTCACAGGGATGCCCTTAGCCAGTGTCTTTGCTCCTGCTGCTCATCTCTACTATTAATAAATTCCACCACAGTCATGGCTCCACATCTTTCACAAACTTTGTTTTGATCTTTCCCTCAAACTCCCTTCCTCGGAGATGACAGAAAACTCTCCTTCCTCAGAAACAGCATGGCAATTTGCAGCTAATCATGATACAATATATGTTGTCCTATGTTTTAGTTGTTTGCATGTTTTATTATACCACCCAATAAGACTTCAAACTACTAAGAGCCAGGGATCACAAAAAGGGGTCACCTTAGAGTGCCGCTTCTGTTCTCCCACGCAACTCTTTCATATATGAATTATAATACTGAATAACAACACTATAATTATTTGTTTTTGTATTTCCTGCAAAAAAAACACTTTCTTAATGTTGAGAGACCATATATAGTATTTATTAGTGTTTTTTTGTGTCTGGCAAGTCAATACTCAATAAATATGCCTGGCATGACTGGATTAGCACAACATCTTGAAAATAGTATCTCCCTAATAAATACCCTAGAAATGATCTATTTCACTTAAAACCCATATAGTCTTAAATATAGATCCCTCTAATTTTCCATGGTGTAAGATTCACCTCCAAGACTACATCGAAGGAAAGACTAAGTTGATTTAATATTTCTAATTAGATAATGGATTCTTTGAAGAAAGTTATTGGTATATCTTTCACTATTTCCTTTTGTTATTGCCACTCAGAATAGATAATAATTATCAATAAATGTTCATTAGCTGCTTGATGGTTTAATTATTCGATCAGGGTAGAAAACAGACAACAATCCAAAATGGAATTTCTCTTACATAATAACATGTTGATGGTTTGTTGCCTACTTTTAATCTATTGATTAAAATTTTTGTATGTTACACTAAAAACTATTTTTCGAAGTAAAATAAACTCTAGAGATAATTTAGACCAGAGAGATGGCAATATAGGCTTATTTAGAATCTATTGAAGTTTGGATCCTCTCCAAGTAAAAAAACATATTTTCAAACATATTTAAATCATTTTGCATACCATTCTAAGTAATTCAAGGCCTCCCTTGAAGCCTTAGATGACTGCGACTTCTGGTTCATAACCCGTTTTTGGCCCTCATGTTAAAGATGGAGAAATCCCTAGTTTGAGGACAGTAGGCTGCTTGCCCAAGATCACACAGGTACCTTACCCCAGACTCCTCTATACTAAGCATTAACATAACTAGAAATGGCAATGAACTCTAAGTGCAATAATTCCTTCCTTCCTTCCTTCCTTCCTTCCTTCCTTCCTTCCTTTCCTTTCATTTCCTTTCCCTTTCTCTCTCTCTCTTTCTTCCTTTTCTTTCTTTCTCTCTCTCTCTTTCTTTCTTTCCTTCTTTGAAGGCAGAGTCTGCCTCTATCACCCAGGCTGGAGTGAATGAAGTGGTGACAATCTTGGCTCACTACAACTTCTGCCTCCTGGGTTAAAGCAAGTCTCATGCCTCAGCCTCCAGAGCAGCTGGGATTACAGGCATGTGCCACCACACCCAGCTAATTTTTTGTATTTTCAGTAGAGATGGGATTTCACCGTGTTGCCTAGGCTGGTCTAGAACTCCTGAGCTCAGGCAATCCACCTGCCTCAGCCTCCCAAAGTGCTGGGATTACTGGTGTAAACAACAGTGCCTGGCCTCTAAGTGCAATGATTTCATTCGAATATTGTTAAATAATTTGCATCCTAGCAAGTTCAAAATACCCTACACCTGTATTCTGTTTCATTTACAAAATTTCTGAGAAGCCCAAAATGACTCAACATAGTGATTCCGAAATTTCAGTTGTTCAGTCTAACAACAAACATTTGATTCAATGCAACAAGGGGATATTGACTGCCTTTTACGAGTTCAGCTCTGTGCTAGGTACCAAAAGTACAGAGGTGAAAAATATGCACATAAGGAGCAAAGATAGCCACTTCATCTGACCTTGGACAGAGGAAGTGTGTCTAATTCATCCAGTGCCAAGCACAGTGTCTCGTAGCTAAGGATCTGAGACATTTATTTAACCAAAACAACATAAGAGATGGCTCATGCCCTTAAATAGCTCGTATTTTCTGGGAACTTTTTTTACTGTTATTTCTATTTGTCTCGACTGAATCTTCAAACTCTTTTTTGTTTTGTTTAGTATTGTTAATGCTTACAATAATGTTAAGAAATGCTAAAGACAAACAAACTTTTAAAAAGTTATAATAAAATTGTAACTACTCATTAAAAATCAGGATAATTTTTTAGTATCTTAAGAAAATAATTCTTTTTAAATCCAATTTGGTATTATTTTGTACATCAAGCTTAATTAGTATAACTATATGTTTTTCTTTTAAAACTTTTATTATAAATCAGTTATTTTAAAGTGTGCAACATTGAATATGATGTCTTGGTCCAATCTTTCTTTTGAGGAATTTATGTTCATTTGCTTCTATTACAACTTTTTCATACTTCTCACCATTTTATACATACACACACACACAGGCACAAACATATACATATAAAACAGAAGTATTTATTAACTGAGTCTTAAGGATATGGTTAGATGCCACAATATAGTTTTCTATGAAATTCAGCCATCTTTTTTATCCTCATGTGGTGCAATTTACACATACTAACTTCACTTGGCTTATTTTTTTTTTATATATTTAAAATCAATGCAAATCAAAACCACAATGAGATACCATCTCATGCCAGTTAGAATTGCAATCATTAAAAAGTCAGGAAACAACAGATGCTGGAGAGGATGTGGAGAAATAGGAACACTTTTACACTGTTGGAGGGAGTGTAAATTAGTTCAACCATTGTGGAAGACAGTGTGGCAATTCCTCAAGGATCTAGAACCAGAAATACCATTTGATCCAGCAATCCCATTACTGGGTATATACCCAAAGGATTATAAATCATTCTACTATAAAGACACATGCACACATATATTTATTGTAGCACTGTTCACAATAGCAAAGACTTGGAACCAACTCAAATGCTAATCAATGATAGACTGGATAAAGAAAATGTGGCACATAGACACATCATATAATACTATGCAGCCATAAAAAAGGATGAGTTCCTGTCCTTTGCAGGGACATGGATGAAACTGGAAACCATCATTCTCAGCAAACTAACACAAGAACAGAGAACCAAACACTGCATGTTCTCACGCATAAGTGGGAGTTGAACAATGAGAACACATGGACACAAGAAGGGGAACATCACACACAGGGGCCTGTCAGGGTGTGGAGGGCAAGGGAAGGGAAGGCATTAGCAGAAATACCTAATGTAGATGATGGGTTTATGGGTGCAGCAAACCACCATGGCACATGTATACCTATCTAAGAAACCTGCATGTTCTGCACATGTATCCCAGAACTTAAAGAAAAAGATAATAGGAGAATACTAAAAAAAAAAAATCATTGGTATAGAATGAAAGTATAAAATAATAAAATAAAATCACAGCAAAACATGCATCTAACAAAAGATCTAATCTTGGAAAGCTGGAGGTAAGTAATATAGAGATTTTTATAACTTATTTCATAACTTAAGTTTATAGCTTATAGTCTAAGTATTTCCAAATCCTAAAGTATACAGCAAAAATTCGATATCTTACACACCTACTGCACAAGCCACAAGTTACAACTAATTTTCACCAATAAATTATTTTTCTTAATACAACCTTTTTAAGTTCATCATCCAACACAATGAAATTATACAAAACACTTACTAGCTTCAAGGTATTTTTGGTTCCACAGAAACTGTGCTTGGAATTGTCATTTTTAATCAACAGAAACCTCTTGAGCTTATGAGTCAGTAAGAATAATTAACATTAGTGAAGCTTTTCCAAACACCAAGAAAAACAGAATTTCTTTTTTCCTGACTTTCTTATTAAAGGAAAAAGAAAGTAAAGGAATGCTATTAGAGTAACCTAGTACTATCAAGTCATCTTTCAGGGCTAAATAGATCACTAGAACTATCTGCTCCTACAATAAAGAAATGGGGAAAAAAAACATATATATATATATATATATATACACACACACATATATATATAGTGACAATCTAAAGGAAGGAAGAAGAAAAGATTAATTAGATCAAAATGTAAACTGTTCTAAACAAAATTATTTCTAAAGTAGACACCTTATAAAGGCTTGAAAGTGTGTTTCTACTATAGTTTTTATTTCCACATAATCTCTGTCCTCCTCCACAAGCAAGGGGCAATTAAATTTCTTGTCAATATTCATTTTTTTGATGATCTAGAACACAAAATAACAAACGCATTAGTGAAATATTTTACCCATTTTTAAAAATAATGTCAATTCTTACGGACTCTAAATAAAAAGTACATGCAGAGGTTTCACTGGCAAGACATACACTTCTGATGAACAAAAAAGGAAGTCAAGAGGAAAAAACCCAATCCCTTCAAACAGCTATGTACTACCCAGCTAGCTATGACACTAAAATAAAATGCATTTATTTTTGCAATGATGTTTTATATCCAAAGTGGTAGAAAATACTGCAAAAGTACACTACAGGAGTTGTGCTAAAATAAAATCACATGTGTGAGCTAAATGATGAGAACACAGGGACACATAGAGGGGAACAAGGTAACACACACTGGGCCTTTTCAGAAGGTGGAGGTGGAAAAATAACTAATGGGTACTAGGCTTAAAACCTGGGTGATGAAATAATCTGTACAACAGACCTCTCTCTCTCTCACACACACACACACACACACACAAGTTTACCTATGTAACAAATCTGCATATGTACCCCTGAACTTAAAATAAAAGTTAAAAATATAGGAACTGTAAAGAAAACAAAATCCATGCCAGTAAGGTTGTTCGTCAGCTTTCCCCATATACTCTGGTTCTCAAAGTTACTGAAGATGCTAATGAATTGTAGATAGCATTTTTTGTTTTTGTTTTTGAGATGGAGTCTTGCTCTGTCGTCCAGGCTGAAGAGCAGTGGCATGATCCAGACTCACGGCAACCTCCGCCTCCCAGGTTCAAGCAATTCTCCTGCCTCAGCCTCCCAAGTAGCTGGGATCACAGGCATGGGCCATCACACCTGACTAATTTTTGTATTTTTAGTATAGTATAGATGGAGTTTTGCCCCTGTCTCTTTAGTAGAGGCAGGCTGGTCTTGAACTCCTGACCTCAGGTGATCCTCCCGCCTCGGCCTCCCAAAGTGCTGGGATTACAAGTGTGAGCCACTGTGCCCAGCCTGTAGGTAGTATCTTTATCCCTGTGAACCAGACTTGAGAAATACTGTTTCAGAAGCTATCCATTTAAATGTGATAAGCCCTTTGTCCTTTATATATACAATACATGATATATAAATAATCTCTAGTGCAGTATATATAGAAAAATGTAAATTGTTGTTTATATACATGTGTCTAGGATATCTATCACCATGGTAGCTTAATGATTAAAAAAAAAACTGGTGCTGGCTGGTATGTTTAATTTTAAAAAGTATACAGTGACATTTCCAGCAGTTGATCTGTTTATATTATGAGCAAATTATACTCAGGAAGTATGGTGGAAGTAAAAAGGAAGTCTTCTCCCTGAGTTCTGGAATCCTCTTTTAGAATCAGCGTGTTTTACTGCTTAAGCCCCATGAAGACTATAAACAAAGAAAGCAGTGTCTCTCATAGGAAGGAAGAATGGAGAATGGAAGGTCAGGCATGCCCTTTTGCCTTCATGAAGATCCAACACACTTCCTCTCTACCATGGATAAGCTGTAGGCATCCTTCTCTAAAATAGAGAGTAAGAGAACAATAATCTTTTATATGATGATAAAGACAGAGATAAAGATGGAGAAAGAGAGATATAGCAATACAGATAGAAATGTAAAGGAGTTGAAACAAAAAAGTAAAGGAGTTGAAACAAAAATGTAGAGGAGTTGGAAAAAAAAAGCTGTCAGAGAATAGTACAAGTGCTTAGCTTAGTATGTGTGAGCATAGAATGCCAGAGCAATAGGATGCCCCGGTGTTTACCTGGTTCAGCCACTTCACTTACACCTGAGAAAAATGAAAACCGGGAAGGTTAACAGCCTCGCAGAAGAATTACTGGATGCTAAACAACAGACTGTAGCCCTCACTAGTCACCCAACCATCACATGTAATCAATATTACATGAGGAAAATGACTCTGAGGCGATATCAGAGGAAGACAAGACCAGATAAATAATCTTACAGAGTAGAGATGACCATGTATAGGACATGGGGACATGGTGAGGATAGCGGTGAGTTGGAGAATGTATGACCCATCTAAAGAGAGCAGAGCTACTAAGTCCGGGTGCAGTGGCTTGCGCCTGTAATCCCAGCACTATGGGAGGCCGAGACGGGTGAATCACCTGAGGTAGGAAGTTTGAGACCAGCCTGGCCAACATGGTGAAATCCCGTCTCTACTAAAAATACAAAAATTAGCCAGGTGTGGTGGTGTGTGCCTGTAGTCCCAGCTACTCTGGAGGCCGAGGCAGGAGAATCGCTTGAACCCAGGAGGCGGAGGTTGCAGTAAATTGAGACCATTCCATTGCACTCCAGCCTGGGCGACAAGACCAAGACTCCATCTCGGAAAAAAATAAAAATAAAAATATATAAATAAAAAGAGAGTAAAGCTACTTCATTCAAGTGGATTTTTGCCTTGTGGGAATACAGGTCTGGTGTTACTGGATATACTGAATTTTCAAGACAACTCAGAAATCCACATTTTTAGTAGAAATCCTCTGATATTTAATTTCTGGACATTAATTCAATTTTTTGAACTGCCATGCAGACCTAACATGTAGACAGCTTGGAAACTGCCTGTAGTGCTCCAGCTCATGTACCCCAGTCTACAGCAGTGCAAATGTCCTCAGAAAACATTTTTTAACTGTGGCCAAATTGGTCAAAAGTTGATGCCTCTAGTGACTTCACTAAGATAATCAATAGATTTCAATCAAGAGAACTTTTCAGTGAAACCTACTCAAGATGGTTGGATTTGCCTTTATTTTTCACTTGCTCAGCCTTCTCTGAGGGCCACTTAATTGGTCTTGGCTTCTCCTTTAGGTTTGCTGATATCGTATTTTTAGAATTAACACTTTTCTGGGTTAAAATTTTATCTCTGCTTATAAAATCAGGACTCCTGCTTGCAAATACACTTACAATGAACACCACAAGAGAGGAAAAATGTCAAATTTTCTTCAGAAACTTGTGAATGGCTCAGGAATTGCTTTGGGAAGCTCTCTTTGGAGAACAGAGAGGGATGATTTCTATACACAAACTGAACAGTGTTAGATGTCATTTCCTATGTACTGCCCTATGAAACAGCCAAAGCAGGCATACCAGAAAAAGACAGAAAGCAATTTCAGTCTCATCTAAACCTTCCCATTCATGTTCCCTGGTTTCTCAACTTGCTTCTTTAAAAATTCCTGCTTGTCCTATTATTTGTTGGTTATTAATTTATTCACTAAGTAAATATTTGTTGAGAACTGACAACAAAGACCATAACAAAGTTATGTTCCGTATCTTTATGGAGGTTAAATTCCAGAGGCGTTGAGAGCTACAGATGGATAGAGTGGTGTGCTGGTAAATATTTAACAAGCAGTTCTCCACGGATGAGGCTCTGATTTACAGAGTTTGATGATTCCTGTGATGTAATTATTTGCACCATAACTGATTTCAAACTACCAATGTAACACCATGGATGCAAAGTTGGGCTTGGCTTCTCTATTGATTTTGGTGTGATTTAGAACTTACCAGTAAAACCCAGGAAGTGGCAAAATGAAATTTGGAGCCAAAAATAAGTGGGCTATCATCTGGATTCTGCCTCAATTTAGACATGAAGACGTGGCTATATATAAGCCTCTGTCAGTTCCCATATTTACGAAATGGTATTAGTTATACCAAATTATACTTCTCTCATGGGACTATGAAGGGTTAATTTGACCATTAGTGTAAATTCTCTAGAACAGTCTGTGGCACATGGTAGAGGCTCAGCAAATGATGACTGGTTTTTCCGCCCTTTCTCATTCTTAAAATTCTACATTGCATATAGATGTAAACCTTAAAATCCTTCATATAAGGTATAAAAACTTAATAGTTGACATGCATTTAAGTTTTACTGTGTAAGAGGCCCATACTAAGTGCTTTACACATTCTTTAAGCAAGAAACTCAACATCATATCCGAAATGTTTGCTTAAAGAAACTTGCTTAGGCCAGGCGCCTGTAATCCCAGCACTTTGGGAGGCCAAGGCAGGCGTACCACATGAGGTCAGGAGTTCAAGATCAGCCTGGCCAACATGGCAAAACCCATCTCTACTAAAAATATAAAAATTAGCCGGGCATGATGGCAGACACCTGTAATCCCAGCTACTCTGGAGGCTGAGGCAGGAGAATCACTTGAACCCAGGAGGCGGAGGTTGCAGTGAGCTGAGATTGCACCACTGCACTTCAGCCTGGGTGACAGAGTGAGACTCCATCTCAAAAAAACAGAGAACGAAAGAAAGAAACTTGCTTAAAGAAACTCAGTGTCATAGCACACTATTATGTAGCACATCATTATATAATATTTCCACCATACAGACATGATAGATATAAATAAGCTCAAGAGCACAGGTAATAGCAAAATGTAGCCAAGTAATTAGAAAGTGATGCATTTTGAGTGTCATTACCTAGTTTTTGATATAATTTAATTGCAAGTTTAAATAATTTAATTTTTAACAATGTCTGTGCTTAACAACTGACTCAAAAAATTTCTGAAAACTTAATAATTGGTTCAGTACACTGCTAGCTAGACAGATAGATGAATTTTTGTATAACATAAACAAGTGATAATGTTAATGAAGAAAAACAAGGCAGAGAAAGAGATAAAGAATAATAGAAGAGGTTATCCACTGGAAGAGGCCTAAGAATCAAAACCTCTGATGCTAGAAGTGGTCAGCCAATGACAGAATACTTTCTATCACTACATCTGCCTAGTATAACCAGTTGGTGCTTTAACACTTCCTGTGACAGCAGCTCACTACTTTAGTAGCCAATTCTATCTTTGGACATTTCTGACTGAAAGTACTTCCTTTTATTGAGCTAAAAATCTATCTTCCTATAGCTATGGTTTTTCAACTGTGTTTTGTTATGCTTTAGAGGTTCTACAAATTGGGCACAAGGACCTCAGAGGCCTTAAAGTCTGGTGAGGGGAGAAGTGGAAAGGCTGGCTAGAGACCAGTCCAGCTTTTGCTTCTAACAAAGCGGTTGCATAATTTATCTCTTTATATACTGGGAATCTCTGTAAGCTTGTATTTGAGAAAACATTTTTATAGTTAAAACTTGGTTGAAATCCACTTCTGTAATCATCTATTATATATTGTCACCAATCTATAAATTTTTACAATGACATACATCTTTGTATCAATGAAGATGGGCTAGATTATGCAATGGTAACAAATCATCCTTAAATCTAAATGGTTTAATACAGCAATCATTTATTTCTCACTCATGCAAATGTGCTCCAAATCCTGATAACATTGTTCACTTTGCTCACTTTCATTCATCATAGAAAGAGGCAGAGAAGGGCTATATTCCCTGAGCTCAAGAGTAGAACTCAAAATATTATTGAGCAGCACTAATGACTATTATAATCTTCTAATCATTTGCTATACTATTTATACCCACATAATAACTTTAATGAGCAATATACTCAGTCAGATCTTTTAAAATTCCACATGAAACTCTGATGCTCACGACCCTCACTCTTTATTTCCTATTGAAAACCACTGATTGAACTTGTCAGAAGACATACCTTTCCACCATTTCCAAAGTTGACTTCTATCCTACCAGGACTCAGTGATACATATAAGACCAATTATACTTTCCCAAGTTATAATCTCAGTGTACTTTCCATATTTCCTATGATCTTTGAATTGGTATCTGAATTACCACTAGCATTCCTGGGCCTTTTCCTAATTGTTTTCTTAGGAACTGAATCACTGAATGCCACAGTGGTTCACTGGATGCCACAAAAACTCTCAGTCTTGCCTTCCCACTCTGTGCTCAACACATAGAAATTAGAGTCATATGTTTATCTGGACCAAATCCTCTCTTCATTTCCACATTTAATTTAAATCACTCTCGACCAAGTTACCTAGATGCCAATTAAATACATTTCTTGCAGGCATATCATTTTTTTTATCTTTAGCCAAAAGTTATTTCAGTCCTTATTCAAGTTTACAGACAGCAGCTGTTCAACTTCCAGATCTTCTGTCTTCTAAAGTTTCATCCTGCAATGGAAACACTGAATGTGTTCCTATATGCTTCCAAAGCCTTAAGTTTTACCTCCTACCTCAGAATCTTCATAAAAATTTGTCTAGACATTGTGATTATTTCTTTCAATCTTACACCTATCATTAGGAGTCCAAAGATTTCATAAGCAACATCAAATTCACAGCAATATAGTAGAATCTCAAGAAGATGGCATGCATACATCTTGTCATTTTTGTGTCTCCTAAAAGGAATTCACCAATGGTTATGACTGATCTCTTTCTCCAGGGGTCACAACAGAAGTTCTTCTTCCTGTCATTGTTTAAGTGATACCCCCAGAGCCTGATATTTGTTCTAACATACAGTAAATACTGAATAAATGTGTGTTTAATTTTTTAAAATAGCTGAATGAATGAAGACATTTTTGCTTTCATTTAGCTCTAGATATTCATCAGTGGGGTGAGTCTCACACTTACATATTGCTGAATTTGATTTGCTAATATTTTATTGAGGAATCTTATGTTTATGTTCCTGGGAGATATCCATCTAGAGTTTATTTTTCTTATAGCATCTTTGACTGGCTTCATAAAATGCTGGCTTCATAAAATGAGTTGGAAAGTGTTACCTCCTCTTCTATTTTCTGGAAGAGATTGTGAAGAACTGGGACTATTTTATCCTAAATGTTTCATAGAATTTGCCAGTGAAATAAACTGAGCCTAGAGTTTCCTTTTTTCAGCAGGTTTTAAACTAAAAATTCAATTTACTTAATAGCCATAGAACTAGCAAGTTTTCTAATATTCTTTTTGGTAGTTTTTATCTTGCAATAAATGGATCCAGTCCCTCAAAGCTGCTGAATTTATGGGCATACAATTGGTTATAAGGTCTCCTTACTATTCTATCAATGTTTGTGAATTCACTAGTCATGTCCCCTCTTTCATTTCTGCTATTAGGAATGTGTGTCAGTTTTTCTTAATCAGCCTTGCAAGAGGTTTACGAATTATATTGATCCTTTGAAAGAGTCAGCTTTTGGTTTCATTAATTTTGTCTATTGAATTTATGTTTTCAGTTTCATTAACCTCTGCTCTAATCTTTATTATTTATTTCCTTCTGCTTGCTTTGTTTTTAACTTGTTCTTCTTTCTCTAAGCTTCTTTCTCTAATTTCTCAAGGTGTAAGCTGGGGTTACTGAATTTGGCTCATTCTTCATTTCAATAGAGGCATTTGGCACTAAAAATGTACCTCAGCATTGCTTTAGTAGCATCCCACAAATTTTGATATGTTGCATTTTCCTTTAGTTCAAATTATTTTAACAATTTTTAGAGTAAATTTAGGCTGACAGAAAAGCTGCAAGGATAATTCAGAGAATTATTTTGTACCCATCACCTAGTTTTCTCTATTGTTAACACCTTCTATAAACATAATACATTTTTCAAAACTAGGAAACTAATATTCATACATTACTATTAACTAAGCTCCAGACATAACTCAAATTTCACTAGTATGTCCACTAGTGTCCTGTTCTCTATTCCAGGATCACATTGCACTGAAATGTCATGTCTCCTTACCATGCTCTTCTGTTGTCTGGGAGAGCTTCTCACTCTTTCTTTGCTTTTGATGACCTCTACAGATTTGGGGAGTAGCTTTCACGTATTTTGTAGAATGTTGCTCAATTTGGTTTTGTCTGGTGGTTTTCTCATTCAAATGTGGCTAGGTGTTTTGGAGAAGAAGGCCACAGAGTTGAAGTGTGCTTCTCATCTCATTTTATCAGAGGTTACTTGCTATCAACATGACTCATCACTGGTGATGTTAACCTTGGTCACCTAGGCAAGTCAGTGTTTATGAGAGTTCTCCACTGTAAAGCGACTTTATTTCCTTTTGCAGATTCAATTATTTGGAAGCAAGACACAAAGTACAGTCCACACTCAAGGCAGAGAGAGTTAAGCTTGACCCCCTAGAGGAGACAATATTTCATAGATTATGTAATATTTCTGTAAGAAAGGTTGGTGTCCTTCCAATTTATTTATTTTTCAGTCATTTGTTTATATCAGTGTAGATGCACGTGTATTTATTTTATACTTGTGTTGTAGCCCAGTGCCACATAATTTATTTTCTTGCTCAAATTGTTCCAATTTTGGCCATGGGAAGCATTTTTCAGCTTGGCTTCTGTAAAATTGTTTCTGAGCACTTATTTATTTTCTGACACTACTAGATATTTCAAGCACATCTTGTATTTTCCTGTCCAGCCCTAGAACTGGCCATGTCTTAAGAGTCCGTTGTTCCTTTTAGAAGAACTGTGTTTAGAAACCTCTCTGTATGCTCATTGCCACTGAAGTGTCACTGCCTCTAAATCTTAACAGAAAGAGCTAATTTACACAGTTAGCTATAATTATTTTTGTATCTCTCCATCTACATTTATATTAAGCTAAACATGAGATCATACCAACATCTCTGACTATAACCTAATACAACATGGTTCATTCTAGCTTTCCTCCTCCCCTTGGTTATCTGTACTAGATGCTTTTTGCTTTGTTTTGTTTTGTTTTAAATTATCCTTGAGACTTCTTATTTAAACCCTGGGTTTATTTAGAAGAGTATTTTTTCATTTTCAAATATTGAAGGATTTTCAATAGATCTTTTTGTTATTGATTTCTAGTTTAGTTTTATTCTTATCCAAGAACCAACTTAGTATAACTTCTATTCTGTTAAATTAATTAAAGTTTGTTTTATGGCCCAGAATATAGTCTATCTTTGTGAATGTTCAGTGTTCACTGGAGAAAAATAAAAATTATGTTTTTGTTGATTGGAGTGCTCTATAAAGGTCAAATACATAATTTTTATAGCATGGTTTAGGCCATCTATATCCTTAATGATTTTTGCCTTCTTGTTTTGTCAATAGGAAAGGAGTGTTGAAGTTTGTAATTATAATTGTAAATTTGTTTCTATCTCTTTCAAATCCGGTAGTTTTGCTGCATGTATTTGAGGTCACGTCACAAGCATACACATTCAGGATTATATCTTCTTGGATAATTTGCTCCATTATTATTAGGCAATGCCTCTGTTTGTCTCTGATAATATTTCTTATTCTGAAGTCTGCTTTGTTTAAAGTTAATATAGTTATCCATAATTCTTTCAGTTAGCATTGTCATGGTATATCTTTCCATATCCTCTTACATTTAACTTATATAATTCTTTATATTTAAAGTGTTTTGTTGTTGTTGTTCGTACATTGCATACAGATGGATCTTGTTATTTTATCCTATCTGAAAATCTCTGCCATTTAACTGGCACGCTTAGACCATTCATGTTTAAAGTTATTATTAATCTGGTTGAGTTTATATATTCCATCTTGCTAGCTGTCTCTATTTGTTTAATTTACTCATTGTCTCTTTTTTCCTCCTTTTCTGCCATCTCTGAGCTGAACTGAACATTTTTATTATTCCATTTTATTTCCTAAATTGACTTATTAATTATAACTTTTTTAAACTTTTTAAGTGATTTTCCTAGGGGTTATAATTATATATTTTAACAAAATAAGTCAACCTTTAAATAATATTACATCACTTCGTGTGTAGTATAAGGACCTTAAAACAGTAGATTCCTAATTCCTCCCTCCCATCTCTTGTATCATTTTTGTCATAAATTTCACTTGATTATATGTTACAAAAACAATATATATTTTTACAATTTTGCTTTAAACAGTCAGCTATCCTTTAGAGGAATAAAAATAAGGAGACCAGGTGCAGTGGCTCACCCCTGTAATCCCAGCACTTTCAGAGGCCAAGGCAGACGGATCATTTGAGGTCAGGAGTTCAAGACCAGCCTGGCCAACATGGTGAAACCCTGTCTCTACTAAAAATACAAAAATTAGACAGGCATGGTGGCGCACACCTGGAATCCCAGCTACTCGAGAGACTGAGGCAGGAGAATGGCTTGAAACCGGGAGGCAGAGGTTGCAGTGAGCCATGATCACGCCACTGCACTCCAACCTGGGCAACAGAGTAAGACTCTGTTTCAAAATTATAATAATAATAACAAGGAAAATATTTTATTATACTTTTACTTATTCCATTACTGATGTTCCTCATTTTGTTGTGTAGATCCATTTTTTGATCTATATGACATTCCTTCTGACTTGAAGAGATTCCTTTACATTCCTCCTAGATTCGATTTGATGGCCATTAATTCTCTCAGTTTTTATTTTTCTGAGAAGGCGTTTAATTTTCTTTCCACTCAGGAAAAATATAGAATTCTGGCTTGACAATTTTTTTCTTTGCACTTTAAATACGTCACTTCAATGTCTTCTGGCTTGCATGTTTTCTGATGAGGAGCCTGCTATAATTCTTGTTCTTCTGCAGATAATATGACTTTTTTCCTTTGCCTGCTTTCAATACTTTCCCTTTGTATTTGGTTTTCAACTTTTAAAAATATTATATGTTGAAGTGTGAGGTTTTGGCATTTATCTTGCTTGATGTTCTTCCAGCTTTTGGATCTATAATTTGGTGTCATTTTACCAAATTTTGGGAAATTCTCAGCCATTATTTCTTCAAATTTTTTTTCTGACTAGTTTTCTCTTTTTTCTCCTCCTAGGATTCCAGTTAGATGTAGAATAGGCTGTTTGATAATGTCTCAGCTCTTGGATGCTCTGCTCTTCTTCGGTTTTCTCAAATCTATTTTCTCTTTGAGTTTTATTTTGGGAAATTTCCATTCACCTACCTCCAAATTCAGTGATTCTTTCCCCAACTATGTAAGTCTACTAGTGAGTCAGTTGAAGGTATTCTTTATTTTTGTTACTGTGGGGTTTTTTTAATAGCATTTTCCTTTGCTTCTTACAGTTTTCATTTCTCAGCTAAAATTATCTATCTGCCATTACATGTTGTCTAACTTTTCCAATAGAGTTTTTAACATGTTAATCAGTTATTTTAAATTTCATTTCTGATAGTTCCAATATCTATGTCATATCTGAGACGGGCTCTGATTTGTGTCTTTTCAAATGACTTTTTTTTTGCATTTTTGTATGCCTTGTAATTTTTTGTTGAAATCCAGCTTTCAACAAAAAATTTGACAGTAGATATGGAAGTAAATGTTTTTTAATGCTTGATGATGAGTGAGCCTTTTGTACTGCTAAACGTTTAGTGTAGGGAAGGGGGTTGTGTTAATCTAATCAGGTGTTGGGCTGTTTTTGATGTTTGCAGTGGCTATGATTACACGCAGTGAATTTCAGAATTCAAATTTCTCTAGTGATACCCTGTGCTTAATGTATGCAGTAATTTTTCAGAAGCCTTCCTTCTTTGCTTTGGGCTAACCCTTTGCACCTCTCTCAAAAGAGATACTCCTTGTTGGAGCTTTCCCAGTTGTATGTCACAATTATTTTTATTTGATGTACATGGTGGGGTAGGGCTAAAGAGTGTGGAAAGCATCTAATATTCTGATTCAGCTTCATTCTTAATCAGGCATCGTGAACCTGGGTCACAATAGGGGGTGTAAATTTCCTAAGTGTTCCTTCTCCTCCAGAAGTATTGCTGGACAAAACCTACATTCCTGCCCCTTCCCAGAGTAGAACATTTTTATTTTTCCTGTTTTCTTCCCCAAGACGCAGTGGATTTGCACCAGTTCTCTCAGGCTACAATTTTAGTTACTCTTCCTCCTGCAGATTAAGGCATTTGTCCATATGAAGATTAGGGAGGTAGGTGTGGGCAATCTCAGAGTGGCTACTATTCCTTCCCCCAGCTAGCACTATAGAGAACAAGGGCAGTTTTCTTGGGATTCATTCTAATCTTCCCTCAAAGTAACTCTGAGTACCTGGTGGGACCTCAGGAGGAAAAAGTCTGTAAAATATATGAAGCCCTCTATTATTAAATATTATGGTCCCAGGGACTTCACTACCATGCTAGGCCACACACATCCTCAGCAAATTTTTAAAAAATTCTACCTGAATATTAGCAGCTTATATACAACTTCTTCCCTAGAATAAAAAGTCCCATATTTATTAAATATCTATGCTTTAAGTCCAATGATCAGTAACTTAGGAGGCAGGGCCAGAAAAATAACAACTTAGACTACTAATATTATTTTGCAAGAAGTATCAAGAGGATTTATGGATACACCTAGTTCCCATAAGCCAGCTTTTCCAATAAGTTTCATGAATTCCTATGAAATGTGAACTTTGGAAAGGAAAACTATCCTGTAGGTGAAGAGTTTGTTAAAACTCCCTAAAGGGACAAAATTAGCAATTTCTCAGTAAATCAGGCAAGTCTTCCATGTCGTTGAATACAGAATATCTTATGTTAGTCCAGATGCAAAATATGATTAAATTTAAATATGAGTCAGATTGCCATAAAGATGATAAAACCATCACTGTAAAAGTATTCACAGCCAGTACCAGAAGGATGTAGCATATAAGGAAGATGAGTAAGAAGTTGTTTTTAAAGAAAAAAAATCTCAGGAAAGGAAAACTAAAGGAGATTCTTGAAGCTCATTTCAGGACAGATAACAGAAAACTCACCAAGAGAATGTTGAGATAGATAGATAGATAGATAGATAGATAGATAGATAGATAGATAGATAGATAGATAGATAATTGTGTTTTTAATTTTTTTTTAGAGATGGGGTTTGTCCATGTTGCCTAGGCTGGTCTTGAACTTCAGAGCTCAAGCGAACTGCTTGCCTCAGCCTCCCAAAATGCTGGGATTACAGGTGTGAGCCACTGCACCTGGCCCCAATAGATGTTTTCAAACAGATTATTGAGATAATTATGGATAGTAGACTCTTTCAACATGTGACTCTATCGATTAGGATGTATCTAGCTTCAAGTAATAGAAAATCCATGAGCAGTAAACAAAAAAGCATTTATTGTTTACTTATACATATGTATGGAGGAAAAGTATTTCCAGGGTTCATTCCTTTGCTAAACAAGGTCATCATGAACCAGTCTCTTTCCATCCTTGTGTTCCACCACTCATTGTTTTAGGGTTTTGCCCTTGTAGTTATAGACTGACCACTACAGTTCCAGGTATAATATAATCACAACAATGTCCACAATTGAAAAAGGGGAGGTGGGGAAGAGCAATGTCAATGACCTCTCTTCATATACCCCTTTCCTTGGGAAGCAAATTATCTTTCTCAGAAACTTAAGTTTCTTTGGCCAGAACAGGGTCACATGTATGTATCTGGCTTTTCAAATTCTAATGGAAGGGGAAAAGAGATAAAAGAGGTAAGGAATAAGAAATGCTTTGGGGTCACCAGTTAATCATGTCTGCTACTGATCCAAATGGTACTGGGGGATTTCATGAAAGAAAACACCCACATTCTTCTGCCATCATTATGAAAGATAGATTGTGTTTAATGTAACTTTGTTATCACCCAAGTGAACCATTCTGATGATCTGTAGCATCACTAGAGAGCCTGATTCAACTGGGCTTCAGAAAGCTGGACCTCCTTATTGCCTGCACACCAACTCAGACCTGAGGAGACAGCAACAAAGTTGTATCCAGCATCAATCACACAAAGAAACTACCAAGAAGGGCTTGCCGTAAATGAAATTGTAAAATGCCAGCAATGGTTGTCAAATATGTACATGAGAGAATTTATTGGTTTATGAATTGTGTGTATATATATATATGTATGTATATATTTGTATATATATAAATATATATGTGTATATATATGTAGGTGAAGTATTCATATATAAATTACTTTAGGGGCAATTTATAAGTCACATAAGAAATTCAGTCTTATTCCTTTATATTTCCACATAATCAATCCTCTAATATTTTTGCATACAGAGCACTGTCAATATTTTTTATGAAAAGTAGTATTGCCTAGTTCATTTTATTCACCAGATTTAATTCCTAAAATATTTAAACTATGTTCTTTAAGCATACTCACACTAAAATACTACTGTTTTTCATCACTAAGAATTTTTTTAATGTATCTATGGTCTTAAGGGTACAGTTAGTTGATTGTGCAATATTAAATATGTTTGCTTAAACAATGAAGCCAATGGTCTCCTTTTATCTTCACACTAAGTATGTGAAAGATACCCTAGGAAAAAGAACACACCAGCCTGAGAAGACTCAGTTATTGACCTTGAGGAATCGATTGATTTTACAAAAAATAAAAATAAAAAAAGACAATCCTGAGACTTGGGTTCTATTTCCACTGCATGATTTTATTCATTCACAAAACAATTGCCATCACCTAGTATATAAAATGCACTGAGATGGGGGGTGAGAATGAAGGATTATAACTTCCTGGATTTGCTACCTGGCAAAGACAACTATAACACCAGGTAGAAAGTGGTCAAGAGAACAAGGGAAATATAAACAATTACATGTTGCAATAATTTAGAAGACAGAGAATGGACGATTGCTTTCATTTTTAAGGGGTACATAGCGGATAAACAGTGGAGCTCATGGGTGGCCAGGCATGGAAGGAAGAAACTATAGTGTTCATATTGACATAACAAGATATTAGAATCTGCAGAAAGAAAGTATAGATGATGAAACTAGAGGGAAGCAACATTAGAGATGTAGGTAGGTATTCATCAAAGAGGCATATAAGACGTTCAGATGTTACTTGCAGGCAAGTGGAAGTCACCAATATTCTGAACAAGGGAGTTAGATGATCAGTCAGAACTAGGGTCCAGGGAGAAGAAAATGGTCAGATGAATTGATAGTGGGGAGACTGGATGCTCACAGACCAGTAAGAAGAGTACTGCAAACAGATGAGACGTTACAACGTGGTAAGGGCCTGAACCAGTGCAGGCGCAGTGGAAACAATAAGGAAGGGACAGAAGTAAGACATAAAGACAGTCACTCTCAACCTTGGCTGCTCTTCAGAATTACCTCTCCAGAATTTTTTTTTTTTTTTTTTTTTTTTTAGAGATGGAGTCTCACTCTGTCGGCCAGGCTGTAGTACAATGGCGCGATCTTGGCTCACTGCAACTTCTGCCTCCTGGGTTCAAGCAATTCTCATGCCTCAGCCTCCTGAGTAGCTGGGATTACAGACACACGCCACCACACCCAGCAAATTTTTGTATTTTTAGTAGAGACGGGGTTTCACCATGTTGGCCAGGCTGGTCTCGAACTCCTGACCTTGCGATCCATCCGCCTCGGCCTCCCAAAGTGCTGGGATTATAGGCACGAGCCACTGTGCCCAGCCTGTCCAGAATTTTTTAAAATGCAGATGAACAACAGGAGAGAAGAATAAGAATTTTTCAGAAGAGGAAGCAAGAATGGCAGATATAAATAAGAAAAGAAGCTCAGCCTCATTAATTATCAGGAAAATGGAAATTAAAATCAGTATGCGATACCACTTTACAACGTCTAGTATAAAATTGGAAAAAAAATCTTGAGCAGTGTCTTAGTATGTTTCTGCTGCTATAACAAAATATCACAGACTGAGCAAATTATCAATAATAGAAATTAATTTCTCACAGTTTTGGAGATTGGGAAGTCCAAGATCAAGACACTGGCAGGTTCAGTGTCTGGTGAGGGTTGGATCTCTCTGTTTCCAAGATAGTGTCTGTTGCTTGCCATGTCCTCCAGAGGGGTCAAATGCTGTGTCCTCATGTGGTAGACGCAGCGGAAGGGAAAAAAACGACCTAGCTAGGTCCCTCCAGCCCTTTTATAAGGCATTAATCTCATTCATGACGGCAGAGCCCTCATGACCAAATTACCTCCAGAAAGTCTCACCTCTTAGTACTGCCACATTTGGGGTTTAAGTTCTGACATGCAAATTTTGGAGGGACACATACATTCAGACCATAGCAGGCAGTAACAAGTAAAGACAGAGATATGAAGCACCACAAATTCTCATACATGACTGTTGGAGTAAATTGATACAACTACTTTGGGGAAAAAAAGGCATCATTTTGCAAAGTTGAAAATGTAAATGTAAAGTTTAAGACAGCAATTTCACTCCTAGATATATGCACTAAAGATGTGCACCTGGCCAAAAAAAATCACCGAAAACAATCTTAATATCCATTCACGGGAGAGAAGATTAATTAATTGAGCTATAGTCATTAGTGGAGTACTACACTAACTAAGTGGGCCACAGGTGCAGGCATCAGCATGAATAAATATTAAAACTATAATAGAGAATAAAAAAGGCAGGTCATAGATTACACACATTATGGCATTTACGTAAAAATCAAACAAAATTTAACCAGCTACTGCTCAGGAAGACACACACCTATAAGGAAATCTAAGGGAAAAATAAATACAATATTGAGAGTAGAAATTACCCTTGAAGGGAGGAAGAAGGAAATGCTAGACCAGCAATACATAGGATGCATCAGCTATGTTGGTAACGTTCTGTTTTTCTGAGCTAAGTTGGAGCTAAACAATTGTTTTGCTATATTTATACCTTATTTTTCTATTTTATATTGTACTTTTCAATATCTCTGAAATTTTCACAATACAAAAGATGGACATTCATATCCCAGCATATCCAGGGATAAGTTTTAAGGGTGACATTTTTTAAAGACTCTACAGTTGATTCTTATGCATGCCAGGAATGAGAACAACTGCACTAAATAGGCAAAATTGGCAGATCAATTTTAGATTGCAGGATGAGTATAAAATGACACTCAATTCTGAGTTTCTGTTTGTAGAAAGAGAAGTTAGTACCATTATCTAAAATGAGAAGTCAGAAAGAGAAGTGGATTAGGGAGAAGTATAGACAAAATAGATTTAAGACACAAGTAACTGGATAAAGCAGGTTTTTTTTAGTTTTCATGAAATAGAGAACTTCTATATGTAGGAAGACCAGGACTGGAGAAAGTAGACTTCTTTAGGAGACAGCTTCTAGCCCTAAGAGCTATTATACAGAATCTATGCTACTTTCCAGGAAAATGTGCAAAGAACTTGTTAAATAGCTTTAAAATCAAAGAAATATTGAATAAATCATAACAGGATTAGAACTTCCTGAATCTCCAATCATTCTACCAAGGGGCACCCTTGTACTTAACAGCATTGGAAGGGATAACTGTTGCTATGGCAATTACCCTCCTGCAACCTTAAGCAAGAATAAAAAAGACTGACAGTTTATAAATGACGCAACCACTTTAACTTTTCTAGGGGCAGAATGAGCTGCATTCCACTGTGCCTGACCAAGCTGTGGTCAGCTGGAGTCATCATTAGAGACAGAGTGCCCTGTCTCATGCAATGTACTTATCTCTCCTCAGTGGATTCAGGCAAGCCACAGGGTTTGTAAATTATGGCCAGGGTTGGTAAAATTCTTTATTAAAATTCCAAGTAGCTAAATGAATTCTGAGGCTCTAAGGAAAAATAATTTCCTGGGCTGGGGCCCACCACGCAGCACTGTTAAGCCTGACTTACCTTACAGAGATATCAATGTGTCAAAAAGTAAACCAGAGTTGATCAAATTCTGTCCATCTAATCTCACTTTTCCTGCTCTTTCCTAGGAGCGAAAGTGGATGGCTGAGTAATTATTTCTGTAATTATTTCTAATTGTCTATCTTTGGAGCTACCATTGATTGTCAATACTTCCATGCATTATTATTTATTAAATAAAATGTCAAGGTAAATACCATATCTCTACTTTGTAGATGAAGAAAGGAAGAACCCAAGGGATTAATTTTCCCATTGACTCACTGCTATTAAGGACTACAGGCTGAATTAAAACCTAAATCTAAGGTGGTAAAGTAATTTTTTAAAGGGCTAAGATACATCTTACTTAAAACATATGCTCTTACTCTGCTTCTAGAATTCCTCTTCAGGAAATTCATCTCGCCCCTACTAAATCTCTTGTACTAACACACATTTCTGACCACAGACAATCTAATCTCATTAGTGAGAAAGCAATACTTCAATTAATCTTTATAGTTTCATATTTTATTTTAACCATAAAACAAGATTATTAGAATTTCATAAAGTGCCTATCTAACCTACAATATTTGAAGTTCTTTCTTCCATAGTGAATTGTTCAGATTGATTTGTCATTCAGTGAGATTAATGTGGTTATTCAGAGATAAAATCCATTCTTCAATTTTTAAAGTTCTTTCCTTCTCTATTTCTAAGAAAATGGAGAATGAGCCCACTTGAATATTTCAACTGCAAAGAGAAAATCTCTGTATTCCTTCAATATGGGATCTCAACCACACCTCCATTCCCAATTTCAGTCTCAGAATGCTCTGAAAGATATATACTGTTGCTATTACTTCTATCTTTTAGTTTGATTAAATCTGAAAACCTTCACTTAGTTGCCCCCATAACTCCCCTGAAATATCTCACAGCAAAGACCTTTTCCAACCAAATCTTAGTCTTTTTGTCTAATCAATCTCTTGCTCTGTTGATACTGTCTCTTACTCTTTTCCTTCTGAATTCTTAACATGATTTCTCTGGAGCTATACATTGGTGGAATCCTTCTACCTCTGCGGTCATTCCTTCTGTAATTCTTTTACAGTCACAGCAACTAATTTCATGCCCTTTACAGAACAATTATAAACAAAGCAAAAACAAGAGAATATGCCGGGCGCGGTGGCTCATGCCTGTAATCCCAGCACTTTGGGAGGCCGAGGCAGGCGGATCATGAGGTCAGGAGATCGAGACCACCCTGGCTAACACGGTGAAACCCCGTCTCTGCTAAAAATACAAAAAAATAGCCCGCCGTGGTGGCGGGCGCCTACAGTCCCAGCTACTCAAGGCTAAGGCAGGAGAATAGCGTGAACCCGGGAGGCGGAGCTTGCAGTGAGCCGAGATCGCGCCACTGTACTCCAGCCTGGGCGACAGAGCGAGACTCTGTCTCAAAAAAAAAAAAAAAAAAAAAAAAAAAAAAAAAAAACAAGAGAATAAGCAGAGAATGGATATTCGTAAATATCTGAGACCAAGTTACATAAATAGCAAAGTCATTCAGACTGGTCTCTGGAGTTAGACTAATCAAATAACAGTTCTGGCACTCCTACAATCCTTCTGACATTCAATCATGCAATCACCATATACTGAGACCTACAATGAATCAGGCATAGGGTATTGGATATGTAATCGTGGACAAAACAGCTGGGTTATCTATGATAGATTATTTTGTCTGCCATATATTTCATTTTTCTCTGTGGTGCCATCCCTCTAGGTGGATTATATATACCCATCCTGTTGTATTTAGGACAGGTCATGTGGCTTGCTTTGGCCAATGAAACATGGGCAGAAGTTCAAAAGCCATTGTGTGGTTCCACATCCCTTCTCCTTCTGCTATGGCAATTGGCAATGTTCTAGGTAGCAGCTGTTTTGTTAGACTGATCCCAGAGTAAAATCTAAGTGTGGCAGAAGAGCACCACACTCACAATGGGCATGCAGTATGAGTGAGAAACAAACTATGCTGGGGTTTCTAAGAAGCCACTGAAATTTGGGGGTGTTTTATTATTGCAACCTATGCTAGCTTATCCTTGACTAATACTATCCCTGACTTTGTCGAGCTTATGGTCCAGTGGAAGAGACAGGTATTAAGCAAATAACAACGCAATAAATATAATATCTCTAAGCTTCCATTTCTTTACCTGTATAATAACATCTGCCTCCTGAGTTTGTTGCATGGATTTTAAAAGGCAATGTATTTGAAGATTTTTGTTATTTTATATATATATATATGTGTGTGTGTGTGTGTGAATATATATGTATGCATATATATATATGTATGTATTAAACATTCATTGTATAATAAGCCCTTAGCTAATTGAGAAAGGTGTGGTTCTGGCCTTTGAGAATCTCCTAATATTTATACAGAAGACACACACAAGAAAATGAAGAATTACAGTTCTGTACATGTGATGCTGGGAACACAAGAAAGGAACAGACTACTCTGCCAGGTAAAAGGGAGCTCATTAAAGGAAAAGAAAAAATTTTCTCCAGAGACAGGAACAATGGGAAGAAGGAGGATGGAAGAGAAAAGAACACGAGAAATAGAGCAAAAGCATGAAAAGATCACAGCTCTCTAGGAAAATTACAAGTAATTTAATAAGGTTGAAGAATAGAATGCAAACAGGAAAAGAACAAGACACAAGAAAAGACATTTAGGCAGAGTCCTGAGCAGGAAAAGCTTAGAGTGCCAGGCCCATAATTTGGTTTTGTGACATAGAAAGTGGCTGAATAATTTTAAGTGTGGAAATAACTATAGCTAGATTTGCAGGCTAGAAATATCCCTTGGAAGGCATTGTTGAGGGTGGAAGAGGTTAGAGCAGGGAATAATTAGAAGGCTGCTGAAGGATTCTAAATTAGACATGATGAGGGCAAAATCAATAACAGTGACAGCTGAGCAATGAATTTAGCTTTTTTTTTTGACAACTAGAGCAGAAGAGGCCCTATATTTGTATCTGATAAAAGAAATTTTACAAGTTTATCTGAAGAAACATTTTCCTGAGGTGTTAATTTTTTAAGAATAAAAATAATGTGTGTGTCCTTGTAAAATATGTAAATCAAGTAACACAATGAATATCACCTTCAATTATAATTTTACAGAAGACATTTTTGAAATATATATTTTTGTGAGATTATAAATTGTTATACATAATTGTTTTTGAAAATACAAGGAAGTCTAAAGATGCAAACAGAATGGATAAATAATTCTATGACTAAAAGATCATTAATTAATCTTCAATTTTTAGGGCATATGCTTCTAGCTCTTTTCATTCATTCATGATGTACAAAATGCAAACACAATCCTATAAAAACCAAACAACAAATTTAGATATAGAGTCTGGTCAACACATCAGTAAGAGTTGCAATAATAAAGGGAGGGACTAGAGTTTGACCTGCGACAGTAAAAATAAATAAATAAAAACCACTTCATGTGTACACAGCAGTGAGTTGGGACCCCATCAGCAAGCCATGTATGTACTGACATGTACATGTAAATTTAGAGTTACAGAAGAGTCTTGCTTTGATACTTAAGGCTCAGTCCTTTCATTTTTAAATTTCAATCTTCAACCTTAAATTTAAAGCTCTTCCATTACCCTGCCACCAATGAAAGCTACACTTGGGTTCCCTGTCAACAAGGTTCTGAATGCAAGAAGCAGCACCCTTACATACTGCCTCTTTTCTCTTAAAGGCTAACTCCACCAAAGGCAGGGAAGAGAAAACGAATAAATCTCTCCTAACTTAACTGGGAGAGATTGTCACCCTCTTATGATTATTTTCCTGGCTCTTGTTTCTCTGCTTAACAATTTCACACTGGCTTTAGATGCCTCCTGTGTGGCAGGCAGGCATCATGAGGACACCCTTTTCATTGGGCCCACTCCTCACAAACACTGTGCACCCCCAAAAATTACCATTTCTGTGCAGTACATAGTAAACTTTGTTCACAGTTTTGAACCTCAGCTACAAGTCTGGAGCACAAGAATCATCTCACTTAATAATACTTTTTTACAAATATGTTTATGAATATATTTGTGTTGGCTTTGTTACAAAATTATTTTTCAAAATTATAATTTTATAAAAATGCTTTTTACAAAACTTATTACATATAAAGAAGCTGCTTACAAAATTCGAATTAAAACACACATATAGTATTGTATCTTGCTTTTATCTAATTTATACTGTATCATATTAATTTTCCCAAATCAACAAATACTCTTCAAAAAATGATTTTCATGGCTTTAATAGTAAGTAGCATAATATCCCCATATTAGATAATAAGGCTGTTTCCCTTTCTTTGTCCATTATAAATAGTGCTTGACTAACATCCTTGTTTATAAATCTTTGTGATGAAATCTGTGATTGCTTCCATAGATTTTATCATAAAATCAAAATTGAGTATGAACCATTTTATGGTTATTGATACAAATTGCCAATTTGCCTTTGGGGAAAATTGTACCAATTTATATTTCTACTCACAGTTTAAAGGTCCTTTCACTAAAAATTCTTCAAAACTGGCTATTTTTCCTTCTGAAACCTTTTATGAATTATCAATTCGGTAGCAGCAACCTTGCTTTAAGTTGCACTTATTTGGTTACTATGGAGAATTAGTATATCTTCAAGCGTTTATTAGCTGTCAGGGGTTGAGATAATTAATTGTACTCACCACCCCACCCCAAAACCAAATCTCTCTCTCTATCTCTCTCTCTCTCATACACACTCACACACACACACACACTGCATTAATAATCACTAAAAACAGAAACAGGAATCACACTGATTTTAAAAAATAGCTTTCTTAATGTTTAGGCTGATCAGAAAAGAATACTTGACTTTTGATAACACTTGGACCTTCCAAGATTCTTCTAAAACTGAAACACAAGCAGCTGAGGTGCATCTATAGGAAAAGAGAAAATTGAGAAAGAGCCGAGCCAAGCAGTTGTTATTTTTTTCTCACCAACTATTAAGATCAGTTAGCTTAGGATGGAGTCAGAAATGAGGAAACGGAACAAGGTACTGTAGCTGAAGTCCTTTTATGTAAAAACTTGAGGCAGGTGAATATGGCTCCTTCCTTATATAGCAATATGTATGAATCATTTTACTGATTGCTTTTATATACTTTGTCCAATATTCTTTGAGGAGATTAGGATTGTTATTATTGACTGATTGGTGCATTTTATTTAATAACAATGTATCTTTGTCATATATGATCAAATGTTTAGTTCAGTCTAAATTTTTTTAGCTTCAGGACAAATTTTATTGAGCAGAAACTCCTAATTTTACAATTGGTTTCTCAATGAACCTTTTTTAAAAAATAAACTTTTTTATTTTCAAATCATTTTAAATTTACAGAAAAGTTGTAAAGATAGTACAGAATTTCCATAGACACTTCAGCCATTTTTCCACTAAGGTCCTTATACCATTCCAGCATCCAATCCAGGATACCATATTGCATTTATTCTCAGTTTAATTTTTAATTTTGGTTGTATTTTTTTCTCACTTAGAGAGCCAACAGTACTCAATTTCTATTCCCAAACTGAACTACCATTTGATAAATAATTGTGTTGTCTTGTGACTTGAAACACCAACTTAATCATATATATGGCTTCCAAATTTATATATCTTAAATTAAATTTCTTCAAAAGCAGAGATGTAATATTTATGTTGGCTCTTAAAGCACAAGTTATGCTTGCTTAAAAATGTGTGTTGAGGGTGGGGGGAGGGGGGAGGGATAGCACTGGGGGATATACCTAATGCTAGATGATGAGTTAGTGGGTGCAGCACACCAGCATGGCACATGTATACATATGTAACTAACCTGCACATTGTGCATGTGTACCCTAAAACTTAAAGTATAATAATAATAAATAAATAAATAAATAAATAAAATGTGTGTTGAATGAAGAATTAATGAACACACCTTTGCTGGGAAATGCAATAATTTTTGCATAGCCAAGCACTTTCTAATTACCTAGAAAAATCAAGCTTTTCCATAACTAGGTATTTACTCAAGACAAATAAAAACATATATCCATGCAAAAACTTATACAAAAAAAAAATTTGTAGCTGGTATTTTTGTAATAGTTCACACCTGGGAACGACCTAAATGACAATCAACAGGTAAATGTATAAAGACATTTTGCTATATCCCATACAGCAATAAAAAAAAAGCACCCTTTGAGTGACAGAAACAAAAAAAAGTAGATACTATATGATTCTATTTATATAAAATTATAACAACTAAAACTAATTCACAGTGAAAGAAAGCAGATCAGTGTTTGCCAAAGGATGGGTTGGAGAAAGGAATGGACAGCAAGGAGGCACCAGGAAACTTTTGAGAGTAATGGAAATATCTTGATTGTGGTGTTTTCGTAATTGAACACATTTGTCAATAGTCATTAAATAGTAGCCTTTTAAATGAGTTTAACTTATTGTACTTAAGCAGTATCTCAATAAAGTTTCTTTTAAAAAAAGCATTATAGAAGGTGCACAAAATAATCCATTGGTTATAAGAATATATATATTACATTCATCTTTTATCAATGTATTTCATCTTCATAAATTTCTGTTTTCACATATTCTATAGCATCTAAACACATGTACATATAATAAGATGATGTGACTTAAATATTGTTATAAGGATGAGGGAGCAAAAGGATTTGAAGACTACCAGTCCAGCCAGCTAGAGGAAGAGTGCTGACACACACCCTGAGCTGTTTCCATCAACCAGCAGCTGCCTCGGGCAAGGCTTTGGCAAGCAATGTGCTGTAGTCAATTCACGACTGAATTTTCTGTCAAGTGCCCAGAGTGCCCCAGCCCTTCTGTTCACCTGGCTCTCGACTCTGGGTAATACCCAAAGCTCAAAACTTGGACTTCTTCACTGTTCTCTTTTTAGTCTAATAATTGGCTTAAAGCTCACATACACTCAGGGCTTCTATTATCAGCATAACAGTGAAGACAAACAAATCTATATTCCAGATCTCTCAACTGTTTTTTTTTTTTGCCGCAGTGCCTACTGCCTATTGGACACATTATTTTTCAAAGCTACATTCTAATTCAAACTCAGTATTTCTAACCCCACAGCGTCACAAACCAATTTCTTCTCCTACTCTTGCACTGCTGCCAAAGAAAAAAACACCCTGAAGTTATCCTTGATTCATTTTCCTCTTTTACTTTAAAAATCATAATTTCTGCCCATTTGCCATTAAGGTCTTAATTTACCTATCTCATCTATCTGTAGCAGTGATTCTTTGAAACTATAGAGGACCCCCTCCTCAGAAAAACTATACTGGCACACAACATTTTTCATACTATTTTGAATATGATTTCCAGGGCCCACAATGAAAATGTATAGATCTCTATATTGTTCACTTCTAAAATCTGTTTACTCTGATCTGGCTTTTTCCTGAGAGTTCCAGACCACCTTCCAAATACTTTTCAGATAGGTATTATTTTATATTGCAAAAATATCTCAAACTTGCACGTTCAGAACTCAACATGCCATCTCCCCCAGCAAAACTGTATCTTTTTCTTAGTCTTTCTTTAGTGAATGGCAATTCAATTCCCCCAATTAATTAAAATAGTAACTTGCATATTATTGTTGACTTCTTTCTCCTTCCGTATACCTCTCACATCTAAATGGTAATTATAGTGACCTCCCACGATTAGTTAAGTGGCATGCATTTGACAAAGTATTAACAACCAACCCACCATATATGCTTACATATTTTCTGTATGAATTTAAATAAGTGACTCACTCCTCTACAGGTGAGCAGCTAATAAACCAAACCCTCAATACCTCATTCCTGAACTCCCTCAGTAGCCTCCTAACTCTCTGCCTGTTCCCAATCTCGTTCCAGTTTTAGTATCTCCCAACATGTCTTAGAATAGATTTAGGTATTCCCTCTCCAGCCCCTACAGAAACTTTAGTGTCCTTATCTTCGTTCTTAAGGTTTTGTATTCCTGGGGCAACTTTTCCAGGGCTGTCTAGGACCCTTAGAAAGCAGTTGACAGGCAAATAGAAATAAAGAAGCTAGAGAATAATTGTTTAAGGTGTTATACTCTCTCCCAACCCCTGCCCAGTGCTATCTATTTGTGTTTTCATGGAGACTTTAGAATAGAGCTTCTCAACCAGTGCATTTCTATACATAATACCATACAGGAGGCTGAGACAGTCATCCCCTCAGTCCCTAGGATAGGCATGTAATTCCTAGAACCACAAACAGCATTATCTATGTAGTTCAGTATTTACTACAAATATTAACATTCCAAAGTGTGCCAATGGATGAAAAAAATAATTGAGAGGCATTTAAAACACAGAAAGTCCCTCCAGTATCTAAAAACAATGAATTTCCACCCTGACATTTTACTGTCTTGGAAATTTAATGCCATCAACCTATAGTTAAAACCTACATGATTATGGCCAATTACATTTGGAAGGGATTTGTCCAAGTTGGCCCTGGATCAGGGAGAGCAGCAGCAGGTGAGAAATGCTGCCTTTGAGCAGCTGATGCAACCCAGGTGTGGCAGAGCATGGAGGGCCATACCCTAAGAAGGAGACCAGCAGAGAAACTGAAACAAGTGAGTAACTAACCTACAAGAGGACCCAGAAACTTAGAAAAGGAACTCTCAGGGCAGAAACTGAAAGCCAAGAACAGAACCCAAAAATGAGTCAGAGGAAATGAGGCAAAAGGTCAGACCTTGGGGAAGGAAGCTAGAGATGCCAAATCAGCAGAAGGCTGAGGGCTGAGGTCAGGGATGAGTCAATTCATCTGCTCTCAAAGCCAAAAGAAGCCCTAGCCCTTGAGCCACCACAAGGGTTAAAATTTCTTTAGTGAAATGAAAGGAACTAAGCTTAATTCCTCGCTGAAACCTCAGTACTACAATACGTTAATTTTGTCCTTTAATGGTCCTGGGGTTTTTTTGGTTTGTTTGTTTGGCTTTACTTTTTCCCCCTAATTTCCTCATTTACCTTCTGTATATTTTATATTTTATGTAATTTTTATTTAACGTTAATGAAACAGCAGCTTTCAAGTTGTCTTAGGCAGACAAGAAATTTTTTTCTAAATTTATTGAAATAAAAGTATATGTAAATTATGTCATAATATAAAGAGAAAATCCAAGCCACCTTATTATCATTAATATTAATATTATTTGTATTACTAGTAGCTATCATGTACTTAACTTTGTAACCTTGTGTCTTGTACTATGCTAGATGACTTTATATGTTAACTCACTCCTCACATTATCCACAGGAGGGATTATTAGTCACAAACAAATGAGGAAATCAAATAGGTCAAAAATTTTTCCATGATCCTATAACTAATGGCAGGAATGAGATGTAAACCTGTGATGTGTCTGATTCTTAATTACTGCATTCAGCTCTATTTTATTTAAAATATGCTTATTTAAATATGACCCACATAAAATGGGTCATTTGCTTAATGAACATCTGCCAAAGCACAGCTGGGTATTAAGTACTTTTCTAGGTGCCCTTGGGGCAAAAGAAAAAGGAGAATCTGACATAGCCAAGCCTTGAGGATGCTCAAGTTAAGTTTGAAGACAAGACATAGTCCATGAAATACAACAAAAATTAGTCCAAAGTCATAGGCAAGCCTTCAATTTGAGCCCTGAAGATACTATTTCTCAGCATATGACCCTGAGCAAGTTATTCTTATTGTGTAAAGCTGAGATCATAATGATATGAGCCTCATGGGGTGTTCTAAGGATAAGATGAGATAATGTAGACCATTAGTTTTCAACTTCAGGTGATTTCCTCTCTGACAAAAGATACTGGATAATGTCTGAAGCATTTTTGGTTGCCACAGCTGGGTAGGGGGAAAAGAGAGTGTTGTTTGCATCTAGTTGGTAGAGGCCAGGGATGCTGCTAAACACCCTACAATGCACGAGACAGGCTGTCTCCCAAACAGGGAATCATCTGGCCCAAAGTATCAATTGCATTGGGGTTGAGAAACCCTAATGTATTCGAAGCGTTTAGCAGAATCCTAAAGGCATTTAGTAGTAGATCCTCCACATTAACTCACTATATTTGCATGAAAAGGGGGTAGCACTTATGGCATTTATGTACTTAAGAAAAGAATTAAATAGAAAATAATTGTAAATATTAATAATAATTTAAAAATATAACCCTTTAAGAAAAAGTCTTACAAGTCAATGTGGTAGGTAAGAGCATAGGCTTTGGAGTCAGATAGACCTAAGTTTGAATCCTGGCTCTGTGTAATGTTGAAAAAAGTATTAATCTGAACCTCTCCATTTCTTCATCTTTAAAATGAAAATAAATATATCTAAGTTATATACCTGGAACATACTAAAACTCTCAATAAATATTTTTAAAGTTTTAACATACTGAGTCTTAAGCAGGCACTAGAAAAAGTATAGACTTTGGGTTGGTGAAAGAAAAAAACAAGTCATCCTTCGCTATATAAACTTAAGCAAATTACTTGGCTGAGGCTTAATGTTTTCATCCTCAAAATTAGTATAATAATGCTTTCATCACAAGGTAATAGTAGGAATTAAATGAGACTGCATTTAAAGCATTTCCTAAGATGCTTGGCACATGGTGAGTGCTCAATAAATATTAGTTACCTTCCTCCAGAGGAAAAAACAAAATCTTTATAAAGGTACTGAGGTCGAAATAAATAGCAAAAATTACCTTTGCTAGAGCAGAAAGTGTGGACTAAGGACTTTTGGAATATCCCATAATTTATCAACACTCCACCTTGGAGAAGCCCTATTTCTGCATTTGAAAGGGAAGCTATACACTGCCTGTCCTTTTCACTGCCCACCAGCTTTCAACAAGCATCCTTCTTTTGGCCTAGGAATGTCACTGTGGCTTATCTAGGCTGAAAGAGAGTGCAGCCCTTGGCTGCAATTACTGGAAGAATAAAAATTCAATTCTTGAACTACAAATTTAACTGCATTTTAAGAGCACCAAAAAGATCCACAGCAGAAACTATTCATAAATAAGTTAAGCACAAGGCATGATTTATCAAGATATTTGTCATTCTATCTCTAAAAATGATCATTAATGCTGCTTTTATGACCATCTCCGAAAATCAGTTTGTCAGGCAGTAATACCAGAAACAAAATTACTCATTCAGTGACTGACTTCCTAGTCAAGACAGATGATATCTAAAAGTATAATAAATGCTATTTCAGAAAGTGCAGTTTAAATTTCAACAAAAATAAGAAAATAACCATAAACTGTCCAATTCCAAGCTATGAATGCTAAAGCCTCTTTAAATATCCTATATCATGTACTTAAGATAATTTCCCAATCAAATGAAGGCAGTGTTTAGATCTCCTCATTTATGCTAATATTTCAATATGAAAAATGAGTCCATATACAAATGGAATATAAAATATAACACATATAACTTCACTAGTCTAAATGGCTTAATGAGTGTATTTTCTATTTGAAATTATATGTTTGCTGTCATTTGGCAAAGCTAACAATCTCATGGCAATTCTATAGGTTGTTTTTGATGCATCTTCTGAATTCATTTTGCAATTTTTTTTTTTTTTTTTTTTTTTAGTGAGATGGAGTCTCACTCTGTCACCCAGGCTAGATTGCAGTGGTGCAATCTCAGTTCACTGCAACCTCTGCCTCCCAGGCTCAAGCAATTCTCCTGCCTAAGCCTCCCAAGTAGCTGGGATTACAGGCCCGTGCCACCATGCCCAGCTAATTTTTGTATTTTTAGTAGAGACGGGGTTTTGTCATGTTGACCAGGCTGGTTTCGAACTCCTGACCTCAAGTGATCCACCCGCCTCAGCATCCCAAAGTGCTGGGATTACAGGCATGAGCTACCACGCCCAGCCCATTTTGCATTTCTAAAGACTAAATATCTACCCACACACCACATAACATGTTCGAAAAACAATTCCACTTTCTGTTATTCTGTTAAAACCTAAACATATTCTAAAAGCCTGACCTGTGTGTCCAAAAAATGAGCTACTTTTAAGTTGTCTTTTTCTGAGAAATAGAAAATAACAACAATCATGTACTAGAAGCATTCAACTGATTATATGTCCCTCTAAACACAAATCAGCCATAACTGAAAAGGTTCTACCCTTTACCAAGTACAGGATACACATAGAAACCTTTTGTACTACCCACATTCATTTCCAATGCTTTCCAATGCTATTAAATTTCCTACTACATGACACTTGTCAGGTCCCACCACATCAGAATTCCAAAAATTTCAGAGGGCCCCCACTGCCATTAAGATAAAGATCCCCCTCCTAAAACTCACTTTCATATGCTCAAAGTTCACAGTGTGATCTCAGCCCACCTTTCAAACACGTCCTCCCATTCCTCACCTATGTGGAAAATTGTCTAGACTTACTATTCCCTCACTATGCCTTATACTGTCTGCCTTCAAACATTTATGCTCTTCCAGCTGAGGATAATGGCTCATGCCTGTAATCTCAGCACTTTGGGAAGCTGAGGCAGGAGAATTGCTTGAGACCAGAAGTTCAAGACCAGCCTGGGCAACGTAGCCAGACCCTGTCTCTACAATTTCTTTAAATTAGCCAGGTGTGGTGGTGCATGCCTGTAGTGCTAGCTACTTGGGAGGCTGAGGCAGGAGGTTCACTTGAGCCCAGGAGTTGAAGGTTATAGTGAGCTAGAATTGTACTACTTCACTCCAGCCTGGGCATCAGATCAAGAGTCTGCTTCAAAAAAAAAAGTGTTTGTCTACCTACTTGATGGACCCAACACTCCCTTTAATCCTCACTGACTCAAAGCCCTACTTACACTTCACCTACTTATTGCCCCTAGGCCATCCTGTCTCTGGGACTAGATGAGGATTATACAGTCTAGAGGTCGATGCTCTGTATTCACGCAGACACTATGGTCAAAGTAACAACAACTGTGGAACCTGAAAGGCATCCAGCTACTTTGGGAAGGTAACAAAAAGGATCTCCATGAAGGCTAAAGGGCTTAAATCACAGAGTTCTCCAAACCTTCCAGGTCTCCAAAGCAGTAACTACTCCTTTCCTGACAGATACCTTCTACTGACACCAACCAAGGGGCCACTCCAGCTGCCCTGCCCGCTCCAACCCTACTTGGGCAGCTGCTTTCTCTCTCAGAGGACACCACATCACATTGAAAAGTTCGTTAGGCTCATGAGTAATTAAAGAAAACCAATTGAAAATAGCCAAGAGACCGTTTTTCTCTCCTCACATTGACCAATGACTTGACAAAATCGAGAATTAGAGGGATATGAGGAAATGGGATTAGAGGTATAGGAGGAAACTGGCACTACAATCGACAGTTGGTGAAACCATACATTGGTATACACTTTCTGCAAGAAAAGTTTATGTCAAAAAGCCTTTAAATTGTGTATAGCCCTTAACTCAACAATTCCAAACATTTATACTGGGATACTTATTAAAGCATTGGTAAATTCCAATAATTAAAATGAAAGTGATTTGAATATTCATCATTAGAGAATGGATTCAATAAAGCATAGTACACTTATTCAATAGAATACAATGCAGCCCTTCACAATGATGCGAGAAATCAATTTTTTTACTCAATTTTGAGTGAATACATGCAGTTATAGAACGATGTGTATAATATAATTGTGAATCTGTGAATCTATGCAGAGGGACAGCTGGAGAAATGTTTCCCACTGCTTCTAGACATGATTCTCTGAGGCACCTGCAAAGGGGTGCCTGAATCACAAATGTGGTTCTCTTTATGATTTGATCATCTCCCAGGTCAGGTGAGTTTTCTAGCAGATGTGCTGCTGTTAGAGGTAAAAGGACCCCAGGGATTCTTGCCATTTCTGTTTCACTTTAAGAAAATTCAAGTTTCTCTTTACCTTGCAATTAAGGTACACAGTAGAAGAGTAACTATACACAGAACAATATGTAATATGTAAAAGAAAATTTGTTTTTAAAAGATAAGAAATTTTTAGAGGATTAATCCTGATGGCTCAACATCTAAATACCATGTATATTTTCCAATTACAGCCCTGAAATCAGGATACGCCCTACAATTGACAGTATTTTACAATTGCCGTCAGAGAGATAGCAGTAATGAGAGTTTGGTCACAAGGAAATCTAAGAAACAATAATGGAGCATCCTTTAACATCTAGAAATCATATACCTGTAATGAAGAGATAGGATCAGTGGGGAATCAAGCATGTTTAACAACATCCCCAAAGCAGGAATCACAAGGCAAGCTCGATCAACATAATTGCTAAGCGTCTTTTCAGGACCAGCTCTACTGATGGTACATAAAGTGGAACTGCATGGATAAACACAGATATTAGTGACTCAGGATTCTGAAGAGACGGATTCAAATGTGAATTTAAAACTCTGAAAGTGAATCAGTTTTTAGAACAACTCATCTAAGCTATTTTAGTATGTGTTCTTTTGTTATGCATTCATGGGAGAAATATATCATATATTTTATATTTAGTGTAAGCATGTTCTTTCAATAAAAATAAAATTAATTGTGTAAGTGATTAGAAAACACTGTTTACAGTTTCATTGCTAGTATTTTTTCTTAGTCATACATAAAATAATTGTGTACCTTACAATCAAAAACAAGCATTATTTTATGTATCACTAAGAAGTAATAGAAATTCTAGAAAACAGAACCAAGAAAACCAAATGAAATAATTTAGCACTAATATAGTGCTAATGTTAGCACTTGTTTCAATGTCATGTCAGAAGGTGTCAATAGAATGTTTTTTACACAACCAAGTCATGATTGACATCTGGCTTTTATAAGACACCATCGATTAAAGGTGCATGTTGATCTAAGATGTTAAATAATGGGGGAAAATTGACTTCAGAATTAATAAAATTGATAATAGAAGAAAAACTTCCAGAACTAAAGAAGAGTACAGTATCCAGAAAGAAAAGACCCACTGAGTTCCCCCACCAAAATTAGAAATGGCCTGCACCCAGGTACATAATCTTGAAATTTCAAAATTTTCAAGGAGAATCAGATGATGTTAAAAAGCTTCAAATGAGAAAAAGACTTCGCATTTAAAGGATCAAGATTCAAAATAGCATCAAACTTCTTAATGGCTAAAATGACAGCCAATAGACATGGAAATATGCCTTCAAAATTCTGAGTAAAATGGCTTCCTAGAATTCTACATCCAACAAGGTGTAAAACAGAAGAAAAACATTTCCAGATGTAAAACATTTAAAAAGTTCTACCTTTAAATACTCTTCCTTAGGAAGATATTGGAAGATATGCTCCACCTATCAATACAAAAGATTAAACCAAGAAACAGGAAGATATAGAAATCAGGAAAAAAGGAATCTGCTGTAGGAAAGAGGTTTAAAAAAAAAACTGCACAATGATTGTACTGCAGATACTATTAGCTATCCACAAAAATATCTGCTTTCTTTTCTTTGGACACACAGCTTCGATAAAATATCCCAGTCTCTCTTTCAATTAGGTTTGGCCATAAGACTGAGTTCTAAACAATAATATAAATATAAAGGATGTGTGCCTCTTCCAGGACACCATAATATTCATCCACTCTTTCTCCACCATGCTCTGTCAGAATGGAGTTGATCATGACATCTTTGAAATCCATGTACTGAAAAGAGACATGCCCCTGGCCAGGAGCAGTGGCTCACGCCTGTAATCCCAGCACTTTGGGAGGCCAAGGTGGGTAGATCACCTGAGTTCAGGAGTTCGAGACCAGCCTGGCCAACATGGCAAAACCCCGTTTCTACTAAAAATATAAAACTTATCCAGGCTTGGTGGTGCGCACCTGTAATCCCAGCTACTCGGGAGGCTGAGGCTGGAGAATCACTTGAACCCTGGAGGCAGAGGTTGCAGTGAGCCGAGATCGTACCACTGCACCCCAGCCTGGAAGACAGAGTGAGATTCAGTCCTCCCACCCCCCACCCACCCCCCAAGAAAAAGAGACGTGCCCCTTAAATATGTACACATATTGTGTATCAATTAAAATTAATAATAAAGTCTATTAATTAAGGAATTTTTAAAAATAAGCGCCTCTACTCTAAGGTCCCTGGGTGACTACAAGAAGCAGAGCAGCCACGACACGACTCACCTGAAACAGCAGGTCAGAGAGCTCCCACTTCCCCCTCCCAGCCCACCTGGAATAGCTCAGTATCATTACATGACCAAGAAATATATTTCTGTCATGCACAGTGGAAGAAAATTATCCATTTGGAAAATGACAGCTGGACCTCTAGTGGTGTTTGGCAGCCACAATTCCCCTATTCCCCTCTTAATTTCTCCCCTATCTTCTCTTAAGATACTTCCCTACTCTCTAATTATTGCTGCTACTGCTACTACCACAGTGCTTTAGGCCAAGGGGAACTACTTCCTGTCCAAAACACTTGCCTGAATTTAACCTCCCTCTTAATTTTCATAAGACAGCCAAGACAATTAAACAAGACTTTCTAATGACTTGGGGTAAAGCAAAAAGAGATAAAATAATGTTGACAATCTGATTTACAAAGTATGACATGCTCTCCTTAACTAACCACCTTTGTTCCTTCTTAGCTACTGTCTCTTTAGCATACGCCACTTGGAACCCCACACATTAGCATCGATCTTCAACAAATCAAGCAAGAGCATAAAGCACAGAAAAAAGCAAAGCTTCCTTCCTTGTACTTATTTGCAGATCACTTTTCACATGACAATTTCATGTAAACACTCATCACCATAAATTTGACATGAAAGCGACCCAGTATTTTTCCCACAGAGGTGTGACTTTCCCCTACGACCTCCTTTAGACAAGTCCCCTAAGCATGCCTAAAAAGCCTAAAGAGGAAAATGATGTAGTTTAAAGACTGTTTCTTTACATGAAACAATTGAATAATTTTCCCAGTTACACAATTAAGTTAGTGACAAAACTAAGACACAAGCCTTGCTCCCCGGCTCAAAGTCAAGCATTATCAGCATATCATACAACTCACTTTCCCTAGTGACCAGCACATAGAAAGCATGACATTTGCCATGGTTAGAAATAAGGAACAACTTCCTATTTAAAATTTACTTTTCAAGAAATAAAAGCTGGCGTCCAAAGGGCTGACAAAAACCTTTACTGACAGTATTACAAAAGCCTTTATTGAAGATTTTTTTAGTAAAGCAGAACCTCATTGTTTCCAAGATATGGCATTGGAAGTTCCATTCTAGATTTAAGATTCTATTTCCAGCACTGGAATCGTACATTTTAATCCGAGTTTTCCCATCTCACAAACCATTTAAGAGACCCAAAGGACTTTTTATATCTGGGCAAAATCTATTACTATATTGCATTATTCAAGAAATTGCCTGGCTTTGAAGCTCTTTCTGTACATTCTCTTCCCCTCACAGTGAGGTTTACCACTGATATTTCAATGCAAGAACTTAAGAATATGTTGTTTTTATTGTTCTCTTTGAAAAACTTGTATTGAAGACCACACTCAAAATTCCTGGTTATGATACTCACTTTTGGAAATGATCACCCATCATCTTGTTTACACATTAATAATACTATTTATAGAATTTATATAACACCTTTTAGAGCGAATAATGCACTTCACATCCATTATTTCATTTGTCTTTATAACATCCTTTTGATGTGTGGTGAGAACAGTTGCCTCTCCCTATTTTAATGTGAAAAAACTAACTAGAAAAAGAAATCCATTAGCCTTGATGTGGATAAACAGCTTCTAAGTAGAGTGCCTACATCAATTGGAGAATAAACCCTCAATTATGAAGAATATTTTTGTCAATATCTTGAATGAGTATAGCAAAGTAGAAATGCTGAGATTAAGCCAAGTTTATTTTATTCTCTTAAAAAATATATTTGCTCTTGGATAATATTAATATATGTCATTAAAAATTTAGGGAAAACAAAAAAGCATAACATTTTATAAATAAATAGTACACAAATACATTTTATAAATAAATAATACATAATAGTACATAATAGTGTCACTATCTGATTTCTCAGAATTTCACACTTATATATGTCATCATTAATGTAGAAGGAAATTGTGACTTTTTTGCTTATAATTCCCTTAATAGCAATACTATCACTCAGTTTCATGTATCAGTCAGCTCTCTTGACACAATGACAACTGATTGAAAAACATTAGATAATGAGGCAAATAAAAATTTATAACCATTTTAAACTATCATAGCTTAAGAAATCTCCAGATTACAAATTTATGAGACAACACTGCAAATATTTTAAAAGCTGTAAAATATTTTCATATGCAATGACAATAGTGGTTTCCTACCCCATATCTATTCTCCCTTTTTTCATTATATAACAGAATCCTGACATTTTGGGGGAGGTACCCATTTTTCCAGACAACAATTAAAACAGAAACAAACTATTTCTCATAATTCCTTGTACTTAGGTATGGCCATTGACATAGTTCTGGTGCATAAGATATTAGAAGTCTACCAGATGCAACTTCCCAGGAAGCTAATATTTTCCTTATTAAAAAGGACTGACTCAGCTGCTGTGTGCCTCGTGCCTGGCCACCTCTACCTGCCTGTGGTACAGATGTCATGCCTGGAAGCTTTATTAACTGTCTTTTCACCAGGAGAATAAAAGACATACATTAATTACAGTGGAGTCAAAAGCAAGAAGGAGCCCAATTCCTTCATAGTTTCCTCGGTTATTAAGAACTATCTTCCTGCTGACACTTTATGTTGTGTAAAAAAAATAAACTTCTTGCTGGTTGTAGCATTGTATGTCAAATTATTGGTTACTCCCAAATGAATGCAATCTTAACTGCTATAATATTATCAACATATCCCAATTGAATCCTTCTTTTTCTCTTATCACACGGCTTAAAGCAAAAATTAATTCCCTGCACTAAGTCAGACAAATCCAAATGGAGAGTCTGTAGATTCCTTGTCATATGCACAAAATTATTTTCCATCTTTTATATCCACGTACTGCAAATTCCAACCTTCTTTCACCTTTACACTCCTCCTTTTAAAGTATTTCTCAGTTTGTGACAGTGTGAAGTCAGAAGAAATTTGGTGGAAACAAACTCACATTAAATAGTAAAGAGGGAAACCCACTTTGCTATACATTTTGCCTATAATCCAAATGGGGAAAACAATTATTTTCAAGACTCATTGGTATTCTTCAGCTGTATCCCTATCTTACCAAAGAGTATGGCTAAGTAGGAGGTATGACTCACAGAAAGAGTTTTCTTAATATAAATTTTACCCATTGAATAAAATTTGAACTATTCTCTAAGCAATGCAAAACAGAGACTCTTGAAGTCTCATGCTATTCTTCGTGCAATGAAAAATAAGATGAAAATTATACAAATTATCCAAAATTTTCACACCCAAACTTCTTCAAAATGAAAGTATTGGTACAAAGTACCCTAAGTTTCATATCCAAGGTCAGTAATTACATAGATCTGTAGACACTAATTTTATCCTTCAAAAATGTAAAATGTGAAGTCTTAAAAATTACTTCATGTATTCAGTTGGAAAAGTATTTTGCTGGAAGTAACAAATAACCTAACAAAATAGTGGAAGAAACAATTAAGGGGTTTATATTTTTCTCATGGAATAGTAAGTCTGGAGGTAGGCAGTGCAGGGCTGATACATCTTGAAAATGCCACCGAGGATCCAAGCTACATCTGTTTTGCCACTTCATCATCCTAAGCCTATGGATTTATTCCTTATCCTTGCAAGATGGCCACTCACAGAATCATCCATGCTCTATGGAGAAAGAAGGGGTAAGAGACAGGGGAAACAGACTTCGTTTTAAGAAGCTTTGTTCGAGAAGGGAAGTGCTCCCCAGAAGCTTTCATCTAATCTTTGTCATAGGGGCCATTGCTACCTTCAAGGGAGGCTGGAAAATTGAATGTTTTGCTTTCCAACTTGTATAGCAGAGGAAGATGAGAGAGAAAGGGGATGAATTGATATTCAGCCAATCTGCAGTATCTACCACATCTTCCGTCCAGTTAAATCTAGTGCCATCCATATTTGCATCATGACCGTTGTCATTATCATTTCAGCAAAATGTTTGTTCCCCAAATTGTGCTATGTGCTATACCCATATAGTTGGATAGTCTTAGCCCAACCGTGACCACTCTTACTATTGCAAATTCTGACCATATCAAGATATTATACTAATTTCAAATTCAAATATTAACTTCCTGGAGATCTTTCTTACGGATAATACTTAATTGCATGGGCCTACCACAAATTGTCTCAAATGTTTTGTCGAACAATATCCACTAATCTGAAGTTTCACCAAATGATAATGCTGGAAAGAACTTTAGAGATTATCATAAGCTGGCCTTATTTTATACCCTTAGGCTTACACACAGGATGTCACTGATCCAATAAATTGCATAGCAGCACTGGAACTCAGGACTTCCAATTCCCAGTCCTCACTTATTCAGTTACTAAAGTGTAACCTTGCAAATAGAAGTCCTACAAAGTGCTTTCTAGGGAAATTAACTAGAAAAAAACTGCCTCATTCTGTTATATCTTTTTGTACAACATTCCCATTTTTCTGCATTGAGTTTTTCACTCTGGTACACATCATGACACTGCAAAACAATTCAGTCTTATTTCTCATCCAGGGAGTTGTACTAGTCACAGAAGTGTATATAGGAGCTTCCTTTAAGTATATATAGGCAGTCTGCTTAAAAGTAATTTCAATACTGGCCTTGCCTCCTGATCTCTGAATTCAGTCATTATCATTCTATGGTTTTAATTTTTTTTTAATCCATGATATAAGGAAAACATGGATGTGCTTTTGTTTTTACCCTTAGAAAAATCCCCCCAGTATATACAGCAGATGCTGCTTTAATCTTTCTTTTTTCAGCCCTTAACATTTGATATAGGTGAAATTGGTTTTAAATGACCACTAAAGCAATCTTATCAGAAAAAGAATGATCTCAAAAGGACACTGTTTCTCCATATAGTAAGAAGGTGAGAGCAGAAAGAAACAGATGGAGAATCTTTCTAAGGAATCTTAATATATGTTGTAAGTGTATGTGTGTGTGTTATGGGGGAGGAGAGAGCAAGAACTGTGGGCTGAGTTGCCTGTTTGTATTTCACACAGTCAGTCTGTTTGAACACCTGCTGGTCCTGCTACATCCTTCTCACCTACTGCCACTCTAGAATCTGCAGGGAGACAAATCCTGCAGCATACCAATGTACCATGCCCAGGACAACTGCCACCATCCACAGGCCTTTAAGGCTGACTCAGACTATAAAATAAGTCATTATCCCTATCACTTTCCCCAACAAAGACAATCCACAGTTAATGCATGAGTATAACACAAAACAGTATCTGGAGGTCTTTCCTAGGAATCCATAAATACTTAATATTGAATGCAAATTTTTGACTATATGTTCATTTTTCTGGATAATTAATCCATATGTCCCTCAGATTTTCAAACAAGCCTATTTTTATTTAAAAAAAATCATGTCCTCCCAACTTATTGAAGTAGTTTTTCTTGTTAAAAAAAAGGGGTACTGAGAGATTATACCTCACAATAAATTTTTAATAAGCCTTCTCAAAGGAAGGCAATTCTGATTTCTTAAAGAAAATGTCAAATTAGGAAATTCTAAGAACTCAGAATAAACAAGCCCTGCCATCACTGAACTGAAGGAACTTAGATTTCCTTATGGCTTTTTAACATGTCAGTTTTCTAAAATATAAAACTATAAGGTTGAAATAGGTGATCTCTAAGATCACTTTCAGTTCTGAAAATGCCATAATTCTATGAGTCAGCACTGTGATATACTAGGAGAGCCAAAGACAGAATCCTGGTATCTGCTCCTTAATCCATTCAAAATATCAGCAAGTTGCTTATGGAAATAATGTCATTTACTTTCTCTAAGGTTAAAGTGTCCACAGGATAAAGGATTTTTTAGTCTTTCCCACAAAGATGGCAATAAATAAGAAGTACTAATATTTTTCAAATGCATTAAGATAACTTGAAAAAAAAATGTTCCATAGAGTAAACGTCACATACCAAGATTTTTGTCTTAGACTCTACAGACAGGGTATGATTTGACATTTAATTCTGTAATTATAGTAATATTAATTAACTTAATTTAAATAAGCTATCTTGAACTAAGGTTTAAACTGTGTCTCCACACCTAACAGATATATATTACAGGGAAATACAATCAAACTAGTGTTTTCAATGATAGTAATGGATAATGTGGTTGAGGATTTAAACTAGAGTGTTTTTAAAAAGCCGGGTGCAGTGGCTCATGCCTGTAATCCCAGCACTTTGGGAAGCCAAGACAGGTGGATCACTTGAGGTCAGGAGTTCGAGACCAGCCTGGCCAACATGGTGAAACCCCATCTCTACTAAAAAAAAATACAAAAATTAGCCAGGTGTGGTGTTACACACCTGTAATCCCAGCTACTTGGGAGGCTGAGGCAGAAGAATTGCTTGAACCCGAGAGGCAGAGGTTGGAGTGAGCCGAGATGCACCACTGCACCCCAGCCTGGGTGACAGAGCGAAACTCCATCTCAAAAAATAAATAAATAAATAAATTTTTAAACATTTTTAAAATTAAAAAATAAAAATAATGCAAGGGGCATCCCAAGGAGGACTGAGAATGGTGGCAAGAGGGAAATGGACTGCTTAGTGACCTCTAGGCTGGAGGAACAATAGAGCAATAGAGCAGTGGATGTCTTCCAACTCTCTATTCAACAGCAGATTACCCAGGCCCAGAGTCTCCCGACTCCTAACCTAGTAGTAGGAAATGATCTAGGTAGGCTCATTCCTTGTCTGCATCTAACTGGGGTCCATTTGACAATACTAGGTGGCCTCAGAGCACTGGCACCAGGAATCCTGCCACAAGTTCCAGGTCTAAGAATGCTCCTTATTTCTGCAAGGCTGAAAGTCACTTAGAGACACTTCCCTGACCTAGAGGCACAACAGGGCCTGGCCTGGGGAGGCTTCTTCTTCCCCTTCAGGTGGCACCAGCAGCGTTCAGTGGGAGCCCCGGAAGCACCAGACAAACCAGGCAGACTAACAGCACCTCAAAGCCTCTAGAAATTAAATTGTCATTGAAACCACTGCCCACAAAAGTAGGCCAGGATCTGTGTGTTACCCTAAACAGAGTGATTATCTGTTAAAATACAAGATTTAAATAGAAACCCAGAGCCTTCTAACACAATAGCTAAAATGTCCAAAGTATGACCACAACTTGAATGAGAAAAGACAATCAAGTGACACCAACAATTAAGTGAATCAGATGTTGGAATTATGTGACAAAGATTACAAAGCATTTATTCTAAAAATGTTGGCCGGGCGCGGTGGCTCACACCTGTAATCCCAGCACTTTGGGAGGCCGAGGCAGGCGGATCACGAGGTCAGAAGATCGAGACCATCCTGGCTAACATGGTGAAACCCCGTCTCTACTAAAAAATACAAAAAAATTAGCCAGGCATGGTGGCGGGCACCTGTAATCCCAGCCACTCAGAAGGCTGAGGCCAGAGAATGGCGTGAACCTGGGAGGTGGAGCTTGCAGTGAGTGGAAATAGTGCCACTGCATTCCAGCCTAGGCAACAGAGCGAGACTCCGTCTCGAAAAAAAAAAAAAAAATGTTTCAGGCTAGACACGGTGGCTCAAGCCTGTAATCCCAGCACTTTGGGAGGCTGAGGCAGGCAGATCATGAGGTCAGGAGATCGGGACCATCCTAGCCAAAATGGTGAAACCGCTTCTCCACTAAAAATACAAAAAATTACCAGGGCATGGTGGCACGCACCTATAGTCCCAGGTACTCAGGAAGCTGAGGCAGGAGAATCACTTGAACTCGGGAGGCAGAGTCTGCAGTGAGCCAAGATCATGCCACTGCACTCCAGCCTGGGTGACAGAGTGAGACTCTGTCTCAAAAAAAAAAAAAAAAAAAAAAAGTTTCAGCAAGCAAATACAAATTCTCTAGAAACAAATGAAAAAATAGAATGTCTCAAATAAGCATAAGCTGCAAAAAGAACCAAATGGAAATTATTGAGTTGAAAAATATAGTAATCAAAATAAAATACTAGATGGGCTCCGTAGTAGAGAAGACAGAGGATAGAATCAGCAAACTTGAAAACAGATCAATGAATGTTTTCTATTTGAACAAAGAGAAAATACCAGAAAAAAAAATGATGAACCAAGCCTCGGGGTCTTGTAGGACAACAACAAAAGATCCAACTTTCGTATCATCAGAGTCACAGAAGGAGATAAGAAAGACAGTGGGGCTGAAACACTTTTGTGTTTGAAGAAATAATGCCTAAGAATCTCCCAACTTGGTGAAAGACAAACCTACATTTTAAAAACCTCATCAAATCCCAAACAGAGCAAACCAAAAGAAATTCATGCCAAAACACATCATAATCAAACTTCCAAAAAATAAAGATATAGAAAATAATCTTGAAACTCTCCAGAGAGAAATGACGCATTGCGTATAAGGGAGCATCAATTCAAACAACAACAAATTTCTCATTGAAACCAGGGAGGCCTGAAATGAAGTGACATAACATTTTTCAAGTGCTGAAAGAAAAAGAAACTGTCAACTATAAATTCCTTCCACATATGCATTTTCTATATCATATTTGATGGTTGAAACACCACATTTCAAAAGACCAATGGATTAAAACTGGCAAAATGAATGTATGGGGTAGGAACATAGTCACAGGTGGGTTTCCCTGGCAAGCTAATTCTGAAATGAAGTTCAAAGCCCTATTTTCTTGGGAATCGCCTTGTTATCCACACCTGAGGAAGGATGGGGAAGGAAACAGAAAGGACCAAAGAGAGAAGGAGAGCTGCAATGCAAGCCCTCAGGGAGCTCCAGAGCTAGAAAGATCTTTCAGAGTTTTCCAGAGTTGTGCTGCGATGGCCCAACCTTTATACTCCCACATGGATCAGCCATTGGATGTGAGCTGCGCTGGAAAGGGGTGTGACCTTGGACAAGGGAGCTTTCTACAGCTCAGGCAATCCCTGAAGAGTCTGACTATTGAAGGCCATCTGTTGACCACACTCCCAGAAGCTGGGGCAACAAGTCCCTCCTTGAAGAATGATTTGGCACATCACAGTGTCCACTGTATTACCACATGGTGGCTACAATAGCCAGTGCCTGAAGGAACTCATTTGTTTTGTGGTCAGCAACATCCTAAACCTTGTCCAAACTATGCTGCTTGAAGGTTTTTGGAAATAGAAACGAGTGAAATTGTATGACATGATAATAAATTACTAACCCCCAAATCTTTCTAACTGAAGACCTCTTCATATACCTCTTGCTCCTTAGCCAAATTAAGTCAAGTAAGATATTAGGAGTAACCTAGAACTCTTTATTTCTTCACAATTTTAAATATTGCATTTGTAAACCAAAATGGAATTATTATTTCTGTGTCCAGTATCTTTATCAAACAAGCCTTTATTTGTACATACACAGTACCTATTACTGTTAAATACCTGTCTCTAGACAGGCAAAGGACTCCAAGATCAGAAAACCATGTATGATTGATTTCTTATTCCTCAAATCAAAAAACAGTCCTATTTTGAAACCAAACAGTATGTCTAACAGGTTACTCTCTAGAGAAATTTAAGACAATTCATTTTTGCAAAATATGTCAAGCCATAAAGAAACTGAAAAGCAAATCAGCTGATAAAAATACAAGTAGACACACTGCAACATTGTTTAGCTCCCAACTGTAACAAGGAAAATAGAAAGATGATAGGCATATAGATAAACAGCCTCAATGCATGGATCATGCCATCTCATAAATTCCAGTCCATTTAACAATCTTACTTATTTTTTGTAAATTAACAAAATTGGCACGTTGTTGTTTAGAAAATGAAAAAGAATAGAAACAGCCAGCAAACATATTACAGTCAAGTCCTACAAGTATTGATTTGAAGAGCTGAAGAGACCAATGTTATATTTATTGACATTAAGGGGGTTTCTCTCTTGGGATATCAAGAAATGAGGTATCCTGAGAGAGAAGAAGCTCAACTTCCTTTACCTGCAGTGAAATCATTGGCCTTATCTATCTTCTTGTGAATTCGTGTACAGATAAATTCCAGACCCCTACCTACACTTCAGGTTGTAGGTAAAAACACTGAAATCTCCAAATTTGTTTTGTTTTTATGAATATAATTGGTATAATAACAGCTTTTGGCAAAAGGAAACGAAGGGGGAGTATGATCTACTAATAAAAATAGTATCTGGACTTTTATTACTTTTTTATGCTTAATGTGCCTTTGATTCTTATAACTTAGCCAAGAGTTTTCCAGCAGCTTGAAATCTTTGAAATTAAACGATGCATGTGATTCAAAGAACAGTTATATCTCAGTTCTAAGATGCAGAATGCATAGAGTTACCATTTCTGTTCAGTGGCATCATATAATTATGATGTAAACCTAATGTAAGTACAATGTAATTTTAGGTGACAGTCTCAAAGTCTTGCTAAAAATTATCCCAGGCACGTGTGTGACACACACAGACACACACACACACACATATATATAACTACTGTAATTAAGAGCGATTCCTCTGTGCGCTCCTCCTTATACACGCTTTAAAGCTGTTGGCCATAGTGGGTTCCGATTTGTGTTTGAAGTACCGCACAAGGAGGGTGGCCTGCGAAAAACGGGAAGGAAGGAGGCAAAACAGGAAGATGGAAGAAGAGAGTAGGCATGAAGGAAAGTGACAGGAGAAAGGAGGAGAGCCTCTTCCTTCCCCAACACACTCCTGTAGCTTAGAAAGGTCCAAGCCCCCTCACCAAACACCAGACAAAGCTTCCCAAAAGTTCCTGGCAGAGCCTTGGTGATGCCGAGGCTTGAGTGCGCCCCCCCCCTTGGTGCCCCAGCCACCAGGGCACGCAGGAGCATCCTGGAGCCTCAGCCCAGCAAACTCTTGGGTAGTTCAGGTTCCCTTCCGCGCCCGCTGCCTGCAGTCAATCACTGGGCACCGCGCGCCCATCCGTCACCTACTCAAGGGCTTCCGAGCCCTGAATCCTTCTGCCTCTCTCCATCCTCCCTTAGCCTCTCTCCATCCTCTCCTCCCCAGTGACTTGTCAAGAGGTCCAAGGGCGGAAGCCAAAGCAGAGAAGATGAGGGCGAAAGGCTAGGGGCCGGTTGGTGGATTTCCTACAAGGGGCGACAATAACGCCGTCAAGACGACCATCCAGGCCCGGCGGCCCCATTCCCTCTTTGCCCCACATCAGCCCCACAGCACCCTACACTCTCCATTGAGGCTTCAGCGTGTGATGAAGTAAGAGAATGAGGAAAAATAAACCCGCAGCCTCCTAGGCAGCCCTTACCTCAGGCTGCCCTCGCAGAAGCCGCCCTCCTCCTGCCCGAGGCGCCTCTGCTGCACCGCCGCGGCCGTAGCGCTCTGGACGCCGGGGCTCCGCCCGGCGCGGGTAGACCATGCGCTGCGAGTGAGCCTTCCGCGCTCCCGGGGGTGGGGGACGAAAGTCTGCCCGGAGGGCGCTCGCGTGCAGCCCGGCCCGCGACGAAGAGCCTGCAGCCGCTGAGGCAAGGCCAGGAGCCCCGGGAAGGGGCGCGCGGGCCGGGGGCGGCTGCGGAGCGCGCGCGCGGACGGGCCAGCGGGCTAGCCTGGGGAACCCGCGCCAGGGAGACACAGGCGCTGGCGACGCGCCCCTCAGCTCTTCTCTCGTCCTCTGGCCCTTTAAACCCCCTCTCCCTACTGTCCACCCCCGCCCCCCGGAAGAGAGACAGCTCGCCGGTGCCACTTGGTCTGCCGCGCTGCGCTCCTCAGCCGGGTGCGGGGAATAACAATGTGACCGTATCGCACGGACGAGATGCTGTGTAGTAGGTTGTAACTGCTGAGGCCACCACCTGTCAATTCTAGGGTGCAAAGCACGCCGTCCCCAGTCGTCTGGCCTCTCCCTGATTGCCCTCCCAGGTTATTTTTTCCCCCACCTACCTCACAGACCTCCTGCAATATTCCGCGGGCACGGTACCAGGGGAGTTTTGCAAAATAACCCTCTCTCCCAGCCGGGCTCACTGCATCTCCCTTACCACCAGAGCTGAAGGATTACGCACAGCCCTGCGTGCCTAACCAAAGCCAGGGACCGAAAATCCTGGTTTGAACCCCACACTCGCCGGCCCCCCAGCCCCCATTCATAATCCCAGCGGCCGTCTGCCACTACACACCCTCCCCCGGCCGCCCGCGCTCTTTCCCATTCGCCGTCCCTGGAACGTGTCAGTCACTCGCTGTGCATCTGCCATGAATACAGGACGAAGAGCTCTGCAGCTACTGGCTGCACAAAGAGGGACTGGGGCGCAGGGGACGCAGACCCCCGGGTTGGGGGAGGCGAGAGAGCCAGCGGGGCACATTACGTGGAAGGAGCCAGTGGGACCGTGGGAGTCCTCTGGTCTCCTGTTGCACAAAGGAGCTCCAGAGTGAATACGCGCAGTGCTCCTGAACCAACAGGTCAGATCACCTCCCAAGAGGAGCTCCACCAAGACACCCCTGAAGGTGTGTCCCACAACTTGGGAATTCGTGTGATGGAGCAACAGGCACTCAGGAACCTGACTGAGCCTGCTTTAAAAATGCAACAGGATGGAGAGTGTGTGTGTGTGTGTGTGTGTGTGTGTGTAGAGTGGGAGAGGTATGCTGGAAAGCACAAGTTTCCTTTTCCCCAGTTGTCCAGCCCTTTCAGTCAGACAAAAAAAGAAGGAAGCTGGCAAGGAAAAGAGGAGGAAGATATAGGCATGAAGTAACTTTGCCTATCCAACTACTACAGTAGCTAGAGACCAAAATGACTTTAATAGACAACATTTGCCTGTTTCTCGATTTATTCCAATAAACATCATGGCACACCTACTTTGCACTGAGCACTGTGCAGAAGCTAAGGGTGCAGAGTCGATTAGGACATAGTCTCTGCACCCAAGGAGCTCACTGCCTAATAGGAGAACCAACTATGAAAGCCCGAGACAAACAACACAAGTATTTCACAACAGAAGCACATGCCAATTGCATAAGTGGAAGCAATTTCTTCTATGTAAGAGAAGGAACAGGTCAGGGAATTTAAATCCCATCTGAACTGTGTATTAAGGGACAAATAGGGACCTCCCAAAGAAGGGCAATAACCTAATAACCTACTATTCACCCATTCACCCGAAATAGCTTTACATGCCTGTACATTGAAAGGCATGTCTAAGAGCTTATCAGTGTAGGAACTTAATGAACTTTCCCCTTCATGGTTTTGGAGGAAACATATTCAAACACTAGCGTTTGGAGTGTAAAACACCCATTTCCCCACATCTGAGATGCTACCAAGTGTTCGCTGGTTATTCTGCCTTTTTGGACCTGTTGCTTACACTATACCATCTACCTCATCCACAACCTTGAAATTGAGCCCAAAGCCAAAATTAATAATAGTGAGGCAATAAGCACCTGAAAGGAAGCCAACAAAATCCGCAATGTAGTCATTGTTCTCACAGTTTTCATCTGTAAAATGATGATAATGTAATCCCTTTTTCTGAACTACAGTTAGGATTAATTAGTTAGATGTATTAAATATAAGGCAACCATTGCCTAAAGAGAGTGTAAGGGATCTAAATTGTAGTTCAATCTAGGGGAAAAAAGAACCAATTTGAGCATCATGCTGCCCCTTTTTGAATATGAGAAATTTGAAAGGTATTAATAATTACTAAGCCTCCCGAGGTTATTACATCATCTTCAGAAAAATGTGTCCAAAGAGTTCTTACTGCAAAAAGAATTATACAGATTCCAGTAGAAAATGATGTCAGCTTTTTAAGCATCTTTCTCATCTCTTTCTAAAAATTACATAAACTAACAAAGAGAATGGAAAAAAAAGTGTCAAACGCCATTTTCAACAAATTTATATAGATTTTTACCTACAAACCCCAAAGCGCTTCTAAAGGTTGCCAAAAGCAGCCGAGTTTGGGCAGAAGTCATATGGAAAAGGACCAGGGAGAGGCAATGGGAACCAGCAGTAGAGGTATCAGAAAGTGCCAGCAAAAGTATGTTTTCTGGGAAATGAGAGGTGTGTCATAAAATGCAAAGCTGTCTCTCAAAAACTGGAGCAGAAGCAGAAGGAAGAAGGCAAAAGAGATACATACATACAGATGACAAAAGGAGAACAGGGAGTTCCCAGAAACATGGTAGGAGCAGATCTCAGGGTCAGCAAAACTTTAGTGCTTGAAGATGGTCAAATCACTATGAAATGTAAAAGTCCCGCTCCTTCTTTTTAAGAACGGGGGAGCAGAGAACTACTGGAAAAGGATCTTCTGGACATAATTCCCTTCAGAGTCTCAGAGGAACTGAGTATACAAAGATGCCATAACTACTAAAAGCAGTCTGTTTGTGAGGCAACAGTAAAAGTGAATCTATAATCTATTGCTGCATAACAAGCCACCCAAAACAATGGTTTAAAAAGCTACCAGTGATTTCCTACAATTTAGTGAGATGAAAAATTGGGATGGGCTCAGCTGTGTGGGCTCAATGGCTAATCTCTGCCCCATGTGGTATCAGCAGATCTTACTCACAAATCTGGGCCTCTGGAAGGGATGGCTTGGACACCTAGGGCCTTTTCCCAGGAAGCTAGTCAGGCTTTTTCACATGGAGGTAGACATGTTCCCAATAGCAAGATAAATGGCAGCCTAGTGTTCATGCTGTAGTGTTCACACACTTTCAAGTTTCAAGCTTCTATATGTGTCGTGTTTGCTAATGTCCCATTGGCTAAAGCAAGTCATGTAGCTAAGTCCAGAGTCAATGTGGGAGTATTTTATGGGCATGGGTAGAGGGAGGTGTCAATTATTGGGGATCATTAAGTGGGAGCTATTTGTTTTGAGAACAGGAAAGCCACTTTGCAACCTCCACTTCAGGAACTTTCTCTAAGGAATTTGACCAGAAAAATAATTCATTCAATAGTGAGCAGTGTTAAAGAAGAAACTGGCATAACACAGATACAGACATACTATTTTTAAAATTCAGAAAATTAGCATCAAAACTTTTTAATAGATGAGAGGAAAAAGTGTTGTCACAGAGACAATTAAAATTGTGACTATAAATTTTGAAATGCAAGAAAAAAACTAATAATACTTTAGCATAGTATTTACTGTTACCAGGCAATATTCTTACCACTTTGTAGAGATATGAACTCAATTGATTCTCAACACATCTCTGTAAATTAGATATTATTATTATTATTACCATTATATAGATGTAAAGACCTAAGGGACAAGTTAAGTAACACTCAAGATCACACAGTTAGAGGAAGACCCAGTATTTAAACCCAGTTAATCTTGTTCTAGAGTCTTTGCTCTTATTCATAAGCAGCATAGTTTCTCTAAATTAAGCATATTTGTTGATATGTTAAGAAATAAACATCATCTATTAAGGAAAACCAAAAGGCACAAATGAAGAAACTCAAGAGAGAGATGAGAAGGATGAAATTAGTTGATTTTTTTAGCAGAAAGAAGAAGAAAAGCAAACCATGACAGAAATGAAGACAATATTGGAAGAAATACAAAAAAGGACTAAGTATTGCAGATAAGTAAGACATAGCAAATAGAAGTATTTGTGTGAAACTGATAATGATAGATGAAATACAACACACATATAATTGGAGTCTCTAAAGAAGAATGGGTGCAGCACACCAGCATGGCACATGTACACATATGTAACTAACCTGCACATGTTGCACATGTACCCTAAAACTTAAAGTATAATAATAATTTTAAAACAAAAAAAAACCCAGAAAAAAAAAGAAGAAAACCTTATCAGTGGAACAGAGCAAATTGTTTAAAGCAAAATTTTAAAAGAACTTTCTTGAAACTGATAAAAAAAAGACTTCAATCTACATATTCAAAATAAATACCATGTAGTAGAAAAAAATGATTCATGATGGTTGAACAAAGAAATATACTAACAAATTATTGAATTTTATATATATGTAAGGAACCCTTGAAGCAGAAAAGAAAAAAAAATCAATTCTTTTTTTTTTTTTTGAGACGGAGTCTTGCTTTGTCGCCCAGGCTGGAGTGCAGTGGCGCGATCTCGGCTCACTGCAAGCTCCACCTCCCGGGTTCACGCCATTCTCCTGCCTCAGCCTCCCGAGTAGCTGGGACTACAGGCGCCCACTACCACGCCCGGCTAATTTTTTGTATTTTTAGTAGAGACGGGGTTTCACCATGTTAGCCAGGATGGTCTCGATCTCCTAACCTCGTGATCCGCCCGCCTCGGCCTCCCAAAGTGCTGGGATTACAGGCGTGAGCCACCGCGCCCGGCCAAAAAATCAATTCTTTAGAAAGAAAAAGAAATCAACCTACCCTCAGTCTTCTTGAAAGCAACATTCAATGCCTAATGACAATGGGCTTTTGTTCCAATGACAATGGAAACAAAACTTATTATATTCTCATAAAAAAATATGATCTAAGGATTTTATATCTAGCTAGTTATTCATCATATATAAATGTCATATTTTTAAACATTAAAACTCAAAGAATATTCCTCCCATAAGGGGATATACTAGAATAAAAAAGGGAAAACTTTCTCAAAATGACTGGTGGTGAACACTGAATATATTTTTACTGTAAAACTAATACTACAAAAAATGTTTGAATGTTATAGGTTTTGAAAATATAGAAATGACACAGATCACAAATGTTAGGAAGGGAAAGAAAAAAGATGGTGGTAATTAGAATAAGTTCATTGACTGACTCACCTGTAACTGTTGAGGTTGAAAATGTCATTTAAAGCTGACATACAAGTAGTAGAGTAAGCATGCATAACATAAAAAGATAAACACTAAGAAATGTAATTTTTAAACAAAATATGACAGCTGATAAAATGCAGTATGGGAAAAAGAAGAGGATACATACCAATTTATCATTGCTCATAACTGTTATATCCAAAACAATAGAGAATATGAGTATATAAAGATGGAATTATAAAGGTAGCAGCTGGAGAGCACACCTTGTTAAATGTCAGAGGAACCATAAACTCATGCACATGTGTATAATCACACACGTATGCATGTATATATCAAAGAATTGTGACAAATATTTTTCAATCAATACACATTTTAAGCTATTTTTTAAAAGCATTTTCAAATTGCATTGAAACCAAAACTCCATGCTATATATAAGATACACATTGGAAAAAAAAAGGTTCAGATGGTTGAAAATTAAAGGAAGAGCAAAGTTTTACCCAAATAATGCCCCTGCACATTCCCCCCACCCAAATACATGGAAAAGGAATAATAATAATATAACAGTACTTATGACTTTAATTTCAGACAAGTTGGACTCAGGACAAACAAGTATTAAATAAAACAAAGAAAAGCACTTTATGATAGAAAAAGTAAAAATCACAATGAAGATGTGAAATTTATAAATATCTATGAACCAAATACACAGCAGAAACTTGTATATACAAGTTTTATTACAAGAGATATAAAGACATATGGAAAGTAACAGACCAAAAATAGGACAGTTTTACTCATCTGCCTCAGTCAAACTCTAGATATATCAGACTTTGTGCCTCAAAAGTAGAGATTAGATATTCTTTTTAAGGGCTAATATTATATTTATAAAAATTGCCATTTATTAAACCATAAAGATAAAATGCAAAAATAGGAAATTATGGAAAACACTATATGATCACAATTCCATAAAAACAGAAATTAATAGAAAAATCAGAAAAATAAAAATCTTTCCACCTGAAAATTCTAAACAAAAAACTCTCTTAAATAACTTTATGAACAAAAATTGTAAGATTTCTTGAAAATAATGAGGTATGAAAACACTACTGAATAGAATTCCGTGATACAGCTTAAGCTTAATTCATGAATTATGCACCAACTCAAAAAGTTAGAAAAACAACTATTAAATAGAAGAAAACTAAAAGAAAAATATTAAACAATTTAGAAGAATTAATAAATGAGTTAAGAAAGGAAGGTGATTAGAACTAATGTGTAATTTGAAAAGCCAGCCTTTTTAATATTTAAAATAATTGTTAAATTAATAAAAAAATACAAAGTAAGAAATTATAAGGGGTTAAACATAGATATAAAGAATGTTAATATAATTCTAAAGACTACTTAAATCTGTTATAATGTTCTTCAACCATTTTTTCATTTTTGCTTCACAAGAAAATTTTAATTTAATTTTTCCCTAATGAGAATTAGAATATCTCCGAATTGTAATATCGGAGATATATTGCCCCAATTGACAGTACATGCTCTACTATATGCAAATGCATGTGAAAACCTTGGTTAAATGGGTATTTTTAGTGGGAAATATAATTAACCTAAACTGACCCTAGAGGACAGAGAAAATCCAAAGGGAAAAAGTTGAGAAAATTGTCAATTCCTTGCCCTCCTCCAATGAGTAACCAAGCCAATATGAATATCAAAGAAATTTTACCAAACCGTTGAAGAATGGATAATTCTCATGATATCTAATCTATTAAAAAGTGTAAAAAAGAAGGAAAATTTTCAATTAAATTTTATAAAGTATTTAGCATTAATACTAAAATTTAATAAGAGCCACACATAGAGGAAACCTATAGACCAGTCTTACTTTTAAATCAAGAATCCAAGACTATAAGCATAATTCAATATTAACAATTTTTTTCAGGTAAGTAATCATAGGGAAAGATCTAAATAGAAAGAACCATAAAATTTTTATTCTAGAGACATTAAAAAGGCATCTGAAAAATTCAGTAGCCATTTTTGAGAGTTTCTCACTTTTTAATTTAATTTTTTATTGATACATAATAGATGAACATATTTGGGGCGTACATGTGATAATTTAATACATTTATATAAATTGTAAAGATAAAATCAGTGTAATTGGGATATCCATCACATTAAATGTCTTTTCTTCATGCTAACAACATTTGATTATTCTCTTCTAGCTATTTTGAAATATGCAATAGATAACTGTAAACTATAGTCACCCTACTGATCTATCAAACACAAGGTACACAAGGTTTTCTTCTTTCATCTATCAAAATGTGTATTTGTACCCATTCATCAACCTCTCCTCATTTTCCCTCTTCCCTTTCTTTTCCAGCCTCTGGTAACTACCAATCTTCTCTCTATCTCAATGAGATCCACTTTTTCAGCTCCCACGTATGTGTAAAAACATGCAATATTTTTCCTTCTGTGCTTGGCTTTTTCACTTAACATAATGACCTCCAGTTACATCCATGTTGCTGCAAATGACAGTATTTCCCCATTTTTATGGCTAAAAAATATGGCAATGTGTATATAGACCATATTTTCTTTATCTATTCATTCACTGATGGACACATAATTTGATTCCATATTTTGGCTATTCTGAATAGTGCTGCAATAGACAGAGTGCAGATATCTCTTCAACATATTGATTTTTTTTCTTTTGGACATATACAGAGTAGTGGAGTTGCTGGATCATATGGTAGTTCTATTTTCAGTTTTTTGAGTAAGCTCCATACAGTTTTCCATAGTGGCTCTACTATTTTACATTCCCACCAGTCATGTATGAAGGTTCCCCTTTCTCCACATCTTCAGTGGCATCCACTATTTCCTGCCTTTTTAATAAGAGCCATTTTAACTGGGATGAAATTACATTTCATTGTTTTGCATTTCTCTGATGATTAGTGGTGCTGAACATTTTTTCATATGCCTGTTGGCCATTTATATGTCTACTTTTGAGAATGTGTGTTGAGCTTTTTTGCCCATTTTTAAATTGGATTATTTGGGATTTTTGCTTTTGAGTTGTTTGAGCTCCTTACATATTCTGGTTATTAATCCATTGTCAGATAGTTTGCAAGTATTTTCTCCCATTCTATGGATTGTCTCTTCACTTTGTTGATTGTTTCCTTTTCTGTGCAAAACTGTTTTAGCTTGCTACAATCTCATTTGTCTACTTTTGTTTTGATTCCTGTGCTTTTGAGGTCTTATCCCCAAAATTTTTTGCCCAGACCAATGTCCTGCAGCATTTGCCCGGTAGTTTCTTCTACTAGTTTCATAGTTTCAGATCCTCAGTTTAAGTCTCTGATCCATTTTGATTTTATGTTTTTATGTTACGAGAAATCAAAGTCTAGTTTCACTCTTCTGCATATTGTTATTCAGTTTCATGGCACCATTTATTGAAGAAGCTGTCCTTTTCCCATTGCATGTTTTTGATACCTTTGTCAAAAATGTGTTTACTGTAAATATGTGGATTTATATCTGGGTTCTCTATTCGCTTCCCTTGGTCTTTGTGTCAGTTTTTATGCCAGTACCATGCTGATTTGGTTACTATTGCTTTATAGCATATTTTGAAGTCAGTGTGATGCCCCCAGCTTTGTCCTTTTTGCTCAGGATTCTTTTCACTATTTAAAGTCTTTTGTGCTTCCATATAAATTTTAAGGGTTTTTTAAATTTCTGTGAAGAATATCATTGGCATTTTGATAGAGATTGCATTGAATCTGTAATTTGTTTTGGATAATGTTATCATTTTAAATATATTAATTCTTTCAATTCATAAGCATGTAATATCTTTCCATTTTTTGTGTTCACTTCAATTTTCTTTCATCAGAATTTTATAATTTTCCTTATGTAGAACTTTTACTTCTTTGGTTAAATTGATTCCTAGGCATTTTATATTCTTTGTAGCTGTTGTAAATAGCTTCCTTGATTTATTGTGCAGATTGTTTGTTGTTGGCATATATAAATGCTGATTTTTTTATGTTGATATTGCATTCTTATAATTTTACTTATTTATCAATTCAAGTAGTTTTTGGTAGAGTCTTTAGATTTTTTTTAAGTATAAGGTCATGTCATCTGCAAACAAAGCTAATTTGAACTCTTCCTTTGCAATTTAGATGCCCTTTATTTCTTTCTCTTGCCTAATTGCTCTGGCAAGGACTCCCAGTATTATGTTGAATAAAATGGTGAAAATGGGTATCCTTGTCTTGCTCCAGATCTTAGAGGAATGGCTTTCAATTTTTCTCCATTCAGCACAATGTTAGCTGTGAATTTGTCATATGTGGCCTTTGTTGTGTTGAGGTATGCTCCTTCCATATCCAGTTTGTTAAGAATTTTTATCATAAAGGGGTGTTGAATTTTATCAAATGCTTTTTCAGCATCTATTGTAATTATCATACGGTTTTTGTTCTTGGTTCTGTAGATGTGATGTATCACATTTTTTTCTCTTTTGGAGTATTTGACTTGATGTTGTTGTTATTTTTTAAAATTTCAATAGGTTTTGAGGGAACAGGTGGTGTTTGGTTACATGGATAAGTTATTTAATGGTGATTTCTGAGATTTTGGTGCGCCCATTACCCAAGCAATGTACTCTGTACCCAATGTGTAGTATTATATTCTTCACCTCCCTACCATCTTCCCCGAGTCACTGAAGCCTATTGTATCATTGTTATGGCTTTGTGTCCTCATAGCTTAGTTCACACTTATAAGTGAGAACATTTGATGTTTGGCTTTCAATTCCTGAGTTACTTCACTTAGAATAATGGCCTCCAACTCCATGCAGGTTGCTGTGAATTATATTATTTCATTTCTTTTTATGGCTGAGTAGCATTCCATGGAATAAATATACCACATTTTCTTTATCCACTCGTTGATTGATGGGCATTTGGGCTTATTCTATATTTTTACAATTGCAAATTGTGCTGCTATAAACATGCATGTGCAAATGTCTTTTTCATATAATGACTTATTTTCCTCTGGGTAGATACTCAGTAGTGAGATTGCTGGATCACATGGTATATCTACTTTTAGTTCTTTAAGGAATCTCCATACCATTTTCCAAAGTGGTCGTACTAGTTTACATTCCCATTAGCAGTGTAAAAGTGTTCCCTTTTCTCCACATCCATGCCAATATCTATTATTTTTTTGATTTTTTAATTATGGCCATTCTTGCAGGAGTAAGATGGTATTATATTGTGGTTTCAATTTGCATTTTCATGATAATGAGTGATGTCGAGCATTTTTTCATATTTTTTGGCCATTTGTGTATTTTCTTTTGAGAATTGTCTATTCATGTTCTTAGCCTACTTTTTGATGGGATTGTTTGTCTGTTTTTTTTTCTTGCTGATTTGTTTGAGTTCCTTGTAGATTCTGGATATTAGTCCTTTATCGGATGCATACTTTGCAAAGATTTTCTCCCACTTTGTGGTTGTCTGTTTACTCTGCTGATTATTTCTTTTGCTGCACACAGACTTTTTAGTTCAATTAAGTCCCATCTATTTATCTTCATTTTTATTGCATTTGCTTTTGGGTTCTTGGTCATGAAGTCTTTGCCTAAGCCAGTGTCTAGAAGGGTTTTTCCAATGTTATCTTCTAGAATTTTTATGGTTTCAGGTCTTAGATTTAAGTCTTTGATCCATCTTGAGTTGATTTTTGTGTAAGATGAGAAATCCTCATTTCCAGTTTCATTTTTCTATATGTGGCTTGCCAATTATTCCATCTCATTTGTTGAATAGGATGTCCACTCCCCCACTTTACGTTTTTGTTTGCCTTCTCAAAGGTCAGTTGGCTGTAAGTATTTGGCTTTATTTCTGGGTTCTATATTCTGTTCCATCAGTCTATTTGCCTATTTTTATGCCAGTACCATGATGTTTTGGTGACTATAGCCTTATAGTAGAGTTTGAAGTCGGGTAATGTGATGCCTCCTGATTTGTTATATTTGCTTGGTCTTTCTTTCACTATGCAGGCTCTTTTTTTGGTTCCATATGAATTTTAGAATTGTTTCCTCAGTGATGGTAGATGATGATGAGAACAATGATGATATTTTTATGGGAATTGCATTGAGTTTGTAGATTGCTTTTGGTAGTATGGTCATTTTTACATTATTGATTCCACCCATCCGTGAGCATGGGATATGTTTCCATTTGTTTGTGTCATCTATGATTTCTTTCAGCAGTGTTTTGTAGTGTAGTTTTCTTTGTATGGATCTTTTACGGCTTTGGTTAGGTATATTCTTAAGTTTTTTTGTTTTGTTTGCACCTGTTGTAAAAAAGTGTTGAGTTCTTGATTTGATTCTGAGCTTGGTCGTTGTTGGTATATAGCAGAGCTACCGATTTGTGCACATTACAGTATACTGAAATTTTGCTGAATTCATTTATCAGTTCTAGGAGCTTTTTGGATGAGTCTTTAGGGTTTTCTAGATATACAATCATATCATCAGTGAACAGCAACAGTTTGGCTTCCTCTTTTCTGATTTGGATGCCCTTTATTTCTTTCTCTAGTCTGATTGCTCTAGCTAGGACTTCCAGTACTATGTTGAAGAGAAGTGATGAAAGTAGGCATCCTTTTTGTGTTCCATTTCTCATGGGGGATGCTTTCAACTTTTCCGTGTTTGGTGTAATGTTGGCTGTGGGTTTATCATAGATGGCTTTTATTACCTTAAGGTAGGTCCCTTCTGTGCTGATTTTAGCTGAGTCTTTTAATCATAAAGGGATCCTGGAGTTTGTCAAATGCTATTTCTGTGTCTATTGAGATAATCTGTAATTTTTGTTTTTAATTCTGTTTATGTGGTATATCACATTTATTGACTTGCAGATGTTAAACTATCTCTGCATCCCTGGTATGAAAGCACTTGATCATGGTGGATTATCTTTGTTATATGCTGTTGGATTCTGTTAGCTAGTATTTTTTTGAGTATTTTTGCATCTATGTTCATTAGGGATATTGGTCTGGAGTTTTCTTTTTTTGTTATGTCCTTTCCTAATTTCGATATTAGGGCAATACTGGTTTCATAGAATGGTTTAGGGAGGATTCACTCTTTCTCTGTCTTTTGGAAGTGTCAATAAGATTGGTATCAATTCTTCTTTGAATTTCTGATAGAGTTCAGATGTGAATCTATCTGGTCCCAGACTTTTTTTTGTTGGCAATTTTTTTTAAATTACCATTTCAACCTTGCTGCTTGTTATTGGTCTGTTCAGAGTTTTTATTTCTTCCTGGCTTAATCTAGGAGGGTTGAGTATTTCCAGGAATGTATCCATCTCCTCTAGGTTTTCTAGTTTGTATGCGTAAAGGTGTTCATAGTATCCTTGAATGATCTTTTGTATTTTTATGGTATTGGTTCTAATATAACCAATTTTGTTTCTAATTTAGCTTATTTGGATCGTTTCTTTTCTTTTCTTGGTTAATCTCACTAGTGGTCTATCAATTTTGTTTATCTTTTCAATCAGCTTTTTGTTTCATTTGTCTTTTGTATTGATTTTTTTATTTTGTTTCAATTTAATTTAGTTCTGCTCTGATCTTAATTATTATTTCTTTTCTTCTGCTGGGTTTCAGTTTGGTTTGTTCTTCTTTCTCTAGTTCCTTGAAGTGTGACCTTAGATTGTCTATTTGTGCCCTTTCAGACTTTTTAATGTAGGCATTTCTTGATTTGTGTGTGTTGAACCATCATCCTAGCATCCCTGAGATGAATCCCACTTAACCACGTTGAATGATCTTTTTCATGTGTTGTTGAATTCAGTTTGCTAGTATTTTGTTGAGGATATTTGCATCTATGTTAATAAGTGATATTGGCATGTATTTTTCTTTGTGGTATACTTATTTGGTTTTAGTATCAGGATAATGCTGGCCTCATATAATAAGTTTGGAAGTATTCCCTCTTCTTCAATTTTTTTGAAGTGTTTGAGTAGAATTGGTATTACATTTTCTTTGTGCTTTTTTACAATTCAGCAGTGAAGCTATCAGGTCCTGGGCGCTCTTTGATGAGAGATGTTTTATTGCTGACTCAATCTCATTACTCATTATCGGTTTGTTGAGGTTTTCTATTTCTTCATTTTCAAAACTTATCTGTTTCCTCTAGGTTTTCCAATTTGTTAGCATGTAGTTGTTTATAATAACTTTTCATATGAGATTATCTATGTTTCTGTGGTCTTGGTTGTTACATCTCCTTTCTCATTTCTGATTTTATTTATTTGAGTCTTCTCTTTTTTCTTAATTAGTGTAGCTAAAGATTTGTTGATTTTTTCTTTTCAACCCACCTTGTCATTTTATTGATCTTCTGTATTGATTGTTCAGTCTCAAGTTCATTTCTTTCTGCTCTGATCTTTATTTCTTTCCTTCTACTAATTGTAGGTTTGGTTTGTTCTTGCTTTTTAAGGGCCTGGGAAGGGTGCACTGTTAGGTTGCTTATTTGAAGTCTTTCTGCTTCTTTGAAGTAGGTGTTTATTGCTATAAACTTCTTTCTTAGTACTGATTTTTCTGTATTCCGTAGATTTTTGTTCGTTATATTTCCATTTTTATTTGTTTCAAGAGATTTTAAATTTTCCTTCTTAATTTCTTTTTCCACTCATTGGTCATTTAGGAGCATGTTGTTTAATTTCTCTTTGTTTGTGTATTTCCCAGGTTCCTTTACTTATTGATTTCCAGTTTGTTTTCACTGTGGTCAGAAAAGATACTTGATAGTATTTCTACTTTTTTGAATTTGTTGAGACTTGTTTTGTGGTTTAAAATATGGTTTATTCTGGAGAATGTTCCATGTGCTGATGAATAGAATGTGTATTCTGCAGCAGTTGGATGAAATGTTCTATTAGTGTTAGTTAGGCATATTTGTTCTAGTGTGTGGTTTAACTCCTATATTTCTTTGTTGATTGTCTGTCTGGATGATCAGTCTATTACTCAAAGTGGGGTGCTGAAGTCCCCTACTATTATTGTACTACAGCCTATCTCTCCCTTTAGATCTATTAAAGTTTTCTTTACATAATTGAGAGCTCTGGTTTTGGGTGCATAAATATTTATGATTGTTATAGCCTCTTTCTGAATTGAGCCCTTTATCATTATATAGTTCCCTTCTTTGTCTCTATTTACAGTCTTTGATTTGTAGTCAATTTTATCTGACATGACTTTAGTGACTCCTGCTCTTTTTTGGTTTCTAATTGTTTGGAATATCTTTTTCTGCCTATTCACTTTTAGTTTATGTATGTCTCTACAGGTGAGGTAAGTTTCTTGTAAACAGCATATAGTTAGTTCTTGATTCTTTATTCATTCATCTATTCTGTGCCTTTTAATTGGACAATTGAATCCATTTACTTTCATGTTTATTGATAAATGGGGACTTACTGTTGCTACTTTCTTGCTTATCTTTTGGTTGTTCTGTAACTTATTTCTATCTTCCTTTCTTAATGTCTCCCTTTGTGGTTAGTGATTTTCTCTGGTAGTATGTTTTAATTCATTGCTTTATATTTTTAGTGAATCTATTATAGGTTTTAGCTTTGTGGTTACCATGAAGCTTACAAAAACATCTTACAGCTATAAGAAGCTATTTTAAGGAGATGACAACTTATGTTAGATCACAAAAAAAGAACAGAAACAAACAATCACAGAAAAAAATTTTAAAACTCTACATTTTAACTCCCTCCCACATTTTTACTTTACGTTGTTGCAGTTTAAAAATGTTTATATTGCATAACTCTTAACAGGTTTCTATAGCTATTATTGTTATAGATTTGTCTTTAGGGTTTCATACCATCTGCTTGGAATTTTTCCTCTTCTCTGTGGCCCTAGGAACTGTTTCCTCATATTTGAGTTCTGGAATATTGCTAGTGATGATCTTGATGCCTTTATATTTGTTTTTGCTTTTCTGTGGGGGAAAGCAGAGCCAGCTTGCTTCTATGTCACTAGTTGGGAACCAGAAGACTCAGTTAATAACCACTTTTTATTTAAGAAAAAAAACCTCCCAGTTACCTAGGTGCATATAAATCCTTGCTCAACAAGGATTCTAATTGAGCTTATTTGGATCTTTTCTAGATCTGAGATAGGTAAACTTATCTACCTCAACTCAAAAGCCATATTAAAGATAAAACAGTAAAGGCATTTCCGCTAAAGTAAGGGAAAGTACCATGATGCAATTTTTATAACTATCTTTAACATTACACTTGGCTTATAAGTTAATGCAGAGAAGAAAAAGAAATGGCCAGGCGTGGTGGCTCACACCTGTAATCCCAGCACTTTGGGAGGCCGAGGCGGGCCGATCATCTGAAGTCAGGAGTTCGAGACCAGCCTAAGCAACATGGAGAAACTCTGTCTCTACTAAAAATACAAAATTAGCCGGGTGTGGTGGCGCAAGCCTGTAATCCCAGCTACTTGGGAGGCTGAGGCAGGAGAATCGCTTGAAGCTGGGAGGTGGACTTTGCAGTGAGCCGAAATCATGCCATTGCATTCCAGCCCGGGTAACATGAGCAAAACTCCGTCTCAAGAAAAAAAAAATGAAAGAAAAATAAATTAAAGGTCTAACCATTTGAATTCAGAAGGTTAATCATGGTTAATTTTTGTGTCATCTCAACGGAGCCATAAGATGCCCAGATATCTAGTTAAATATTATTTCTGAAATATAATTTTAGTCCTCCATAAAAAAGAATGAAATTATGTCATTTGCTGCAACATAAATGGAACTGGAGGACATTATGTTAAGTGAAATAACTCAAGGACAGAAAGACAAATTCCACATGTTCTCATTCATATGTGGTAGCTAAAAACACTTGATTACATGGAGATAGAGAATAGAATGACAGATACCAGAAGCCAAGAAGGGTGTGAGTCTGGTGAATGGGTACAAACTCATGTTAAATAGAAAAAATAAGTTCTAATGTTCAATAGTGGACTAGGGTGACTATATTGTCATTCTATATATTGTGTTTTTTAAGGTGGCTAGAAAAGAGGACTTAAAATGTTACCAAGACATAGAAATGATAAATACTTAAGGTGATATATGCCCCTAATACCTTGATTTGATCATTACATAATCTATGTATAAAAAAACATATACTCCAAAAATGTATAAAATATTATGTATCAATAAAATGTAAAACATTATTTGTGGGTATATCTGTTAGTGTGTTTCTGGAAGAGATTAGCATTTGAACTGGTAGACTTAGAAAGCAGATTGCCCCCCTCAATGTGGGTGGGCATCATTCAGTCCATTGAGGACCTGATTAGAATATAAAGGCCAAAGAAGAAAGAATTCCCTATCTCATATTGACTCCTTAATCTGGAACATTGATTCTTCTCCTGCCCTCAGACTGGGACTTACACCATAGACCCCCAGGTTCTCAAGTCTACATACTTGGACTAAAACTCATACCATCAGTTCCCCTCATTCCCAAGCCTTTGTACTCAATCAGCCTAGAAATATAATACCAGCTTTCTGTGCTTCCAGGTTGCAGGTGGCAGACTGTCAAACTTCTCAGTCTCCATAATCATGTGAGCCAATTCCTCATAATAAATATATATATATATATATATTTATATCCAACAGGATATATATATATCCTGTTGATTCTGTTTCTCTGGAAAACCCTGACTAATACAGAACTAAAACCTTCACTATTTGTGAAAAATATGAGAATATCTGGAAACTCCAAGCAAATCAATTAAAAACTATTACAAACAATGTGTTGTATCAATATATAGAAAAACAGCTTTTACATATACAAACAACAACCAGTTAGACATAATGAATAAAATGTCTCACATTAGCAAAAAAAAGCTGAAATATCTAAAAATAAACTAAACAGAGAATGTTTAAGATCTATAGGGTCGTGATCTGCATAACAATGCTTTGATCAATGATAAATGCATATACAACAGTGGTCGCATATACAACAGTGGTCCCATAAGATTATAATGAAGCTGCCCTTTAGAGTTATATCATTTTTAATCTTTTATACCATATTTTTACTCTACCTTTTCTATGTTTAGATACACAAATAATTTCCTTTGTGTTACAATTGTCTACAGTATTCAGTACAGTAACATGCTATTGTAGCCTGAGAGCAAAAAGCTATACCGTATAGCCTATCTGTGTAGTAGGATATACCATCTAGGTTTGCATAAGCATATTCTATTATGTTTGCATGACAAAATCGCCTAACCATACATTTCCCCAAACATAATGTTAAGTGATGCATGACTGTCTATATGCAGAAAATTTTGGTTAACTACTGAAGGACACAAAAGAAAACATAAACAAACAAAAACATTCCATGTATTTCAACAGGTAGATTCAACATAATAAAGACAATAGTTCTAAATTAATTAATAAATTTAAAGTAATTACTCCAAAATATAATTTTTTAGAATCAAAAAAGCTATTTCTAAATTTCATGCAGAAGAATAAACAAGAAAAATTCTAGAAGAAAACATGGACACAAATCTTAAATTCAAAAGCCATTAAAAGGAGATTGAAAAATTTGACTGTGTAAGAAAAAGAAAACTTCTGTATACCAAAAAGAAAAATAAATAAAAGAGAGGTTAAGCAAACAACAATAAGTAAAGTCAAAAGGAAAAGATGAATTGGGATAAATTATTTGAAAATTTGGAAGCTCCTCTCACCTTTTGCTTGGGGGAGTACAAACTGAATCAGCTTCTTTGGCAGGCAATTTAATCATGTAGATTCCTATTGAAAAATGTATGTACATTCTGACCCAAAAATCTCATTTTTATTGTATTTAAATTATTGGTTATACTGAATATATTAAAGCAAATATACTAACAGTTACTAAAGTTGACTAACATATGAAATAATACATATACAAATGTATTTGTTGCAACATCTTTAGGAATGACAGAAGATTGAAAATAGCTCAAGTATTTTATAACAAAGATATAGCCATACAATGGAATACTACTATGCAGCTAAAAAAAAAAAAACGAAAAAACTAAGAGTAATCCTTCTGTGTACCAACACAGAAATTTTCCTAAGATATGTTATTAAGTTTAAAAAGTAGATTACCTTTGGATAACAAATAGATAAATGTAAGAATATGTATTTGTCTTAGTGAAATACAAATTATTTAAGTCTCTGAAAGGATATCCAACAAACAAATAAAAATGCTTAATTCTGGAGATGGAGTAGGATCTGGGATATGGGTAATAAGCTTTTCAGTGAGTTTTTATAATTTTTATCTATTTAAATATTTTAAAAGATAAATTTAAAAGTCATTAAATGTAATGTGAATTATGTGTTTCTATCTGCCAGGCTGTCTTTAATGTTGGGGAAAAAATTTGATGTGCCACAGAACAATAACATTACTTTCAGTGATTTCTTTCTGTGAAAAGGTCAAACTAATTTTCACATACAGAGTATAATCATGTTATCAACCATGATTCATGTGGTTATTTCAGGAATGTAATCTTTCTTATTTATTGATTAATCATATATTCAAGTGTCAAAAGGAATGACAATTTCTAAAGAAATGATATATTTCTATATCCCCGTTCGAAAGCTCTTTTATATTAGACTTTAGGCCAAGATTGGCTGACTTCAAACATAAAGTTGAGCCTAGCCATTTAATGAACTTGTAATATCTACAAATTCAACTCTGCTGTTCTCAAACCTCAGCCCTTAAGTAGGAACAGAGCAATCCTCTGATAATGTCAACCTCAGAAGAATGTACAGTTCATCTCATAGACAGCCACCAGCAAAAATTCAAAATAAGGATCATTGTCAATCCTGGAACAACAGGGTTATGAATAGTCTGGGAAACTGTAGACTTGCTCTGGTTTCACCTCTATAACTCATTCTTTGGGAGAGCAAGCATAAGTAAATAATGATTAATTTTAAGGTGAAAGAACAGCTTCAAAGCAATTCAAATCTTCATGTTTCCCCCTACGATCTTCCTCAAAAATAACTTCAGTCCCTCCTCGTTTTCTTTTTTTTTTTCTTTGAGACAGAGTCTCGCTCTGTCGCCCAGGATGGAGTGCAGTGGCGCGATCTCAGCTCGCTGCAACCTCAGCCTCCCGGGTCCACGCCATTCTCATGCTTCAGCCTCCTTAGTAGCTAGGACTACAGGTGCCCGCCACCAAGCCTGGCTAATTTTTTTTTTTTTTTTTTTTTTTTGTAGTTTTAGTAGAGACGGGGTTTCACCACGTTAGCCAAGATGGTCTCTATCTTCTGACCTCATGATCTGCCTGCCTCGGCCTCCCAGAGTGCTGGGATTACAGGCATGAGCCACCACGCCCGGCCCCAGTCCCTCCTGGTTTTCTAAAGCGCTCATATGGATTACCACACACGATGTTTGAAAAATCCTCTAATTTCATCTACAAGAAGACCTACAACAGTAATGTTACTAAAGTTGACAGTATTTATTATACTGGGATATACAGTTTCCCAAGATACACAGTTACGTGGCAGTAGAAGTTGCCAGGATTTTGTATAGCCTTGAATATATGTAGTATGTGGTCATTCATAATATGCACAACAATATGTACTCCAGAGAGCCGTTGGAAGATTGAGTAAATACCTATAAAACTCGTTAGATGGATTTGAGTCACTTACTTCCTTCCTGACTAGTGAATAGAATCAATTTGCTTGGCCACAATGAAACCAACCAAAACCCCTTTATGCTACATATCAATAAGTTTCTATCTAAGAATCTGGAGAATTCTGAACTTGATTTATTAACCAATGGCCTGATACTGTCTGAAAACTTGCATTGTCTTACAATTTTCTGATAAGTTATAGCAATGCATGTTTACCAAATGATTTTGGGTAGTAACTTCTACAAATGACAAAGTGATGTGAAAATGTGAATTTGAGTGTAGCATATTTACCTCCAAAGGGCTCATTTACATATCACATCAACTCTGTAGGTAGAGAAGGGCAGAAAACATCTCATTTCTGATAACATTCAAAAGTAAGCCTTAGAAAGATAAAAAATAAAAACAAAAAACCCTCATGGCCAATATAAGACTTTGTTCTGTATTCCTTCATTCAACCAACATTTATCAAACATATAACACATATCAAATACACCCATGTACTGTGAATGATGCTAAGTGTTTAGAATAGTGTTGAATAGGTTGAGTACCAAGCCTGCCAAAAACTATAAATGATCAGAGTTAGCGTCTGCCTAGTTCAAAACAGAATTTGCCAAGGGACTTTTGGCCAAGCATCTGGGATCTACTGATTTTTCTAAGGGAAGCACAGCTATGATTTGGGTATACCAGTTTAAGTAAAGTGCAGAGGTCCAAGAGTTAAGGTTCAGCATTAAAAGTCCAGAGTTAAGGTGCAGAAATGCAAGTTCAGCTATGAATTAAGATACAGCAAAATCTAGCCCATGTTGCTGGTCACTGGGCCCTCATTTTCTAGAACTACTTGGTGATCTAGTACAAGATTCAGTGGAATAGCTTCCACTAGCTAGAAAGTTTCAGCCCCTGACACTCCACATTTGTTAGCACACATCTCCTTCACACTGAATGCTGCCCTAAAAGTTTGGAATTCATCAATATGTAGCTGGTACATAAAGTCATAAGTACAGATAAGTTTACCTATGTAATGAGTTTCAATTGAGAATAGCAGAGGTGTACCCTAGAACACATCAATACTTAGAGGTTATGGAGATAAGGAAAACCCAGCAATGGAGACTGAAAATCAGGGGGAGAACTAAGAGAGAAAGTGATACTCCTAAAGTAAGTGAATAGAATGTTTAAAGAAGTGAGAAACTTACCAATGATGAAAAATTGTGATTTCATTTAAATAATATGAAGACTGAGAACTGAACATAGTTTTTGTAAATGTGGAGATCAACTCATGACTTTGTAAGAGTCAAAGGAGTAAGGAAAAAAAGCTTGAATAAAGTAGATTGAAGAAAGAATGGAGGGGTCAGATAAGTGGATACAATAGTTTTAGACAGGTTTTCTGGAAACATTTCTTAAACAGGAACAAAAGAATGAGACCACAGCTGGATGTGGCAATATTTTAATATGGGAGATATGACAGCATGTTTGTATGCTGTGTGGTAGTAATCCAGTAGCTTGAAAAACATGATGAAGTCATTTACAGGAGCAATATCATGGAGGAGAAAAGAGAAAAGATGGGTGGGATCCTGTGTACCAGCAGAGGGAGGCTTAGTCTGGGAACAAGAACAGTTCATCCATTGAACTAGGAATAAAGTTGTGGTCTATGGATAAAATTGCAGGTAGCTGGGAAGATGTGATGGTGCTACTACATGGAAACGTTACAAAGGTGCCTGTTTTCTTACTGAAAGTAGAGGATCATAATCATCAGCACAGGGAGAAGAGAGGAGATGAAGTATAGGAAGTTTGAAGAAAGAGAAAGAAAGTGGCCTTTTTCTCTTTATTTTCCTTCCTTTTAGAAAGACCGGAGATTGAATTAGCTAAGGATCAATACACAATAGGTTTGTCAGACAGCAACAGGACCATCTTGAAGTTAATAGTCAAGAATAGAACAGTCAACATTATGTTTCAGTTTTCTCCAACCACATTCACCTACCCAGCTGCAGGCACAGAGGAATTAATGTTGCATTAAATTAGGGTTTGGATTTACCAGGTCAATGGAAGACGCTGAGAGTATAAGTCAAGGAGTGATTCTAATAATTGACCATGGAATCCAAGCAGACAACGAAGTGATGAATGACAGAAAGGATATAAAGGACAACAAATCATGAAATTTATAAAACAAATTATTAGAGATGAAACTTTTTTAGAAAGGGAAGCTGAATCCTGGAAAGGAAGAATAACTTGCAAGATCCATCTGAAATAAAGATTACATATATTATAAATCAGCTGAACAACAGGATACAATCCAACAGCAACAACAAAAGTTTCCATAAACTCATTTCAACTAATTGTATTGCAGATGTTTTTAGGTGTTTTGTAAAATAACAGTTTTATTAAGATATATTTAAATACCATAAAGTACATCCTTTTAACATACAATTCAGTGGTTTTTAGTATATTCTAAAAGTTGTATACCAATCATCACTATCTAATTCCAGAATATTTTTATCACTCCCAAAAGATATCCCCTATTAATTAGCAGAAATTACCCATTATTTCCTATCTTCACCCCAGCAATTACTGTACTATTTTCTGTCCCTGGGGATTTGCCAGTTCTGGACATATCATATAAACAAAATCATACAATGTGTGGCCTTTTGTGTCTGGCTTCTTTGACTTAGCATAACGTTTCTGAGGTTCATTCATACTGTAGCATATAACAGAACTTCCTTTTCTTACAACTGAATAATATTCCGTCATATGAATATACCACATTTTATTCATCCATTCATTGGTTGATGAGTATTTGAGTTGTTTTCACTTTTTGATTATTAAAAATAATGCTCCTCAGAACATTTGCATACAGGAATTTGTGTAGACATATGTTTTTAATTTTCTTGGGTGTAAATCTGGGAGTGGAATTGCTGGGTTGTACGACAACACTATGTTTAACCATTTGAGGAACTGCTAAACTATTTTCTAAAGCAAATGCACAGTTTTACATTTTTATTAATAGTGCATGACAATTCATACAGGAATGTATGAGGATTCTAGTTTCTTCATACCCTCCCAAATACTTGTTAACTGTCATTTGTATTGTAGTCTCCTATAATATGTAAAGTGGTATCTCTTTGTGGTTTTAATTAGTATTTCCTGAAAGACTAATTATGTTGAGCATCTTTTCTTGTGCTTATTGGTCATCTGTTTATCTCCTTTGGAAAATGTCTATTCAAATCCTTTGTCCATTTTTAATTGAGTTTTTTTGAACTGTTGAGTTTTAAGAGATTTTAATATATTCAATGTATAGTTTCCTTAGCCAATATATGACTTGAAGATATTTTCTCCCATTCTGTGAGTTGTCTTTTCACTTTCCTTAAGTCCTTTGAAGCACAAAAGCTTTTCATTTTTATGAAGTCCAATTTATCTATTTTTTCATTTGTTATTTATACTTTCGGTGTCATGTGAGAAATTATTGCTAATCCAAAGGCACAAAGGTTTACTCCAGTTTTCTTCTAACAATTTTATAGTTTTAGCTATATGTTAAGGCTTACTTATGTTTAGATTTCTAATCCATTTTGAGTTCATTTTGTATATGGTGTGAGGTAGGGGTTCAACTTTATTCTTTCCCAGTGGATATATAGTTATCCCACTGTCATTTGTTGAAGGGACTATTCTTTCTTCATTTGTCTTGTCCTCCTTATCAAAAAATAAATTGTTCATAAATGTAAGGAGTTAGTTCTGGAACCCCAAACCTATTCCATTGATAGATATTTCTATCCTTTCACCAGTGCCACACTATCTTGATTACTGTAGCTTTGTAGTAAGGTTTGAAATTGGAAAGTGTGAGTCCTCCAACTTTGTTTTATTTCAAGATTATTTTTTCTATTCTGTGTTCCTTGCATTTCCATGAATTTTAGGATCAGCTTGTCAATTTCTGCCAAAAAAACAGGTAGAATTTTAATAGACATTGCATTAAATCTGTTTATCACTTTGGGGATTATTGCTATCTTAACAATACTGAGTTTTCCAAAGCATAAATATGGGGTGTATGTCCATCTATTTAGGTCTACTTTAATTTGTTTCAACAATGTTTTGTAGTCTTCAGTGTATGACTCCTGTACTTCTTTTGTTAAACTTATTTCTAGGAATTTTATTCTCTTTTTAAGAACACAGTTTCTCTTTATGCTATCTTAAATTGAATTGTTTACTGAATTTTATCTTTGGATTTTTTATTGCAAGAGTATAAAAATACAATTGATTTACATACATTGACCTTCTGTGCTGCAACCTTGCTGAACCCATTTATTGCATCTAATAATTCTCTAGTGGGTTAGTTAGGGTTTTCTATAAACAATATAATGTCATCTGTAAATAGAAATAGTGACAGCTGTTCTTATCAAACTAACAGAGAAACAGAAAACCAAATACCACATATTCTCACTTAGAAGTGAGAGCTAAATGATGAGAACACATGGAAACATAGAGGGGAATAACACACACTGGGGCCTATGGGAGGGTGGAAGGTGGGAGGGGAAAGAGGATCAGGAAAAATAATTAATGGGTGGTAGGCCTAATACCTGGGTGATGAAATAATATGTACAACAAACCCCCATGACACAAGCTTACCTTTGTAACAAACCTTCACATGTATCCCTGAACTTAAAAGTTTTTAAAAAAGATTATTCTTAGTATGACACATGGGACACATTGAGTTGCTCTCAGAATATTTATAGTCATCATTATGGTTATTGGAGTGATGGTAAGAAATGTGCAGTACTGTCTGGGGGTGGTGAGCTTTGGCTCATTCTGAACTGCACTGTTCTTCAAGAAAAAGAAAAGATAGCTCTACTTCTTTCTTTCCAACCTGGATGCATTTTATTTCTTTCAAACAGCAAATGGAAAGGGTCCAGGCTTTCACCATTAAGTATGATGTTAGCTTTGGGTATTTCATAGATGACCTTAATGAAGTTGAGGAAATTCCTTTCTAATCCAAGTTTATTTAGTGTTTTTTAACTTGAAAGGATGTTGTCTTTTGTCAAATTCTTTTTCTGTGCCTATTGAGATGATCATGTGATTTTTTGTCCTTTATTCTATTAATACACTGTATTACATGGATTGATTATCACAGGTTAAATCAATCTTGCATTCCTGGGATGAATTCTACTGGTAATTGTGCATAATATTTTTTTATATATTGATGTATTCAGTCTGCTAGTATTTTGTTGAAGAATTTTGCATCTATTTCATAAGGGATGTTGATCTGTAGTTTTCTTGTGATGCCTTTGTCTGATTTTGGTATCAGGATAATAATGCCCTCATAGAATAATTTTGGAAGCATTCCCTCCTCTTCTATTTTTTTTTCTTTTTTTAGTAGTATGAAAGACTGTTGTTAATTCTGCTTAAAATAGTGGTGAATTTGTCTGTGAAGCCATTTGGACCTGTGCTTTTCTTTGTGGGAAGTTTTTGACTGCTAATAAAATATCTTCGCTTATTATTAGTATATTTAGTTGTTTGATTTTTTGGTTTTTTGGTTTCAGTTTTGCTACAGGGTCTCGCTCTGTCACCTAGGCTGGAGTGCAGTGGTGTGATCACAGCTCTTTGCAGCCTTGATCTCCCAACTTCAAGTGATCCTCCTGCCTCAGCCTACAGAGTAGCTGGGGCTACTGGTTCACACCACCACACCCATCTCATTTTAAAATTATTTTTGGTAGAAACAGGTCTCACTATATTGCTGTGGCTAGTCTCAAATTTCCTGGCTCAATTGATCCTCCCACCTCGGCCTCCCCGAGTGCTGGGACTATAGGTGTGAGCCACAGCACCTGGCCTAGATTTTTTATTTCATTTCTATTGTCAGTTTTAGGAACTCAAAGATTTTGTCTTTCTGAGAATTCTTTCTAGAAATTTGTTCATTTCATCTAGGTTATCTGATTTGTTGACAAAGAATTTTGGTGATAATTTTCGTATTTCTTTATAATCCTTTTTCATTTCTATATGGTAGGTAGTCATATCATTTTTGCATTACTGATTTTAGTAATTTGATTTTTCTCTCATTTTCTAGGTCAGCCCAGGTTTTTCAGTTTTGTTGATTATTTTCAAAGAATTGACTTCCATTTTTCTAATTTTCTCTATTTTTTCTATTATTTATTCCATTATTTCCACTAGTCTTTATTATTTCCTTGCATCTGCTTTATTTGGATTTATTTTTGCTCTTCTTTTTCTAGTTTCTTAAGGTAACAAGTTAAAATCTATGTACTGGAGATCTTTCTCCTTTTTAATATAGATGTTCATAATCATAAATTTCCCTTGAAGTATTGCTTTACCTGTATGTATCTCCTAAGTTTTGGTATGTTGTGTTTTTATTTTCATTTATCTCAGTTTATTTTCTAATTTACCTTTGTGAATTCTCTTTGTGAGTTCTTCTGTTACTTATTTAGAAGCATATTAATTTCAACTTATTTGTAAATATCCTAAGTTTACTTTTGTTCTTGATTTCTAATTTCATTCCATTATGGACAGTAAACATAATTTGGTCAGTGAACATATTTTGTATGATTTCAATCTTTTTAAATTTATTGAGATTTATTTTATGGCCTATTAATAAACTGTCTATGCTGGATAGTGTTTAATGTGCAGTTGTGAAAAATGTATATTCTACTGTTGGTGGAGTGTCCTATAGATGTTAGCTCTTAATATGGTTTGGCTGTGCCCCTACCCAAATCTCATCTTGAATTGTAGTTCCCGTAATCCCCATGTGTCATGGGAGGGACCTGGTGGGAGGCAATTGAATAATGGGGGTGGTTACCCCCATGCTGTTCTAGCGATGGTAAGTGAGTTCTCATGAGATCTGACGGTTTTATAAGGGGCTTTCCCCCTTTGCTCGGCAATTCTCCTTCCTGCTGCCATGTGAAGAATGATGTGTTTGCTTCCCCTTTTGCCATGATTGTAAGTTTCCTGAGGCCTCCACAACCCTGGGGAACTGTGAGTCAATTAAACTTATTTCCTTTACCAGTCTTGGACAGTTCTTTATAGCAGCATGAGAACTGACTAATACAGTTCAAGTTTGCTGCTAAGTCTGCTATTTCTTTATTATTCTGCCTAATTGTACTACCCACCATTGAAAGAGCGGTATTGAGGTCTCCATTATTGTTGAATTATCTATTTCTCCCTTCAATTCTGTCAGTTCCTGCTTCACATATTTGGGGACTCTATTATTAGGTGCACATATGTTTATAATTATATATCTCCCTGATGGATTGATCCTTTTATCATCATAAACCCCTTAGGGTTTTTTAATAACAACTTTTGTCTTAAAGCCTACTTTCCCTGGTAGTAGCATAGGAAAACCAGCTCTCTTTTGATACTGTTCAAATGTACAGTGAACTGAATTTTGTCCCTCAGAATTCATATATTGAACCCTAACCTCTGGTGTTACTGTTATCTGTAGATGGAAACATTGGGAGATAATTAAGGTTAAATGAGACAGATTCTAAGAATGGAGCTTTTCAGTGAACTTCCAGATGAGGAAAATAGTACAATTCTCTGGATATGAGACTTGGGGGAGCTCAAAATCCAATCTAGACCCTTCAGTAGCTACTTATCAGGCCCCTGGTTTTACAATAACTGCAGTCACAGAGTTCTTGATTCTCAAGGGAAGGCTACCATGGAGATGGGGAAAGAGAGATTTCATTAGGGCAAGTTAAAAGCCTCAATTCTTATCAGGATTTAGCACTAGATTTCAAAGATTTGGCATCAAAACATATTTAGCAATATGACATATTATAATACCAAATGTCTACCTTATAACCTCTATTATTATTACCAGCATTAAAGTATAATTTTAAAAAGGTTGGAAAAATTTGTATTCTCATACAAATATAAAGTGAGCATGTGTCAAATACGTAATTTAATTTAAATATTAAATTCATAAGGAAACTGGACAGAAATCTATAAATTAGTCTCTGGCACCAAAAAGTTGTAAAATACACTAGTCAAGAGAAAGTCAAGCCCAACATTACACTGAAAGTACACCCGATGATCTCTTTTGTCTATTTCCAAACTTTGGATAATTTTCTGTTAATCTCGCTCTTTGGTATTATCTCCAAATATTAATAATCACAAAATGGCTGGCCTTACTAAGGTTTAGACCAACAAAAATTTTAAGAGTTACACAGACCTCTTTGAGTTTACTCTGCAAATCTAGAGCCACTCAACATCAAGCAACTACAAATGCAAGATAACTGATTTTTGTCTGGAGATTTTCATAAAGAATCTTGGATTTAATTGTTAAGTCTCTATTATTTGCCCTTCTATCCTGAGCCTAGCAAGCCAGAATACATTCTTCACCAGATTCTACCTACAGTACCTATAAATTTGAATGAATGTTTCTCTTTTTGAGTCTCCCAAGATTTGCTCAGGAGTGGCCTGCTAAGGAGTGCCTTATCACCTGAGATAAGAATCTTCTATGCCAGGCACCATGCCAGTTTTCTTAAGAGGGCTATGTATTCATAGGCTCCTCTTATAAAATCAATCCTTGCTGTTTATCGGTGGGCTTGTCATACCTGATTAAATGAGATTTACTGTCAAGTGTGGCACTCCAGGTACAGCTTTGTTTGCATAATTGATTTGGCAATTATGTATTGGTAGAAAAGAAAACAGGTTTCATGGTTTGGCTCTGTGTCCCCACCCAAATCTCATCTCAAACTGTAATCCCCACATGTTGAGGGAGAAACCTGGTGGGAGCCAATTGGATCGTGGAGCAGTTTCCCCAACACTGTTCTTGTAATAGTGAGGGAGTTCTCACAGAATCTGATGGTTATATTAGGGGATCTTCCCCATTTCACCCTCTCTCTCTCTCTCCTGCCATCGTGTAAGAAGCTGCCTACTTCCCCTTCACCTTCCACCATAATTGTAAGTTTTTTGAGGCCTCCCCAGCCATGCAAAACTGTGAGTCAATTAAACTTGCTTTCTTTATAAATTACCCAGCCTCAGATATTTCTTTATAGCATAAAAAATTGACTAATACAAGGTATGTATATCAACTATAGGCTGAGCACAGTGGCTCATGCCTCTAATCCCAGCACTTTGGGAGGCCAAGGTGGGTGGGTCACTTGAGGCCAGGAGTTCAGGAATCAGCCTGGCCAACATGGCAAAACCCTGTCTCTACTAAAAATACAAAAATTAGTTAGGCGTGGTGACTCATGCCTGTAATCCCCAGCTACTCAGGAGGCTGAGGCCAAAGAATTGCTTGAGCCCAGGAGGTGGAGGTTGCAGTGAGCCGATATTGTGCCACTGCACTCCAGCTTGGGTGACAGAATGAGACTTCGTCAAAAAAAAAAAAAAAAGAATATATATAAACCCCATTGCCATGAAAAGTAAAAAGATTCAGTAAAAGGGGGGTCAGTGAAACTCAAATACCATTTCTTAACATTTCATTTCAATTTTTAAAAGCATAATCTACCAAATGGATTAGACAGAAATGGCTTAAGATGAAGGAAAATGGACTTCCTCACATATCCATGAAAAATAGAACATTTCAGGTAATATCAAAAATAACCACCCACCCCCAAAAAAATCAATTCTATTTCTCTCGTTATTGATGTGGTTCTTGCTTCAGAAGTCAGATTTTAGAAGTACATTGACTTCCAGTCTGGAAAAAGTCCCGAAAATCCTGACTCAGGTACAATCTGAAAATTGTCTAAGCAGCGTCAGTTGAAGACCTGTACCAGTGTTACCAGGAAGTGCAGGAATATTCGGTTCTTAGTCTTACTTGGAGAAAGAATTCTGCCGAGCAACTGATTTAGCCTAAAAAGAGAATGTATTGAAGGAAAATAGAAACCAGAGAGTTTATTTAGAGACAGTATACTCTGAAAAGGTTAGGCAGAGTGGACTGCTGAAGGGAGTGGGCCTGCAGAAGCCTGAGAGTCCCGCTGGTGGGTTTTGATGCTGTAGGATTTTTTCTTGAGTTTCCTGCCTCTGTTTCAAGTCTCTACCCGTTTCCTGTCTTGAGTTTTCCCATTCCTGCCTTAAGCCCCTCCTTCTCCCCCGCCTAGTTCCCACCCCAGCTTTGTGGAATCCTTCTCTCCTGTTAGTTGGTGCACATGCGTGGGCCCGGTGTTGGATACAAATTGCGCCTTGTATCTCTTAGGAATTTCTTCTTTGCCCTCTTCCCCTTATCAGCATGCATCTAGCTACATTCGACAGGTAAACTGCAAGGTGAATGATTACTGAGCATCTTAAGGGGCGTTTCTTTCTGCATTGGTATTTTCCTTTTCTCAGGGGCTCCCCTCTCGGCTCTTGTTTGGCTATCTGCGTACTCTAACACCAAGAGTTTATTTTTTGAGGCACCCAATAATTCAGAGTATCTGGTAAAGTTTTTTCTGCAAGGGTCTGAGTCAGTCCATCTATGTTGAAAATACAAACTATAGCCCGAAGCTATAGTCTGTTCTTCAAGCAAGTATTAGAGAGAAACAGAAACTTGTTTGAGAGTGAGACTGAGTAGCTGTGGTTATTTTAATCCAGTGACCACTAACATGAGTGTGGAGCACATTACTATTTCCTAAGAAGCTGATAACTGTTTCCCTTGAGGGTAAAACCCTATTATGGATTACTAAAGCATTGAAAAATCTCCATGGGCTTCCCATAAAGTGTGCAATTTGTGAAACATCTCTATGAGCAGCACATTTCCTATACAAACGTAACCTAGGATAGACCGGGCATCTTTTCTGATTTGACTGTTCTTCCTATACAGCTGTTATAATAATGTTAATCTAATTAAGAAATATGGAGCACACCAAACAAATCTAATTATTTTAGCATACTTTTTTATAAGGCACAAAATAAATTATTGCAAATTTCCAGGGGCTTTGTATGAAATTTCAAAAATAACCTCAAGTGTGAAAAAAATCCTGAAATTTTACTTTATTTTTTCTTAATTTGAAATCCAGCATTGATAAAGGCAAAACGTGTTTAAAAATATGGTAGTTTGATTAATATTGGATTATAGATCTCTGAGAAGTAACATTTGGTTATCTATTTAGTCAAGGTGACAATAAAATATTTTCAAATGGATATAAAATCACATTATGGAAATTTAGCTCTTTGTAAGTGAGGAGATATTCTTCCTTTAACAGAGTGCATTACAAAGCCAACCAAAAACAGAGCTTATTCTGATGAGTTATGGAATATATTGGGTAGATTACATGGAAGGTAAAGCTCTGACATCAATTTTTTTATCTTACCAAAGAGATAGCCATATTCTAGTTTTACATTAATATATTTGGCAGTAAAAGTTTTGTAAGTTCCTTTTTTCTCCTTAAATCAGCTTGTCCATCAAAATTGTATGAACTTTGCCAAATTCAACAAATTTTACAGGTCCTTTACAGACTTAAAAGTATTATAGTGGGGCTCAACGGAGCAGGCTTGTAGTCCCAGCTCCTGGAGAGGCTGAGACAAGAGGGTTGCATGATCCCAGGAGTTCTAGGCTGCAGTGTGCTATTCCAATCTGGTGTCCACACTAAGTTCAGCATTAATATGGTGACCTTCCGGGAGCAGAGGACCAGAGAATTGCCTAAGGAGGGGTGATTTGGCCCAGGGTAGAAACAGAGCAGGTCAAAACTCCCATGCTTGAAGTGGGATTACTCCTATGAATGGCCACTGCATTCCAGCCTGGACAATATAGCAAGACCTCATCTCTTCAAAAAAAAAAAAAAGTGTTATAAACCAAAGCAGATAAATTTACCCCTTTCAATCCTCTCGACATTTGTCTTCTCCCTCTACTCTGATCTTTCACTATGCTCTTTCATGTTCTAGAACAGAGCGGCCTTTAAAACAAAGGCACTCTCCTTTTTCTATGAAAAATATAATCATATACCCAGTTATAGTTCTCCTAACATAGCCTCAACCATCCAAATTAATTATAACTTTTAACTAAAGTAACAATTCTGTTTTACAGAAAGAACCAAAAGGTAGTTAATCTGTCATTAACTTTAACAGACAAGCAAATCTCATGCATACTAATAATTTAGTACTTCACAACCACACACCTCTTTTTTATCCCTTTCTTCTTTCTTACGTTAATAATGAAGCAAAAACGAACATGTTCATCAACATACCGCAAAGACACATCTACTCTATAGAGTATAGTAAAATCAGAAGCAAAAGTTAATAAACTTACAATTATGCTTAATGATCAAGGGTTCAGTAGTCTATCTTAATTGTAAAGTATCCAGCTATTCAAAGATTATTCAAAAAGTAACTCAATTTAACATTAGTACAAGTAGCTGAATTACCTAAGGATTTTGGAAATCATATTTAAGTTAACACACTCTAAAACATGACTACCATTATAAAAGTGTTTGTTGGAATTATTATTAAATTCAGTTTAACACAAATTTGCATTATTCATAATCTTAATCAGTACATAGGAGTAATGTTAACTCTTTTGTCAGGAAGCCAATATAACAAGAAGGCTTGGAAGTTCATCTGATCATGTCTTTTCGTGAGAAAACAAACAGAACCCTTTTTTTATTTTTTGAGTACGCTTATTTCACATTCCGTCATGAATAACTCAAGAAAAAAAACAAAAAGCTATGATTGATTTTTAAGCCAGAATTATTAATTCAGTCTGATTTGTCCAAATACCAATCATAATTATAGAAACTTAGACTTTATTTAAAAAATGATTTTGAGCTAGCGGCTTATGTAAGGATGTTCTTTCCTTAAAAGTCTAGCACATTTAAAATAATTAGGAGTTTAGTCTCTTTATTTTTGCAAAGTTAGTAAATATTGTATTTTTATAACCACTTATTTATCTATTAAACCAATCAGAAAAATTTTCAGTAATTTCAGAAACATAATCTAACGTATTAACACTTTCCAGAGTTAGAAAAACATTTCACACACAATGAGAGGTAAAGGCTTTTCTGATCACAGGCACACGGTTTTTAGTCTGTTTTACAAACCAGTCACAGACATGAAGTGAACACATGAGCAGAAAAATGCAAACTACTCTATTCTGTTCTTGCACCACAACAACAACCAATCAACAACCAATCTTCTATGACTAAATGGTGGGGAGGGGGGCGTCCCCCACATACCTATCAGCAGACACCAGCTGGGTGTCCTCTAACTCAATTCTGATGCTTTCTACCTGGAGATGGCCTCAGATTTCACAGGTTGAGAGCTCAGTCCCCTAAGGCTTCAACCCCCTTCAGACACCAGTTGTAAGTTCCAGCCTCTGGAACTTCTGACTGGCCCACTTCAAGTTGGGGTTCTCACAATTCCCTCTTTGGGTGCAATTAATTTGCTAGGGTGGCTCACAGAACTTAGGGAAACTTACTTATATTTATCAGTTTATTATAAAGGATATTACAAAGGATACAGATAAAAAGATGCCTAGGGGGAAGGGGCAAGGGGTGTGGAGCTTCCATGTTCTCCTCGGGCATGACACCCTCCTGCAACCTCCATGTGTTCAACTACCTGAAAGCTCTCAAATTTCTGTTTTTTGCGGGTGTATATGAAGGATTCATTATGTAGGCATGACTGATTAAACCATTGGTCGTTAGTGTCAACAAATGTTCAGCCACTCTCTCCTTCCTGGAGGCTGGGATGTGGGCTGAAAGTCCCAACCCTGTAATCCTGCCTTGGTCTTTTTGGTGACCAGTCTCCATACTGAAGCTACTTACAGGCTGCCAGTCATCAGTCAAAAACTTAGCACACAAAAAGACATCATTTTTGAGTTTCTACAGCTTTTATGAGCTATATGCCAGGAAATGGGGTCAAAGACCAAATACATTTTACAAAATATCACAGCATAATAATACAAAAACTCATGAGTCTAGAGCTCAAACCACTTTTTTTTCCTTAGTGGGCATAAAATTTTTAACTGATTTGCGCTCATGAATACGCGCAAATAAAATGAACGAACAAGCTGGATTCTGTTTTCTCTCACCCAGCAAAGAATGGATTTCCATCTTCCTTCCACAGTGTCAACTGAAGAATCATGACTTTCATAGACTTGGAGAGGAGAGCTTTATTTCTTATAAAGGGTTGCAGTCTGCAGAGTGGCCATCCTGACAGACTGGGAAGTGTACCCTCCAGCAGAGACTGAGAGCAGGCACTTTGAAGGAGGGAAGGTGAAACAGGAATTTATGCTGAACAGATTGGCTAAGTATACATACTCAACAGGTTATAGGAGAAGCTATGAATACTCACAAATAGGGGGACACGCAATTGTGTAGTAAGCAAATATTCATGTTACATATGTCCCTTGTTTAGGGTGGAAACCTAATATTTAAATGCATTACAATTAGACCCTGTGCATTAAGAGGTGAAGCAGAGGACACAAAGACACTCAGTGCTCAGTCTCTGTAAACAGACAAGAACCAGTCCATGGCTGGTGATCTCTTATCAGGACAAAGTTACTGAAATCAGTCTCTTGCCCAGTCAAAACTGTAGTTATAGCCTGTTGAAGAAAGAGGTCAGCTTGTTGAACAAAGAGGCAGTAGGTGAGCCACAATTGCTTCCGTATTACTTATCTCAAAGTCAGTGCTTATTTAGCCACTGAAGAAAAAGAACATTGCGATACTTAGAATACAGTTTATTCTTCATGTGTAAAGGTGCATAACTTAACACTTGCCTGGCATGGGCTTAGCTCGTTTATAATTTGGTATCTTATTGCCACAGAGTCCATTCCGTCAGTCTAATGATCTCTGTTTTAACAACAGCAATCACCAAATGGTCAGATCATAAAGCCAAATTCACAGTTTTAACTGCCACTCATAGGGAATAACATGCTGGCCATGAGAAAATCAGGCAAGTAAGCAGGGAATGAAACTAAAGGGAAAAAGAGAGTCAGAAAAGTTTGAAGTTCTCCTATCACTTGAAATTCACACTGGGAGCCAAGAAAACATGTACCTGGGCTTAGTAGCCCATAAGGTATACAACAGGCAACACAATTTACTTATCTCTGTTAGGTGAGTTTTATTTAGCACATCAATGGATGACTGCCAAAACTGTTAAAGAATAATCCCCAAGGCCAGGCACAATGGCTTACGCCTGTAATCCCAGCACTTTGGAGGCTGAGGCAGCCAAAACACCTGAGCCCAGGAGTTTGAGATCAGCCTGGGTGACATGGCAAAACCCCATCTCTACTAAAAATACAAAAATTAACCAGGTGTGGTGCCGAGCACCTGTAATCCCAGTTACTTGGGAGGCTGAGGCATAAGAATCACTTGAACCCAGGAGCCAGAGATCATGCCACTGTACTTCAGTCTGGGCAACAAAGCAAGACCCTGTCTCAAAAAAAAAAAGGAGAATTCTCAAAATACTAAAAAAAAGATTTCATATGAATATAAAACAAATATTTCCCAAAGCTTTTATTTAACTTACTAGTTAATGGGAAAGATATTAAATATATTGAAGCAGGCCCAAAGAACATTTAAGTAGCAAGATATATGTAAGGAATTTAATAAAAGAATATTAAGGTTAGATATCTGGCTTAGATGCAAAGGTGGTTAATGTCTTCCTGCACCATGAATTGTAACTTTTGCTGTATCTGTTCCAATGGACAGAAATTGTTTGCTTGTCTACAAGACAAAAATCTGTAACTTATCTTCTGTTCCCACTGAGTTATAAAATACCCTATCAATAGAAAACTGAGCCCAGTACTGCCCTGAAGAAATATCTAATAGTCTCTTTTATCTATTTCCAAGTTTTGGATAATTTTTCTGATTATCCACTTTCTGTTATAATAATTACCCCTTTTTACCTTGCATAAGATCAGTAAGTATACAAAGTCTTTTCCTGATCTAGACTCAGCCTTTGAGTTTTTGTAATTTTTTGCCTTGGCTCTTTTCCCAGGAACTGCATTTCAATTCCAGAATCCCAAGAGGCAAATTTGATTGGTCTGGCCCATATTTTCACTTCAGGTCAAAAGTTTTGGCCAACCTATGGATGAGATCTTTTAGATCTGTTTTATTCTCCTTATCTAATTAGCTATAGCTGGAGTACAGCAATGGCAGGAAGTGGAGACTATTACTTAAGTAAAGAGCTAAAAGTGGGGCAGGTCCCTATAGTGATGATAATACATCAGGAAGAGAGTCAGTCCCACATAGGAGGATTAAGGAGGACCTCAGAGAGGGCAGGGATTTTCAAATATTTACAATTTCAAGGCTTAGAAAAATGAGAGACCATGAACAAAGTCAAGGATGTCTAACATTGGACACTCGTTCTCTCTGCTTTCTCTTTATTCTTGTGTGTCCAGAATCTGTCTTTTTAACTTTTCCCTTGGGCCACACCCAATTCTAGGTCTTTCTTCTGGGAAATACTTAAGCTGTCCCTAAAGTGCTTATGTTTATTTTTTTAACACAGTTAATTTTTAAGTATCATGGTTGATTATGTTGAATTCTTCAGGTATAGGTATCCAGAGCTAATGATAAATGCCCTAGAGTATGTCAGATAAGCACTTGCCCACCTTTTAGTTATTCTGCAAAGTAATAATATCTTGGAGGAATGAATTGGAAAAACTCTGTCAGATTAAAATCTTGTTATAATAAACCATTGGGAGCATGACCGTACATAGGTAATGCATTTTTAAATTCCTTGCAACTATTGTCAGTAACAGTCTAGAGATTATTCACATGGAAAGAATATTAAAAATGTAATTTGCTTCTCATATTTTATTGCCCTAATTCATTTTGTGTGTTTTGCTAAGCTTGGGTGATTTGGGACTCTTGTTCATCATCAGTAAAATTCTTTGCTATCTTGTTGATTATGCTGCCAAAAAGGCTTAGGGAAGAATGATCTTACCAGCTTCCATGAATTTGTTCCAAGGACTTTTATAAGGAATGACTTCACAAATGGGGACATAGCTCAGTAGGGAAGAGAAAAAGAAAACAGAGGTGTGTTTTAAAATGTTTCCTAGGTGCTTCTGATATTGTGATATGGTTTCCTATGGAGAACAGCTACTTGAAATTGTTTGAAATGACTATAAACAGATAAATTAAGTGTAAAACTTAAGGAGTAAATCTATAAAAACCGATTTTTAAAAAAGCAACTCTAGAAACTTAGGTAGATAATACCTAAAAAGTTAAAATTATGACTCAGAGGGAATAGAAATTAAGGCTTATAGTATTTCCTCAACTCCCAAGAGGAGCATTGGTAAGTTTGTGGAATTTTCTTGTTTTTTGTTTTTTTTCTTTACAATGTATCAGGTTTTTCAGTGGGAAAAACAAGAAAATAATGTGATTCCTTTCAGGATTTATTTGTAAAATTTCCTGTTTTCACACATACATAAAAAGGTCAATGTTTCTGATTCTCTTGTATTCAAGTCCTATAAGGAAGTAAACTGTTCACTAACGCTTTTCTTTTTTTTTTTTTTTTTTTGAGACAGTTTCGCTCTGTCACCCAGGCTGGAGTGCAGTGGTGCGATCTTGGCTCACTGCAACCTCTACCTCCCAGGTTCAAGTGATTCTCCTGCCTTAGCCTCCTGAGTAGCTGGGACTACAGGCAAGTGCCACCATGCTCGGCTAATTTTTGTATTTTTTAGTGGAGACAGGGTTTCACCGTGTTAGCCAGGATGGTCTCCATCTCCTGACCTCGTGATCCACCCGCCTCGGCCTCCCAAAGTGCAGGGATTATACCTGTGAGCCACCGTGCCCGACCTACTAATGCTTTTAATAACAGACCAAACCACACAGTAAGATCCCACTCTTCTGACAATTCATCTCCACTAAGATACCTTTTAGTTTTTCATCAACTGTTTATTGAGCATTCTTGGTATTTGAAAGCAACTAATTCCTGATGAATGCCTAGATTATTTACATGTATACTACCCAATCTTTTTCAGTCTCTAAATAGTAATAAACTAATGTCTCCATTTAAAAAAAGGGCGGAGGCAAGCTTTCACAGCAGGATGGCAAAATAATTCTGAGTGTGCAGTGCTGTTATTGTATGCAATAAAAAAGAAGGTGGCTGAGTGCAAAATTAACAAGATAGCCACACAGAATGTGGCTCACACCAGCAGACCACAGCCTCTGAGTACAAATAATAAGCAAATAAAGAAGAAAATACTTCCTTAACGCATAGGGCTTTCTTTATATTTTCTGAGGTTGTAGAGTATGTTTTCCTCTACAATAGTAAGTCCTTTCCTGTAGGATGACTTGATTCTGGCATTCAGAGGTGGTTTCCCACACCCCAAAGAAAAAAACCAAAACAAACAAACAAAAAAACACCCAAAACATACTGAGGCCCAGGTGGTGACATTTGAGAGACAGTGTGGTGCAGTCAAGGGAGATCAGGGGTGCAAATGTGAAGACAAGGGTACATTTCCAGTGTGTCTTTTTGTTACGTGTCAATCATGTAACTTCTCTTTAGCTTACTTTCCTCTTCTATCTGAGGAACAAAATAGTTTCTTATCTACTTCACATCATAGGAGAGAAAACCTATGTGATAACATCAAGTAAACTATAAAGCACCAGTTTCCAATTTGCTATGTAAATATAAGGAATTGTAAATATGAGGGCACCAAAAAGTAACCTGGTCAAACAAATCACTTAAAGAGTTCAATCATTATTTTTCAACTATGTCTCCTGAATTGCTTTCAAAACTTTGGAAAAGTGACCTATTAGCTTCCTAGATTATCAGGAGAAGTTCTTTTAGCACATTAGTAATCCCATCTGTTGGTTATCTATTTGGAAACTATGCTCAATTAAATATCTGTGTTGGTTTCTTTGTGTGGTTCTTCTGCTTTAGGGCGTTGGATCACCTCAGAGTCAAGTGTCTTTCTGGCCAGCCCGTGTGGAGAGACCGAAGAGCTAAAGAGCAGCAGGTTATCTCCTGGGTATAATATATTTGTTGCGGTGTTTCAAAATGGTCAGTGAAACCAGATGGGCATTTTCTTATAAGCAATAAGACGTGCTTGGCACATAGAACCTGCTCCATAAATGTTCACTGTATATTAGACTATGTTTTCATGATCTTCATTGCATAAAATTTCCCATATATGGAGCACACACATTGCCCTGCTCATCTGTATTTCTTCCCAGCTGTCTTGAGGTTTCTTCTGGTGGATGACAGCACAGGTCAGCAGAACACATTGGCATAAAGAGGGGTTGTGGAGTATAACTACAGTAAATAAAACATTCTAAGTGGAGATATTTAACAAGTCAAGAAATCAGCTCTTTAGCTTTCTTATTCTTTGTTCTTTACACTAGATTAATCAAAATTAACCCAGCCTAAGGAGAATCGCTTAAACCCAGGAGACAGAGGCTGCAGTGAGCCAAGTCTACGCCTCTGCACTCCAGCCTGGGAAACAGAGTGAAGCTCTGTCTCAAAACAAACAAACAAACAAAAAATTAACCCAGCCTAAACCATTAGAAATCCCTTAAAATTGGCTGCAGTTCAGCAACCTTGCAGTTTAGCAGACTAAAGAGAAACATCATTAAATTCTGTTAATACAGAAATCAAATGAGATTATCAACTGGGATTCCATCTGCAAGTTTTTGTCTCATTCTTTACACGGAAAGGAACTTTCTACAATTGAGAATCTTATCCATTTATTATGTCTGAGTCATAGTGTTCCATGGAAGGGCCATATATGCAAAGCAACCTGCAAACACATAAAGGGCCAAGAAACTAAAGAACAAGGCAGGAAAATTCCGTGTATTGGTAAAGCATGATTTATTGGGTGACTTTTGGACAGAACCATGGTCTTTGGAGGCAGGACAGGTAGATCTCTGTACCATTACTTCCCAAATTCAGGACTTATATGCCATTGGAAACGTGCTCTATAGAGAAAAAGGCAACTCTCCAGAACAGGCAAGCATGCTATGTGCATCATAAGACTATGCACAGAGTCTATAATTTGTGCAATAACATCAAGGTCGTTTTGCTCTAAAGGAAGATTTTACACTAAGTGCACGTTTTTACACTAAGGACAGTAAATAAAATAGGAATCAGACAGCTTTAATGGTACTGGAGATAATCAGAAGTCAGCATGACAAATTAGCATCCAAGATGGAGTCATTTTTATCTTCACACCTAGGTATATACACTAAACAACCCTAAAATTCCTTAAAGAATATAATCATAATTTGTATATAATGAGATAAATAGGCCTTACTTATTGTTTTTCTAAATATTTTTATGTGTATTATCTTGCAAGGAATAAGTAAATTTTAATAACCAATATGCTTCTTAGTTGACTGAAAGATATAGAGTTATTAAAGCTCAATAACTGATAAGTCAGAAATAAATACCTGAGTTCCAAATTAATGGTTCAGAGGGGTAGAATTTCCCTTTTATTTCCCCAGATTCTTACTGTCCTTTCAAGCCCTCTCTATCAGTATGGTTCAGAAATCACACAGTAATTTAAACAGGGAAGTCTTAATATAAAGATGTATTACATTCTCATGTAAGAGTAACTACAGGGTTCAAAGGAAAGCTCTAAAGGGCATCTTAAAACTGATGGAGAATACCCAAAGAAGAATACCTCACTGAAGAAAATGATGGATGGTGAAGAATTTCCCTAGGTTGCCAGCTTCACAGGCTCTAGGTAAATAGAAACAACCCAGAGGGGTGCAGGTGAGCCAAAGTTGGAGGCAGATATGTAGAGGGAGTGTATGCACAGAGGAAAACAGGCACTGCTGTGAATGTGAAGCCAGAAGCTCATGATGTCTGCATCAGAAGGCTGTGGAAAGCAAACCTCCAGCAATACAGTCAAGCCAAGGCTAATGGGCAGGCATGCAGAAAGAGTAAGGTGTAACTATGGATGCTCCTGAAACCGGAAGCTGGAAAGGCCTCCTTCTTCCAGAACCTAATGTACTTCTGTGTGTGGCTCTAGGCTGCTGCAGAGGGTAAAGGCCAGGTGGCTAGCTTGCTGGATAGCCAGCTCAATGGGGCCCTTGGTGTATGTGCACTTGGGGCTGAGGACAAGGTGCAGGGAGCGGTGATCTGGACTGTCTGGGGCTCCTGATGATGCCACTGCTGCCCATCCAATGCTTTGAGGACATGAATGACTTCCCTTCTCTGTCCTTGTGTTTATTTTGAGTATGATATTAGGAAGTCATTCATTCAGGAAATATTACCACTGGCTGTGTTTCCCAGGCACTCTCATTGGTGCGGAAACTCTCCTCCAGTGACTCACTTCTTTCAAGCCCCAGGCTGTCATTCATAAAGGGATGTGATAATAATACAAATTTCAAAGGATTGTTCTGACAATTTAAACAAATTAATGTAGGTGAAAGATCTTTATGCAAGTAAAGATGAAGCCATTATCACATATAAAGTGAATATGCTTTCTTTAGCTTTGGACATGAGATCTGTGAAGCCTTTTCTTCTTTAGCCCGTATTTTCAATAAAAGGATTTAAAAATTGGCAGTGAAAACATTCAAATATGAAATTTTATATCTTTTTAAATGTTCTGAAATGAACTCAGTTCCCTTTTGGGTAGTATGATTGTGTGTTCTTTTACTATAAAGAAAAGTAAGAGTCACGTTGCTTCATCACAGAGAAAATGGTTTTATATCATTATCTAGGAGTGCCTTTTCCATCAGCTACCCCTATTATTTGATTGCTCCATGAGAGAAAAGCTACAGATTAACAATTCTCAAACTAAAAATGAAATTCTTTGTTGTTATCTGTCTTCTAAAGTTCTATAGAACATACCGCCCTACTCATTTAACATAGAAACACATCATGTCCAGGATTATCCAGAAGGGCACAGGGGATATAGGATTATCCAGACTCAAAACTACTGGGGTTTAAAAGAAAAAAAGAATTTATTATTTTTTAAAATTCTGAAATATATAAAGAAACAAAAGTAAATGAAAAACATAGTTCTACCATGCAGATAGCACATAATGATATCTCTAAGAAAATTATAATAGTATATGAAAATGATTTTAATATTCAAACAATCCAAAGGATGAAAAATAAAAATTAAAGTCCTTCTTCCCACCAGCTGCACTTCCCAAGAACCACCACTGGAATAATTCTTCGTGTTTTCATTCAGAAAATGTTCATGCATATATGAGCATATATTTTTCATATACAAATATTTAAATTATTTGTATTTAATTTATTGTATGTTTACATACAACACCTGTACCTTATATGTTTATTTTTTGCAAATTTTTTTCACGCTAACATATACAGAGCCATCTCATTCTTTTTTCTGGTAACACGATCTTTCATTACTCAAAAGTTCATTTCATTTAACCAATTTTCTACAGGTGAACATTTATAGTTAAATATTTCGTTTTGTTATTACCAATACCACTTTTTAAAATATCATTATAATACTCTGGTTTCTCTTCAGGTTGTATAAATCTTTCGCCTTTTAAAAAATATCATTATACATCTTATTTAATTTTGTACCTGTATCATTGGGTAAATCTTTAGTGCCAGGTTTAGTGTCAGGCTCCTGGCTCAAAAGGGATATTTGTATACATTTTTAGTTAAACTATCAAATTGCCATTTAGAGAAACTGCAATAGCCATTACTATCACCAAAAGTATATCCAAGTACCTTTTGCTTCAAACTATCACAGTGAGTATCATCAAAATCTGTAATTTATCCCAATATGAAAGGTAATTTAAAATGATCTCATTGTCATTTTGACTGTGACGTGGATTTCTTATGAGTAAGATATGAAAGAGTCTTTTTCAATGTGTGCATTGGAAATTCATATTTTTCTGTAAGCATTCTCTTTATGCTATCCCCTAAATTTTTTCTATTGAAGTATTTATTTATTTATTTATTATTACTATATGCTTTGTATATACATCAAAGAAGAAGCCCATTGTTGATCTTTTTCTCTTTTTTTAAATTGATGCATAATAATTGTAAATATTTATGGGATACTTGTGCTATTTTGATACATGCATACAATGCGTAAATGATGAAATCAGGGTATCTAGGATATCCATCACCTCAAACATGAGTTGTGTCTTTATGTTAGGACCATTTCAAATCTTTTCATCTAGCTATCTTGAAATATGCAATATGTTATAGTTAACTAGTCACCATACTGTGCTATTGAACACTAGGCCTATGCCTTTTCTCTAATGAAATGTTTATACCCATTAACCACTTCCATTCATTCCTTCTTCCACCCTTCCAAGCCTCTAGTAACCACCATTTCTACATTCTACTTCTGTGAGACCAACTTTTCTAGCTCCCAGATATGAGTGAGTTCATGTGATATTTGTCTTTCTGGGACTCACTTACTTAACATAATGTCTCCCAAGCTCATTCAAGTTGCTGCAAATGACACCGTTTCATTCCTTTTTTATGGCTGAGTAGTATTTAATTGTGTGTAAACACTACATTTTCTACATGCATTCACCTGCTGTTGGACACTTCAGTTGATTCAATATTTTGGCTATAGCAAATAGAACTGCAATAAACATAGGTGAGCAGATATCCCTTTAACATAATAATTTCCTTTCCTTTGGATAAATTCAGTCATGAGATTGCTGGACTGTATGAGAATTTGATTTTTAGTTTTTCGAGAAACCTTCATATTGTTTTCAATAATGGCTATAATTGCAATTTTTTTATTTTAAGTTCTGGGATACATGTGCAGAACGTGCAGGTTTGTTACACACATATACATGTGCCATGGTGGTTTGCTGCACCTATCAACCCGTCATCTAGGTTTTAAGCCCTGCATGCATTAAGTACCAACAGTGTATAAGAATTTGTCTGCATCTTCACCAGCATTTGCTATTTTTTTGTTTTTTTGATGGTAGCCATTCCAACTGGGGTGAGATTATATCTCATTGACATTTTGATTTGAATTTCCCCAAAGATTGGTGCTATTGAGCATTTTTTTATATACCTCTTGGCCATTTATATGCCCTGTTTTGATAAATGTCCACTTAGATTCTTTGCCCACTTTTTAATGGGAATTATTTGTTTATTTGCTCTTAAGTTGTTTGAATTCCTTGTGTATTCTGGATATTTGTCCCTTATTGGATGAATACTTTGCAAATATTTTCTCCCATTCTATAGGTTATCTCTTCATTCTGTTGATTGTCTCCTTTGCTGTGCAGAAGCTTTTTAATTTCACAATGTCCCATTGGCCTATTTTTGTTTTTGTTTCCTGTGCTTTTGAGGATTTAGCCTTAAAGTCTTTGCCTAGACCAATGTTGTAAAGCATTTCCCTTATGTTTTCTTTTAATAGTTTCATGGTTTTGGGTTTACATTTAAGTATTTAATTCATTTTGTGTTAATTTTTTCTATGATAAGAGATTGGGGTCTAGTTTCATTCTTCTGCATATAGATACCAAGTTTTTTTCCAGCACCATTTACTGAAGGGTCCTTTCCCCAGTGTAGGTGCTCAGCACCTTTGTAGAAAGTCATTTGGCTGTAAATACATGGATTTATTTCTGAGTTCGCTTTTCTGCTCTATTGGTCTGTTGTGTCTGTTTTTTCATACCAGTGCAATGCTGTTGTGGTTACTATGGCCTTGTAATATATTTTGAAATCAAGTAGTGTGATGCCTTTAGCTTTGTTCATTTTGCTCAGAATTGCTGTAGCTATTCAGGGTCTTTTGTAGTTCCATATGCATTTTAGGATTGCTTTTCTATTTCTGTAAAGAATGTCACTGGCATTTTGATAGAGATTGCATTGAATTTGTAGATTGCTTTAGGTAGTATGATTAACAATATTAATTTCTCTGATCCATGAACATGAGACATATTTCTGTTTTGGGTGTGTGTCCTCTTCAAATTTTTTCATCAGTGATTTGTAGTTTTTATTGCAGAGGTCTTTCACCTCCTCGGTTAAATTTATCCCTAGGTATTTTTTTTTAGCTGTTGTAAATGGGATTATTTTTAAATTTCTTTTCCTCTAGTTTGTTATTGTATATAGAAACACTACTGATTTCTGTATGTTGATTTCGTAACCTGCAACTTTTGTTAATTTGTTTATCAGTTCTAAGAGTTTCTTCATGGAATCTTTAAATTTTTCTGTATGAAAGATTATGTCATCTGCAAAGAGGGACAATTGGACTGTCTCTTTTCCAATTTAGATTCCTTTTATTTCTTCATTGCTCCAGCTAGGACTTTCATTACTATGTTGAATAAAAGTGATGAAAGTGGGCATCCTTGTCTTATTCCAGTTCTTAGAGGAAAAACCTTCAGCTTTTCCCCATTTAGTAGGATGTTAGCTATGTCTTTGTCATTCAGGTATGTTCCTTCTATGCCTAATTTCTTGAACATTTCTGTCATGATTAAATGGTGAATTTTATCAAATGCTTTTTCTGCATCTATTGAGATAATAATATGGCTTTGTTGATGTGATGTATCACATTTATTAATTTGCATATGTGAACCGTCCTTTCATCCCTAAGAAAAATCCCACTTGACCATGGTGTATTAACTTTTTGATGTGTTATTTAATTTGGTTTGATAGTATTTTGTTGAGGATTTTTGTATCTATGTTCATTAGAAATATTGGCCTATAGTTTTCTTTTGTGGTTGTGTCCTTGGCTGGTTTTGGTATTCTGGTAATGCTAGCCTTATAAAATAGGTTAGGAAGAATTTCCTCATCTTCAATTTTTAAAAATAGTTTTAGAAAAATTGGTGTTAGTTCTATCAGTTTGGTAGAATTCAAGAGTAAAGTCATCCAGTCCTGGAATTTTCCTTATTGAGAGACGTTTTATTAGTGAGTCAGTCTTGTTACTCATTATTGACCTGTTTTGGTTTTCTGTTTCTTCCTGGTTCAATCTTGGTGGTTTCTATGTATCCAGGAATTTATCCATTTATCTAGGTTTACCAATTTGTTAGCATATGGTTGTTTATAATAGTGTCTAATGACCCTTTGTATTTCCGTGGTATCAGTTGTAACATTTTCTTTTTCATTTCTGATATTATTAATTTAGGTTTCCTCTCTTTTTTTCTTAGTTTAGCAAGCAGTTTATTGATGTGTTTATCTTTTCAAAAAAACAACTTTTCATTTCATTGATCCTTTGTATTTGTTTGGTCTCTATTCTATTTATTTCTGCTCTGATTTTTTTCTTCTACTAAGTTTGGGTTTGGTTTATTCATGCTTTTCTAGCTATTTGGGGTGCACCATTAAGTTATTTGAAATCTTTCTACTTTTTGATGTAGGCATCTATTACTATAAACATCCCTCTTAGCACTGGTTTTGCAACATCTCATAGGTTTGGGTATGTTGTGTTTTCATTTTTATTTGTTTCAAGAAATCTGTCATGTTTCTCATGCCCTTATGTTGATATCTGATGTGACAGTGGCTTCTAATTTTGTGGATTGGTTTTCATAGGGAACAACTTTTGCCTGTAGATATATTCGTAGTGTTTATCAGATAGGGTCCTTTGCTTTGTCTTCAATTCTGGATGTACACAGTAGTGTAGTCTCTGTATGGTTTAGTCAGCTGTTACCAGCATGAGTGATGTCTGTAACTGCCTCAGTAGCTTAACCTGTGATTGTTAATAAAAGCTATGGTAAGGCTTTACTTAGGATGGGGATCCCAGGTGAGCCAGTCCTTGGGAACCAGTGGTGGTAGAATAGGTACGCCAGTCCTTGGGCCTCTGGGTGATGTGTGGCATTGGCAGTGACAGTAGCAGCAGTGGGCCAATCATTGGGCCCCCAAGCTGTGCATGCAGGTACAAGTTGCAGCAATGGAATGAGTGGGTAGGTCGCCAGGCTCCCAGTGGCATAACAGGTGAGCATCGGTGGTGATGGCAGCAAGTTGTGCAGGCTGGTGTTCAGTCCCCCAGGAGGTGCACACAGGCACTGGCACCAGGTAGGGTGAGCCCATCCTTATGCCCTCGGATGGTCTGTGTACCCACTAGTGGCAGTGGGCAAGGCAGGCCTTATCTCCAGACCTCTGGACAGCATGAGTGGTGGCAGTGGTGGGGTACAGCAGGCCTATCCTCAGGCATCCAGAAGGTATACATGGGCACTAGTGATGGCAGATGGGGTGGTAGATCCATAGGTCTCCAGATGACCATGCAATTGCCCACTGTGGCAGCAGCAACAGTGGCCCTCATTGTCAATCTTATTGTCAGTCTTATATTTTACAATATTTAATATCATTTCATAGCCCTTTTAGAAAGTCCTCCCCAACTTTAAGATTTTTTAAAGCATCTATGATTTATCAAAAAAAACTTTCATCATTTCATTTTAAACATGTAAATGTTATGATTCATCTCAGTTATTTTGGTGTTGATTTTTCCTTTTGGGTTGGGTGTAAATAGGTCTTATAAATAAATATTATTAAACAGTTGTTCCAACATCAATTGAATAAGACCTTTTATTCCAACTTATTTGGAAATAACTTACTTATAATAAAATCTCCTATATATTTGAGTCTATATCTGAACTCTATCCCATTAAATCTCTATTTCTTATTTGGTGTAATATGGTTTTATTATTATAGTATCATAATTTGTTTTGATATTTTGATAAACAATAAGACAAGAGCATCATTAATCACTTTTTCCAGCATATTCTTAGAGATTTATTTTTCCAGATGGATTTTAGTATTATTTTCTTCAATCCCAAAACTCAATGGTATGCTTTTAAGGTTTATATTGCATTAATAAATTCAATCACAAATGTATTAATCCATTTTCACACTGCTATAAAAATTGCCTAAGACTGCGTAATTTATAAATAAAAGGAGTTTCATTGACTCACACTTCCACATGGCTGGGAAGGCCTCAGAAACTTACAATCATGGTTGAAGATGAAGGGAAAGCAAGGCACGTCTTACATGAGGGCAGGAGAGAAAGAGGGCATGCAGGGAAAACTTGGCTTGCAAGGCCTTAACCAATTCTGTCCCTGTGGCTCTACAGGGTAGAACCCCCACAGCTACCTTCACAAGCTGGCATTGAGCACTCAAGGCTTTTCCAAGTGCATGGTGCAAGCTGCCAGTGGATCTATCATTCTGGGGTATGGAGGATGGTGGGCCTTTTCTCACAGCTCCACTAGGCAGTGCCCCAGTGGGGACTCTGTGTGGGGGCTCCAACCCGCCAGTTCCCCTTTGCATTGCCCTAGTAGATGGTCTCCATGAGGGCTCCACCTTTGTAGCAGACGTCTGCCTGGACTTCCAGGCACTTCCATACATCCTCTAAAATCAGGCAGAGGCTCTCAAAGCTCAATCCTTTTCTTCTGCACACCTGAAGGCCTAACACCATGTGCAAGCCACCAAGGTTTGGGGCTTGCACCCTCTGAAGCAATGGCCCAAGCTGTATCTTAACCACATTTAGCCACTGCTGAAGCTGGAGCTGCTGGGACACAGGGCACCAAGTCCTGAGGCTGCACAGAGCAGCCAAGTCCTGGGCCCAGCCCATGAAATCATTTTTTCCTCCTAGGCCTCCAGGCCTGTGATGGTAGAGGCTGCCTGAAGATCTCTGAAATGCCCTGAAGACATCTTTCCCATTGTCTTGGCTATTAACATTTGGCTCCTCACTGCTTATGTAAATTTCTGCAGCCACATTAAATTTCTCCTCAGAAAATGGGTTTTTTTTCTACTGCATGGTGAGGCTGCAAATTTTCCAAGTGTTTATGCTCTGCTTCCCTTTTAAATATAAGTTTGGGGGATTAGGGCAAGATGGCCAAATAGGAAGAGGTCCAGTCTGCAGCTCCCAGTGAGACCAAAGCAGAAGGCAGGTGATTTCTGCATTTCCAACTAAGGTATCAGGTTCATCTCATTGAGACTGTGGTTGCAGCCCACAGAGGGCAAGCAGAAGCCGGGTGGGGCATCGACTCACCCAGAAAGTGCAAGGGGTTGGGGAACTCTGTACCCTAGCAAAGGGAAGCCATGAGGGACTATGCCGTGAGGTACGGTGCTATTCAGCCCAGATACTATGATTTTCCCATGGTCTTTACTACCCAAAGACCAGGAGTTATCTCGGGTGCCTACGTCACCAGAGCCCTGGGCTTCAAGCACAAAACTGGGCAGCTGCTTGGGCAGACACCAAGCTAGCTGCAGGAGAGTTTTGTTGTGTTTGTTTGTTTTTTTTCCATACCCCAGTCATGCCTGAAATGCCAGTGAGACAGAACCATTCACTCCTCCGGAAAGGGGGCTGAAGCCAGGGAGCCAAGTGATCTTGCTCAGTGGATCCAACCCCCACAGAGCACAGCAAGCTAGGAGCCACTGGCTTGAAATTCTCACTGACAGCACAGCAGTCTGAAGTCAACCTGGGACACTTGAGCTTGGTTGGGGGAAGGGAGTCTGCCATTGCTGAGGCTTGAGTAGACGGTTCTCCCTTCACAATGTAAACAAAGCTGCCAGTAAGTTTGAACTGGGTGTGAAACCCACCACAGCGTGGTAAAGCTGCTGTAGCCAAACTGCCTCTCTAGATTCCTCTTCTCTGCACAGGGAAACTCTGAAAGAAAGGCAGCAGCCCCAGTCAGAAGCTTATAGATAAAACTCCCATCTCCCTGGGACAGAACAGCTCGGGGATGAGGTGGCTGTGGGTGCAGCTTCAGCAGACTTAAATATTCCTGCCCGCTGGCTCTGAAGAGAGCAGCAGATCTCCCAGCATAGCAATCGAGCTATGCCAAGGGACAGACTGTCTTCTAAAGTAGGTCCCTGAACCCTATGCCTCCTGACTGGGAGACACCTCCCAGCAGGGGTCAACAGACACCTCATACAGAAGAGCTCTGGCTGGCATCTTGCAGTTACCTCTCTGGGACAAAACTTCCAGAGGAAGGAACAGGCATCAATCTTTGCTGTTCTGCAGCCTACACTGGTAATACCCAGGCAAACAGTCTGGAATGGACCTCCAGCAAACTCCAGCAGACCTGCAGAAGAGGTGCCTGAGTCTTAGAGGAAAACTAACAGAAGCAATTGCATCAACATCATCAAAAAGGACATCCACGCAAAACCCCATCCGAAGGTCACCAACATCAAAGACCAAAGGTAGATAAATGCAGAAAGATGAAGAAAAAAACAGCTCAAAAAGGCTGAAAAGTCCAAAAACCATAATCCCTCTTCTCCTTGAAAGGATCACAATGCCTCACCATCAAGGGAACAAAACTGGATGGATAATGAGTCTGACAAATTTACAGAAGTAGGCTTCAGAAGGTGGGTAATAGCAAACTCCTCTGAGCTAAAGGAGCATGTTCTAACCCAATGCAAGGAAGCCAAGAACCTTGATAAAAGGTCACAGGAACAGCTAACTAGAATAACAAGTTTAGACAAGAACATAAATGACCTGATGGAGCTGAAAAACACTGCATGAGAACTTCGTAAATCATACACAAGTATCAACAGCCAAATAGATCAAATGGAAGAGAGGATATCAGAGATGGAAGATCAACTTAATGAAATAAAGCATGAAGACAAGATTAGAGAAAAAAGAATGAAAAGGAAAGAACAAAGCCTCCAAGAAATATGGGACTATGTGAAAACACCAAATCTTCGTTTGATTGGTGTACCTGAAAGTGATGGGGAGAATGGAATCAAGTTAGAAAACACACTTCAGGATATTATCCAGGAGAACTTCCCCACCCTAGCAAGACAGGCCAACATTCAAATTCAGGAAATACAGAGAACATCATAAACATACTTCTCGAAAAAAGCAACCCAAGACACATAATCATCGATTTACCAAGACTGAAATGAAGGAAAAAATGTTAAGGGCAGCCAGAGAGAAAGGTCGGGTTACCCACAAAGGGAAGCCCATCAGAGTAACAGTGAAACTCTGCAGAAACCCTACAAACAGACGAGAGAGGGGGCCAATATTCAACATTCTTAAAGAAAAGAATTTTCAACCCAGAATTTCATATCCAGACAAACTAAGCTTCATAAGCAAAGGAGAAATAAAATCCTTTACAGGCAAGCAAATGCTGAGAGATTTTGTCACCACCAGGCCAGCCTTAAAAGAGCTTCTGAAGGAAGCACTAAACATGGAAAGGAAAAATATGTACAAGCCACTGCAAAAACGTACCAAATTGTGAAGACCATCAACACTATGAAAAAATTGCCTCAACTAATGGGCAAAATAACCAGCTAGCATCATGATGACACAACCAAATTCACACATAACAATATTAACCTTAAATGTAAATGGGCTAAATTCACCAATAAAAAGACATAGACTGCCAAATTGGATAGAGTCAAGAGCCATCAGTGTGCTGTATTCAGGAGGCCCATCTCACATGCAATGACAAACATAGGCTCAAAATAAAGGAATGGAGGAATATTCGTCAAGCAAATGGAAAGCAAAAAAAGCAGGGGTTGCTATCCTAGTCTCTGATAAAACAGACTTAAACCAACAAAGATCAAAATAGGCAAAGAAGGGCATTACATAATGGTAAAGGGATCAATGCAACAAGAAGAGCTAACCATCCTAAATATATATGCACCCAATACAAGAGCACCCAGATTCATAAAGCAAGTTCTTCAACACCTATAAAGAGACTTAGTCTCCTACAAAATAATAGTGGGAGACTTTAAAACCCCACTGTCAATATTAGACAGATCAATGAGTCAGAAAGTTAACAAGGATATTCAGTACTTGAACTCAGCTCTGGACCAAGCAGACCACAGAACTCTCTACCCCTAATCAACAAAATATACATTCTTATCAGCACCACATAACAATTATTCTAAAATCAACCACATAATTGGAAGTAAAACACTCCTCAGCAAATGCAAAAGAATGGAAATCTTAACAAACAGTATCTCAGACCACAGTGCAATCAAATTAGAACTGAGGATTAAGAAACTCACTCAAAACCTCACAACTACATGGAAACTGAATAACCTGCTCCTGAATGACTGCTGGGTAAATAACAAAATTAAGGCAGAAATAAATAAGCTATTTGAAATGAATGAGAACAAAGACACTACGTACCAGAATCACTGTGACACAGCTAAAACAGTGTTTAGAGGAAAAATTATAGCACTAAATGCCCACATCAGAAAGTGGAAAACATCTAAAATCAACACCCTAATATCGCAATTAAAAGTACTAGAGAAGTGAGAGCAAATAAAGTCAAAAGCCAGCAGAAGACAAGAAATAACTAAGATCAGAGCAGAACTGAAGGACATAGAGACACGAAAAATTCTTCAAAAAATCAATGAATTCAGGAGCTGGTTTTTTGAAAAGATTAACAAAATAGAATGCTAGACACACCAATATTGAAGAAATGTTAGAAGAATCAAATAGACACAATAAAAAATAATAAAGGGGAGATCACCACTGATCCCACAGGAATACAAACTACCATCAGAGAATACAATAAACACCTCTACCCAAATAAACTAGAAAATCTAGAAGAAATGGATGAATTCCTGGACACATACACCCAACCAAGATTCAACCAGGAAGAAGTTGAATCCCTGAATAGGCCAATAACAAGTTCTGAAATGGCAGCAGTAATTAATGGCCTACCAACCAAAAAAGCCCAGGACCAGACAGATTCACAGCCGAATTCTACTGGAGGTACAAAGAGGAGCTGGTACGATTCCTTCTGAAATATTCCAAAAAATAGAAAAGCCTCCTTTTCTCATTTTATGAGGCCTAACTCATTTTATGAGGCCAGCATCTTCCTGATACCAAAACCTGGCAGAGACACAACAAAAAAAGAAAATTTCAGGCCAATATCCCTGACAAACATTGATGAGAAAATCCTCAATAAATTACTGGCAAACCGAATCCAGCAGCACATCAAAAAGGTTATCCACCATGATCAAGTTGGCTTCATCCCTGGAATACAAGGCTTGTTCAACATATGCAAATTAATAAACGTAATCCATCCCATAAACAGAACCAATGATAAAAACCACATGATTATCTCAATAGATGCAGAAAAGGCCTTCAGTAAAATTCAACACCACTTCATTCGAAAAACTCTCAATAAACTAGGTATTGATGGGATATATCTCAAAATAATAAGAGCTATTTATGACAAACCCATAGCCAATATCATACAGAATGGGCAAAAGCTGGAAGCATTACCTTTCAAAACCAGCACAAGACAAGGATGCCCTCTCTCACCACTCCTATTCAACATAGTATTGGAAGCTCTGGTCAGGGCAACCAACCAAGAGAAAGAAATAAAGGGTATTCGGCTGGGTGCAGTGGCTCATGCCTGTAATCCCAGCACTTTGGGAGGCAGAGGCAGGTGGATCACGAGGTCAGGAGATGGAGACCATCCTGGCTAATACGCTGAAACCCCGTCTCTACTAAAAAATACAAAAAACATTAGCTGGGCATGGTGGCGAGCGCCTGTAGTCCCAGCCACTCAGGAGGCTGAGGCAGGAGAATGGCGTGAACCCAGAAAACGGAGCTTGCAGTGAGCCAAGAGAGTGCCACTGCACTCCAGCCTGGGTGACAGAGCGAGACTCCATCTCAAAAAACAAAACAAAATAAAAAAAAAGAAAGAAATAAATAAAGGGGATTCAAATAGGAATATAGGAATAGAGGAAGTCAAATGCTCTCTGATTGCAGGTGACATGATTGTATATTTAGAAAATCTCATCTTCTCAGCCCAAAAACTCCTTAAGCTGATAAGCAACTTCAGCAAAATCTCAGGATACAAAATCAATATGCAAAAATCACAAGCATTTTTACATACCAATAGTAGACAACAGAGAGCCAAACCATGAATGAACTCCCATTCACAATTGCTACAAAGAGAATAAAATACCTAGGAATACAACTTAAAAGGGATGTGAAGGACCTCTTCAGGGAGAACTACAAACAACTGCTCAAGGAAATCAGGGAGAACATAAACAAATGGAAAAACATTTCATGCTCATGGATAGGAAGAATCAATATCATGAAAATGGCCATACTACCCAAAGTAATTCATAGATTCAATGATAATCCCATCAAGCTACCATTGACTTTCTTCACAGAATTAGAAAAAAAATACTTTAAATTTCACATGGAACCAAAAAAGAGCCCGTATAACCAAGACAATGCTAAGCAAAAAGAATAAAGCTGGATGCATCACACTACCTGACTTCAAACTATACCAAAGGCTACAGTAACCAAAATAGCATGGTACTGGTACCAAAACAGATATATAGACAAATGGAACAGAACAGAGGCCTCAAAAATAACACCACACATCTACAACCATCTGTTGTTTGACAAACCTGACAAAAACAAGCAATGGGGAAAGAATTTTCTATTTAATAAATGGTGTTGGCTAGCCATACGCAGAAAACTGAAACTAGACCCCTTCTTTACACCTTATACAAAAATTAACTCAAAATGGATTATAGACTTAAATGTAAGACCTAAAAGCATAAAAACCCTAGAAGAAAACCTAGCCAATACCATTCAGGACATAGGCATGGGCAAAGACTTCATGACTAAAACACCAAAAGCAATGGCAACAAAAGCCAAAATTGACAAATGGGATCTAATTAAACTAAAGAGCTTCTGCACAGCAAAAGAAACCATCATCAGAGTGAACAGGCAACCTACAGAATGGGAGAAAATCTTTGCAATCTATCCAACTGACAAAGGGCTAATAACCAGAATCTACAAGGGACTTAAACAAATTTACAAGAAAAAAACAAATAACCCCAACAAAAAGTGGGCAAAGGATAGGAACAGACACTTCTCAAAAGAAGACACTTCTGCGGCCAGCAAACATGAAAAAAAGCGCAGCATCACTGGTCATTACAGAAATGCAAATCAAAACCACAGTGAGATACCATCTCATACCAGTTAGAATGGTGATCATTAAAAAGTCAGGAAACAACAGATGCTGGAGAGGATGTGGAGAAATACGAATTCTTTTACACGGTTGGTGGGAATGTAAATTAGTCCAACCATTGTGGAAGACAGTATGGCAATTCCTTAAGGATCTAGAACCAGAAATGGTATTTGACCCAGCAATCCCATTGCTGGGTATATACCCAAAGGATTATAAATCATGCTACTATAAAGACACATGCACACGTATGTTTATTGCAGCACTATTCACAATAACAAAGACTTGGAACCAACCCAAATGCCCATGAATGATAAACTGGATAAAGAAAATGTGGCACATATACACCATGGAATACTCTGCAGCCGTAAAATGAATGAGTTCATGTCCTTTGCAGGGACATGGAGGAAGCTGGAAACCATCATTGTTGGCAAACTAACACAGGAACAGAAAACCAACACCGCATTTTCTCACTCATAAGTGGAAGCGTAACCATGAGAACACATGGACACAGGGAGGGGAACATCACACACTGGGGACTGTCAGGGGGTGAGGGGTAACTGGAGGAATAGCATTAGGAAAAACACCTAACGTAGATGATGGGTCAATTAGTGCAACAAACCACCATGGCACATGTATACCTTTGTAACAAACCTGCATGTTCTGCACATGTAGCCCCAAACTTAAAGTATAATAAAAAATTTTTAAAAACAGTAATAATAAGTAGATGTAAGTTCAAAATTCAGATAATTTCTTTGTGAATGCATATGACTATACACTTTTAGAAACCACCAGGTCACACCTTCATTGCTTTTTTGCTTAGAAATTTCTTCTACCAGATGCTCTAAATCATCTCTCTCAAATTCAAAGTTCCACAGATCTCTAGGGCAGGGACAAAACACCACCAGTCTCTTTGCTAAAGCATAGCAAGAGTGACCTTTGCTCTAGTTTCCAATAAGTTCCTAATCTCCCTCTGAGACTACCTCAGCCTGGACTTCATTGTCCATATCACTATCAGTATTTTGGTCACAATCATTCAACAAGTCTCTAGGAAGTTTCAGCCTCCATCATCTGCCTGTCTTCCTCTGAGCCCTCCAAACTGTCCCAACCTCTACCCATTCCAGAGTTATTTCCACATTTTTATGTATCTTTATAGCAGTACCCCACTCTGCCGGTACCAATATCTTGTATTCGTTCATTTTCATGCTGCTATTAAAAACTTCCCTGAGACTGGGTAATTTGTAAAGGAAAGAGGTTTGATTGACTCATAGTTCTGCATGACTGGGGAGGCCTCAGGAAATTACAATCATGACAGAAGATGAAAGGGAAGCAAGGACCTTCTTCACATGGCGGCAGGAGAGACAGAGAGAGAGTGAAGAGGGAAGTGCCAATTTTAAACCATCAGATCTCATGAGAACTCACTCACTATCAGGAGAACAGCATGCGGAAAACTGCCCCCATGATCCAATCACCTCCCGCTAGGTCTCTCCCTCGACACACGGGGATTACTATTCAAGATGACTTTTGGGTGGGGACATAGAGCTAAACCATATCAATAAATAATAGCATGTTGTTTGTTCTTTGTTTACTTACATGTTCTTTTATATCTCTCAGAGAATTTAAACATTTTCTTCATAGAGGTTCTACACATTACTTACACGGTTTCTAGATACTCTTTCTTTCGGTTCATACCTATTCTTTCATATTATTTTATATTGATCATCTTTTGTACATTGAGAAACTATTTATTTTTGCTAATTGTTCAACCCATTGTCTTACTGAATTTTTTTGCTTCTACTGGGTTTTTAGTTGGTTTGCTTAGGTTTTCTAGTTTTGCATAATTATATAATTTGTAAATAATGATAATTTTGCTTTATTTTTTTTGCTACTTTATATCTTTTCTAATTGAATTGACTAATTCACTGACAGAAATACTAAATAGGAGACACTATTTATTATTATTTTGTCTTATTTCTTTCCAATCTTTCATTCTTATGTTTTTGCAAAGTAAATAATAGAAAACACATAATTTATATTATTTCCCAAATTATGCACGTATGCAAGTTTTAACTATGCATGTATTTACAATCTTATTTTCCTTCATTTTGCAGGTAGTCCAAGGATTTTCTTTTCATCAAATATTCTCTTAATGCTAATTTTGGTGGATATTTTTGTTTCATCATATAGAAACATAATTCATTTGCCATGACTTATTCAGACATTATTATATTATTGGATATTTAAGAATGTCCCTAATTTTTCATCTTATAGATAAGCATTTCATTTATTTATTTGACAACATTGTATGAGTGCCAATATACAATAGGCAGTATTTTAGGTGATAGAGACAAAATTCCTGCCCTCAAGCTTACATTCTAATAAGACACATAATCAACAAGCAAATATGTTATATAAGGCTAATGAAGGATAGAAGATAGAGAATAGAAATGAGAATTGCCAGGAAAGAAGTTATAATTTAAATAGAATGGTAATATGAAGTCTCATTTTGATGTGCTATTTTAGCAGATAACTAAAAGAGTTAAGGCGTGATCTATATGCATATCTGGAAGAAAAGCATTCCAAGTGGTATCAGTGCAAATGTCCCAAGATAGAATTTTGCTTAAGTGTTCAAAGAACAACAAGGAAGCAGAGTGGCTAGAGTGGACTGAGCAAGTCTGTGAATGGTAGATGTGGTCATAGAGTTAATGGATTGCCAGCTTATCATAGGCATTGATGAAAATTTTGATCTTCAATCTGAGGAAGATGGGAGCCCTGGAGAGTTTTATGTAGAGAAGTGAAATTATCAGACTTACATTTTCCAAGGATCACTCTGATGCTGTATTGAGAGGATTAAAATAAGATAAGGGTGGTAGCAGGGAGACTAGCCAGGATGTCTTGCAGCAATCTAGGGGGATGAAAGTATCTTAAGCTAGAGAGACAGTAGGGAAAGTAGTGAGAAGCAGTCAGACTCTGGACGTTGAAGATAGTGCCAACAGAATTTGCTAATAGATAATATGAGTGAAAGAGAAGAGTTAGTGGTAACTTTAAGATTTAAACCTTGACTGCTGAAAGATTGAAGTTGTCAATTAATGAGATAAGGAGGAGGACAAGCAAGATGGAGAGATCGGATGATCAGGACTTGATCTATTAAGTTTGACATGCAAAGTAAACATCTGAGAGATCAAGTAGGAATTGGATATATGAGCCTGGAGTTCAGAGGAGTGGTCTGACATGAAGAAACAATTCAGAAGTCATCAGCATTTGCATGGTATTCAGGGCCACATAAATAGACAAAATCATCTAAGGAGGCAGTACAGATAGAAAGGAGAAAAGATCTATGGGTGGAGTCCCAGGGCATTCCAATATTTAAGTCAGGGACATGAGTAACCAGCAAAAGAGGCTAAACATGCATGATCAGTAGGTAGGAAGAAAACCACAAGAGATGGAGTGAGTGACAGTCTCAAAGCCAAGTGAAGAAAGTGATACAGGAAGGAGTGGTTACGTATGTCAAATGCTGCTGATAATTCAAATAGGCTGAGCACTAATAATTGATCATTAGATCTGGAAACAAAAAGATCACTGATGATTTTGACAAAAGCTGTTTCTGTAGAGTGGTAGAAATGAATACCTAATTAGAAGGGAATCAAGAGAAAATATGCAAAGCAAAACAGAATCAAGTATAGACAACTCTTCTGAGGAATCTCCTCTAAAGGGTAGCAGAAAACGGAGGCTGGTAGCTGATGGCAGACGTGGAGACAGTTTTGGTTTTTGGTTTTTTCAAAATAAAAAAAAATAGTACAATGTCCCATATGGGTGGGAATGATCCAGTATGAAACAAAATTGATGATGCATGAGAGAGAGAAGAGATTTGCTGGAACAATGTCCTTGAGTAAGCAGAAAAGGATGAGATATAGTGTACAAGCTTGTTTTAAATAAGCAGAGGAGGCACAGGTGTCTGTGGGCTGGTAAACATGCTTGGGGAGAGATTGTAGAAAGTACTTTCCAACTGCTTATATTTTTCTCTGTGAAGTAGAAATCAAGAGCATCAGATGTGAGAGAAGAGGAAAGGGAAGATGTTCAAGATTTAGAGAGCTGATAAGAAAGGAAAAAGTCTAATGTAAAATAGCCGGGTCACCAGGAAATAATAAGGGTTTCTCTTACAGTTGCAGATCATTAATTTAAACAGAGCAGTCACCATGATTTTTATTTTCCACCAGCAAATTCAGCAGCTTAGATGCAGACATAAATAGAGAAGTTGCTTTAACCAGAATTTTATTTGGACCATGTGAGTGCAATGAGGATAGAAAGGGACAGGAGAATGACTATAATGAAGTCACATAGAATCTAATGGTGTGAGGAAGAAAATTAGCACAATGAGAAGGACAGGGTGGATTGTAAGTCCTTGATATCATTTGGATGTTTGTCCCCTCCAAATCTCATGTTGAAATGTGATCCCCACTATTAGAGTAGGGTTGCCTAGTGGGAGGTGTTTCAGTCATGGAGACAGGTCCCTCATGAATGGCTTGGTACCCTCCCTATAATAATGAGTGAGTCCTGACTCTGTTAGTTTACATGAGAGCTGGTTGTCTAACAGAACCTGGCACCTCTTCCCCCTTCTTGCTCCCTCTTTCACCATGTGACATTCCTGCTCCCCCTCCACCTTCCGCCATGATTGGAAGCTTCCTGAGGCTTCACCAGAAGCAGATGCTGTTTCCATGCTTCTTCTGCAGACTGCAGAACCACAAACCAAATAAACCTCTTCTCTTTATAAGTTACCCAGCCTCAGGTATTCCTTTATTGCAATGCAAAATGGACTAACATAGTCCTGGTTGGCTGAAAGAATTGTTAGAATTAGGGTACTTTAACAGTCTTCATAAGGATATTATAAAAGGAATGAACCTTAAAGACAGAGGGTGTTGCTTAGAGAGATGGAATTCTGAAAACTAACATTACAGTAGTGAACAGCATGACAAAGTCTAGAGGAAAACCATGGAAGTAGATATCTCAAAGGACGGCGGTGAAAACCATTGGAGAAAAGAGGCTTAATAATTGAGAGGCCAGGATTTCAGAAGGATCATGTACTCAGATACTGAAATCACTAAGAATTAATTCAAGAGCTGTACTGGAGACATCGGTGATGAGCCAGGAGATCACACCTTGAGGAGTAAGAGGAGGTGAGCCACAATTTTTAAATAATTGTGCAAGGAGAAATAACAGCCAATATATTTTACTTGCATGAGGTTTACAGCTGGTGATGAAGGTAGTTAGAAAGAAGAAAACAGGGAGAAAGTTATAAAAGAGACATTTGCAGCTATAGCCTTGAGTATAACTAACTGCCTGATTATTTCCTTAAGTTTCTAAATAAAATTCAAAGGCTATGAACATTTTACATTTTGAGCTCCAGTCCCAATTGTGAAATTTTCCTCTAGAAATGTGGCATCAATTTACAATTTTATCAGTGGTGTGTACGAATTACCTTTTTAATGATCCTAGATAGCACTGAAAATTATCAGTTTAAAAAAACCTTACAAATTTAGAATGTAAAAATAATATCTGATTGTTTTAAACTGCCTGATTTTAGTCATTAAAATAACATCTATTGAGTGTTTACTGTGTGTCAGGCATTATGCTGGACTCTAGATATGTTCCTGCTCTCGTGGAGGTTACAATCTTACCAGAGGAAAAAACTTTAAACAAATAATGAATTTCCATGTGGCAAGTGTGGGAGAGGAGAAACACTGGCACTGTATGAGAGGGAGGACCTAGACAGTCTTGAGGGTCAGATAGAAACTTAACAGAGAAGTGACATTTAAGCTGAGTCTTGATGATTAGAGGAAAATACCTTGTTAGGTATTTTTTAATTGTTTTCAGCTATTTTATGTCTTCCTGTTTAGATTTTCTGATAGCGTGCTTTGCACTCTTTTAATTAAAATTGTAACTTCTTTTAAATAGACAATGGATAATTTTAGATGGTTTTTCTCATAGCATGTTTTGTAATAGCACACTAATGACATGCGGTCTTTGCAATAGCTCTTCTTTACCTAACATTATACTCCTTATCTCCTCTCGCTAGCTCATATAATTGTAACAGACTCCACCTTCCTGGCCACAGGAGTGGACATATGACCACAAGTGGGCTAATAGTTGTAACCCACCACCTGATCCAAAGTTGAGCTTCTCCTCAGGCCAAGTAGGATCCTTGGAATTAACTGAAGCTGGATGGTGGAAGCTTGCTTTCTTTTCCAGAAACAAATCTGTAGGGATACAAGTCCAGAGCTGCCTGTGGCTACAGTTGTATGCTTGTAAGAATAAGTAGCTTGCGAGAACAAAGTTAATATGCAGAGAGAAACAGAGAGGAGATATTAAGATGGAAACAGAGAAAGGAGGAGCAAAAGGGAGAACAGGGAACAGAAAAGGGAGAGAGAGAATACCAGTCAAGTTCCCGCATGCAGCCCCCTGAGGTCAGGCCAGCGTGGCCTTCTGTTGCTAAGGTGAGCCAAGAAAACGCTGACCAATCAGTCTTATATAGTTGAACATTGGGAGTGCAGAGTGCTTTGTTGATTGTATTTAAAATATTTTCTTGTTTAACTTAGTACCTGACGCAAAGTAAGAGCTTATTAAATAGTTGTTGAACAAATGAATCAAGTCTCAACAATTTTTTTTTCTGTTTTTGAGATGGAGTTTCGCTCTTTCGCCCAGGCCGGACTGCAGTGGCCCTATCTCGGCTCACTGCAAGCTCCGCCTCCCGAGTTCACACCATTCTCCTGCCTCAGCCTCCTGGGTAGCTGGGATTACAGGTGCCCGCCACCACGCCCAGCTAATTTTTGTTTTTGTATGTTTAATAGAGACGGGGTTTCACCGTGTTAGCAAGGATGGTCTCCGTCTCCTGACCTCGTGATCCGCCCACCTCGGCCTCCCAAAGTGCAGGGATTACAGGCGCGAGCCACCACGCCCGCCAACAATGTTTAAATAGTACACAGAAAACATAGGGTTTTGTTGTTGTTGACGTTTGGTTTTGTTTTGCTTTTTGCAGTACTGGAAAGATGCTAACCTAGTCCTGTCTGGATAGCTTCAGGAAAGCTAGACAGGACCTGGTTCAGAAATAGCAAGCATGTCAAGGCTGTGTGTTTTAACTTGATTTCCAGGGATAAGATATGTTTGAGCTCATATTTATTGAATAAATGTCCTATCATAATGTTTCTTCTGGAAGCCCTCTTCCTGGTGGCTTATTTGTTTTTTTTTTTCCATTTCATGTACTCATATATTAGTAAACTCCATCTGCCATTCTTCCTGCTGGATGAACCAGCTACTATATGGAGCATCATTTGTGGGAGAAAAAACGAACAGAAAGAGCCATCATTTCCCCCATGCTTTTCAGTATATTTTTGCTGCTCTCTGCAATCATCAGATATTTTAAGTGAAAACCACTCTATATAAACATAAAGGAAGAGAGGCACAAATAACAATGCATCTTGTTACATGGTTAAAAGCAGGGGTTTAAGGGGTAGGTGGTGCCAATAGAAATGAGCCTAGCAGAAGTAAAATTATTTTCTAGTTTTAAATGGTGGGGGGGGGGTCATTTTTCATTGGTATTTCTTTTTTTTATTATTTGACTTTAAGTTCTGGGATACATATGCAGAACGTGCAGGTTTGTTACATTTCTTACTAGCACAAAGCCCAAAGAATTTTATTGGAACATAGAACACTCTAAAGTAGGTAAAAAAATATGCCCTTTTGCATTGCAATAGAAGCTCACACTTGGCATTGCTTTAATATTCAATTATTTCAGGTTGACAATCTTAGCGTTATTTACTTGGCCTGGAGGAGGTATGTCCTCTTCAGTGCGGGTCTCTTTGGCCTTGTATTGTTACCGCTGTTTCAAATGGAGCTTTGGCACTTAGGCTTTATCAGACTCAGTCAATGCTGGTTGATAAGGTTGCCCACTTGCCTCTCTCTTCACAAAACTACTTCTACTCCATCCAGGACTAAAGAGAATAAATTAGAAAACCACTTCCTAAGTCGTTTTCTTTCCAAATGAAGAGTAAAAAGAGAATTATCAGAACTTGGTTGACACATTTTCTTTCCCTAGAACTAATTTTGTGAAGTTGGAGCCAGCAAAGCTGAAGTTTCCTTTCTTTCCAGAGCTATATACATATTTTTAAATTTTATACCATAAATCATTGCTCCCTTTTTCCTGTTAGGTTCTTGGTCATTATTTTTTGCTAGCATTTGTTTATTTGTTTTATTGAATGAACACTTCTTTTCTCATTCAATTAAGCTAGAAAGAAATTATATGCTTTTTCATCACTCCATCATTTTTACCCAGACATAATTAGAAAATCAAATTATCCTGCCCTCATCATGTTTTTGTATTTTATTAATTCAACATGCAATATATATTTGTTAAACACCTACTTTGTACCAAGAATTGCACATATAAACTCTTATAGACTAGAGGAGAAAAATATGTCCATGATGCAAAAATTCCATGATCTCTTTCTCCATCCTCTCCAAAGTGTGTCATCAGTACTTTAGATTTTATCACTTTGGCAACTCACAAACTTTGCAAGCATCCTAATTAATTATACCCACCCCTAACCTTGTCTGCATAAGCAACCACAACTGATACTCTCTCTTATCTCCTCCATAAGATTTGAAAAAAGCAGAAAGATCTCTATACCAGGAAGGAAGGCTGTTAGTATTCAAAGAACTGCAGAACTAAAATCACAAATAACAATAAAAGTAAGTGATATAGGCCTTGGACACAGATTCATATCCAGGTGTTTATCCAAGATAAACAAAGAGATTCTACTTCATTAACTAAGCATGTATCTGTGAATCATTTTTATCCTCCGGATCTTCAGCTTTCAGAGGAACCCCTTGAGCCTCTGCAAACATACAGGTGCAGGAACCAGGAATGGTTGAGATCATGGACCTCATTATCCCCTAGTGCATTGTCTGTCCTGAGTACTTGAGGGGGGAAGGATAACAGGACAATTAGTGTTGTTTCCTGCATGTGCAAATGGGATGATTGTCAAGACCACGTGTGATTGGCAATCTCTTCAATTCCCAATGAGCAGATCTGGGGATGTTGTCAAGCAACATAGCACTTTCCAAATTGAGTGCTGCCATGCATGTAGCAGAGTATGTGCCTGGTATGCAAAACTGGAATGCCCATGGAGCAGGTGAACATATGGTATTTGTTCTCTAATCAGAAATACAATCTCTGCATAACAATACCCCATTATTAGTAAAGTATTTCTTTGCAGTTAAGTATGACCTTTTATACTGTTATATGCTAATACCTAATCACATGGTGCAAGGAGCTTCACATTCCTCTTCAGAAGATTGTTTTATATGTTAAACTTCACATCTTTAGCCTCCTTTTTTTTGGTTACTTTTGATGGTGTTTTGCATTTTATGGAATTATTCCAACTAAGCAACGGTGGAATTGCTGTATTTTTGCATCTTGTAATGAGGTGCAGCAGAGACTCTCTTAGATGCTATAATTTAGGAATAAGTTAATAATGATCTATTCCAAACAACGTAAAATAATTTTTTATTTTAAGTCATTTTTACTGCCTTTATTAGATACATAATTAAAATAACCAAGAAGAAAGATGAGGTTCTCAAGATGTATAAAAAACCTGGACTCCACGATCTGAAATTTTCTTTTGATATTCAAAAATCTAATTTCAGGGTGTTGTATTTTGTTTTCCAATTTGGTCTTGAGGTCTCTTTTGCAAAGGTGGCTATAAAGTGTAGCCCTGCCTAACGGGGCTCCAGGAATTTGGCCATGAATGCTTACAATGAGCCTTTCACAGGATTCTTCTTTATCGTGGCAGACCAGCCAAATGCCTAAACGTGTGACCCATGAGAAATGTGCCTCTCACAGAAAACCTGTTTTTACTGATGACACCTTTGTGACTCTTGTCTGATCTGTGTCCAGGTTATTCCTACCAGATAGCCACTCTTTAGGAGAGCCCTGATGAAGAAAAATGTTAAGTTCAAATGTGTTGGCTAGTTGAGACCCAGAGGAGGCAACTCAACAAAACACATAAAATAACAGAAGCAGTTTATTACTTGCAGATCAGAGAGAAGAGGGCAGCATGCCTCACAGGGCCAAGGGAAAGTGGGGAGCTGTCCAGGACACACACACTCAACCAGTGGGTGGGGAGCAAGAGAGAGAAAGAGGGACCTGTAGACTGAAGTCTTTATTGTGGTTCAGGGCATTACCCATGCAGGTTTTCCATGGGGAGTTCTAACTGCTGCATTTTGAGCAAGCCAGCACAAATTCCATGGGGTCATGCTTTGAGGGAGAGATGGTTGCTGCAGCATGTCTGTGCAGTCCATGTGGGTTGTGGGGGTCAGTGGGGCAGGTCCGGTAGGTTGCATCTAGCTGTGCTATGTGGAGGTGGTCACCAGGAGAGGATTGTGCAAGACAGATATCTGGATTGACCATATTAAGGAACTGGGAAAAGGCAGAAAACTGAAAATTATGTCAAGGATGACCAAGCTCACTTCTGGTATCAGAAAATTAAACCTATTAAAATGGATGCCAAGGCAATGTAACCTTGTAGAAAATCACTACACAGGGTTGAAACGTAAATACTTTGGGCTGAGAATCCATTAAATTCCTGAAACTTCTATGTGACTGATTATAGTAGACATCTATCAATCTTGATGCCCAATATCTATACTTTCTTCTCCTGGTAAGGAATCTTGATTTTCTAAAGGAAAATCAGCCTCTCCCTTGATTTCTGCTGAGGCTCATGAGTGGAACATGTGGCTCAATCTTCTAAACACATTCAAAATACATTCAGCATAACACATCAAATGGCCACATTCAGTGCTTAGCTCTTGAAGAGCAAAGAGATGTTCCTGATTGGATTTATGCTAGTTGCCTGATCCCTCTTTGAGGAGATTTGGAGCTAACACCAGCATGTCCAGGGATGCTGCAGAAAATTTCCTTTATAGCAAATCCATAGGAGCTGGAATTGGAAGAATATTTTGAGTGAAGAATGGGACCAAGATGTCAAGTCCACATACAGAGCCAAAAGAGTTTACAAATAATGCAGCCTCAACCAGGCCACAACTGTTGGGACATATATGTGAGAGTCAAAGAGTCAAAATTTGATTGGATAAGTAAGCACCAAAAGAGGGCTGTTGTCTAAGGCTAGCTTTTCCCTCCTTTTTATAGTAGTATGCTTACATAAGTCAGCTTCTTTTAAATGCCAACACCAGGTGTCCACATTTTATAAAATAGCACCTAGATCATAAAATATCCGTAAAGCTCAAATATCCATTCATAGATCACCATATATTCATTCATAATGGTGCCAGGTACTACAAACTTAAGCATTATATGCAACATAACAGGAATCGGGGAGACAAAGACTTGAGGTTTGAAAGGGTTCCTGGAGAGCATCTGTACAGGGATATTCCTAGAAAGCATTCCAGAGGACCACAGCAGTGACTGGTTTGTGGTTCAGTAACTAAGACATTCTGGGCAAGGTTTAGGAGAAACTATAGTGCTGTTCATTTTAATTTAGAGCCCCTACCCCTTTGACAGACCACACTCAGATTCTGCAGCTTTGAAGTCAGCCAGGAGAAAACAGAGAAGTGGTAAACTTCTCCTTTTTTCCTTTCTCTTTTTTTTTTTTTTTTTGGTAAACTTCTCTTACTAGGTAGTAAGTGCAAGGCAATAGCCTCAGAATTGCTGCTCTGCTGAATTCCCTAATCATTAAATTGTGTTTTTAATAACCAGAGACACAAAGGGTGTCAGCTACTTAAGAACCACTTCTTCTCTTCAGAACCTAGCTGACAGAGACTGTAATTCCCAGCAGCACCTGAACAGGTATCCCAGCAACAGCACTTTGCACTGACTAACTACAGGCCAGCAGGTCTCCTCATCCTTTTCTTTCCTTTCTTTTTCTCATCTGTCACTTTATTCCTGCTCTCTTGTCAGACACTCCTCCAGCTGGTCTCCTGGATCTCTTTAACTGTAGAATTCTTTGTGTCCTGCCTCTTCTTCAGAAGACCTTCTCATAAAAACTTTTACCAGGGTACATACCTATGGTACAAGCACCTTTGTTTTTTCCATTGTACAACAGATTCCCTTCTGTGCTCCATCTTTTGAAACAGTCCATCTTCTCTCTCACTCTTTTCTAAATTTGCCTCTTCTCCCCTGGCATTTGGGTGTTCCCTCATTCCTCAGTGTATCACCCAACCTTAACAAAAGTAACTTTCTCATAATTTTTCCCCCAGGAAAATAGTTAACTATTTAATGGAGAGGTCAAAGCTGGCATCATTCCTTGCCTACCCAACCTCCATTATCCTCATTGTCCTCCTTTCTAGCATAACTGATATTGTTTAGGTGACCACACTTCTTCACATTGCCTTGTGCTTCAGGGGAAGTCAAGTCCACTCCTAGCTACAGTGGTGCATCCTAGTTAGTGTAGCCAACCACAGTCATCTTATTTCTTTTCCCAAGGATAGGCTTAGAGAAGGGGGTTGGTTCTAGTGAACGAGACATGAGAGAAAGTCTGCCGGGGTACTTACAAAAAAAGAATTTCCATCATCTTAGGAAAACCAGAGGTGCATGTGACCCCTTTCTTCAAAATGCCATCATCATGCTTGGCCTGAGGCCTTGACCCAGGGCAGCCATCTTGTCTCCAACCTGAAGTATCAGAGTGAGGAAGAGCTAAATGAGTCAGAAGAGAGCTGGAGCCCTGCCACCCTGCTCATGGCATCTCCAGACTTCCCATTATGGGGAGTAATAAATGTCTTGTTGTGTAAGACAATATGAGGCATGATATTCTGTCACTTTTGGTCAAAAGTATCCCAATATAAATAGTATCCACTTTGGAGAGAGTCAAATTATAGGTCCACTCCTATGTAGGCAAAGTGATGACTTGATCTAAGTTTCATCATCTTCACCAATATAACCAAAAGACCCACATGAGTTCAAATCAAGGTATATTAATATGGTAATCTTGAGAAATTTAACCCCTCTTTTTGATGTTACAATGACAATTCCAGATCCCCAGTTCTCTACACGACCCGAAGGGAGCTTACATGTATTAATGAATCAACTTTAATTTAGAGCCCAAAGCTTCAGGACTGACAATTCCTTGCGGTTTCTGTCCCAAGTGGGACCTTTGTCCTCATTCTTTTTCTGCTGCTCAGATGTTAGTGGAGTTAGAGACCTACATACCTGGATTGTAGTGGACCTGAAATGCTATCCCTGTCCCTCTATGCCAGATATCTGTTGTCATTCTTGAAAAATGCGGAAGAGACTCTCCTTTGGGTGTTTCACTGAGGAAGTTCCCACAAGATTATCTGAGTCCCCTTCTGTTTATTGTAGTCATCCCACATCAAAATTGCTTGTGCTCTAAGGGGCTTCAGCACCCAGAGACATAACTTTCAATTCACACATGTAAGCCATAGCAGATATTGCACACTGGTTCCCTGCACTCTGGAGGGTAAAACATGAAAAATAACATTTCTTGGACCCCTTTCACAGCTCACATTCTGTATGGGACCTAGCTTCTCCAAGAAGAGACACCCACCCAAGATGTAGAAGACAAGAGTGGCGTGAGGGAAGCTGATCTCCTGCTTTTGTCATTTTTGCTGGCAATCACGATCATGGAAGCATAAGGATTTTCTGCAGTGGTGATGACAGGGTCCCTGGCTTTGTGGTGTCAAGAGGCAGGGCATGGGGCATTCATTCTGCTAGCGTGGATCATAGCTGAGATGGAGTGGAACTGGAGCCATGAGTGGTGGTGGCATCTTCTGGCTCCTCGGCTTGTGGATGAGGTGGGGTATTCTGCTTCCAGCAACTTACTGATTCCTCCATGTTGTGGTGATGGTGTGAGAATGACACTCTTAACTGGCCGGATCTACAGTATTGTTCAGGGACTGTTCAATACTGTTCCCAGCTCAGGCTAATTCCAGGTCCCCCGGTCCTTCCGCCACCTTTGTAAGCATCCGTGTTAAATCACTTTCTGCTTAAAGTAGTTTGTGTGATCTAGAACTGAAACCCTGACTAATATACAGCCAGTTTCTCCACAGGGTACAAACATTCCAGCAGAGTGGCTGAGTGAGAGAAGATTCCATTATCAGCACCAGACTGATCCCCAGAAGAACCCAGCATGCCCCACTGAAGAACAAGCCATATGGTTAGGTGAAGCTTATAGTGCCAGATTCTTCCTTCGCCATAGCAATGCCACTCTCAGAGGCTCCATGTTGTTCCCTAAAAGCTGCCATCTGTCAGGGTCACATGAGTCTGTCAAACACATTCATATGTACTTGAAATCCAGTGACTTGAAGGTGTAAGCCCTCCATCCAGAAGGCTTCTCAGCCCGTGTGGATCAGTGTGTGTAAATGGACACAGTAGGGGAGACATATCGGCTAATTCCAAGTGCAAGGAGCTTCTATGTTCTGGATCCTGCCTGGACATTATAGGACTATTCCTAATTGTATTTTATAGGAGTGTTCGCTTAGCCAAGACACCCTATTACATCTATAAAACAGATGTGATTTAGTTGTTATGAGGATCCAGTAAGGTAAAACAGGTGACAGGTGAAAATGGTAAGCACAATACCTGGGCCATACTGGTGCTAATGAGCATTCTTTTCTTTATTAGTTCAGTATGCAGCAAGTAGGTAATCTGAGCAAATTTTATGAAATAATTTGTGGGTTGTTTTTTTTTTTTTGAGACAGAGTTTCACTCTTGTTGCCCAGGCTGGAGTGCAGAGATGCAATCTCAGCCTCCCAGGTTCAAGTGATTCTCTTGCCTTAGCCTCCCAAGTAGCTGGGATTACAGGTGCCCGCCACCACGCCCAGCTAATTTTTTGTATTTTTAGTAGAGATGGGGTTTCACCATGTTGGCCAGGCTAGTCTCGAGCTCCTGACCTCAGGTGATCTACCCACCTTGGCCTCCCAAAGTGCTAGGATTACAGGCGTGAGCCACCACGCCTGGCCAATTTGTGGTTATTTTAAACATTGCTATGTAAGCTTTTGCTGGGCCTTATTTAGCATTACGTATAGTTTTCTTTTTCGCGTATTTTCAAATTCAAATGCTAGAAAGATTACTTCTTGTCATTCAAAATATTCTTGCTTCTTAATAGTATATCTCATTATTTCCTAAATGGAGCTCATCATTTATCCATTACTTCAACAAATATGTATTTAGTGCCTTGTGTCAGGCCCTATTTTAGACATTGGAAATACAATAGTGGAAAAGCAACAAGGTTTTTGTACTTACAAAATTTTCGTTCTAAAGAAGGTTACAGATAATTATCAAATAAGGATATAACCAAAATATTCTTAAACTCATGCTATTGCCAAAATCAGTTGACTTTTATCTCACTTAAAAAAAATATCTTGCTACAGTCTCCTTCCCTCCCCTCTTCCTTACTTCCTTCTTTTCTCCTTTTCTTCCTTCCTTCCCTTCTCTTCTCCCTTCCTGCACTTTTTCTTTTCAATTAATTGTATCCAATAACTGTCAATTGCCAAACACTGTTCTTGGAAAAGTGGATACAACAGAGAATAAAAAAGATAAACATTCTACAGTTTGGGAGCTTATATTCTAGCAGGAGGAGATAGGCAACAAATAAGCTAGAAATAAACAAATAATAAAAATTAGTACTTAGTGAAATCAGGGAAATAAGCTGGTATGTTAGAAAGTGAATGGAGGAGAAATGGGGCCACTTTAGATGGGATGGCCAAGGGCACTGGGTACTGAAGGGTGAGAAGAGGCCAGCCATCTGAAGAGCCATGAGGAAGAGAGAACAAGCAGACTAGCGGGTACAAAGGCCATGAGGCAAAGCAAGGATGTGCGGCTCTTGAAGAGAGAGGAAGGAGGCCAGTGCGGCCGGAGCTCAATGAGCAGATGGGAGAGTGGGAAGAGACGAGGCTAAAAAGTGTGGGCAGATGGAAAGCCATATGGGGCCTCTTGGGGCAAGGTAAGAAATTTTTTTTTTCTTAAGTGTGTTGAAAGATCAGAAGGACCTTGTTCACTTATGCATGTCTTCTCCATCCTCAGATCCCACATGGCTCCCAGGCTTTGGGATGCTATGGTGTTAAACATGCATTTAGAGTTAGGATGGGGCAGAGGAAGGCCCACATAATAAGATCAGCCTTTTTTTTCTGTAGAGGAGGAGAATTTGAAAATAAACAATTACGACCATTTCCTATCATTATCATCTCACTAAAAAAAGTCTTCTAAATACCAGTAAAATAAAAAGGTAAGAAAGACATCATCTATCATCTTGGAATTTACTTGTTTTTAAAAATAGCATTATTAAAAAGTCACTGCACCATCCCTTTTCTTTCCTATTCCACCTTACACCGGTAAATGACACTTGTCCTTGGGCCAGAGTTATGCTTCTATTTAATAATTTCCTGTGGTGGTTTTCTGTTTCTAAACATTGAAACATCTGCATATTTTCTTTAAATTTGTTCTTTCAGTATAGTTATCAAAGGATAGTCTCCTACTTACATTCTTGGGTTAAGAAAATGATTTTTAAAGTGGAGGAACTCCATACGCCTAGATTTTAGGATGGATCTTTCTAATTTGAGTGACCCTCTTGGGAATGAACTGTAATTTCTTATACATTACTTTCTATAAATCACATACTTTCTTTAAATGTATATGCTATAGTATGAAAAATGAATATCTCCTAGCTCACCTTTTATGGCAAGACCACTGGCTTTCATGGACAGGAAATAAGCTTTAATTAATTTGTCAGTTAACAGTGATGAGATGCAATGGGTTTTCCATGCCCCTGTAGGGGCCTCCCATGGGATGTAGGACACGAAACTCAGAGGCTGTCCTGGGTAGAAGATGCAATCTATTAGTCATTAAGTACCCGAAAGCATTTCCTAAAACTTCTTTTATAATATGGTATTTATAAGAGTAGTATTATAAAATTATATTTATAAAATGGTATTATTTTATAGAATGGTGTTTGGTAAACTACCTTTTTACCACACAGGTTTTTAGACTCAAAATTTAGTCTCAAAATTATCTCCTCCAAAAACAATAGCTTAAATCCAAAATTAGCAGTAGGTAAATAATCCCATTCTAACAATGAGAGAAAAACCGTAAAGTTAGAGTATCTTAAGAAAGAATATTTTGGAAAGAAGTACGTCAGCTTTAATTTCTAATTTACTAAAAGGATTAGTACTCAGCTAAGTTTAAAAACACCACATTACTTCCTTAATGTTTCAGATCCCAAAATGAAATACTGAATATCTTATATAAAAAAAAAGTCATGGCCATTGAAATTGTTGTGGTGCTATTGATTGCAAGTCTTTATGTGTATTCTGTTATGCTCTAGAAATATTGATTTAAAAGCCAAATAGCAATAGAATTTTTAGCTTGATGATTCATAGAAAACATGGGCAGTAAGAAAAAAAATCTATACACTTTACATACTCCCTTATTAAAACACTTGAAAATTCTAATTTTAGGAAGTTTTCAAAAATCAATATTTAAGAAAGATTTTAAATGTTTATTTACAATGGTCCCAGATTTTATTGATGTAGGTAATAACTGTTATCTGGTACACATCTTTAGAACCAGAAGACTGAGTTTATGTCCTGGTTCTGCCACTTCATTTTGGGACCTTAAGAAAGCCACTTAAACTCTCTTAATCTTAACTTCCTCTTTTTTAAAAAAATACTAATTCCAAACTTCTTCATAGTGATGTTATAAATACCCAATAAGTTTAATTATAATAATGCACTTTGTAAACATAGCCAAAGGTTACTTTTTCTAATTATTACATGTGTAAATCACTTTATTTCTTTTGTGTATTTTTAATACTAACTTACTTTTTTTTTTTTTTTGCTCCTCTACAGGATTTAATATTGGGCAAAGCCATTTCATTCCCTTAGACTTGTCTTCAAACTGGAATGTGTATCTCCTTGAGAGTACCTGAACACTCCAAATGGTATATGATAATTTATAATTGCAAAGGAATCAATTTCCAGCTCCTAAACTTCTATATGTGCCCTTTCTTAGCATAATGTAGGTTCTTCTTTCCCATTTCCCTTTTCACAGTAGACTTACTCTTATTTCAAAAAGAAAAAAATTTAAGCATATGTCCCTAATACATACAGAATCTTACCACAATATACTGAACAAGAATGTAAAAACTCAGGGCAATCAAATAAAGGAATATTTGAAAGTATTTTGTTTAGGGAAGCCTTATTTAATGCATAATCAAGGCACTAGAGTTTGATGAGGTGACATATGGATATTGTCTAACACTATATTTGGCCATAAGCAGAGCTCATTCCATGTAATATTTGCTTTCTTAATTCATATTTCAAAATTCCCCTTACTTAATGGATACTTTCTATTGGATAAATGCTTTAGAGGAGGCAGGGGATTCAGTGTGTGACCATACTTAACAACCCTTTGGAAATATGTACTTTATATATTACTTATAATAGAAGCTATTTGTTAAGAGCATATTTTGTCTCATGCTTACTGATTTATAAATGATCCTTCATCCCCCATGGTTCTGCAAGGTATGTATTTTAATATCTTGAGATTAGAAGACATACATTCATACAGATAACAAAGTCAGGATATTCACCCAGTTCTTTTTGATTAATGGTGTATTGATGAGCAAGACGGTAGGGTAGAAGACTCCACCAATCAACCCCCCAACCCCCTGCCACAAGGACACCTATCTACACACAAGAAGCACCTTCATAAGAACCAAAAATCAGGTGAACACGCTTAGTACCTGGTTTTAACTTCATATCGCTGAAAGAGTCACTGAAGAGGTGGGAAAAACCTTCTCGAATCACCAACAATGCCCCTGCCCTATCCCCTGGCAGCAGCAGCCTGGTGCAGACAGTGTTTCTTCGTGCTGGGGAAAGGGATATTTATTGCAGCATCAGTGAGGCAATGAACTCAGTGCTGCCCTATTAAAACAGAAAACAAAACCAAACAAAAGTCAGCGGATGCCCGCCCATGGAGAGAGCAATTAAATCAGCCATAGCAAGAGGGGAATCACCAATCCCAGTGGTGCAAACTTCAGTTCCCATAAGCCTAGCCATCACAGGTTAACATGCTTTGGGGCCCTACATAAACTTGAAAGGCAGTCTAGGCCACAAGGACTGGAACTTCCAGGCAAGTCCTAGTGCTGAACTGGGCCCAGAGACAGTGGACTGATGGGGCATGCAACCTACTGAGACACCAGCCAGGGGCAGCTAAGGGAGTGTGGGTATCACCTCTCCCCTAAACCCAGGCTGCTCAGCTCCAAAAGAGACCCCTTCCTTCTGCTTGAGGAGAGGAGAGGTAAGAGTGAGGAGGACTTTTTCTTGCATCTTAGATACCAGCTCAGCCACAGCAGGATAGGGCATCAGTCAGAGTCATGAGGCTCTTATTCGAGGCCCTAGCTCCTGGATGACATTCCTAGACATACCCTGGGCCAGAAGAAAACCTGCTGCCTTGAAGAGAAGCATTCAGTTGGCAGTATTCCTCCTCTGCTAACTGAAGAGCGCTTGAGCCCTGAATAACCAGCAGTGATACCCAGGTACTATGTTAAAGGCCATGGGTGAGCCTATAAGACTTGCTGGCTTCAGGTGAGACTCAGCATATTACCAGCTGTGGTGGCTATGGGGAAAAACTCCTTCCACTTGAGAAGAGCAGAAGAAAAAGCAAAGGATATTGCTTTTTCTATTTATTCAAATATCCTTTGTCTTGCACCTTAGGTACCGACACTGCCACGGGGGTGTAGAACATCAAGCAGGCTCTTGGGGTCCTAGATTCCAGGACTTGACTCTTGGATGGTATTTCTGGACTTGCCCTGAGTCAGATGGGAGCCCACTGCCCTGAAGGGTGAGTCCAAGGCCAGGTAGCATTCACCACAAGCTGACTAAACAGCCCTTGGGCCTTAAGGGAACAACATTATTAGTCTGGCAGTACTCCCTGTGGGCTAGACATGGTGGTGACCATGGGGTGAGGCTCCTCTGTCTTTGGAAAGGGGAGGGAAGAGTAGGAAGGACTGTGTCTTGTGGTTTGAGTTCCAGCTTAGCTGCAGTATAAGAAAACACCAGGCAGACTTCTAAGGTTTTTTACTCTATTTGCCGGCTTCCAGATAGCACTTCTGGTCCTGCCCAGGGCCAGCAGGAATTCACTACCCTGAAGGGAAGGACACAAGCCTTGCTGGCTTTGCCACCTGCTGACTGTAGAGCCCCATGGCCTTTACGAATTAATTATAGACTGTAGCCAGGAAGTTACAGCAGGCCTTAGGTGAGACCCAGTGCTGTGCTGGCTTCAGGTGTGACCTAGTACAGCCCTAGTCATCATGGCCACAGGGGCGCTTGTGTCACACCACCCACAGCTTCAAGTGGCTCAGAACAGAGAAAAAGATTCCATTCACTTGGGAGAGAGTAAGGGAAGAGAACAAGAGTCTCTGCCTGGTAATCCAGAGAATTCTTCTGGATCTTGCCCAAAACCATCATGGTGGTACCTTTATGAGTCTGCAAGAACCCCGGCATTACTGGGCTTGGGATGCCCCCTAGAGTGGATACAGCTTAGATCATAACATGCAAATTCTTTCAAATATCTGGAATGCCTACCCAATAAGGACAGCTAAAACAAGCCCAGACTGAGAAGACTACAATAAATACCTAACTTTTCAATGCCTAGACACCAAAGAACATCTATAAACATCAACACCATCCAGGAAAACATTACCTCACCAAATGAACTAAATAAGGCACCAAGGACCAAACCTGGAGAAACAGAGATATGCGACCTTTGAGACAGATAATTCAAAACAGCTGTGTTGAGAAACTCAAAGAAATTCAAGATAACACAGAGAAGGAATTCGGAATTTTATCAATTAATTTAACAAAGAGATTGAAATACCTAAAAAGAATTAAGCAGAAATTCTGACGCTGAAAAATGCAATTGGCATACTGAAGAATGCATAAGAGTCTTTTAATATCAGAACTGATCAATCAGAAGACAGAATTGCTGAGTTTGAAGACAGGCTATTTGAAAATACACAGCCAGAGTAGACAAAAGAAAAAAATAATGAAAAACAATGAGACATCCCTACAGGATCTAAAAAATAACCTCGAAAAGGAAAATCTAAGAGTTATTGGCTTTAAAGAGGATGCAGAGTAAGAGATAGAGGTAGAAAGTTTATTCAAAGGGATAATAATGATAGCTTCCCAAACTTAGAGAAAGATATCAATATTGAGTACAAGAAGGTTATAGAACACCAAGCCAATTTAATCCAAAGAGTACTACCTCAAGGTATTTAATAATCAAACTCCCACAGGTCAAGGATAAATAAAAAATTCTAAAAGCAACAAGACAGAAATAAATAATATACAATGGAGCTTCAATACATCTGGCAGCAGACTTTTCAGTGGGAACCTTACAGGCCAGGAGAGTGGCATGACATATTTAAAGTGCTGAAGGAAAAAAATCTTTTCCCCTAGAATAGTATATCCAGCAAAAATATCCTTCAAACATGAAGGAGAAATAAAGACTTTCCCAGACAATAAGCCTTTCCCAAACTGAAAGCCTTTCTTCTAAGAGCTGGAAAATGATAAGGATGCCCACTTTCACAACTTTATTCAGCAAATACTAGAATTCCTAACTAGAGAAATCAGATGACAGAAATAAATAAAGGGCATCCAAATTGGAAAGGAAGAAGTCAAATTATCCTTGTTTTCAGATTATATGATCTTATATTTGGAAAAACCTAAAGACTCCACCAAAAAACTATTAGAACTAATAGACAAATTCAGTAAAGTTACAGGATACAAAATCAACATACAAAAATCGGTACCATTTTTATATGCCAACAGTGAAGAATCTGAAAAAGAAATCAAAAAGTAATCCTATTTACAATAGCCACAAATGAATTTAAATACCTAGGAAAGAACTTAACCAAAGAAGTGAAAGATCTCTATAATGAAAACGTAAAACATTGATGAAAGAAATTGAAGGTGACACCAAAAAATGAAAAGATATTTCATTTGTATGGATTGGAAAAATCAATACTGTTAAAATGTTCATACTACTGAAAGCAATCTACAGATTCAATGCAATCCCTATCAAAATACCAATGACATTCTTCACAGAAATAGAAAAAAAAACTCTAAAATTTATATGGAACCAGAAAAGACCCAGAATAGCCAAAGCTATCCTATACAAAACAACAAAACTGGTGGAATCACATTACCTGCCTTCAAATTATAGTACAGAGCTAAGTCACCAAAGCAGCATGGTACTGGCATAAAAACAGACACATGGACAAATGGAACAGAATAGAGAACCCAGAAACAAATCCACACACCCACAGTGAACTCATTTTTGACAAAAGTGCCAAGAACATACACTGGGTAGAAGACAGTCTCTTCAATAAATGATGATGGGAAAACTGGATATCCATATGCAGAAGAATGAAACTAGACCCTTATCCTTCTCTGTATACAAGAATCAAATCAAAATGGACTAAAGACTTAACTCTAAGAACTCAAATTATGAAACTACTACAAGAAAACATTGAGGAAACTGTCCAGGACATTGGTCTGGGCAAAACTTTCTTGAGTAATACCCAGGCAAGCACAGGCAACCAAAGCAAAAATGGACTAGTGGGATCACAACAAGTTAAAAAGCTTCTGCACAGCAAAGGAAACAATCAACAAAGTGAATAGACAACCCACAGAACAGGAGAAAATATTTGCAAACTACCCATATGACAAGAAATTAATAACCATGTTATATAAGGAGCTTAAACAGCCTTAGAGGAAAAAAAATCTAATAATCTGATTAAACAATAGGCAAAAGATTTGAATATAAGTTTCTCAAAAAACATACAAATGACCAACAGGCATAAGAAAAGGTGCTCAACATTACTGATCATCTGCGAAATGCAAATCAGAACTACAATGGGATATCATCTCACCCCAGTTAAAATGGCTTATATCTAAAAGACAGGCAATAACAAATGCTGGCAACAGAGTAGAAAAAGGGAACCTTTGTACACTGTTGGTGGGAATGTAAATTGGTACAAACACTATGAAGAACAGTTTGGAAGTTCCTTAAAAAACTAATATTGAGCTACCATATGATCCAGCAGTGAGTTTACCCAATGGGTACATAGGTGTATATATTTATAGGGTACATGAGATATTTTGGCACAGGCATGCAATGTGTAATAATCATATCATGGAGAATGGGGTATTCATCCCCTCAAGCATTTATCCTTTGTATTACAAACAATTCAATTACACTCTTTTAGTAATGTATAATTAAGTTATTACTGACTATAGTCACCCTGTTGTGCTAGCAAATACTAGGTCTTATTCATTCTTTCTAACTACTTTTAATGTAAGCATTAACCATCCCCACCTCCCCCACAATCCCCTACTACCCTTAGCAGACTCTGGCCACCATCGTTGGATACACTATGCCCATGAGTTCAATTGTTTTGATTTTTAGATCCCACAAATCTGCCACTGTAGAACCAAATGTGCTATAGACAATATGTAGACAAATACATGTGGCTGTGTTATAATAAAACTTTCTATTACTTGCTTATACAGCACATATATCAGAGACCATGCTCTCTTTTCTTTAGTCTGCTCTCAGAACATACTACTTTGTATAGAGTCCAGTCTTTTTTTTTAAAGATTTTTTATTTTAAAAATTAAAATACTAAACAATTTTTCAACAAATATAATGCATAATCAAAAATATTTTGTTCTAATTTATGTCCAATTCAGAAAATAATATGTGGGAAAAATGGAACATGGGGAAAAGAGAAAAAGGGAGAAAGAGATACACAAAATCATGAAGGTAAAATAAACGGGGGGGAGAAATGCAAGAACAGGAACAAATGCAAACTTTAGGATGTAAAATCCCCAGGAACAGGGACATTTTCTGTCTTGTTCGGTGCTGCATTGCAGACACTACAATACAGCCTGGTTCATGGTTTTAGCTTCTAAGATAGTCTAGGGAGACAAATCTTTCCTAGCAGGAATAACAAGCCTTCATTCTAAGGATTAATTTAGATCATCAGACTATCTTCATTTTAAGTATTGTGGAAAACATTAGGAAGCAAAGTCCCTAATTATGTCTATAATTATGAAAAAAATCATATTTTAAAAAGTCTTTGGTAGCAAGAAAGACTGTAATATACTCAAAGACGGGAATGTTTTTCCACTTGTTTCTTTACTTATATCACTTGTTTTCTGTTTCTTTTAAGAAAGTAAACACTGCATTTTTTAGTTTATTCGGTATATATAGTTTTGCAAAATATGCATTTTTGTGCCTCTCGTTTTATTTCGTATTATTCCATTACTGTCTTTGCATTTGTATAGAGTCCATTCTAAGGAAAAGGTTCTTTTCTCTTCCTGCTTTACAGGTGTGTGGGTAGCTGATTTTATGGTTGAGCTCTTTTACATACAGAATTTAGGTATTCATTACTGCAGTCTCTTACAGGCCAAGGCTTCATGTCACTTGGAAATAGAAAATGAAGAGAGTGAGACGGTTGAGGGAGGAGGGTGATAAGTTTGATAACCATATTCTGAGAAGCTAGTTTGGCCTTAATGCATTAGCTCTCTCCCTTGCCCTCTTAACAGAAGCCCACTAATGATTTTCCATTTATTCCCACAAACACTTTCTCCTTTTCATTCTTTATAGCTAAGAGATAATGTGAGCACATTTCTCTCTTGGGCATGCATAGCAGAGTTAGGGCATCTCTTTTTATTACTGGCCTCCATCCTGAACAGAGACAAGCAATGCTGGTTTCACTGGACTTGAAAAAATCACATTCGTTATTTATGGACATGTCAATTTCTCCTTTGGATATAAGATTGTATGTTTGGAGATTTTCCATTTCCATAAAATTTCCTTAGAAACATTTGCCCTGCAGAATAATATGCTTGTATTGCAGATGAAAGAGTCTGGTATAAGGGTCATTCTGAAGGGTTTAGCTAAATGCAAATAAACTGAAACTACCATGGGCCACGTGTTAATTACATATAACTGATATTTTCTATTGTAGAAAGGAAATAAGCAAAAATAAAAAAAAAATTACCCAATTCAGTGAGAAAAGCAATAACATATAATGCAAAATCTATTGATATTAGTAGATAAATTATTGAATTATTTATTCAGAATCTAGGAAATGCAGTTAAACTCTGCTCAATGTATATTTTTTATTGTGTCCATATAAAAAAGCTACTTTTACCTAATCCTGAGCCTTATGTATCTTAGAGAACCTCTGCTGCACAGAACCATACAACTGACAATTAACACGTAAGCAATAACATTTATTGCAAAAAGGATTCCAGTTTTGGTTTTCTTTTCCATTTGCACTAAGCTACATTTTCTCTTATATCCCTCTGTATTTAATGTTGGATGCATCCATCTTTCCTTCTTTTTGATATATTTTTGCTCCTGAATCACATGAAACCTCTTCTAATTACTTTCTTCATTTTAAATGCTCATTTTTCATATCTGTTATGGAAAAATTAGAAAACACAGGTAGGAAAAGGGAGTAAATCATTCAAAATTTCACTACTCGGTGATTACCACCATTAAAATGTTGGTTCTTCCTGATCTATATATACTTTATATGTAAATATATAATTTTAAAACATGGAATATGATTCCACATATTCTCCTGTAGTTCTGTTCTCACTCTGTCACCCAGGCTGGAGTGCAATGGCACAATCATAGCTCACTGCAGCCTCGAACTTCTGGGCTCAAGGGACCTTCCTGCCTCAGCCTACCAAGTGGCTGGGATTACTGGCATGAGCCACCACACTCAGGTTGTTTTTCTTTAAACACTTTTTTTATTCATAAATACAGACTCATATCCTAATTTTAAAGGATTCCATAAAATTCAAACAGATGTATAAATGATAATTCAGTAAAACCTTTATCATTGAACTTTTAGATTGCTTCATTGACAAAAATATCTCTGAAAAAAATCTTTGCATTATTTTTCATTCCTTAGGATAGATTTCTAAAAGAAAATTACTGAATTGAAAATATGTAATTTTTAAGGCTGTTGATGCATTTTGTCAAATTATTCTTCCAAATGGCTGCAACAATTACATTTCCACCTGGATTATGTAAAAGCACCTGCTTTCCCACTCCTCAATGATACCCAGTATTTACACGCTTATGCTAATTTCCCTCTAAGTAGCATCTTTTTATTATTAAGTGGTTGATATGGGTTTAAAAAGGACAAAGGGGCTGGGCACGGTGGCTCACGCCTATAATCCAAACACTTTGTGGGGCCCAGGAGGGAGGATCATTTGAGCGCAGGAGTTGGAGACCAACATGGGAAACAGAGAAAGATCCCATCTCTACAATCATTTTTTAAATCAGTTGGGTGTGATGGCACACACCTGTGGTCCCAGCTACTTGGGAGCCTGAGATGGGAGGATCACATGAACCTGGGTGTTCAGTGAGCTATGATCATGCCCTTGTACTCCAGCCTGGGTGACAGAGCAAGACCCTGTCCCTTAAAAAAAAAAAAAAAAAGGCGAGGGGAGAGCTGGCAAGATAGCCAAATAAGAACAGCTGCGGTCTGCAGCTCCCAGTGAGAGCAAGGCAGAAGGCGGGTGATTTCTGTATTTCCAACTGAGGTACCCGGTTCATCTCAATGGTACTGGTTAGACAATGGGTGCAGCCCATGGAGGGCAAGCAGAAGCAAGGTGGTGCGTTGCCTCGCCGGGGAAGTGCAAGAGGCCGGAGAACTTCCTCCCCTAGCCAAGGGAAGCCCTGAGGGACTGTGCTATCTGGCCCAGATACCACGCTTTTCCCACGGTTTTTGCAACCCACAAACCAGGAGATTCCCTCTTGTGCCTACACCACCAGAGCCCTGGGTTTCAAGCACAAAACTGGGCGACTGTTCCGGCAGACACCCAGCTAGCTGCAGGAGTTTTTTTTGTACCCCAGTGGTGCCTGGAACCCCAGCGAGACAGAACCATTCACCCTCCACCCGGAAAGGGGCCTGAAGCCAGGGAGCCAAGTGGTCTTGCTCAGTGGGTCGCACTCCCACGGAGCCCAGCTAGCTAAGAATCACTGGCTTGAAATTCTCACTACCAGCACAGCAGTCTGAAGTCAACCTGGGACAATTGCGCTTGGTGGGGGGAGGGGTGTTTGCCGTTACTGAGGCTTGAGTAGGCAGTCCCCTCACAGTATTAAGTAAACTACTGGGAAGTTCAGACTGTGCAGAACTCACTGCAGCATGGCAAAGCACCTGGGGCCAGACTGTCTCTCTAGATTCCTTCTCACTGGGCTGGACATCTCTGAAAGAAAGGCAGCAGCCCCATTCAGGGGCTTATAGATAAAACTCCCATCTCCCTCGGACAGAGCACCTGGGGGATGGGGCAGCTGTGGGCACAGCTTCAGGAGACGTAAATGTTCCTGCCTGCCGGCTCTGAAGACAGCAGTGGATCTCCCAGCACAGCGCTCGAGCTCTGCTAAGGGACAGACTGCCTCCTCAAGTGGGTCCCTGACCCCCATGCCTCCTGAGTGGGAAACACCTCCTAGCAGGGATTGACAGACACCTCATACAGGAGAGCTCCAGCTGGCATCTGGCAGGTGCCCCTCTGGGACAAAGCTTCCATAGTAAGGAGCAGGCAGCAATCTTTGCTGTTCTGCAGCCTCTGCTGGTAATACCCAGGCAAACAGGGTCTGGAGTGGACCTCCAGCAAACTCCAGCAGACCTGCAGAATAGAGGCCTGACTGTTAGCAGGAAAACTAACGAACAGAAAACAATAACATCAACATCAACAAAAAGGACACCCACAGAAAAACCCCATCCAAAGGCCATCAGCTTCAAAGATCAAAGGTAGATAAATCCATGAAGATGAGGAAAAACCAGCACAAAAATGCTGAAAATTCCAAAGACCGGAATGCCTCTTCTCCTCCAAATGATCGCAACTCTTCTCCAGCAAGGGCACAAAACTGGGCAGAGAATGAGTTTGACAAATTGATAGAAGTAGGCTTCAGAACGTGGGTAATAACAAACTCCTCTGAGCTAAAGGAGCATGTTCTAACCCAATGCAAGGAAGCTGAGAACCTTCATAAAAGGTTACAGGAACTGCAAACTAGAATAACCAGTTTAAAGAACATAAATGACCTGATGGAGCTGAAAAACACAGCACGAGAACTTTGTGAAGCATACATAAGTATCAATAGCTGTATCAATTGAGCGGAAGAAAGGATATCAGAGATTGAAGATCAACTTAATGAAATAAAGTGTGAAGATAAGATTAGAGAAAAAAGAACGAAAAGGAAAAAACAAAGCCTCGAAGAAATATGGGACTACGTGAAAAGACCAAACCTACAATTGATTGGTGTACCTGAAAGTGATGAGGGGTTGGGGGGCACAGGAGGGAGAGCATTAGGACAAATACCTAACGCATGCAGGGCTTAAAACCTAGATGACGGGTTGATGGGTGCTGCAAACCACCATGGCACATGCAGGTGACAAACCTGCACGTTCTGCACATGTATCCCATAACTTAAAGTATAATTTTTTAAAAAAGGAAGAAAGACTAGTATTATTTAGTAACTCCCTTAAGGATTATTGGTTATTCTCCATTTACATCATGGAGCCCCACATCAAATCTCTAGCTCCTGTTGATATAAATCCATATTTCTTATTATTCTTGTAGTTAAATTAAATGTATTAAGAATTGCTTGTTTTCAGCAAAGCCACTATTAAATCTCAAAATGTTATTCATTTCAAGATCCTGCAGCTACCAATCTAAAAAGCTTTTAACTAAGTCCCTAAGGCTGAATATTGGCATCCTTTCTCAGTGGTTAAATAAAATAAGCAACAAAGTAAATAGGCTTAAATTGAGCTGCCAGTTTAAGACTTGGGATTTCTATCATCTTCTGACTGAGATTTGACCCAGCTATTTTTTGACTTCTAATTACTTCTATACAGGTGATCCTTCTCCAGTGTTCTTCAAAATAGAGATTGACAGAAAATTTTCTTCAGCTGAATCCTCAGCTCCTTGATAATGTAAGAAAAAAGAGAGAACATTCTGTGGACTTTCCTGGTCCCAGTTGTTGTTTAAAAAAATAATAACAACAGAATGTTAAAAAGATAACTTTTCTATCTCAGTTTTGATGAATGTGGTACATAGCAGATATCAAACTACACGTAAAGCCTAAAATTGGGTTGAGAGAGTGGATATAGAGAGAGAGGATTTGGAAAGAGATTTCTTCGGAGAAAGCATGACTTTGCTGTGAGACTCCATCCTATCCCATCCGAAATGAGGGGAAAGTTTATCTCGGTCACCTTAAAGCTTACTGACGGGGCATTCACTGGCCTCGATGAGAGCTTTACATTATGCTTTAAAGCTGGAAGACACTTGCCCTGACCCTCATGCAAGAAAGATAAAGCAGCCTTCGAGTGGAGAATAAAAACTGCCACATTGCAACGGGCCAGCACTCCCAGAGTTTGTCAGGGCAAGGGACGAGTGCCTATTCCCTGTGGTCTTGCTATGAGCCACACAAAAGAGAAGGGCAGATTGGACTCATGTTAAGTCCGATCAAGAGAAGTATTTGAGAGGGTGAAGAATCGGCTGTAGAGATAACTGGAAAGCCAGGGGCTGGGGATAGCAAGATGGGATGGGGCCGGGTTGTGAGTCAAAGGCGGGGTGGTGAGTCCATTCCCAACATCAAGGAAGCTGCATTGAAATACCACAAAAGTAGCCATAAAAGCAAGTCCTCTTGAAACACCCAGATCATGATGCTATCTGGTAAAGGTCAGAAATGGCAGCTAGCTTGTCGGGAAGGAGAATGAACAGAGCAGAAATGCATGTCCTTCCCTGTAGGATGCAGGTTCAGCAACTAGAGGTGGTCCTACCTTTTAATATGTATTAGGTTGGTGCAAAAGCAATTTTAATGGCAAAAACCGCAATTGCGTTTGCACCAACCTAATATATAAGGGAAAATTGATATCTTGAACTGGACATCTTTAATATGTGAATCCAGACTGATTTTGAAACTTAAAGAGATAGACCTGTCTATTGAGGCCTCGCAGACACAGTTTTATCCAGGAAAAGGAAAATATTTTCTCCCTGGAAAAAAAAAAAAAAAGTATTCCAGGGGACAATGGCAGACTTACTGATAGCTAGCTTCCTAAATACCAAGCAGTCTTCTAAATGCTTTGTCAGTGCTAACTCTTTTAATCCTCACCACACTCCTGGGAGGCAGATATTATTTTTAACCCCATTTTGAGGACCTATGAGGTTGCTGAGGTACAAATAGTTTAACTAATTTGACAAAGGTCACAGAGCTAGTAAATACCCAAGTTAGGATTAGATATTTAGCAGTCTGATTCCATTAAGCTCCAAAGTTGGATGCATTCATTGAAAATTATGTAGTGAAATAACTGAAACTCCTCATGGCCATTTTAGAGGAAAAAGTGCTTGGGGGCATTAGGAATCATGAACAATCTATCCTCACTCCTTGGCACATAATATAAGCAATCTCATCAATTGCCTGGGGGTCCTTACCTTCCAGTGATAACTAACCTAGGGAGCAAAGATCATGTTTCCAAAATTAAGCTGTAAGCTTCTTGCAATTAATGAGGACAATTTCACACTTTTTTGCATAAATGTTGCATATGTAGGACCATAATAATCATCTGTGGTGATAACATGTGAATTTAAGGAGATTTCATGGGAAAAGACAATTATTTTTCTGCTAGTGATTCAAACTTGATTCAAGATAGGTTTTGAGTGAATTGTGAACATAGGCTTGATCTAAAGCTGGTGAAATATGCCTTGCATTTTCCATATTTTCTATTGCTACCTGGGATCTAATATTTACTGGGGTAGAGAGAAAGCCAACAATTACCAGGCACCTTTTATATACCAGATGATTTCGTTGTAGGTTATTACCTTATAGAATTCTCACGAGAAACATAATTGAAGTAATTGCCAGTATCTCCATTTGGCCAATTTTAACAATAACTAACATTAGTTGAGCACTTCCCCTGTGCCAGGCACTATTTTAATTTTTAAATGAATTCATTGATCCCTGCAATAATGTTATGAATTATTATTTATCTTATTTTACAGATGGGGAAACTGGAGCATTCACAGGTTAAAGACTTCCCCAATATTTTGCCATTTAGGACACGGCAATGTGGGTATTTGAAACCAGGAAGTCGCCAGGCAGGGTGGCTCAGCCAGGCGTGGTGACTCACACCTGTAATCCTACCAGTTTGGGAGGCCAAGGTGGGTGGATCACTTAAGGCCAGAAGTTCAAGGCCAGCCTAGCCATCATGGCAAAACCCCATTTCTACTAAAAATACAAAAATTAGCTGGGTGTGGTGGCAAGCGCCTGTAATCTCAGCTACTTGGCAGGCCGAGGCACAAGAATCGCTTGAACCCAGGAGGCAGAGGTTGCAGTGAGCCAAGATTATGCCACTGCACTCCAGCCTGGGTGACAGAGTGAGGCTGTGTCCAAAAAAAAAAAAAAAAAAAAAAAGTTCATGAACCCAGGAATTCTGTAGCAAAGCCCATATGTTCACCTATACTTCCTCACAGAGGAAGTAAACTGGAATTCTGGATGTTCAAGATATGTTCATATCTAAGGGTCCTAGTGAAAGATGAAGGCTGGATTTGAAATCTAGTCCCTTGGACTTGTGTGCTTTTCTGTACACTCTCTCTTCCTGATCTAATGGAGGCACCCCACCCACACTTCCCCCAAAAGAACATACAGCTTTACTCCTAGGTCTCCTATTTGGGACTTCTATTTCAGTACCTTGAACATTGCAAAGACTATTCTGGTCATCTTCTCCTCGTACATTTATGAGTCAGAGATGCTAGCAGAACTTAATAAAAACTTCTCTTGTTCTTGGTTTTATATACAATAGAAAGTTGTTAGTGTTCTGGATCTCAGGAGCAGAACTTCACCTCCACTTTTCATCAACACCTACATAGACTTTTAGAGTTCAAACTCTTAGCTGGTGTCCTAAATCAGACATAATTCACTCTTTAGTAATCAAGGCCTGTCTTAACTAGATTGAGGGGAAGGACCTTGTCTTGTTCTTCTTCATATCTGCTATAGCCATGTGCCTCAGTTGTGAGACTGGTTGAGAAGACATGGAATCTAGAACCAAGAGGAGTGGCATCATGAACTTAGCTACAGAGCAGATTCCAAGAGATGGCCAAGAATCTCCCTCGCAATGTCCCAAGGAACAACTGATATTCAAAATATTTAACAAACAGAAGGAACTCCCAACCAATCAGAATGGGCACCAGCTGCTAAAATGTATCATTGTGTGATGACTGAGTATTCTTCCTGCCTAAAAGTGATACTAGTTATGGCATACTACTTAGGAATACTAGCTCTGGAATTAGATGACCTGACTTGAATCATGCTGCTATTTAACCTTAGGGCAATTTTCTTTGCCTGTCTGTACTCAATCCCCTTATCTTTAAAAAGCGTGTCAAAATAGTACTTTATAGGGTTGTTATAGGGCAATCATGAAAATTAAGTAAGCTAGAAAAGACTAAGCACTTCGAATTATGCCAAACACATAAATGCTCAGTAAATATTGGTTATTGTTAATTTCTTTAAACTACAGGGTCCAATCTGTGCAAGTAGCCCACCAGACAGAGGTGAAACCTGCAGTCAGATTGTCCAGAGATGTCCAGTGTCTGACCATTGTGAAGCAAAACCCCTGCAGGTCAGTCAAATAGGGACATATTCTTAGCCGTAGGAAGGAGGCTGGCTAGGTCTAGGAACAAAGGCATCTTACTCAAAAGGTTTCATCCAGGTTCAGCAGATGCTGGACTTAAAGCAACAAGATTTACTCCAGAATCCCCCCACTGATGAGGGTGAGGCATGTGGCAAGGTCTTCTAACACAAACTTGGGGACTGGGTGGGGTGCTGATCTTTAAGCTGATCATTATTGATGTCTATAGCTAAGAAGAGCTGGAGAGACAAGGACCTCCCTAAATTTCCCTACAAATTTAGATACTCAAGAGGACAGTGTTGATGATGTTGAAAGAATCATTTAGTTACTCATCCCATTAAAACATTTTCTTGAGGGCTTATTATGACCTAGGCACTGTGCTATTCAGAAAAGAATAAGGCTAACAATGGTCCAAAATGAATTGTATGCCATATTCCAAATTTATCATCTTTTAAAGCTTGTATTGACAGCCTAGAAAGGTAAATAGCTTTACTTTGTTAGGGAGCTTCTAGTTTCTACAAATTTGTTTGTCTAGTATCCTAGATATCAGGGTAAGAAATATTTAGATTGTAAATTTCACACTCCGACCCCAAAGTTCTCAACCCAAAGCAGTACCTAACCTTCTAACACTTCTAAATTTCAATCAAAGAGCTGGGGTTTGAAAAAAAGCTTTAAAAAAGCTCCTCCTCCTTGACAGTGCTAGTAATGTAGGGCAGATGTGATGAATAAAGCAGGAAGAAAAATATCCATCTTAGCACATTTCATTTCTTCCCTCAGAAAGATAATGACATACTGATTTTTTATTTCTCTAAGGTGAGAGCTAAAAGGTCTTAGAAAATAAACATGTAGCACCTCTGTGGAGAAAAGCTTTGTTGATCTCTTTGGCTTCTCTCTCCTTCTTTTGGTGAGAAAGTATTTTTTTTAATAATGTGGTCTAGGAGGGAGTGTGTACTCTGCCTCTGTAGGTTCTAGTTTCATAATGGAGCCAGAGAGGTCGGAGACAAAGCAGATGCAGGATTCAGAGCTTCAGGCCAGAGATATCTGCAAGAGTCAGCACAGCACCCACCAGTTCAATTTCATGAAATTGAATTTTCCCACAGTGATAGATGCTTTAGAAATACAGGACCCCAGGTCAGCACTGCTCAACACACACACACATACACACACACACATTTTGTGCCTTTGTTCTTAACTCTTGAAATAGAGACTAAAAGGTACATACCTAATTGAAAAAACTTTCTCTTCCTTTAGGCTCTGAATAAGCTGATTATCTCTTACCTGAAAGAGCAAACGCCGTCATTTTCATAGTGTTATGCAGCAAATGGCCTCCCAGCAGGCGTGTAGTAGCTCAGCTTGAAACACAGCTGGTATTAGGTTCAAGAAGATGAAATTGAGAAAAGGAGTTCCATCTCCACCTTTAATCAGTGGCTCTCTGCAGCACCCACCTCAGCAGGTGGTCTGCGTTCTGTACTCACTTTTTCTTCCACTTGAGGGAAAATGGAAGGTGGTAATGAGAAGAGAAAGAAGACAACCGCAGGTGGCCAGTGACCCAGCCATCCTGGGACTATCACTTCCCTGTATTGTCTGCCCAACATACGCATACTTTGCTTTTCTAATTCTAACTCTATGAACTTCCCTGGAGTTGGGCCCTGGCAACAGATGTGCTAAAAGTTTTTAAATCCGTTCTAAACATCACAGTGCCCTAAGCAAAATAGTTACCACCAAAAATCATAAAGATAGAGAACAGAAACAGGAAATCCAAGCTCACAATATCCAAATCCTACTCACACATTCAAACAAATATTTGAGTATTAAATATCTATTGAGTGACCACTACAGGACAGACACGGATGGCCTTCACAAAAGTGAGGAAAATAGTGATAGCTCATGCCCCAAGGAGCTTGCATGGGAGAGATAGAACATAGGTCAAATGAGTGCATATTGCAACAATGTTTAGTGCTAACAAGGAGAAGTTCAAAGTGCCATAAAGGAAAATTTTAGAAGAAATTTATCTGGACTGAGGGGAGATGTACAGGATGAAGAGGAGTTTCTAGAGGTGGAGGGTGGAGGGAAGAGGAGCGTGCATTTCCAACAGAGAATTCAGGACAGGCAAATGTCCTGTGGTGGGAAGCAGCACCATGAGAACTGTAGGCAGGATGGAGTGGCTGGACCACTGAGGGCTGTGGGGAAATGGTATGAGATGAGGCTAAAGGGTTTTGTATCCTATGTTAAGGACCTGCGACTTAATCCTAGAAGCAGTGGAAAACCATTGAAGATTGTTTTTTGAGGGGAAAGGGGAAATGTTTTGCATTCTAACAAGCTCTCTCTGGTTGCTTTAGTGAAAATAAACTATAGGCAGCCAAGGATACGGAGAATAGTTAGGTGGTTTCTGAAGAATTCCAGGCAAAATGGATGGTGGCTCTGGCTAGTGCTGACAGTAGAGATGGAGAGAGGTAAACAGAGCTTAGATGACTTTAAGAAGTAATTGGTATATTATTTTGGTATTCACAACTCCAATAACCATTTTTTACTCATTCATTCATTAAAAAAATCATTTCTGAAATGCCTGCTATGAGCTAGACTGTGAAAGAATAATTAAAATGAATAAAGATACAGTTCTAATTGGAAGACACTGCAAGGGTCCAATTAGCAGAGCAGTCAAGGACATGGTTTTGGAGTCAGATAAATACTGGCTTCAATTCTGATCATGCTTTTAACCAGCTGTGTATTGGTGGGCAGGTCAAAGACCCTGAGCCACTTTTATAAATGGAAATAAATGGTACCTACCTCATAGGGTTGTCGTGAGGAAAAAATGAGGTAATGCACATCAAATTAATGACAAGATGATTGCATTTAGAACACCTGGAAATATTTTTTGGAGATAGGATCTCTCTATGGTGCTCAGGCTGGTCTCAAAATCCTATGCCGAAGTGATCCTCCTGCCTCAGCCTCCAGAGCAGCTGAGACTACGTGCGTGCACCACCACACCCAGTATAGAACATTTTTAATACAGAAAAGGTAGCTAGCTATTTTTCTGGGCTGTTAACAATTAAAGAATCAAAGATGCTTAGACGTTGGTGTATTTGCTAATGTAATGACTTATTGGAAGGATACACGGATGTAAAATGGATACTTGGAGAGCCCATTCTAGTTGGGTAACATGAAGTCCCTGTAAGCCAGCCACCTATCCTAGAAGTTGTGCTATACTTCACACATCCTCTGTCCCAGATGTGTAAAGTGGTAGAGAAGACACCTGCAATACAACCTGTGTTATATAAATATCTCCTTCCATATCCTCTGTAAACATTAGTCACAACATCCAATCATGTCTGTTATGGCTGCAAACAATATTATTACTTCCATCACTCAAACGTAGCTATAAACTAATACATAGACTAAAACCTATACTAGCATACTGGTTTGACCGGCAAAACGTTCTATTGTTATCTTTCTTGTAAACAAAACACTGTATCAATGAATAACATTTTATATATAACTGCTAACAACTTTGAGCAATTCTGTCTTGGATGCTGATGCATCGATGAGTAGATTTGACATTGTTGACTGGCTGGTTGAAGCCAGACCCCCTCTATGTTTTGAGCAAGGAATCATTGAAGAAAATAACGTTACCTTAGAAAAACTCCCTCCACCAACTTTTACTCCATTCAAAAGCTTTTAGAGGAATTCATGTATATCAGAGTAACCACAGAACATTTCAGAATAAATAAAACTAATTTTGAAAGCAGTTTGAAAATCCCTGGAGCAATGGTACTGCCTATACTTTGTGTAGAAATGTTTATCAGGAAAAGAAGCCATCTGAAGTCCAAAGTTAAATAAACACTTTAACCAATAAAATCCATGTAGAAAAAAAAAATCTGCCAAAAGGAACATTTATATATAAGGAAATTATATAAGCATTTCATAATTTATAGTTTCATTTTCCTTAACTTTATTTTAGTGATTAACTTTGGATTTAGTATGTTTTCAATGGAGTCTCAGAAACGGATCACAGATTTTAACCTTGATCCTATAGGATATAAGGATTCTACTCACAAAGGCACACTTGTGACCATCACCCAGAGAAAATTTTAAGGCAGTGGTTTTCAACCTGTTCTCAGTATCCTAATAATTCTTCCGAGATGTCTCAGGGCTGCTATGGGGCTGGGGCAGGCTAGGAATTCCCCAGGTGAGTACAGCAAACTCTGGTCCCAATACCAGCGTCATCTGTTTTATTTGCTGGTCTTCAGCACTAAATTTCACTTGGAAAAAGTTTGCTTTTTTTTTATTTTTTATTTTTTATTTTTTGAGGCAGGATCTCACTCTGTTGCCCAGGCTGGAGTACAGTGCCGTGATCACAGTTCACTGCAGCCTTGAGTTCCTGGGCTCAAGCAATCCTGTCACCTCAGCCTCCTGAGTGACTGGGACTACAGGTGTATGCTGCCATACCGAGCTAATTTATTTGTTTTATATTATTTTGTAGAGAGGCAGGTTTTGCTTTGTTGCCAAGGCTTATCTCGAACTCCTAAGCTCGACCAATCCTCCCTCCTTGGCCTCCCAAAGTGCTGGGCATACGGATGTGAGCCACTGCACCCAACCAACTGCTTTAAAAAAATTTTTTTTTGAAAAATTATAGAATTAAGATTTATGAAAAATACAGGTAAGGAAGCTGTCAGTTGAATGTCCCCAAAGCCTCAGATCTTTTTTTCCTCTATAACCATTCTCTTTTCTTCCTGTTATTCTTCTTGTCTTTCTTTCATCCCTTAGATTTTTTCTTTCTCTTTCTTCTCCTCCTTTTCCTACCACTTCTCTATGATAATAAAACACTTATTCAGTATTTAATAGCAGTGGTAAGCCTTGCTGATGATTTTTTTTGTATTCCGCAAATATTGATCTCTGAATATGTTTGCTGCTGGAAATTTAGCCTTCTTGTATTCAAGAAGATCAGGTGCAAAAGATGTTAATGTGCACAGAAGCAAAGCAGCTATTAAAATAGGTTAGTAGAGGTCGGGCATGGTGGCCCACGCCTGTAATCCCAGCACTCTGGGAGGCCGAGGCAGGCGGATCACAAGGTCAAGGGATCGAGACCACCCTGGCCAACGTGATGAAACCCCGTCTCTGCTAAAAATACAAAAATTAGCTGGACGTGGTGGTGTGTGCCTGTAGTCTCAGCTACTCGGGAGGCTGAGGCAGGAGAATCGCTTGAACCCAGGAGGCAGAGGTTGCAGTGAGCCAAGATCAGGCCACTGCACTCCAGCCTCGCGACAGAGCAAGATTCCATCTCAAAAAAAAAAAAAAAATAGGTTAGTAGAATGCGGGTTACCACAGAAATTTACAGCATAGGTTCTAGAGTCAGGCTACCTGGGTTAACAATATTCTCACCCAGCCATTTACTAGCTGTGTGATCTTGGGAAGGTTTCTTGATCCATGAGCCTCAGTTACATTATCTATAAAATGAAGATGATATTATTCTCTACATCACCTGTCTATTGTGAAAAATAAATGAGTAAAAACATACAAAAAAGCTGAGGACAGTACTTAGCCTGTGGTAACTATTCAATGAGTGTGTGTTTGTGTGTTTTAAATGTAAGATGTTTTAAACACAAGAAAGCCTGGTCATAGTAAAGAATTCTGGAAATCAGTGATATATAAGCTGAGTTTTGAAGAATGACCAGATAATTATCTTCAGCAGACAAAGAGGGGGAAATGATGTTTCAGGAAGTGGGACCAGCATCCCAAAGACCCTAGAGAGAAAGAACGTGTCATTCACTGGCTGCTAATATGAACAATAACAATAACCAGAAAACTGCTAAAACATGAAAAGCACAAAGGTATAGAACAAATATTTTCCTTTAATTCCTTTATTTTAGAGTAATAGCTGAATAATTTGATGGTTTCTTTGTAGACTCTTTGTAAAGCCTAGATTTTAGAGCAATGAGTTCATTTTTAAAATGCCTTATAACCTACTTGTTTTTCTGGCTATAAATTAATTATGAACATTTGTCCATGTCATTATTCTTCTACAACACAATTTTAATAGCTACATAGCATTCTATAATATCTTTAAAACTTAAGGGTATTTCAGCCTATAAATAGCATACTACTTCATACATTTTTAACACATATTAAATATTTTCTTTGAATAATATCTTAGAACTGGAATTGCTGGGTTAAGAAGCATGCCCATTTTAGGGTTTTGATATATATATGTCCTGTCAAGATACCCTTCGGAAAGATCATGTATAAATAGAGAATGTTTTTATTGTCCTTTTTGGTAATGCAAGCACTTGCTAAAGGATATGCATCTCTCCAAGAGCAAGAAATTTTAGGCCAAGCGCAGTGGCTCCTGCCTGTAATCCCAGCGCTCTGGGAGGCCAAGGCAGGTGGATCACGAGGTCAAGAGATTGAGACCATCCTCACCAACATGGTGAAACCCCATATCTACTAAAAATACAAAAATTAGCTGGGCATGGTGGCATGCACCTGTAGTCCTCACTACTTGGGAGGCTAAGGCAGGAGAATCACTTGAACCCTGGATGCCGAAGTTGCAGTGAGCAAAGATCGCGCCACTGCACTCCAGCCTGGCAACAGAGCAAGACTGTCTCAAAAAAAAAAAAAAGAAAGAAATTTATGGGTGAGAACTGAGTGCATACATAACAGAGTGCACACATAATATGCAATTAATTAATTGTGGGACATAGCAATTAATTTCATGTCCAGAGAAAAAGATAAGACAAAAGCATGAGTTCCGGAAGATTAAGATTATCATGGGCTTTTGCTTGGTACTCTGCCAGGAGGCAAAAGGAAAACGAAGTGGCTCTGCTTTCAGATATTTACTCAGTTTTGTGATATTTCTGGTAATATATTTCTTTCATACGAAACTATTCCTCCTATTTGGTAAACTGATTTACATCACCCCAAGTCCATTCCCATTAGTGACTACAGTACTGTCTGCCTTATTCCTGCTCACTTCTCACTTTCATTGGAACTGTGTATGAAAATGGATTTCCACCTTTGCTATTAGGTAGGTCTTAGAACTAAATCTTTTTTTTTTTTTTTTTTAAGTAAAAAGCACTTTTGCAGCACAAGGTGGAAAATCATTGAAGACCATACTGGAGGTTGGTGGGATGAGGAGGTTCTAATATGTGTTAGGCTTTTACTATAGACCATCCATTTGCATACATATAGCATTTCATCCCCCAATAACTCTCTAGGTAATTATTATTATAACTATTACCATGTTACCAAAGGTGTAATTGAAACTCAAAGACATTAAGTGATTTAGTGATCACGCTGCAAATAACTAGCAGAGCGGGCATTCTGACCTCACTCTGCTGGTTGCCAAAGCCCAGCCTGCTTCCACTGCCTCCAAGAAATAGAAACACCCCAGATTAGAATTCCTCACAAGCTCAACTGGGCACGGTGGCTCACACCTATAATCCCAGCACTTTGGGAGGTGGAGACTGGAGGATTACTTGAGGCCAGGAGTTCGAGACCAGCCTGACCAACATGGCAAAACCCCATCTTTAATAATAATACAAAAATTAGCCAGGCATGGTGGCGTGTGCCTGTAGTCCCAGCTACTTCGGAGGCTGAGGCATGAGAAACACTTGAACCTGGGAGACGGAGGTTGCAGTGAGCCGAGATTGTGCCACTGCACTCCAGCCTGGGTGACAGAGCTAGAGTCCATCTCAGAAAAACAAAACAAAACAGAAAAAAATAAAATAAAAGAACTCCACACAAGCTTATTCTAGGAGATATTTCAGGGGATTTTGAATTTTCCCACTGTTCCTTGGGATAATCAAGAAGCCTAGATTGACATATTAAAACAAATACTTGGTCTAAAAAACAAAGACCCGAGGGAGAAGAGGTTTGGTGCTTTGAGAAAGGCCAGGTGACAAAAGCAACAGGGAACCTGGCACAGAGTAGGCGTTCAGGTGTTCAGTTACTATCTGTTTGTTAAAGGAGACATTGCAAAGTACAGATTGTTTTCAGATCGCTGCTATACTCTTTTCTTTCTCCGTGATACCACCAGCCGGCCACTCATTGGGATGATAAATGAAATTAGAATATGATTTGGGGGTTGGTTTCAGATCCTAGCTTCAAGGCTTCTAGCTAGAGTCCTGTGTAGAACTTCAGATCAATCTTGGCCAAGACAAATCATATGCATTTGAAACCCAGAGCTGAATGGACTGTCTATGAGTGTGTGTGGTGGTATTTAGGGGAGGGGGGCAGTAATGTTCAGATTAGGATGTGTGAGGAGGACACTTGCTTCCTGATGCTACTCTTGACAGTATAGGGAGACTTCTTCTCTGGGTTGCCTCCGCAGGCTGAAGGACTGTGTTGAGCTTTGACCTTAAAACAGACTATCCTTCTTGTTCCCAGGACCTTGACTTCCCTCTGAACCTAGGCTACATCCTTAAGAAGGAAATGGAAGTCCAAAACAGACTTCCAAGAGGCGGGGGTTTCACCATGTTGGCCAGGCTGGTCTCGAACTCCCGACCTCAGGTTATCTGCCCACCTCAGCCTCCCAAAGTTCTGGGTTTACAGGCGTGAGCCACTGCACCCCACCCTTTTGACATGTTTTGTGCTCTAAAAAACCACCAGATGGGGATCAAAGGCAAGTAATTCATCATCACGGGTGTTGAAAGCTTAGGAGCCAATAAAATTTACTAAAGTGCTGGCGGAAGGGCACTACAGATGTAGACTCTCCCTAATCTAAAAATAAAATATTGCAACAGGAGACAGAACTTTAGAGTGCATGCAAAGCAGGCAGTGGCAGATACTTTGTATATATCAGTACTAGTGTCATAGACGTTGTAAGCTCAAATGCCTTTGTACCAGGCCCTCAGGTTAATGTAGGAAGTTGTAAAACACCTGTCTCTGACACTTGTAAACCGTTGTTTTACAACTGAGTACGGGGTATGTGTGTCATGGAGTGTATGTGCCTGATGTTCAGATGGAAGAAAAAAATAAATGAACATTTTCTTTCCCTAAGAATTAGTAAACGGGGATAGTCTTCTCATGTATTCTTATACATATTCAACAGACATATTTTAGCTCAATGAAAAGATTCGAGAGGCCGAAGTGGCAGATTGCTTGAGCCAGGAGTTCAAGACCAACCTGTGCAACATGGTGAAACCCCCTGTCTCTACTAAAAATACAAAAAATTAGCCATATCTGTAGTCCCAGCTACTCAGGAGACTGAGGTGGGAGAATCACCCGAGCCCAGGAAGTCAAGGCTATGGGAAGCCACGATTGTACCACTGCACTCCAGCCTGAGTGACAGAGCAAGATCCTGTCTCAAAAAAATTCAATGGCTCATGCCTGTAATCCCAGCACTTTGGGAGGCCGAGGTGGGCAGATCACGAGGTCAGGAGTTCGAGACCAGCCTGTCCAAAATAGTGAAACCCCACCTCTACTAAAAATACAAAAAGTTAGCAGGGCGTGGTGGCAGGTGCCTGTAATCCCAGCTACTTGAGAGGCTGAGGCAGGAGAATTGCTTGAACCCAGGATCCGGAGGTTGCAGTGAGCCGAGATCATGCCGTTGCACTCCAGCCTGGGCGACAGCGTGAGACTCTGTCTTAAAAAAATAAATAAATAATAGAAATAAATAAATAAAAGACTAAAGAATTCCTCATGCAAAATCAACTTAAACAAATTATTTACTTTCATAGGCTTAGATTAGACACTGAACCACAGCAGGGACAATTGAGAAAGTTGTGTAATTATGGAATGAAGCATTCTACATGTTTTTCATTTGGTGAGTACCTAAGTCATAAGTGAACAAAGTGGCAGAAAATGGCATGCCAATATCTTCAACATTTTCATTTAATTAAAATTGTTTTTGCTATTGTTTAATCTCTGTATTATGGAATTTGTCAAATACAAAAGCAGAGAAAATAATATAATGAAATCTCAGGTGCACAACAACCAATTTCAACTAATGTCAACATTTTGCCATTATTTTTATTTCATCAGTACTTACCTCCCCCCCATCAACATACACACAAAAAATTGTTTTTTATTTTGCTAGACTATATTAAAGCAAATCTCAGAAATAGAATTATTTCACTGTAAGTACCCCACTATGTATGGCTGACAGACAGGACCTTTGACTTTATCATAACCTAACACTGTTATTACACCCAACAAAATTTTTTTCCAATTTCCTAACATCACGTAATTCCCAGCCTATGACTGATTTTCACTGGTAATCTTTTTATAATCAAAGGTTCACATATTGAATTTTAACAATATGATTCTTAAGTCTCTCTTAATATATAGGAGTTCTCCCTCTTTCTTTGTTTTCTTATCATTTATCTGCTGAAGAAAGCAAATCATTTGTCTTGTAGAATTTCTCACATTCTGGATTTGGCTGATTGCATCATCATGGTGGCATTTAACGTCTTCTTCTATGCTTTTTAATTCTTGGTACCTAAGGTAAAATCTAGAGCAGAGGTCAGCAAACTGTAGGCAGGGTACCAGCTGCCTGTTTTTGCACATAACATTTCTTTGGAACACAGCAACATTCATTTCTTTATGTGTTGTCTGTGGCTGCTTTCAGGCTACTATAGCAGTTAAATAGTTGTGACAGAAACCATATGGCCTCTAATGCTGACAATATTTCCTACCTGGCCCTTCAAGAACAAGTTTGCCAGCTCCTGATCTAGAGGTTTGAATAAACTCCATGGCTTCTCTGAGTCCCAAACAAATTCCTTCATCCCCCGCATTGTGTAGCAGCAATACCAGCACCTCATAGGAATTAGGGTTCAATATACCAACAAGCTCAGCCACTTTATGTGCTCGATGGGTTATGCACATGAGGAGCCCCAAGTGGCCAGGTGGCAGTCATGGCTTCCAACTTATAACACTGCCTACAGGCACATCCTAGAAGGGTTGTTCTGGAGGGTTGTTACACACACACCCCTTTTCATTTTGCACAGGGCCTCTCAAACTATATAGCCAGTCCTGTGGCTGGTCTCCCTCACTCCTATGAGAAACAGGACCTCCACCCAGCAGAACTTAAAGTTGTGAGGACCACCTAAGCATCCCACTACGGAAAGTGTAAATTCCCCAGCTGAGTCACTGAAAGTAAAGAGGTGACACTTACTTCCATCTCTTGTTTCCTGGATCCATATATTCTAGCTATTGAGAGCACACCATCATATATTAGCCACTGATCTGTTTAACACATGCTGGACATCCCCGGATGGTGCTATCCCAGTGCTATTGCTTTAGTCTAGCCTTCCCAAGCTCATGCCAGTGCTACTTGGGCACCCACTTCTGGGTACTAGAGTAAATAGTATAATCAATGAATCCTGTGGTCATGTGCCCATTGTTGCACTTCCTTTTCAAGCCTAAAAAAATGTTGTATTAGACATCATACAGCAGGTTATGACTTCCACAAGCTGCCAGAGCATGTTGCTGGCACAGATACTGCAGACAGCAAAGTCACACCATTCTTGCAGTAGGTATGAACTCCTGTGAAGACAAATTACTCATCACTCCACATTAAAAAGTGTCCAAAAAGTGTCCAAAGTGAACACTCCACGTGCTGGCTAATGGGTCCAGGTTGGTAAATTCTGTAAACAGAATTTGAAGGACTGGCTATATAGTTTGAGAGGCCCTGTGCAAAATGAAAAGGGGTGTGTGTGTGTGTGTGTGTGTGTGTGTGTACAACTCCACCACACACACACGCCTTTTCATTTTGCACAGGGCCTCTCAAACTACATAGCAATGAAAAGTTGTGGGGAGGGTTGTTACACACACACCCCTTTTCATTTTGCACAGGGCCTCTCAAACTATATAGCCAGTCCTGTGGCTGGTCTCCCTCAGAATTGGAAATAGGTCAACCCTGGAGAGAAAAAATCCATGCAGTTGGCCCCAAGAATATCTATTCCTGCCATGGCCCAGATGTTCATGGACCCATTGCTCAAGCACTGACATGGCTAAGGATTGAAGCTGACTTGACATCTACGGGATGAGTCTTTTCATCCACCTGCTAGTTGAGAGCCCCCTCAGGTACATATTAATACTGCGGATGGGAACTCAGTTATACCTTTGTGTCAATATAAGCTCTCTACATGCAAACTCACCTTTCTTTCCTGGGGAACTTTGCTGCCAGGGAATATATCAGCTAAGACTGTCAATTCATCGAAGTGTTAATGACCACAAAACTCAAAAAGGAAGAGGTCAAATATGTTCCCTTTGTTCCCAAGAAACTCAAAGACTTCTATTGACTTCTTCGCTGGAGATGAGTCATGTGCTTTCCAAGAGGCAGCCATGGCCAAGTTTCAAAAAAACCCTATTATGCCTTCCTTCAAGGCAATGGGTACAATCTTGACTGACATTTACATAAGTAAGAGAGACAAGTGACCCCTCCCAGAGCAATCTCTGTTCCTAACGGTGCCTTCCATCTATACCCCTGAAGATATTAGAACTGGAAACCTTTAAATGGCATCTTTTCTTGCATAAAATAAAGAGCCCTCAGCTAGAAGCATACCGCTACAAGATCACCAAGGTATGATAAGCCATGCTATAGAGTGTATTTCATTCCAAGAGAAGAATCAGAACTGAACAGTTTTAAGTAGAGGAGAGACTTTGATTAGATCTTTATTTGGGGGAAAATAACTGCTGTGTGGAAGTTGATGTTTAGAACAGCATCATTGGAAGGTAAGATGCCTTTGAGGAAGCTGTTGGAAATTATAGTGGGCCAGACTAGAGTTGTGACAGTAATGATAGAAATAAGTAAATTGAGTGAAGAGATTTAATCTAGTGGACTTATTTGTATATGGGACATGAGGGAGAGGCAGGGGTCAAAACAGACACCCAGCTTTTCAAGTTTGACAAGGATGAATGCTAGAGTTAGCCACTTACACTAGGAACACAGAGGGAGAGAAGGGTTGGTGGGAAACACTGATGATTATCAACTTTTTGGGATGCCTTGGGTATGATGCAGATCTGGATTGAAACCGGGTCTCCCTCCATCACAGTCCAGGCCCTCTAACGCAACATAGGGAGCACTCCCATGGAGATGTCCAGAGGACAGCTGGATGAATGGGCCTGGGACTGAGGAGAACTGTCTGGCTGAGACATGAATCTGTGTATCATCAGAAAATGGATAACACCTAAAGCTATGGAAATGGATGAGCTCTTCCAGGGAAATTGCATAGATTGGAGAAATAAAAAGGCATGTATCTGGCCCCAGGAAACACCAGAATAAAGGCGATGAGTCTCCATAGGAGGCTAAGAAAGAGTAGCCTGAGAGGTATGGAGACCATGAGAGTCTTACTTCAGAGAAACCAAGATGACATAAGATTTAAAGGAAGAAAGTGTTGTCAACAGAGTCAAATGCTGCCAAATGAAGAAATAAGAACTGCAGCAAGGAGCCACTTTTCAGTTTAAATGCCTTCAAAGACTCGTGTTTCTTTATTGAGCAATATTCATGAGCATGATATCAGGGTCAGAGTTCACTCAGGGAGACAGAACACATTATGTTTGTTAAAGAGAAGGCATTTGGTGCAAGGAATGGGTCACACGAGTGCTGGAAGGCTGGAAGAACAAGAGGGCCCATTGCAATGGCCTAGAGAACAAGAACTGCAGGAAGCAACTGCAACTCCTAGGAGTGAGGAATCCAAAAGGGAGAGATGGTGTTTCCAGAATAAAGAGCTGGGGAGAAGTTCCAGGGGCCTGGAGTTCAGACTTCTTGGAGGAAGCTCTGGAAAGCTGGTGCTCAGACCACTGAGGAAGAAGAAGCCAGCCAGGGCTTGGATGACGAAGGGATTTTAAGGCCCATCTGGTGAAGGACAATAGCATGGCCTGTTCACTGACTGCCAAAGAAGGGCGACCCAGCTGCTGCTGGCAACTTAGGGACATGGAGAGGCTGGAGCCAACTGTCTGTGGCTCTAGAGAAACAAGGACAGGAATAGAAAAACAGGAAGTCCATTTCCCCCTTCTCTTACTTCTCAGCCACTTTCTAGTGCCTCACATTGGCAAAACCTAAGGAAAGCAGCTGGCAAAGGAGTTCGGGAAATGCGATTTGCAAAGTCCCAGGCCCAGTTGCCGAGAGATAACAGATTTTTAAGTGCCAGCATGTAAGACCCTATCCAATCTGCCCCATAAAACAAAGTAGCTTGAGCCATGAAATTCAGCATTACTATCCACCAGACATAAAAACATGAGCAAGTTACATGCATCTAAGCTGCTATTTCCTCTCCTATAAAACAAGAATTCAATAGTACATGTCTTCTATTGCACAACGTACTCGATCCTGAAAAATCTCACATTCTACAAAATCACACTAAAAATAAAGGACTAAAGGGAAAAAATGAAATTGGGCATATCTCTCAAAAGCTGTGAAACTTTGCAACCAGACAGAAAAACAATAGCTGGAATCTCTGGAGATAACTTGGACGATCCAGGCAGGCTGCTCAGCACAGTTGAAGGCTGCTCAGCACAGTTGAAGGCTGCTTCAGGGGCTATCAAAAAAGCTCAGAGTTATAGAGAGGAGATGGTATCATGTAGGCACTAAGAAAATGCAGATAGAAGTGGAGCTCTGAACCAGAGGGGCTGCAGTGAATGTAGACAGAGGGGGACGTGGACCTGCCGAGAGCCAGGAGCTTGCGTAAAGCTGGCTTCTCTAGAGAGGGAGCCCCATGGCAGACTCTCATTTCTAATTTTCTTAAAATAGAGCAGTAAGGGCCCTGAGTCTAAGCCACAGTTGAGCTGAGGGCTTTCTTATTTCCTGCTGAACGTTCTGATTTTACTCCTGCTTTTCTAATTCCCCTAGCCTTGCGGGGTGGGGCGGGGAGACTATCTGAACCAACCCAACTTCATTATACTGAAATCATTCCCTTATTTTCCAATCAAGTATGAGCTAACTGTTGTTACAGAAGCATACATTGTAGCAGAACAAACCATACCCATATTAGTGTTTCCTGAGAAGTAAACAGGAAAACCCATGAAAAGTGCTGAGCAGAATACAAGGAAGAAATTTATGTTTGTGCTGTTGTTCTTATGCCCCCTGCATCTTCTTCCACTGCTTCCTCACATGCAGCCTAAACTATGTGAAGTAGCACCTGCCATGTATTCTTGCAATTTTATGCAACTGCTTGGTTGCCTCTGCCTAAAATGTCTACCAGTCTCCTAGCCTCGATTTCTACCCTCAAGGTGTCTGGTTAATTCCTATTCCTTCTCTGCCTTAGCCTAAAGAAGCCTCTGACACTCTCTGTCCTAGACTCCTAGAGAGCCTTCGTCATCCCTCTACGGCACTTACACCACTGCTGACTGTGTCTCCAACAGGAGGTGGGGCTACTGGAGCGCAAGCACTGCATCCGATTCTCATGTCTATAGCCTCAGTGTCAACTACAGTGCCTGGAACCATCAAGTTTGGCTGTTGACAACGTTATCCCACAGGGAATAGTCAATGATAACCTGGGATTAGACTGCAGAAGGGTTTATACACCTACTTTTAGAATTCAAGTATTATTTGGTCAATACCAGAGAACTTGCAAATGTTTTTAAAAAGGCAGTCAAAACTGGCCCTCAGATGAATGAATGCAGCATCTCTAGGTCAGATGGACTGGATGAGGGCAGACTAGGGGTGTGAAACCTCAGGAGGCTCATGCTATGAGCAGAGCAGAGGTGATGGGGGTAAAACAGGGAGCCCATAGAGGGAAGGAGGGGAGAAGGGAGGGCCTCAGATGGAAGCTTCAGAACTTGGCAATTGCTAAGATGGGGAGAAGACTCCACAGCAACTCTCATATTTTATGCTTAGGATTCTGGAAGAATATTCACCCTCTTTCAAAAAGGGGAGTAGGGGAAGAAAAAGCTTATTGGGAGTGAGAACTTGAGCGTGATTTTGCTCATCTGGTATTTCACTTGCTAAGGTAGAGACCCGAGTTTTAGTCTCTCTCAGCCCAAGTTAAGCTGTTGGTTAGTAAGTCTTTTTGTTTGTTTGTTTTGTTTTTTGTGATAGAGTCTCGCTCTGTCACCCAGGCTGGAGTACAGTGGTGTGAGCTCGGCTCACTGCAACCTTCGCCTCCTAGGTTGAAGCAATTCTCCTGCCTCAGCCTCCTAAGTAGCTGGGATTATAGGTGTGTGCCACCATGCCTGGCTAATTTTTGTATTTTTACTACAGAAGAGGTTTCACCATTATAGCCAGGCTGATCTCGAACTCCTGGCCTCAAGTGATCTGCCCACCTCAGCGTCCCAAAGCGCTAGGATCACAGGAGTGAGCCACCACTCCCAGCTGGTTAATAAGTTTTAAATGTCAGTGTGCACAAATCTTTCCAGTGGCAAGAAAAAAAAAGCAACAACAACAAAACCACACCTCTGTGTTCCTCCTCCTTTTCTCCTTTGACTTAATACTGAACAAACAATGTCGGTTTCTAGCCACTTGCTTGTCAAAATTTTGTGTGGTGGTAGAAAGAGAGATTGGAATGAGGACAAGACAATTACCATGATAGGGGAGGACTAGGACAGAAGTAGTGGCCAGAGATGAAGGGTGAAGCAGGATTAAGGATGAATAAGGACAACAGCCAGTGCCAGATCTCTGGACTCCAGCACCAGCCACATGTCATCCCAGCCAAGTGAGTGACGACATCAGAGAAGCCAAATAGCCCTGTCCTCTATCTTCAAACTGCTGGGGTGAGAGAGCTGCAAGAATAAAACAGAGCTGACCTTTCTTTTCTGTTTCCCATCTCCTGCGTTGGAGATTCTGGTCCATTCTACTTACAACCAAAAGTCCCAGATGTATACAACCAGAGTCTCTGATTAAGAGACACTCTTTCTTTTTTTAAGTTAAAAGATACTAATAAATATTCACCATTTAAAAAAAAAACTACAAAATGCAGATAAGGAAAAGCACTAATCACCTTCAGATAACTACTGTTGGTATTTAGCCTTTCATCACAAATTTTATATTCTTTACATTCTTTGTATATGTGTGACTATGTGCACACATACATTATTTCTAATGTTTTTTCCAAGATTTATGGTGGAAAAATAATGATAGACTTCTAAAGTCATTAACAGATAGTTTCCTATCCTACTGCACAATTTGGTGTCTGGATGCTCTGCTGACCTTAGCAACACTTGTTTAAAGTCCCAGCATAATAAGGTCAGCCGCCGCCTGCCTGCTGTGTCTGCAGACTTTATAATTCTGTACCTACTCCCATATTAGGGGGCTCTCTCTTGCTTAAGTCCATACGCAGAATTTTGTTAGCCAGAGGAGTCCTGAATTGCAAGTGAGAAGACCCAAATCTTGGTACTATTTTAGCTTCTAAATGTGCTCCAACTTCAGGGACCTCAGGAGCCAAGCATCTCCTGAGGGGCCTCTGGTGAAGGGAGGGGGAGAGGGAAAAGCTCTCATTTGGAAAATGCCTACTATTTCCCCGTCAGGGACTGCTGGGCCCTCCCTATCAGCCATCCATCTACTTTATTACCGAAGCAAGGGGAGGCCTCTGCCCACATCCTGTTTGAAGGCTGGAACTTCAGACCTTAGGGCACAGGTCTTTTACTCAAAACTTTTCAGACAATGAAAGAATAGAGATAAGCCAAGAATGTCAACACAAGCTCCTAGAGAACAATTGCAGATGTCACTGTTGTCACTCTGCAGGGCTGCGCTGGCAAAGATCCCAGAGCACTGACCCTGTGCCCAAAGTTTCCTTCTGCCTTCTCTGGGATGACCAGCAGGTGGCAGCAGAGCACAAGGCAAAGCAGAAGGACGGTTGTCGGGAGCTCTGGAAAGACAAGAGATTGCAAACACTATACTTTTAAAATTTGATTGATATGTTTTCTTCACTTCACAAGTAACTTAATGGGTTCTACTCTGATTGGCCACCCCATGGTTGTTTCCTGACCCCTTGGAGATTTGGAGCCTAGAAGTCTTCTGTCCTCACCCACTGTCCATGCGAGTTTGTACAGCATGAAAAGTTCTCATCTCCAAGTTAAGAAGTAATCTTTCTATGAGAAGCACACTGTTTGACAAGCTGGTTTTGATATTTACATGCCTTCAGGCCTAGACTCCTAGTCTGCCTCTTTTACGTACTAGTTCTGAGTTATTTGAAAATTTACTAAGTCCCCCATTTTCTCAGTGGAGATTTTAAGCATCATCAGGATTTAAATGAGGATGTGTATTTAAAAGACGAGCATGACACTTGCCACATGGAAATTCCTCAGCACATTTCAGTTATCTCACCCCTACGAAGAGAAGTGAGGCAAATAAAGAGAATCTATTATGGGGAATGCTGTCATTTCAAATAGTTATAAAGAGGTAGAGAAAATGATTCTCAAACCAGAATTTTCCTCATTAATTCATTTTTAACTATCTTGTGAAATACAAGCAATGTCAATGCTTCGTTTTCCTAAACATTTCACTCAAATAGACTTTGTTCAATTACATGCAATAGAAATTTACCAAAGGTCTATTATGTACCAGACATTATCACAGACACTGGAGGTCCAAATATAAGTAAGACACTGGTTGGTGCAGCTCTCTGGAAATGGACAGTACAGGTATAGCAGGAAAGCAACAGAAGTAGTAAAATCAATATAGCATGCCCAGAGAGCCCCACCCTCAAGACCCAGGCACTGGGTCTAAATGACTAAGACTGAGGCTGATTCAAGACAACAGAGAATGTCCACCATGAACTCAGAATCCAGTCACAAACAAGAGCAGCCTACCACTGAAAGAGAAGCAAATAAGTGGAGAGTCACTGTGTGTGGCTCAGCCCTGCAGGGATGGCTGAAAGTTCAGGGAGGAGCCAAAACACAGAAAACCCTAGCAAGGTAAGAGCATCAGGGTTAGATTCCATCTAACCCTCCTGACTTTCATTTTTGACACTTCGTTCTTCCACTCTGAGAAAACTAGCTGTGATCATTTACAATGTGTTTATTTATTTATTTATTCATTCATTTATTTTGTTCAAGCTTAACATCCAAATTAATTAGTTTCAAAACTTCTAACCCATACTCCCATGAGAAACAAATGTATCCAGTAAATACTACCCAGCCATAAAAAAGAATGAAACTGTCATCTGCAATAACATGGATGGAAAGGGAAGTCATTATGTTAAGTGAAATAAGCCAGGCACAGAAAGATGTTCTCACACGTTCTCACTTATTTGGAGGAGCTAATAATTAAAGCAACTGAACTCATGGAGATAGAGAGTAGAATAATGATTACCAGAGGCTGGGAAGGCAGTGGGGGAGGGGAAGTGGGGATAGTTAATTGGTACAAAAAAATGCTTAGAAAGAGTGAATAAGAGGAGGTTCCAAGATGGCCAAATAGCAACAGCTCCAGTCTGCACCTCCTAGCGTGAGCAACGCAGAAGACAGGTGATTTCTGCATTTCCAACTGAGGTACCGGGTTCATCTCACTGGGGCTTGTCAGACAGTGGGTGCAGCCCACGAGCAGGGCAGGGCATCGCCTCACCTGGGAAGCACAAGGGGTCGGGGAATTCCCTTTCCTAGCAAAGGGAAGCCGTGACAAACAGTACCTGGAAAATTGGGACACTCCCACCCTAATACTGCACTTTTCCAACGGCCTTAGCAAATGGCACACCAGGAGATTATATCCCGTGCCTGGTTCAGAGGGTCCCACGCCCATGGAGCCTCACTCATTGCTAGCACAGCAGTCTGAGATCGAACTGCAAGGTGGCAGCGAGCCTGGGGGATGGGCATCCACCATTGCTGAGGCCTGAGTAGGTAAACAAAGCGGCTGGGAAACTCAAACTGGGTGGAGCGCACCGCTGCTCAAGGAGGCCTGCCTGCCTCTGTAGACTCCACCTCTGAGGGCAGGGCATAGCTGAACAAAAGGCAGCAGAAACTTCTGCAGACTTAAACATCCCTGTCTGACAGCTTTGAAGAGAGCAGTGCTTCTCCCAGCACAGAGTTTGAGATCTGAGAACAGACAGACTGCCTCCTCAAGTGGGTCCCTGACCCCCAAGTAGCCTAACTGGGAGACACCTCCCAGTAGGGGCCGACTGACACCTCATACAGCCAGATGCCCCTCTGAGATGAAGCTACCAGAAGAAGGATCACACAGCAACATTTACTGTTCTGCAATATTTGCTGTTCTTCAGCCTCCACCGGTGATACCCAGGCAAACAGGGTCTGGAGTGGACCTCCAGCAAACTCCAACAGACCTGCAGCTGAGAGTCCTAACCATTAGAAAGAAAACTAACAAACAGAAAGGACATCCACACCAAAACCCCATCTGTACGTCACCATCATCAAAAACCACAAAGATAGGGAGAAACCAGAGCAGAAAAGCTGAAAATTCTAAAAATCAGAGTGCCTCTTTTCCTCCAAAAGAACACAGCTCCTCGCCAGCAATGGAACAAAGCTGGATGGAGAATGACTTTGACGAGTTGAGAGAAGAAGGCTTCAGACGATCAGTAATAACAAACTTCTCCGAGCTAAAGGAGGATGTTCAAACCCATCACAAAGAAGCTAAAAACCTTGAAAAAAGATTAGACGAATGGCTATCTAGAATAAACAGTGTAGAGAAGACCTTAAATGACCTGATGGAGCTGAAAACCATGGCACGAGAACTACATGACGCATGCACAAGCTTCAGTAGCCGATTTGATCAAGTGGAAGAAAGGGTATCAGTGATTGAAAATCAAATGAATGAAATGAAGTGAGAAGAGAAGTTTAGAGGAAAAAGAAACAAACAAACCCTCCAAGAAATGTGGGACTACGTGAAAAGACCAAATCTACGTCTGATTGGTATACCCAAAAGTGACAGGGAGAATGGAACCAAGTTGGAAAACACTCTTCAGAATATTATCCAGGAAAACTTTCCCAACCTAGCAAGCAGGCCAACATTCAAATTCCGGAAATACAGAGAACACCACAAAGATACTCCTTGAGAAGAGCAACTCCAAGACACATAATTGTCAGATTCACCAAAGTTGAAATGAAGGAAAAAATGTTAAGGGCAGCCAGAGAGAAAGGTCAGGTTACCCACAAAGGGAAGCCCATCAGACTAACAGCGGATCTCTCAGCAGAAACTCTACAAGCTAGAAGAGAGTGGGGCCCAATACTCAACATTCTTAAAGAAAAGAATTTTCAACCCAGAATTTCATATCCAGCCAAACTAAGCTTCATAAGTGAAGGAGAAATAAAATCCTTTACACAAGCAAATGCTGAGAGATTTTGTCACCACCGGGCCTGCCTTACAAGAGCTCCTGAAGGAAGCACTAAACATGGAAAGGAACAACTGGTACCAGCCACTGCAAAACATGCCAAATTATAAAGACCATCAATGCTAGGAAGAAACTGCATCAACTAATGAGCAAAATAACCAGCTAACATCATAATGACAGGATCAAATTCACACATAACAATATTAACCTTAAATGTAAATGGGCTAAATGCTCCAATTAAAAGACACAGTTAAAAGACTGGCAAATTGGATAAAGAGTCAAGACCCATCAGCATGCTGTACTCAGGAAACCCATCTCACCTGCAGAGACACACATAGGCTCAAAATAAAGAGATGGAGGAAGATCTACCAAGCAAATGGAAAGCAAAAAAAAGCAGAGGCTGCAATTCTAGTCTCTGATAAAACAGACTTTAAACCAACAAAGATCAAAAGAGACAAAGAAAGTCATTACATAATTGAAAAGGGATCAATTCAACAAGAAGAGCTAACTATCCTAAATATATATGCACCCAATACAGGAGCACCCAGATTCATAAAGCTAGTCCTTAGAGACTTACAAAGAGACTTAGACTTCCACACTATAATAACGGAAGACTTTAACACCCCACTGTCAACATTAGACAGATCAACAAGACAGAAAGTTAACAACGATATCCAGAAATTAAACTCAGCTCTGCACCAATCGGACCTAATAGACATCTACAGAACTCTCCACCCCAAATCAACAGAATATACATTCTTCTCAGCACCACACCACAATAATTAATAGCCTACCAACCAAAAAACTTCCAGGACCAGATGGATTCACAGCCAAATTCTACCAGAGGTACAAACAGGAGCTGGTACCATTCCTTCTGAAACTATTCCAATCAATAGAAAAAGAGGATATCCTCCCTAATTCATTTTATGAGGCCAACATCACCCCAATACCAAAGCCTGGCAGAGACACAACAAGAAAAGAGAATTTTAAATCAATACCCCTGATGAACACTGATGCAAAAATCCTCAATAAAATACTGGCAAACTGAATCCAGCAGCACATCAAAAAGCTTATACACCACGATCAAGTTGGCTTCATCCCTGGGATGCAAGGCTGGTTCAACATACACAAATCAATAAAGGTAATCCATTATATAAACAGAACCAAAGACAAAAATCACATGATTATCTCAATACATTCAGAAAAGGCCTTCAACAAAATTCAACAGCCATTCATGCTAAAAACTCTCAATAAACTAGGTATTGACGGGACATATCTCAAAATAATAAGAGATATTTATGACAAACCCACAGCCAATATCATACTGAATGGGCACAAACTGGAAGCATTTCCTTTGAAAACTGGCACAAGACAGGGATGCCATCTCTCACCACTCCTATTCAACATAGTGTGGGAAGTTCTGGCCAGGGCAATCAGGCAAGAGAAAGAAATAAAAGGGTTTTCAATTAGGAAAAGAGAAAGTCAAATTGTCCCTGTTTGCAGATGACATGATTGTATTTTTAGAAAACCCCGTCATCTCAGCCCAAAATCTCCTTAAGCTGATAGGCAACTTCAGCAAAGTCTCAGGATACAAAATCAATGTGCAAAAATCACAAGCATTCTTATACACCAATAACAGACAAACAGCCAAATCATGAGTGAACTCCCATTCACAATTGCTTCAAAGAGAATAAAATACCTAGGAATCTAACTTACAAGGGATGTGAAGGACCTCTTCAAGGAGAACTATAAACCACTGCTCAACAAAATAAAAGGGGATACAAACAAATGGAAGAACATTCCATGCTCATGGGTAGGAAGAATCAATATTGTGAAAATGGCCATACTGCCCAAGGTAATTTATAGACTCAATGCCATCCCCATCAAGCTACCAATGACTTTCTTCACAGAATTGGAAAAAACTACTTCAAAGTTCATATGGAACCAAAAAAGAGCCCACATTTCCAAGACAAAGCGTTTTCATAACAGGAGTCTCATCTAATTCTCTTAACCTATGAAGCATATGATTGTTAGTCGTATTTTAAAGGCGGGAAAATGAAGCTCACAAAGGACAAATGGTTCGCCCAAGGTCAGATAAATAATAATGTGATGCAGGAAAGACTCAAACGAAGACATAAATTCCAAGTTCAGTGTTTCTTCCACTTTTATGGCCTCTAATGAGATGAGTTCATTTGTGTCTTAAAGGCATATTGGTCTTCAACATCTCCTATTAAATTTCAAACCTTCCTGTTATCTGTTGAATTATTAAATTGCTTTTTTAATCTTTATTTTAAAACATGTTTGTGTTCACACACACATATACATATAAAATATAAAAACATGTAAAGCATTAAGAGTTATTCATCATTCTATGAACTGATCCCTTTACACACACACACACACACACACACACACGCATATTTTTCATAGTTGCCATAAACAAGAAAATTCTATTTAAAATCTTTTTAAATGTACCCTTACATTATAAATCTTTTACTATGCAGCTATGCAACATTAATAATGGTTATTAACTGCATAATATTCCATTATGTCTTCACCATAATTACTTAACCATTTGCGTATTAAATAGACATTGAGATTACATCCAGGTTCATATTAGAGAATATGCTGTTGAGAAAAAAAGTTCTTACACTTCTATGAGAAGACTAGTTATTTGCTAGCTATTATAATAAGTAACTACCCAGCTGAGTTTAAATTTACATAATCAATCAATGACAATTCACTTCAATAAACATGTTTCTGAAACCTAGTCAATCAATGACAGCTCAGAATTCTGAAAGTCAGCCAATTGGAAACAGCTTCACTTTAATAATTGCATTTTTAAAGTCAGCAACAGATGCACACTGGTAACCATGTTCCTAAAACTAAGGGTCGGCCAATCACTAAACAGTGATTATTACACATTGTATGCATGTAGCAAAATATCCCAAATACCCCATAAATATATACACCTACTATATAGCCAGAAAAATTAAAAATTAAAAAAAACAAATTTCTCAAGTACAGTGTTTATATACAGTTCTTTTGTCTTGAGTCTTACAGCATCTATCCAGTTTAAACCCTGACTTCCCCACCTCCCTCCGTATCGGTTATGTGATTCATTCATAGTACATTCTGAGCCACTTTGTCACACACAGCCGGCTTTCCATATTGTTCCCATATCCTGGCTGAGATTTTTAACTTACATGCAGTAAAATTCACTTTTATGGCATACAGTTTTATGGGTTTTGACACACGCATAGCGTCACGATTCTATAGAGAACATTTCCATCACACATCCACCTCCTCTTGAATTCCACATGCTTCCTTTTTATACAAAATCCCTTCCCCTCACCCCCAGCCCCTGCTCCTGCTGATGTGTTTTTCTCCCTATAGGTCTGCCCGTGGAATCAAACAACACATAGTCTTTGGGTTTTAAGATTCATCCATGTTGTTGGGGAATCAATAGCTTGTCCCTTGATATTGCTGAGTTATCTCCTGTTATATAGATGTATCACAGTTTTTTTATTCATTCACCAGCTGAAAGATATCCGGATTGTTTCCATGTTCTGGCAATTACAATTACAATTTGACAATGACAATTACAATTATAAAGTGGCTATGAAGATTTGTGTACATATTTTTATGTGACCATAAATTTTTACCTCCTTTAAATGGGTACCTATGAGTGAAATTGTTGGACCACTTGATGGTCCACCATATGTGTTCAACTTTATAAGAAAGTGCCAAACTGTTTTCTAAAGTAGTCAAATCCTTTTTTATTGTGACGAATAATGTTGGAGAGTTCCACTGGTTCCACAACCTCTCCAGCACATGATATTCACAGATAACTGTAAACAGTCTTATAGATGCATACTGGTATCTTATTTTATTTCCCCTAATTTTTAGTGATTCTGAGCCCATTTTCATATACTTATTTTCCATTCAAAATTCCTTCTTTGGTGAAGGTTCAGACATTCTGTCCATTTCGTAAAATTAGGTTGTTGTCTTATTGTTGAGTTTTAAATATTCTCCATATTCCGAATGCAGCCTTTAGTCAGAAATGTGATTAGCAAATATTTTCTCCCAATCTATGCCTTCTATTTTTCAAATATTTAATAGTGTCTTTCTCAGAGCAAAATGTTACATTTTAATATAAAGTCCAGTTTATTGAATTTTTTTCTTTTACATAAGCTTTTGGTGTCATGTCTACAAATTCTTTGCCTAACCTACATCGTGAAAGTTTTCTCTTAGGGAATTTTCTATTATAGAAGTGTTATGGTTTTAGATTTTGCATTTAGTCTATTAATCATTTTTGATTCACATTTTTATGCAGCGTAAGGTGCAGACTAAGACTCTTTTCTGTTTTCACATGTATGCCCAATTGTTCAGCACCACTTACTGGGATTACAGGCGTGAGCCACTGCACGCAGTCCATTGCTTGATTTATGATGTTGAACCAGTCATATATTCCTGCAATAAACCCCACTTGGGTGGGATATATTATCCTTTTTATGTTTTGCTGGATTTGACTTGTTAATGTTTTCTTGAAGATTTTTATCTTCAACTGTTTATATCTGTAGTTTTCTTTCTCATAATATCTTTGTCTAGTCTTGGTATTGAGACATCCAATACTAATAAAATGAATTGAAAAGTGTATTCTCTGTTTTTACTGTGGAAGAGATTATGCAGAGCAATCAGGCAAGAGAAAGAAATAAGGGGCGTCCAAACTGGAAAAGAAGAAGTCAAAGGATCTCTGTTTGCCAATGATTTGATTGTACACCTAGAAAACTCCTCCAAAAGACTACTAGATTTGATCAATGAATTCAGTAAAGTCTCAGATTATAAAATCAATGCACACAAATCAGTAGCACTGCTATACACTAAGAATGTCCAAGCTGAGACTCACATCAAGAACTCAATTTCTTTTACAATAGCTGCAAAAAAAATAAAATATCTAGGAATATACTTAACCAAAGAGATTAAAAATCTCTACAAGGAGAACTACAAAATACTGCTGAAAGAAATCATAGATGACACAAACAAACAGAAAAACATCCCATGCTCATGGATTGGAAGAATCAATATCATGAAAATGACGATACTGCTCAAAGCAATCTACAGATTCAGTGCAATTCCTATCAAAAAAGACACCTGCATATGTATGTTTATCACAGCGCAATTCCCAACTGCATAGATATAGAACCAGCATAAGTGCTCATCAACTGATGAGTGGATAAAGAAACTGTGGTATAAATACACCATGGAATACTACTCAACCATTAAAAAAGAATAAAATAATGCCTTTAGCAGCAACTTGGATGGAGCTGGAGGCCATTATTCTACATGAAGTAACTCAGGAATGGAAAACCAAATACTATATATTGTCACTTATGAATGGGAGGTAAGCTATGGGTGCACAAGTGCATGCAGTGGTACAATGGACTTTGGAGACTCAGAATAGGAGAGGATGGGAAGAAGATGAGGGATAAAGAAAACTACATATTGGGTACAATGTACCAATTTGGGTGATGAGTGCACTAAAATCTCAGACTTCACCCTTATGCAATTTATCCATGTCACCAAAAAACACCTATACCCCCAAAAGTATTGAAATTTTTAAAAAGAAAAAAAAGAAGCTGTGAATTTCTTCCACGGATCCTCATATTAGATGCCTGTCTACTCAGTAAACTAAAAATATTTCTTCCTATATATGTCAAGCCACACCTATCTACTTAATTTTTAGAGACTGTGATCAATTAGCCGTAACCACAGATACCTATGTTTAAATAATCTGGCAATCTTGTTTTCCCTATCATGTAATCAGATATGATATTATAAAAGATGAAAGTATGTTTCTTGGTTGAAAGTCTGAGATTGAGCCCAGTCATGGGCTGGGACATGGGAACAATCTGAGGATTATTAGAGATACCCACCATCTGTGTTTGTTCAAGGGAAAGGTTGTATAATTGTGGTAAGGCTTAAGGTTTATAGTGTAGTGCCCATTTCAGTAAAACAGTGCAAGGCTATTGGTATGGTTTGAATGTGTCTCCCAAAAATCATGTGTTGGAAACTCAACCCCCAATACCACAGTGTTAAGAGGTGAAATCTTTAAGAAGTGTTAGGCCATGAGGGCTCTGCCCTCATTAAGAGATTCATACCATTATCCCAGGAGTAAGTTCCTTGTAAGAGGATGAGTTTGGCCCTCACTTGCTCTCTCTCTTTCTCCTCTGTGATGCCCTCCACCAGGTTATGATGCAGCAAGAAGGCCCTCACCAGATGCCAGGCCCTCAATCTTGGATTCTCAGCCTCTGGAACCATGAGCCAGTTTGTGACATAAATTACCCAGTCTGAGATATTCTGTTACAGCAGCACAAAATGGACTCAGACAGTTATACTTTAACATATAGAGAAATGTCTTCTTGTGAGTTGTCAACATTTTTATTATTGTTTAATATGCTCAGGTTACCCACCTGCTGACTAATTTATTTGCTTAAGAATACATCCTGTACCTCACTCTGTCCTTCTAGGCTCCATTTCTTTCTTGACTAAATCATTTGTTGGTTCTTTCAACAAGGTTCTATCAGTGGTGGATTCAGGTGCATTGTTAGTTTATCTCACTATTTTACAGATATTGTTCTATTGCCTTCTAGTTTCTATTCTTGCTTTTGAGAAGCCTACTTAGAGTTTATTTTTTCTTCCTTTGTAAGTTGTCTTTTTTCTCTGCTTTTGAAAAATATATTTTACTTATGCTTGTACTTTGGAAGTTTCATCATCTGTCTAGGTGTGGATTTAGTTTTATTCACAACCTGGGCTTATGATTGCTGGGTCTTTAGGTTAATATTTTTCATCAATTCTGAAACATTGTCTCTCAGAAGACTCTTTGCCTACTATCTTTCCCTCATCTTCTTCATTATCTCTCTTTAGAGTTCCAGTTAGACGCATAGTATACCTTCTCTCTCCACTTCCATGTCTTTTATACATTCCTTTTCTTTATCCTTTTTTTTCTATACACATTCTAAATGTAAGCTTTTTTTATCTTTGCGGGAAGCATTCTCAGTAAATTCATGAGCTTTATCTTCTAGTTCGCTAATCTCTTTTTGGCTATTTAACCTCCCATTATTTTAAAAACTGTAACGATCATTTTTAATTTTTAGAAGTTATATTTTGTCTTTTTAAGATTTGCTATATTTGATCAGTAATAATGATTTTATCACTTTTAATTATTTATTTTCTGTCTAATGATTATCAACATGTTAATTTTAAAATTTCTGTGGGTTTTTTTTTATTTGGTCTGATGACATTCTCAAAGTGCATGGTTTATTCTTTTGTTTCATAATTTTGATTGTGATCTTCTCCTTAGCAAAATTTATCTGTGGGAACCAAGGGTAGCTGAGCTGGGGGCATGAGCCTGTAGAGAGGTTTACCAGTTGCTCCTGCTATTCTGTGGGAACCAAGGGTAGCTGAGCTGGGGGCATGAGCCTGTAGAGACGTTTACCAGTTGCTCCTGCTATTCACTTCAGACTTATCAACAGCATTCACCACTTTCTAATTCCAACGACTATGTATTTTATTTCTAGAAGTTATACTTGTCTTTTTCATATCTGTCTAATCTTTGCTTATATCTATTTCTTTTCTCATATATTTCAATCCTTTTGTTTCCTAAATGATGTTACTCATGTTCATTTTAGATTCTATCTAATAATTCCATTTTCTTAAATTATTGGGGAGTCAAATACGGAGGTTTTTCTTCTCTTTCCTATTCATCAAAGATTATATCACGTTTTATATGTTTGGACTGTGAGGTCATGTTTGTCTGATTTTGTGCAAATCCCACGAGCCCACTCCCTCCAGAGTGGTTTTGAATTTGCTTTTGGCAAAAGCAATAAGGATATTATATCACAGGGCCACTTTTAGGTTAATGTTTGGACTTGGTTCTAGACTTTGCAAATGATATAAATTTATTTCCCAATCTTGTGTCAAGATAGGACTCCGGTTATGAATTCTCAGGGAAGGTTTTTTTCCCACTCAGATCTCAAGACAAATAGATTCATTTACTCATACTTCCTTGCTAAGAGCTAGATTTTATCAAATATTTTACTGAAGATGGAGCCCTTCAAGTAACCTGATATTAGTTCTAACCTCATGTCTCCTGATGGCCCAAGATCTCATTTTCTCACAAGATGCTACTAAAACACAAGCCCTATGTTACTTAGACCAGCAAACACTGCAGAGAATCAGCAATAAATAAGGTTCAGGTGCTTATGGCCCTAGTTTTTAATTCCTTCTTCTTTTAAGCTCATGAGTATATGCCTTAATTTTTGTAGGATCATCTAAGCATTTGAAAGGATATTTAAGTTTAATGAGCATTTCTAGTTTTTTTAATAGAAAAAAGTTTAACTTATTTAACCCACAATAATGCTGGAAAAGGTAATCTCCTTTTCTATTAGTTAGAATATAACTCCCACATAAACCCTCTGAGCTATGGCCCTTGGAACACCATACCACCACCAACAAAGCATGGCTCTTTCAAATAAAGTCTTTGTTTTCTATTGTATTGTTTTGGCATCAGTATTAAAAAAAAAACTCTATTTTGAAAGTCAAAGTTGAATAGTGACCTCTTTGTCTGAGCTGTATTTATCTTCCCCATTCCCTAGACCAATAAATTTCAGCCCTTGACTTAGTCTTAGTAGGAAAATGACTGTGGAATAAGGAGGTCAGAAAATGATGGAAAAGAAAGTCCAACAGGTAATATTTCCAAATATACTGGTTAATGAGGCTTATCTTTCCTAGTATTTTCTTTTGTAAATTTCTCTTTTTTCAATATTTTATTTGTTTAATTGTTTTGAGATGGGGTCTCACTATGTTGCCCCAGGCTGTTCTCAAACTCCTGGACTGGACTCAAGCAATCCTCCCACCTCAGCCTCTCATGTAGCTGGGATTACAGGCATGAGCCAACGCCTCAAGCTCAACATTTTATTATAAAAAATGTTCAAATATCCAGAAAGTTAAAATAAGGATACAGTGAACACCTACAAATCTACTACCTTTGTTTAATAATTGTTAGCATTTTTCTATAATTTAAAATAATATATATACATAAGGATAAGTATACATAGGTTGAGCCATTTGTAGGTAAGTTGTAGATATTTCAACACTTCATGTCTAAAACTTCAGCATACAGTAGTCCCTCCTTATCCATGGGAGGTACATTCATGACCCCCAAGTGGATGCCCAAAACTGCAGATAGTAACAAACTCTATATAAATTGGTTTTTTTCATACACACGCATATTAAGATAAAGTTTAATTTATAAATTAGGCACAATAAAAGATTAACAACAATAAATAATAATAAAATAGAACAAGTATAACAATATACTGCTCACAGGTTCAGAGACAGAAGATTCAGTCTCACCATAGACCTTTGTAACCTCAGAATATGATTTTTTTTCTTTCCTTGAGTCAAACACATTCACCTTTTCACTTAATGGAAGCATTTTATGGCTTCTTTTTGGCATATCTGAATTGTCAGCATCACTACTGTTGTGCTTTGGGGCCATTATGAACTAAAATAAGGTGACTTGAACACAAGCATGGTGATACGCAATGGTCGATCTGATAATCCAGACAGCTACTGACAAATGGGGAGTGCAGACAGGATGGATATGCTGGACAGAGGGGTGATTCACATCCTGAGCTGGACAGAGCAGGACAACATGAGATTTCATCTCACCACCCAGAACAGTGTGCAATTTAAAACTTAGGAGTTGATTGTTTCTGGAATTTTCCACTTAATATTTTTGGACCGTGGTTGACCATTGGTAACAAACTGTGGAAAGCAAAACTGCAGACAAAGAGATAAAGAGGGAGTACTGTACATCACCTAAGAATGAGCAGGTTTTCCTACATAGCCATACTATTATCGTGCAGAATGTTGACAGTACTTCCCAAATATCATCTAATGCCCAGTCTCTGCAAATGTTCAAACGTGTGTTTTATAGTTTTCCCCTTCCCGCCCAATAGAGTTTTAAACAAAGAGAATACTCTATTGTCACTGGATGTCTTTATTATGGTAAAACTTTGAAAGAAAGGGATGGCTACTTCATTATTTGAATAATCAAAAAGTCCTTGAAACAAAAAGATATGATAACCTACATAGATGTTCTGTGGTGCATTTCTCAATGTTCTGGAAATTTGGGAACTGCAAGATTCACTTTATCAACCTTAATTTTTCAGCTGTAATATAAAGTTCCCAAAATCAAGAAACTTTTATATGCTCTTAGAATCTTTTCCGCTTACTATTTTAGTTAGTTCCAACTGCATGTAAGTGCCTTAATTTTTGCAGAATTGATGTTATTAAATAAATGGTCAGACTTTCCATTTATGCTTTCAAAAATTAACATTAGGTATAAAAAAATACATTTGATAGTCACCTTAGGACTGAGGGCCTGAGCTCTAAGTCTGTCCCTTTTCATTTCCCAGCAAAGATCCATGAGCACCCACCTATCTAGCGATCTCCTAAGTAAGCCACACTCTGGTACCATTGAGTTGCTCTAGAATGCTGATGGATGGCCGAGCTACAATAAAACAAACAACAGAAGAACACACTGCCACCATCTTGGCGTGGATTATCTTTTCTTTCCAAACTCAAATCAAGCCACTCAGAGCTAATTTTTAGCTCCAGCTAACATTTCATCAATACAACAAAGCCAATAGCTACATTTTTTATTTGTGGATTCTCCAGCATGTGCTTCTCAATGGTTAAGATGCTTCTCCATAACTGGGTAAGATGTTAAAACAATGATCATAATCTGCTAGTTTTAAAAATAGGATTAGCATTATGTGTCGATAAGGGTTTTCTGTTTTAGAAAACTAATTTCCTCATATGTAGTGTGTTAAAACCCTATTTTTTCTGGCTTTAGGTAGGTATATTTCTGATGAAGTTAAGTTCTAGTGACTGACCTGCATCTCTTATAGCTCTAGGTACTACTCAGCAGGAATCTTTTCCTTCCAGGTTTGATTTGTTTTCACTGACAATTTTCTCTTTTTTCTACTATGTTATGCTCCCCACAGCCATAACACCTCTATTGACTCCCCTACTCTCCAACAACCTTGGCTTACACATCTGGCTGAGCTGTTGAATCCAACTATAAATCCCAGTTGGAAGCAGTTTTTCTGCCCAGTCTTCTAGACTAGAGTATGCATGGCCGATAGCCTTGTTCCAGATAATGTTGGGCACATATTGCTGTAGTTGCTAGAAGTGGAATTTAGGGAATTCATTGTCACTGAATAACATTCTATTAGATGCAGATACAAATTTTTATCCATTCCCCTGTTCATGATCTTTGGGTTGTTTCTAGTTTTTTACTATTACAGACAAAGAATATTGGTGTACCAATCTTTGTACAGACATGTGCTTTCATATCTCTGGGTGAAATAGCTGGATCATGTGTAAGGTGTTATGTATAACATTTTGAGGATGTTAAAGTAACCTTCCATGTTTGGAATAAACTCTGCTTCGTTATGATATATAATCCTTTTATTTGTTGGGATAATTTGCTAAAATTTTATTAGGAATTTTAGAGTTTATGTTCAGGAGTGATACTTTTCTGCAGTTTTCTTTACTTGTGATTTTTTTTTTCTGCTTTTGGCATCAGGGAAAGGTTGGCCTCATGGAATGACTTGGAAAATAGTCCCTCCACTTCGGTTTTAATGGAAGAATTTCTGTGGAATTGGTATTATTATTATTTCCTTAAATGTTTAGAAGTCACTATTGAAGCCAACTGTGCTGAAGTTTTCTTTTTGTGCAGATTTTTAACTACAAATTCAATTTTGTAAATAGATATTGCAATGTTTAGGTTAGCTATTTCTACTTCACTGATATTTGGTAGCTTAGATCTTTCCAGGAATTTGCCTGTATCTTCTACATGTAAAATTTACTGAAGTAAGATTGCTTGAAGTATTCCCTTATTTTGCTTTTGATATCTGTTGAAACTATTGGGATTTCACATCTCATGTTCCTGATTTTAGTAACTGTGCTTTTATTTTTTTTTTCCCTGCTCAGTCTGGCTAGATTTTATCAATTTTATTGATGTTCTCAAAGAAGTAGGTTTAGGTTTCATTGATATTCTCTCTTGTTCTTAGGTTTTCTATGTCATTGTTTCAGGTTAGATATTTATTATTTCTTGTTTTCAGCATACTTCATATTTCATGTGCTCTTCTAGTTTCTTTCAGATTAAAGATGAGGTCATTTATTTGACAGCTTCTTCCTTTTCTAATTTAAAGATGTAATGCCATCAATTTCCTGCTAAGTAGTACTTTAACTACATCTCACAAGTTTTGATATGCTATGTTTTCACTTTAATTCAGTTAAAATATTTTACATTTTTTCTATTGATTTCATCTTTGTCCATGAGTTATTTATAACTGTACTATGTTGTTTTTATATATTTGGGAAATTTACATTTTTTTTGGTGATTGGAATGTAGTTTAATCCCACTGAATAAAAATAACTTGCTTTGTATGATTTGAATTCTTTTAAATGTATTGAAATTTGTTTCATGGCTCAGAATACAGCCCATATTGGTGAATGTTTTATGTGCATCCTTTAAAATGCATATTCTGCTGTTTGGGTGGAGTCTTTTATAAATGTAATTATGAAAAGTTGCTTGATGATGTTAAATATTTTATATACCTACTGATCTTCTCTTTATGTGTTTTATCAATTATTGGAAATGATTATTAGTGCTTCATATATAATTGTGGATTTGTCTATTTCTCCATGCAATTCTATCCATTTTTCTTCAAGTATTTTGAAGCTGTTTTTAGGCATATGCATGTTCAGAATTGTTATATCCTCTTAAGGAATTTATGTCCTTATTATTATGGCATTTCTCTCGTTATCCCTGGTAATATTCTTTGCCCTACAATCTTTGTCTCATATTATTATAGACAATTTTTCTTTTAATTAGTGTTCACATAATATAACATTTTCCACTATTTTACTTTTAACTTATTTGTGTCTTTATGTTTATAATGGGTTTCTGCCATCAAATATAGTTCTTACATATTTCATCCTGATAAGAGAAACTACAAAATAAAAAATTCCACAGAAAATATTATAATTAATAGAGAATTACTGAAAAATTTCCCCTGTGATTGGTAATAAGATAAATATGGGTGCCCTTACCACTTTTATTCAACATTAGTATGGAAGACCTAGCCAGTACAATAAAGCCAGAAAAAGAAATAAATTAAGAATTGTAAGACAACAAAAAATAAAAACTGTCATTCAAAATTATATCATTGTATATGTAGTATTTCCAAAAAGTTCTATGGATCTTTTATCAATTAGAAATAATATATTTAGAAATAATGTAAGATATATATAAAAACCAGTTTTATTTCTAAATATCAACAATAAACTAAAAAAATTTTTAATCATGACACTTATCATAGCATTTTTAAAACCATCAAATATCTAGGAATAAATAAAAGAAAATTGCATATGAACCTCTATACTGAAATTTATAAAACATTATTGAACAAAATTTTTAAATATAAATAGAAAAGCTATATCATGTTTATAGATTAGAAAAACTGATATTGTTAAAATTTAAATTTTTTGAAAATTTATTAATAAAGGCAAAAAAATTTCTCCCCTCCTCAAAATCTTGGCAGGTTGGGAAATTAACCAATTGATTCTAGGATTTGTATGGAAATGTAGAGAGCCAAGAATTGTCAATGTAATACTGAGGAAGAACAAAGCTTAGAGACTTATATTATAAGATATCAAGAATGTGGTAAAGCTACAGTCATTAAACAATATGGGCATTGGCACAAAGGCAGAAAAGAAGACCAATAGAACAAATTATTGTGCAGATACAGACCCACATACATATGGTTATGACAAAGTGACCCTACGGTACAGTGAGGAAAATGATATTCTCTTCTCTTCAATAAATAGGCCTGAGTCAATTATATACATTGAGAAAAAAGGGATTATGGTAGGCAGAATACTAAGATGGTCCCCAGTGATTCCTGCCCCTGGAATCCATGCCTTTACAAATTCCTCTCCCCCTGAGTGGTGGAAAGACCTGTAACTTGCTTGTAACCAATAGAATATGGCAAAGACAAGGGATTTTTTTTTCAATGTAATTAAAGTTTCTAATCAGTTTATTTTAAGAAAGACAATAGAATCTCCCTATAATAAAAAGGCAAATTATCCTGGGCAGGTCTCACCTAATCAAGAGCGTCCCTTCCCATAGTTTCTAGAGTGAAAAACCTTAAGCAGTAGAATATTTCTCTTTCCCTTGGTAGCTTTGAAGAAACAAGCTGCCGTGAATTCTGCAGCCAAAAGAAAATGAATTCTGCTAACAACTATGTGAGCGTGGAAAACAACTCAAGCCTCAGATGAGACCTCCCAGTCTCGTTAACAGCTTGAGCTCAGCTTTGTGAGACCCTGAGTGAAGGACACAGCTAAGCCATGGCCAGACTCCTGACCCATGGAAACTCTGAGGTCATAAAATATGTGTTGTTTCAAGCCGTTAAATTTATGGTGATTGGTTATACAGCAACATAAAACTAACATAGAGACCCTTAGCTCATACTATACCAAGAAAAGAAAACTAGCTCCAGATGACTATAAAAGTTAATAAAAGAATATATCTACAACCCCAGGATAGGTTAACATTTTTTAATAGGACAAAGTAAGGCTAACCATAGAAAAATAATAATAAACCATAATATATTGTAATTATGAATTTCTACTCATCAAAATATTTCATTAGGAAAGTTGAAAGATAAGTGACAGAGTGGTAAAATGTATTTTCAATTCCCATACCTGACAAAGGATTCACATATAAAATGCCTGAATAATTTTTACAAATAAAATTGAAAAGAAAAGCAAGCAATAAAGTAGGAAAAAATAGTCAATACTTAATCAGATAATGATGGCAACCAGATGGCAGACTAAGAAGTACTAGCCTTCATCCTCCTGCCCCACAAACAATAATTAAATAACTATCCAACGATGAATAGGAGAAAAGAAAAGCAGGAGGATGCAAGCACCCTTAAGAATCTAGGACCACAATTGCTCTTGCCTCCACTGTGGACCTCTGCAGCCTTTGCTGTTAAGGACAGCCACAGTCTTCACAATGCAGAACACAACTGCTGGAGGCACCCAGAGCCAATGACATTGCACATCCCTGAAACCAGAGCCACCTGGGCGCTGCTCTGCCAATGCCACCAAATGTCCCCAAGATCCAATACCACTTTCATCTCTCCACCAGCCAGTGCCACCATGCATGCACCTTCAAGACTAGGTGCCACCACGTCCCCACTGGAGGTGTCATCCTCACACACACCCAGATTCAGTGGTGCCAAAGAGCACACAACTATGGCCCCCAAAACCAGTATTTCTGTGTCCTGCTCAATCTAGTGCCCACACGTGGCCTCCTAGTGTCCCTGAACTCAGCACCACCACACACCCCACCTAGCCAATGTCCTTACACCCACCCACTGGTGAAGGTCTTTCCCTACTGATGCCAGCCTGTAAAGTCAGGAAGAATGACTGCTTCTTCAGATTTGTAGATATCAACACAAGCCTACAAGGAACACACACAAAAAAATCAGGGAAACATGACATAACAAAAGGATCACAATGAATTTTCACTAGCAAATCCCCAGGAAATGGAGATCTGTAAATTGCCTGAAAAGAATTATAAACAATTATTTAAAAGCTCAGCAAGTTACAGACAACAGATATACAACTAAACCAAATCAGGAAACCAATACATGAAGAAAATCAGAAGTTTAACAAACAGATAGCAATCTCACACACAAAAAGAAACTCCCCCAAAATCTGGAGCTGAAATAATACAATGACTGAAATGAAAAAGGCAATAAAAGGCTACAACAGCAAGCTTGATCAAGGAGAAGAAAGAATCAGTGAACATGAAAATAGGTCATTTGGAACTATACAAGGGAGAAAAAGGAAAGAAATGAAAAAGAGTGAAGAAAGTCTGTGGGGACTTATGCGACACCAACAAACAAACCAATATATGCATTATGTAAATTCCAGAAGGAGACAGGAGAAAGAAAGGAGCAGAAAGGCTTCTTCAAATAAATAATGTCTGAAACTTCCAAAATCTAAAGGAAATAGACCTCAGAGCTAAAAAGCCTAAAGGATATCAAATAGATTGAACATAAAGATGTCTACAATGAGACATATTATAATTAAATAGTCAAAATCAAAGATGCAGAGAAAATTTTGAGAGCAGCTAGAGAAAAATGACATCACATAGAAAGGAACTCCTATGTACAATTATCAGTGAATTTCTCAGCAGAAATTTTGGATCCCAGGAAAGAACGTGATAATGTATTCAAAGTACTGTGGAAAAAACTCTGCTTCCAAGAATACTATACCCATCAAAACTATTATTTAAAATGAAAACACAATAAAGCCTTTCCCAGACAAACAAAGATTGAGGGAGTTCATCATCACTATACCTGCCTTACAAGCAATTCTTAAGGGAATTCATCAAATTGAAAGGAAACCATGCTAAAGAGCAACGTGAAAACATATGAAAGCATAAATCTCACTTGTAAAGGTAAACATACAAATGCAGAATAATGTTATACCATAGTAGCAGTGTGTAAATTACTTTTAACACTAATATAAAAGTTAAAAGACAAAAATGTTAAGAATGACTACAATACAAAAAATTGTTAATGAATAAACAACATAAAAAGACAGAAACTCTGACTTCAAGAACACAAAGTGGGGTGGAGTGAATAACAGTGTAGAGATTTAGTATCCAATTTGAAGCTAAGTTGTTAACAACTTAAAGTAGATGGTTATAGCTACAAAATATTTTATGCAAGTCTTGTGGTAACCACAGAAAAAAATCCAATAATAGATATGCAAAAGATAAAAAGCAAAGAATCAAAACAAATTACTACTAAAAAAACTTCAAATAACAAAAGAAGACAGCAAGAGAGGAAGGGAGGAACAAAAGAACTGGAGACCAGAAAACAATTAACAAAATGGCAATATTAAGTCCTCATCTATCAGAAATTACTTTAAATATAAATGAGTTAAACTCCCCCAATCAAAAGGCATAGAGTAACTTGATTTTTAAAAATCAAGATCTAGCAATATACGGTTTATAAGAAACTCATTTTAGATTTAGGGACCCACATAGGCTGAAAATGAAGGGATGGAAAAGATATTCTATGCAAATGGTAACCAAAATAAAGAAGGGGTGGCTACACACACACACACACACACACACACACACACATGTATATATGTGTATATGTGTGTGTATATGTATATACATGTGTATATGTGTGTGTGTAATATATATGTTTTACATATATATACATATATATTACACTTTAAGTCAAAAGCTGTCTCTAGAGACAAAGAAACTCATTATATAATGATGAAAGGATCAATCCATCAATTGTAAATACATAATGCACCCAACATCAGACCACCTAACATTGACAGGTATGAAGGGAGAAGTAGATAAAGAGTACAATAATAGTAGGAGACTTCAATAGCACATTTTCAATAATAGATTTAGCATCCAGACATAAAAATCAGTAAAGAAACAGGTGACTTGAGGAACACTATAGACCAAATTAACCTAATATAGTCATATACAGGACTTTCTACCCAACAGCAGAAGAATACATATTCTTCTCAAGCACACACAGAACATTCTCCAAGATAGATCACATATTAGGTCACAAAATCGATCTTAACAAATTTAATGCCAATAAATTTAATGCCTTAACAAATAATCATATCAAGTACCTTTTCTAATCACAACAGAATAAAACTAGAAATCAATAACAATAAGAAAATGGGAAAATTCACAAGTGCGTGGAAACGAAAAAATACATGCTTGAACAACCATTGGGTCAAAAAGAATCAAAAGAGAATTTTTAAAATATCGTAAGACAGGCCAGGCACAGTGGCACATGCCTGTGATCCCAGCATTGTGGGAGGCTGAGGCAGGAGGATCACTTGAGCCCAGGAGTTTGAGACCAGCCTGGGCAACATAGTGAGACCTTGTCTCTATAAAAATATTTAAAAATCATCTGGGCATAGTGGCATGCACCTGTGGTCCCAGCTACTCAGGAGCCTTAGGCAGGAGGATCACTTCAGCCTGGGAGGTCAGGGTTGCAGTAAGCCATGATCATACCCCTACACTCCAGCCTGAGAGACAAAGTGAGACTCTGTCTCAAAAAAAAGTGTATATATATATGTTTTATATATATGTCATATATATATATATTTGTTATATATATGTGTCATATATATTTGTTATATATATGTGTCATATATATATTTGTTATATATATGTCATATATATATTTGTTATATATATGTGTCATATATATTTGTTATATATATGTGTCATATATATTTGTTATATATATGTGTCATATATATATTTGTTATATATATGTGTCATATATATATTTGTTATATATATATATATATAACAAATGAAAACAAAAACACAACATACCAACATACCAAAACTTAGGGGATGCTGCAAAAGCAGCACTAAGAAATAAGTTTATGGTAATACATGCTTTAATTTAAAAAGAAGGAAGATTTTAAATAAACAACCTAACTTTATACCTCAAGGAACTAGAAAAAGAAGAACAAACTATGCTCGAAGTTAGCAGAAGAAAGGAAAAAATAAAGATTAGACCAGAAATAAATGAAATAGGGAATAGAAAAACAATAGAAATGATCAATGAAACCAAGAGTTGTTTTTTTGAAAAGATAAACAAATTTGACAAACCCTTGGCTAAACTAAGAAAAAAAGAGAGAAGACTCAAATAAATAAAATCAGACATGAAACATTACAATGGATGAGACATTACAATGGGTGCCTCAGAAATAAGGATCTTAAGCAACTATTGTGAACAATTATATGCCAATAATTTGGACAACCTAGGAATAAATTCCTAGAAACTATAGCTTATTAAGAATGAATCAAGAAGAGATGGAAATCCTGAACAGACCAAAACCAAGTAAGGAGATTGAATCAAAATGTAAAACCTCTCAACAAAGTAAAGCTAAAGACCTGTGAATCTCAGCCTTCATGAGTGAATTCTAACTAATGTTCAAAGAAACACTAATACTAATCATTCTTAAACTCTTCCCAAAAGCAGCAAAGAGAATACTTCCAAACTCATGTTGTGAGGCCAGAATCACCTTGATACCAAAGCCAAACAAAGGCACCACAAGAAAACTGTAGACCAATATCCCTGATGAATATAGATGCAAAACTCCTCAATAAAATTCTAGCAAACCAAATTCAATAGCACATCAAAATGATCATACACCATACCAACTGGGATTTATTCCTAGTAACCCAAGCAAGAATGGTTCAACATATGCAAATCGATAAATGATATACAACAGTAAAAGATAAAAACCACATGATTATCTTAATACATCAGAAAAAGCATTTAACAAAATTTGATATCCATAAAAGCTCTAAAACGTCAGTATAGAAGAAACTTAACACAACACAAGCCATATATGAAAAGCCCACATGTAACATCATAATCAATAGGGAAAAACTGAAAGCTTTTCCTCTGAGATCCAGTACAAGGTAAAGATGCCCTCTCTCACCATTTCTATTCAAGATAGTACTAGAAGTCCTAGCTAGGGCAATTAGACAAGAAAAGAAAGTAAAGGCATCGAAATCAGAAAGAAAAAGATAAAAATATCTCTTCCTGCAGATGAAATGATCGTATAAGTAGAAAACTCTAAAGACTCAGAAACTGTTTGTCATAACTAATAAACAAATTCAGTAAAGTTGCAGGATAACATAATCAATATATGAAAATTGGTGGTGCTTGTATACAGTAACAATGAACTATCTGCAAAGGAAATTATGAAAAAATCCCATTTATAATAGCAACAAAATGAACAAAATACATAAGAATAACTTAACCAAAGAGGTAAAAGACTTGTACATTGAAAATTATAAAACATTTGATGAAGGAATTTAAATACCACCTAGAAAAATGGAAAGACATCCAATGTTTGTGTATTGGACGAATTAATATTACCAAAATATCTATGCTAATAAAAGGATCTATAGTTCTAATGCAATTCCTGTGAAAATATCAATGGCATTCTTTATAGAAATTTTAAAAAGTGCTAAAATTCATATGGAATCAAAAAAGACATTGAAAAGCCAAATTAATTTTGAGAAAGAAGAACAAAGCTGGGGGCATCATATTTTTTAATTTCAAAATATATTGCACATCTACAGTAATTGAAGCAGTGTGGTACTGGCATAAAAACAGACATATACATCAATAGAACAGAATAAAGAGCCCAAAATAAATTCATACAGTTACAGTCAACTTATCTATGACAAAAGTGCCAGGAACACAGATGAAAAAAGAATACTGTCTTCAATAAAAGGTATTGGGAAAACTGGATATCCACATGCAAAAGAAAGAAAGAAAGAAAGAAAGAAAGAAAGAAAGAAAGAAAGAAAGAAAGAAAGAGAAAGAAAGAAAAAGAAAGAAAGAAAGAAAGAGAGAGAAAGAAAAGAAAAGAAAAGAAAGAAAGAAAGAGAAAAGAAATTGGACCGTATGTCACACCATTTACAATAAAATCATCTCAAAACAGATTAAATACTTAAATGTAAGACCTAAAACTATAAAAATACTAGAAGAAAACATAGAGAAAAGCTTCTTGCCATTGATCTGGGCAATGGTTTTTTTTGCATATGATACCAAAATCACAGGCAATGAAAGCAAAAATAGATGAGTGGGATTATCTCAAATTAAAAAGCCTGTGCACAGCAAAGGTAACAATCAACAGAGTGAAAAGGCAGCCTACAAAATGGGAGGAAATACTTGCAAGCCATATATTCAATAAGGAGTTAATATTCAAAATATAGAGGGAACTCATATAATTAAATGGCAAGAAACAAATAAAGCAAAAACAAACAAAAAATGCAATTTAAAAATGAGCAAAAGACCTGAATAGACATTTCTCAAAAGAAAACACACAAATGGCCAACAGGTATATGAAAAGATTCTCACTGTCACTAATGATAAGGGAAATACAAATCAAAACCACAATATGATATCACCTCACATCTGTTAGGATGGCAATTATCAAAAGGACAAAGATAATTACTGTCGAAAAGGATGTGAAGAAAAGGCAACTCTTGTTGGTGGGAATGTAAATTGGTACAGCCATTATGGAAAGTAATAGGGAGGTTCTTCAAAAAGTTGAATATATATCCAAAGGAAGTGAAATCAGGATCTTGAAGAGATATCTGCAGTCCCATATTCATTGCAGCCTTATTCACAATAGTCAAGATATGGAAACAACCTAAGTGTTTGTCAATGGATGAATCAATTAAAAAATGTGTTGCATATATACAATAGATTATTATTCAGCCTTAAAAAAGAAGGAAACCCTGTGATATGGTTTGGTTATGTCCCCAACCAAATCTCACCTTGACTGTGGTAATCCCCATGTGTCAAGGGCGGGGCCAGGCAGAGAGAATTGAATCATGGGAGTAGTTCCCCCATACTGTTCTCATGGTAGTGAATAAGTCTCACAAGATCTGATAGTTCTATAAAGGAGTTCTCCTGCACAAGCTCTCTTGCCTGCCACCACGTAAGATGTGCCTTTCCTTCTCCTTTGCCTTCCGCCATGATTGTGAGGCCTCCCCAGCCATGTGGAACTGTGAGTCCATTAAACCTCTTTCCTTTATAAATTACCCAGTCTTGGGTATGTCTTTATTAGCACCGTGAAAACAGACTAATACATTTTGACAACATAAATGAACCTGGCGAACATTATGTTAAGTGAAATAAGCCAGACACAGAAAGACAAAAATTGCATGATCTCACTTAAACGGGAAATCTCAAATAGTCAAATTCACAGAAGCAGAGAGTAGAATGGGGATTGCTAGGGACTGAAGTTGAAAGGGAAATAGGGTAATGTTAGACAAAGGTACAAAGTTGCAGTTGTGAAAGATGAATAAGTTTTGGAAACCTAATGTACAGCTTGGTGATTATAGTTAATAACACTCTATTGTACACTTGAAATTTGCTAAGAGGGTACATTTAAGTGTTCTTACCACAAAAAAAAAAGAGAAGAAAATGGTGTAACTACAGTAACTACATGAGGTGATAGTTATGTTAATTAGCTTGTTTGTGGTGGTCATTTCACAATGTATACATACATCAAAACATCAAGTAATAGACCTTAAATATGTAATTTGTATTTGTCAACTATACTTCAATCAAGTTGCTTTTAAAAAAAACATACACTCACTATACAACCTAGCATTTCCATTCAACAATCCAGAGAAACTAAAATTATGTTCACATAAAAACCTGTATACAAATGTTCATGGCAGTTTTATTTGTAATAGCCAGAAACTTGTCACAACTACAATGTCCTACAGTCAGTGAATGGTTAAAGTAATATGCCCTATCATAGAATATTACACAGAAAAGAAAAAGAAGCAAACCATTTAGAAAGACTTAATCAGTTACTTTTAAAAATGGATCTCTGAATGAACAAATCATAACTAAAAAGAGCCTCAATTTCATTCCTCATGAGAGAAATGCCAAACAATGCTATATCATACCATTGCACACTCACCCAAATGCCTGAAATAAACAGACAATTGCCAGCATCTAGTGAGATATCACAGAAACCTGGACTAGAATGGTGATGAAGGGGATTGAAAATTGTGGATAAGTTTAGAAGATGCTCAAGAGATAAAAGTAATAGAATTTGGGGATATAAGTAAGTTGAGTCTAATTCCCTGGCCAAGTGTAATACCTTTAATGCAAAGAGTTCAAAGTCCCTGGCAGCCGAAAGCTGGGCATCGTGCCCTCTTGAGGATCTAAAAGAAGTCTAGTGCAGCTTTGCTACAAAGTATTTATGCATTACAGAGTCAAAAATTTTCCCTGACAGCCTTCCCATGGAATTACAGTGCCTGGAAACACAGGCTTTGGAGCTGTAGGCAAAATATGTACTGAAGAGAATTTCATAAAGATAGGTTATCACACATAGACATATGTTTTGCTTTAAAATATATGTATTTGTGTCCATCACATATCCCAGCGCGTTGTCAATATAAACTACATGAAATTGCTTGTAATATTTCAGCCACCACCCATATCAATCTATTCACAGTTCCTATCAGTTTTATCCACATGAAACTCCTTTCTTGGAAATTTAACTATTGTGGCTACAGCACATTCGTTTCACATGGGTCTTACTTCAAAGCCTGTGAAGTGTAGCTGCAGAAGAGCCCCTGAAATTAAAATCAGCACATCAAAAAAACCCAGAGTGCTAAGTGAAAAAGAAAAATACATCCAGGAGTGAAAAATGTCATCTAGGTCAGCACTTATTTTGTCCTCACTGTTGAGACTGGTAATCTTGGTTAAGAGGGATATTGGTAAAGAAATATGATCTTAGAAATTTGGCGTTGAAAGACACCTCAAGAATTCAGTAAAGCATACTTCTCACTCGGCAATTTAGGAAATTGAGGACCAGTGAGGGGAAAGATCAAAGAATGGCACAAAATGAGGTAGGGACAAAAGCAGATTGCAAATCTAGAATTATTCTAGGAGTCCTCAACACAGACCACCTTGTCACTATACCAAAATAAAGACTTTGAGGAGTTTTACTGGGCACTTCAGCATACAATGTCCACCAGCATTCAACGCAATTATCCTTTTGTACTGAGTACTTTTTTTGAGAAGAAATTGGAATATTCTTCCTGTATCAACTGTCCTGAAATTTTCCGGGAGAATCTGCATTCAAACAGGCTGTCTAGAACCTCTTCTGTTTTTTGTTTTCATTATGTGTATTTTGTCTCAGAGTCAATAGCTGCTCACTTGTCTTCACTGCTGGATGCATGTTGTGCTGTCAGAAATTTCTAACTATATGAATTATTTTCATTTCTAAAAGACGAAGAAACACTAAATATTTTTCAGTTTTGCCTGGATCAGGATTTTTGTTATTTTTTTTTTTCTTTTGATACAAGTTCTCACTGTTGCCGAAGCTGGCGCGATCTCAGCTCACTGCAGCCTTGACCTCCTGGGCTCAAGTTATCCTCCCACCTCACCCTCTGAGTAGCTGGGACTAGAGGTGCACGCCACCACATCCAGCTAATTTTGGTATTTTTTTGTACAGACAGGGTTTTGCCATGTTGCTCAGGCTGGTCTTGAACTCCTAGAGCTCAAGCAATCTGCCTACCTCAGCCTCCCAAAGTGCTACAATTACAGGGGTGAGTCACTGCACCCAGCTGATTTTTGTTAATTTTAAAGACTGTGAGTTTCCCTCAAGAGAATTAGTCATTCCCCCCACCACCTCCTCCCTTTTCCATTTAGTAGGCCTGGTTCTCCAATACCAAAAGCAGAATAACCATCTATCTTCCTTCTGGGAATCAATCACACTGTGTTGCTATCTTGTGATCACAGTCACCCCACTCTCAATTCAATTTCTTTTTTTTCTTTTTCTTTCTTTTTTTTTTTTTTTTTGCTTATTCATTTTTGCTTTTTTAAAAAATTATACTTTAAGTTCTGGGATACATGCGGAGAACGTGCAGGTTTGTTACATATGTACACACATGTCATGGTAGTTTGCTGCATCTGCTTTAGGTATTTCTCCTAAAGCTATCCTTCTCCTAGCCCCCCATCCCCTGACAGGCCGCGGTGTGTTATGTTCCCCTCCCTGTGTCCATGTGTTCTCATTGTTCAACTCCCACTTATGAGTGAGAACATGCAGTGTTTGGTTTGCTGAGAATGATTGTTTCCAGCTTTAACCATATCCCTGCAAAGGACATGAACTCATCCTTTTTATGGCTGCATAGTATTCCATGGTGTATATGTGCCACATTTTCTTTATCCATCTATCATTGATGGGCATTTGGGTTGGTTCCAAGTCTTTGCTATTGTGAACAGTGCTGCAATAAACATATGTGTGCATGTGTCTTTATAGTAGAATGATTTATAATCCTTTGGGTATATACCTAGTAAAAGATTGCTGGGTCAAATGGTATTTCTGATTCTGGATCCTTGAGGCATTGCCACAATGTCTTCCACAATGGTTGAACTAATTTACACTCCCACCAACTGTGTAAAAGTGTTCCTATTTCTTCACATCCTCACCAGCATCTGTTGTTTCCTGACTTTTTAATGATAACCATTCTAACTGGTGTGAGATGGTATTTCATTGTGGTTTTGATTTGCATTTCTCTGATGGCCAGTGATGATGAGCATTTTTTCATGGGTCTGGTGGCTGCATAAATGTCTTCTTTTGAGAAGTGTCTATTCATCACGTTTGCCCACTTTTTGATGGGGTTGTTTGATTTTTTTTCTTGTAAATTTGTTTAAGTTCTTTGTAGATTCTGGATATCAGCCCTTCGTCAGATGGAAAGATCGCAAAAATTTTCCCATTCTGTAGGTTGCCTGTTCACTCTGATTATAGTTTCTTTTGCTATGCAGAAGCTCTTTAGTTTAATTACATCTCATTTATCAATTTTCCCTTTTGTTGCCATTGCTTTTGGTATTTAAGTCATGAAGCCTTAGCCCATGCCTATGTCCTGAATGGTATTGCCTAGGTTTCCTTCTAGGGTTTTTATGGTTTTAGGTCTTATATTGAAATCTTTCATCCATCTTGAGTTAATTTTTGTATAAGGTGTAAGAAAGGGGTCCAGTTTCAGTTTTCTGCATATGGCTAGCCAGTTTTCACAACACCATTTATTAAAGAGGGAATCCTTTCCCCATTGCTTGTTTTTGTCAGGTTTTGTCAAAGATCAGATGGTTGTAGATGTGTGGTGTTATTTCTGAGGTCTCTGTTCTGTTCCATTGGTCTATGTATCTGTTTTGGTACCAGTACCGTGCTGTTGTGGTTACTGTAGCCTTGTAGTATAGTTTGAAGTCAGGTAGCATGATGCCTCTAGCTTTGTTCTTCTTACTTAGGATTGTCTTGGCTATATGGGCTCTTTTTTGGTTCCATATAAAATTTAAAGTAGTTTTTTTCTAATTCTGTGAAGAAAGTCAATGGTAGCTTGATGGGAATATCATTGAATCTATAAATTACTTTGGGTAGTATGGCCATTTTCACTATATTGATTCTTTCCATCCATGAGCATGAAATGTTCTTCCATTTGTTTGTGTTCTCTCTTATTTCCTTGAGCAGTGGTTTGTAGTTTTCTTTGAAGAGGTCCTTCACATCCCTTGTAAGATGTATTCCTAGGTATTTTATTTTCTTTGTGGCAATTGTGAATGAGAGTTCACTCATGATCTGGATCTCTATTATTGGTGTATAGGAATGTTTGTGATTTTTGCACATTGATTTTGTATCCTGAGACTCTGCTGAAGTTAACTATCAGCTTAAGGAGTTTTGGGGCTGAGATGATGGGGTTTTCTAAATATACAATCATGTCATCTGCAAATAGAGACAATTTGACTTCCTGTCTTCCTATTTGGATATGCTTTATTTCTTTCTCTTGCCTTATTTCCCTGGCCACAACTTCCAATACTATATTGAACAGGAGTGATGACAGAGGGCATCCTTGTCTGGTGCCAGTTTTCAAAGGGAATGCTTCCAGCTTTTGCCCATTCAGTATGATATTGGCTGTGGGTTTGTCATAAATAGCTCTTATTATTTGAGATACATTCCATCAATACCTAGTTTATTGAGCGTCTTTAGCATGAAGTGCTGTTGAATTTTATCAAAGGCCGTTTCTGCATCTATAGGGATAATCATGCTGTTTTTATCATTGGTTCTGTTTATGTGATGGATTACGTTTATTGATTTGCATTTGCTGAACCAGCCTTGCATCCCAGGGATAAAGCTGACTTGATCGTGGTGAATAAGCATTTTGATGTGCTGCTGGATTCGTTTTGCCAGTATTGTACTGAGGATTTTCGCATCGATGCTCATCAGGGATATTGGCCTGAAATTTTCTTCTTTCGTGTGTCTATGCCGGGTTTTGGTATCAGAATGATGCTAGCCTCATAAAATGAGTTAGAGAGGATTCCCTCTTTTTCTATTGTTTGGAATAGTTTTAGAAGGAATGGTACCAGCTCCTCTTTGTACCTCTGGTAGAATTTCACTGTGAATCTGTCTTGTCCTGGGCTTTTTTTTGTTGGTAGGCTATTAATTACTACCTCCATTTCAGAACTTGTTATTGGTCTATTCAGGGATTTGACTTCTTCCTATAATCTTGGGAGGGAGTATGTGTCCAGGAATTTATCCATTTCTTCTAGATTTTCTAGTTTGTGTACAGGTGTTTATGGTATTCTCTGATGATAGTTTGTATTTCTGTGGGATCAGTGGTGATATCAACTTTTTCATTTTTTGTTGTGTCTATTTGATTCCTCTCTCTTTTATTCTTTAATTGCCTGGCTAGTGGTCTATTTTAATCTTTTCAAAAAGCCAGATCCTGGATTCATTGATTTTTTGAAGGGTTTTTCATGTCTCTATCTCCTTCAGTTCTGCTCTGATCTTAGTTATTTCTTGTTTTGTGCTAGCTTTGAATTTGTTTGCTCTTGCTTCTCTAGTTCTTTTAATTGTGATGTTAGGGTGCTGATTTTAGTTCTTTCCTGCTTTCTCCTGTGAGCATTTAGTGCTATAAATTTCCCTCTAAGCACTGTTTTAGCTGTGTCACAGTGATTCTGGTACATCGTGTCTTTGTTCTCATTTGTTCCAAAGAACTTATTTATTTCTGCCTTAATTTTGTTATTTACCCAGTATTCATTCAGGAGCAGGTTATTCAGTTTCCATGTAGTTGTGCGGTTTTGAGTGAGTTTCTTAATCCTTAGTTCTAATTTGATTGCACTGCGGTCTAAGAGACGGTCTGTTATGATTTCCATTCTTTTGCATTTGCTAAGGAGTGTTTTACTGCCAATTATGTGGTCAAGTTTAGAATAAGTGTTATGTAGTGCTGAGAAGAATGTATATTCTGTTGATTTGGGGTGGAGTGTTCTGTAGATGTCTATTAGGTCTGCTTGGTCCAGAGCTAAGTTCAAGTCCTGAATGTCCTTTTTAATTTTCTGTCTCATTGGTCTAATATTGACAGTGGGGTGTTAAAGTCTCCCACTATTATTGTGTGGGAGTCTAAGTCTCTTTGTAGGTCTCTAAGGACTTGCTTTCTGAATCTGCATGCTCCTGTATTGAGTGCATATATATTTAGGATAGTTAGCTCTTCTTGTTGCATTGATCCCTTTACCATTATGTAATGCTCTTCTTTGTCTCTTTTGATCTTTGTTGGTTTAAAGTCTGTTTTATCAAAGACTAGGATTGCTACCTCTGCTTCTTTTTGCTTTCCATTTGCTGTGTAAATATTCCTCCATCCCTTTATTTTGAGCCTATGTGTGTCTCTGCATGTGAGATGGGTCTCCTGAATACAGCACACTGATGGGTCTTGAGTCTTTATCCAATTTGCCAGTCTGTGTCTTTTAATTGGAGCATTTAGCCTATTTACATTTAAGGTTAATATTGTTATGTGTGAATTTGATCCTGTCATTATGATGTTAGCTGGTTACTTTGCCCGTTAGTTGATGCAGTTTCTTCATAGTGTCAATGGTCTTCACAATTTGGTATGCTTTTGCAGTGGCTGGGACCAGTTTTTCCTTTCCATGTTTAGTGCTTCCTTCAAGAGCTCTTGTAAGGCAGGCCTGGTGGTGAGAAAGTCTCTCAGCATTTGCTTCTCTGTAAAGGATTTTATTTCTCCTTCATCTATGAAGCTTAGTTTGGCTGGATATGAAATTCTGGATTTAAAAGTCTTTCCTGTAAGAATGTTGAATATTGGCCCCCACTCTCTTCTGGCTTGTAAGGTTTCTGTGGACAGATCCGCAGTTAATCTGTTGGGCTTCCCTTTGTGGGTGACCCGACTTTTCTCTATGGCTGCCCTTAACTTTTTTTCTTTCATTTCAATCTTGGTGAATCTGACAATTATGTGTTTTGGGGTTGGTCTTCTTGAGGAGTATCTTTGTGGTGTTCTCTGTATTTCTTGAATTTGAATGTTGGCCTGTCTTGCTAGGTTGGGGAAATTCTCCTGGATAATATCCTGAAGAGTGTTTTCCAACTTGGTTCCATTCTCCCCATCACTTTCAGATACATTAATCAAATGTAGGTTTGGTCTTTTCACATAGTCCCATATTTCTTGGAGCCTTTGTTCATTCATTTTCATTCTTTTTTCTCTAATATTTTATTCATGCTATGTTTCATTAAGTTTATCTTCAATCTCTGATATCCTTTCTTCCACTTGATTGATTTGGCTGTTGATACTTGTGTATGCTTCACAAAGTTCTCGTGCTGTGTTCTTCAGCCCCATCAGGTCATTTGTGTTCTTCTCTAAACTGTTTATTCTAGTTAGCAACTCCTCTAACCTTTTTCCAAGGCTCTTAGCTTCCTTGCATTGGGTTAGAACATGCTCCTTTAGCTCGGAGGAGTTTGTTTTTACACACCTTCTGAAGCCTACTTCAGAACTCATTCTCTGTCCAGTTTTGTTCCCTTGCTGGAGAGGAGTTGTGATCCTTTAGAGGAGAAGAGGAGTTCTATTTTTGCATTTTCAGCCTCTTTGCACTGGTTTTTCCTCATCTTCATGGATTTATCTACCTTTGGTCTTTGATGTTGGTGACCTTTGAATGGGGTTTTTGTGTGGACATCCTTTTTGTTGATGTTGATACTATTCCTTTCTGTTTGTTAGTTTTCCTTCTAACAGTCAGGCCCCTCTGCTGCAGGTCTGCTGGAGTTTGCTGGAGGTCCACTCCAGACCCTGTTTGCCTGGGTATCACCAGCAGAGGCTGCAGAACAGCAAAGATTCCTGCCTGTTCCTTCCTCTGGAAGCTTCATCCCAGAGGGGCACCCACCCGATGCCAGCCTGAGCTCTCTTGTATGAGGTGTCTGTCAACCCCTGCTGAGAGGTGTCTCCCAGTCAGAAGGCACAGGGGTCAGGGACCCACTTGAGGAGGCAGTCTGTACCTTAGTAGAGCTTGAGCACTGTGCTGGGAGATCTGCTGCTCTCTTCAGAGCCAGCAGGCAAGAACGTTTAAGTCTGCTGCAGCTGCACCCACAGCCACCTCTTCCCCAAGGTGTTGTGTCCCAGGGAGATGGGAGTTTTATCTATAAGCCCCTGACTGAGGTTGCTGCCCTGCCAAGGGTGCCCTGCCAAGGGTGGAGGAATCTAGAGAGGCAATCTGGCTATAGCAGCTTTGGTTTGCTGTGGTGGGCTCCACAGAGAAGGACTTCCTGGTGGCTTTGTTTATGCTGTGAGAGGAAAACTACCTACTCAAGCCTCAGTAATGGCAGATGCCCCTCCCTCCACCAAGCTTGAGTGTCCCAGGTCAACTTCAGACTACTGTGATGGCAGCGAGAATTTCAAGCCAGTGGATCTTAACTTGCTGGCCTCCATGGGAATGGGCTCTGCTGAGCTAGACCACTTGGCCCCCTGGTTTCAGCCCCTTTTCCAGGGGAGTGAACAGTACTGTCTCGCTGGTGATCCACATGCCAATGGGGTGTGAAAAAAAACTCCTGCACCTAGCTCAGTGTCTGCCCAAACAGCTGCCCAGTTTTGTGCTTGAAACCCAGGGCCCTGGTGGTTTAGGCATCTGAGGGAATCCCCTGGTGTGTGGGTTGCGAAGACCATGGGAAAAGCATAGTATCTGGGCTGGAGTGCACCATTCCTCATGGCACAGTCCTTCACGGCTTCCCTTGGCTAGGGGTGGGAGCTCCCCAACCCCTTGTGCTACCTGGGTGAGGCAACTCCCCACCCTGCTTCTGCTCACCCTCCATGGGCTGCACCCACTGTCTAACCAGTCCCAGTGAGATGAGCCAGGTACCTCAGTTGGAAATGCAGAAATCACCCACCTTCTGCGTTGTTCTCGATGGGAGCTGAAGATCAGAGCTATTGCTATTCAGCCATCTTGCCAGCCTTCACCTCAATTCAATTCCTTTTTCTCCCTCTCTGTTGAGATATTGCTAGCTATCAGTATAAAATCCAATCAAACTGGTTTAAACCACAGGAAAAAAGGAGGATCTCCTCTGTTAGGAGTTTTGGAGTGGGAAGTTACAGGACTGCTGAAGTTCAGTACTGCCTTCTTCAACCAAACCTTTTCCCCTTTTCTCTTCTGCCTTCCTTAGCAATTTGACCAAGTTTTCCAGTCTCTGTGGTTCTGATACTGTCATCCATTGTTCCTGCTGACTGTCAGTCAAGGGATCATTTCCCTGTGTAAGTAATGTTGTTAATGACCTTATATTCCTTGGAATTTTGAAGTCTCCCAGGGTCTTGGTTGAATGTGGATTTTCCCAGAAGCTATTTGCATTTGCTTCTAAGATGTACCTTAGATGCTCAGGCAATACAGGACTCTTAAAACTAAATATGTTCCTTGTTGTTTTTCTAGACCACATAGGTAGTATGAATTTTGGCCCAAAATTAATGAGTATGAAAATCTGAGGATAGAAATTTGAGTGTTCACAAATCTGAGGGTAGGAATTCTCAGGACAGTTCTTCTTTTCATTTTTTCAACTCAGTCCAGAGCAATGACTGAACTAAGCAATAAGCCCTATGTATTAGTACATCCTTGCACTGCTAAAAAGACATACCTGAGACTGGGTAATTTATAAAGAAAAGAGGCTTAATTGGCTCATGGTTTCACAGGCTGTACAGGAAGCATGACAGCTTCTGGGGAGGCCTTAGGAAACTTGCAAATCATGGTGGAAGGGGAAGGGGAAGCAGTCACGTCTTACATGGCTAGAGCAGGAGGAAGACTTTGTTAAACTAACTGTTATCTTTCTGGTCACTTTTCTACCCAATTAACTACCCTGGCCCAACCCCCTTTGCCTTATCACATTTCCCAACTTACAATTCTTTGTCTAATTTGGTACATAAGTAACTGATTCTATTTCTTTGGGTCTTCATTTTACTCCTGTCAACCCATCTTATGTCAATTTAATTCTCAGGCCCAGCTGGGACCCTGAAGATGGTGGTGTTTTGCCTCCCCTCCAGAGTGAAAGGGGTCATTATATATACATAAATAAAGACTTGGTCAGATACAGTCGGATGGATAACCACCCTATTTGTAGCCCCACATTTAAATCATAAAGCTTAGAGCATTGCAATGGACTGAATGCTTGTGTCCCTCCAAAATTCATATGCTGAAATCTTAACCACCTTGTAATGACATCAGGAGGTGGGGCCTTTGGGAAGTAATTAGATCATGAGGATAGAGTCCTCATGAATGGGATCAGAGTCCTTATAAAAGAGACCCCAGGGAACTTGGTAGCTCTCTTTCTGCCATGTGAGGATACCGTGATAAAATGGCAGTCTGCAACCTGGAAGAGGGCCTTCACCAGAGCATCCAGAGCCATAAGAAATAAATGTCTATTATTTATAACCCACCCAGTCTGTGGCACTTTGTTACAGCAGCCTGAACTGACTAAGACAAGCACTTACCAAATTTCTAATGTTTCATATCAAAGAAAGAATGATTCTGGGAAGAATTCAGTATTACAGATATTATATGAATTATTTGTCTTGATTATTATTTAAAAAGAAGTAATATTTTCATGACAAATTTGTTTTATAATTGACATATAATCTTGGGCTACTAAATATTGCAGTGATGATATTTTCAACCCTTTTAACTCCAATTAAAATACCAACAGAATTTTTTTATTATAAAAACTTAATTCAGCTAAAATTACTCTGGAAAGAATATCAATTTGGTATAATAAGAAAGGTGGAGAATCTCGCTCTCCAGATATTAAATTTATTGAGTAGCTGTGGTAATTATAAATTTAGTACTAGAGAAAAAGATTGAACAGTCAATGAAAAAGAATAAAAAGTCCAGAAATAAACACAAACATACTTGTGAATTAGTAAGTGATAAATGTGACATTTTATGTGAGTGGAATAAAAGATTGTCTTCCCAGAATCAAATTCTGCTGGAAGGAGTATAAATTAGTTCAACCATTGTTGAAGACACTACGGCAATGCCTCAAAGACCTAGAACCAGAAATACCATTAGACCCAGCAATTCCATTACTGGGTATATACCCAAAGGAATATAAATCATTCTATTTTAAAGACAGATGCACACGTATGTTCATTGCAACACTGTTCACAAAAGCAAAGATATGGAATCAACATAAAAGTCCACCAATGATAGACTGTATAAAGAAAATGTGGTACATATACACCATGGAATACTATGCAGCCATAAAAAAGAATGAAGTCCGGTACTTTGCAGAGACATGGATAGAGCTGGAGGCCATTATCCTTAGCAAACTAACATTGGGACAGAAAATCAAACACCACATGTTCTCACTTATAAGTAGGAGCTAAATGATGAGAACACGTGGACACATAGAGAGGAACAACACACACTGGAGACTACCGAAGGGCAGATGGTGGGAGGAGAAAGAGGATCAGGAAAAAATAACTAATGGATAGTAAGTATATTAGTCCATTCTCACACTGCTATAAAGAAATGCCTGAGACTGGGAAATTTATAAAAGAGGTTTAATTGACTCACAGTTCCGCATAGGTTGGGAGGCCTCAGGAAACTTACAATGGAAGGTGAAGAGGAAGCAAGCTTGGAACTTCTCACGTGGTGGCAGGAGAGAAAAGAGTGAGGAGTGAAGGGGAAAGATCTCCTTATAAAACTATCAGATCTCAGGAGAACTCATTCACTATCACAGGAACAGCATGAGGGAAACTGCCCCCATGATCCAATCACCTCCCACCAGGTCTCTCTCTGGACATGTGGGGATTATGGAGATTACAATTCAAGATGAGACTTGGGACAGAAGGCCTAACCATATCACTAGGCTTAATACCTGGCTGGTGAAATAATCTGTACATCAAACCACCATCACGCACATTTACTTATGTAACAAACCTGCACATCCTGCACATGCACCCCTGAACTTAAAATAAAAGTTAAAAGAAAAAGAAAAAAAAATCAAAATGAAGTATTGAGACAAAAAACTGTAGGAAAAAGAGACATGTGGACCTAGGCCAAAATACTTACCATGTATGAAACTGATAGTTCCAGAAGGAGAGGATAAATAAAATGAGACAAAATTGATGAAGAAATAATGGCTGAGAATTTTCCAAATCTAATGAAAATTCTCAATCCACAGATAGAAGACTCTCAAGGAATATGAATCATGATAAGTAAAAAGAAAACCACACCTAGGCATATAATAGTCAAACTGCTGAAAAGCAAAGATAAGGAGAAAAGTCTTAAATGCCAACAAAAATACACAATAAAAGATATATTACCTTAAGGGAAAAAACTAAAACAATGGCTAACTTTTCAACAGTAATAATAGAAGCCAGAAGGCAATAAAATGGCAACTTACAATGAAGAAAAATAACCGTCAACTTCGAATTCTATAGTCAGTAAACATATCTGTAAGAAAACGAAGGTGAAATTATGATCCTAAAGTCTGATAGAATTTGTCACTGTTGATTTACAGTACAAGAAATACTAAAAGAAGTTCTTTAGGATGAAGAAATATTATCCAAGCAGGAAAAACAGAGATGCAAGAAGAAACAAACAGCACTGTGTCAGGCCTCTGAGCCCAAGCCAAGCCATCGCATCCCCTGTGACTTGCACGTATATGCCCAGATGGCCTGAAGTAACTGAAGAATCACAAAAGAAGTGAAAAGGCCCTGCCCCGCCTTAACTGATGACATTCCACCATTGTGATTTGTTCTTGCCCCACCTTAACTGAGTGATTAACCCTGTGAATTTCCTTCTCCTGGCTCAGAAGCTCCCCAACTGAGGACCTTGTGACCCCCGCCCCTGCCCACCAGAGAACAACCCCCTTTGACTGTAATTTTCCTTTGCCTACCCAAATCCTATAAAACGGCCCCACCCGTATCTCCCTTCGCTGACTCTCTTTTTGGACTCAGCCCGCCTGCACCCAGGTGAAATAAACAGCCATGTTGCTCACACAAAGCCTGTTTGGTGGTCTCGTCACACGGACGCGCATGAAATTTGGTGCCGTAACTCGGATCGGGGGACCTCCCTGGGGAGATCAATCCCCTGTCCTCCTGCTCTTTGCTCCATGAGAAAGTTCCACCTGCGACCTCAGGTTCTCAGACCGACCAGCCCAAGAAACATCTCACCAATTTCAAATACGGTAAGCGGCCTGTTTTTACTCTCTTCTCCAACCTCCCTCACTATCCCTCAACCTCTTTCTCCTTTCAATCTTGGTGCCACACTTCAATCTCTCCCTTCTCTTAATTTCAATTCCTTTCATTTTCCAGCAGAGACAAAGGAGACACGTTTTATCCGTGGACCCAAAACTCCGGTGCCGGTCACAGACTGAGAAGGCAGCCTTCCCTTGGTGTTTAATCATTGCAGGGACGCCTCTCTGATTATTCACCCACGTTTCAAAGGTGTCAGACCATGCAGGGATGCCTGCCTTGGTCCTTCCCCTTAGCGGCAAGTCCCGCTTTTCTGAGGAAGGTGCAAGTACCCCAACCCCTTCTCTCCTTGTCTGTACCCCTTCTCTGCTTTTCTGGGGAAGGGGTAAGTACCCAAACCGCTTCTCTCCCTGTCTCTACCCCTTCTCTGCTTTTCTGGGGAAGGGGCAAGTACCCCAACCCCTTCTCTCCTTGTCTCTACCCCTTCTCTGCTTTTCTGGGGGGAGGGGCAAGTACCCCTCAACCCCTTCTCCTTCACCCTTAGTGGCAAGTCCTGCTTTCCTGGGGCAGGGGCAAGTACCCCTCAACCCTTTCTCCTTCACCCTTAGCGGCAAGTCCCGCTTTTCTGGGAGAGGTGCAAGTACCCCTCAACCCCTTCTCCTTCACTGTTAGCGGCAAGTCCCGCTTTTCTGGGGGAGGGGCAAGTACCCCTCAACCCCTTCTCCTTCACTCTTAGCAGCAAGTCCCGCTTTTCTAGAGGAGGGGCAAGTACCCCAACCTCATATCTCTACACCCCAATCCCTTATTTCCTTGCCCCGACCCCTTATTTCCTTGCCCTGACCCCTTATTTCCATGCCCCACCCCTTATTTCTGTGCCCCAACCCCTTATTTCTGCGCTGCATCCCTTATTTCCATGCCCCGACCTCTTATCTCTGCGCCCCAACCCCTTTTCCCACTTTTCTGGAAGGTAAGAACCCCTGAACCCCTTCCCTCCATTTCTCTACTCTCTCTTTTCTCTAGGCTTGCTTCCTTCACTATAGGCAACCTTCCACCCTCCATTCCTCCTTCTACTCCCTTGGCCTGTGTTCTCAAAAACTTAAAACCTCTTCAACTCCTGACCTAAAACCTAAATGCCTTATTTTCTTCTGCAATGCCACTTGACCCCAATACAAACTCGACAGTAGTTCCAAATAGCCAGAAAATGGCACTTTGAATTTTTCCATCCTGCAAGATCTAAATAATTCTTGTCGTAAAATAGGCAAACAGTCTGAGGTGCCTGACGTCCAGGCATTCTTTTACACATCAGTCCCTTCCTAGTCTCTGTGCCCAGTGCAACTCATCCCGAATCTTCCTTCTTTCCCTCCCACCTGTCCCCTCAGTACCAACCCCAAGCATCACTGAGTCTTTCTAATCTTCCTTTTCTACAGACCCATCTGACCTCTCCCTTCCTCCCCAGGCTCCTCGCCAGGCCGAGCTAGGTCCCAATTCTTCCTCAGCCTCTGCTCCTCCACCCTATAATCTTTTTATCACCTCCCCTCCTCACACCTGGTCTGGCTTACAGTTTCGTTCTGTGACTAGCCCTCCCCCTCCTGCCCAGCAATTTACTCTTAAAAAGGTGGCTGGAGCTAAAGGCATAGTCAAGGTTAATGCTCCTTTTTCTTTATCCCAAATCAGATAGCATTTAGGCTCTTTTTCATCAAATATAAAAATCCAGCCCAGTTCATAACTTGTTTGGCAGCAACCCTGAGACACTTTACAGCCCTAGACCCTAAAAGGTCAAAAGGCCGTCTTATTCTCAAAATACATTTTATTACCCAATCTGCTCCCAATATTAAATAAAACTCCAAAAATTAAATTCTGGCCCTCAAACCCCACAACAGGATTTAATTAACCTCGCCTTCAAGGTGTACAATAATAGAAAAAAGTTGCAATTCCTTGCCTCCACTGTGAGACAAACTCCAGCCACATCTCCAGCACACAAGAACTTCCAAACGCCTGAACCGCAGCGGCCAGGCTTTCCTCCAGAACCTCCTCCCACAGGAGCTTGCTACACGTGCCGGAAATCTGGCCACTGGGCCAAGGAATGCCCGCAGCCCAGGATTCCTCCTAAGCCATGTCCCATCTCTGTGGGACCCCACTGAAAATCGGACTGTTCAACTCACCTGGCAGCCACTCCCAGAGCCCCTGGAACTCTGGCCCAAGGCTCTCTGACTGACTCCTTCCCAGATCTTCTCGGCTTAGCAGCTGAAGACTGACACTGCCCAATCGCTTCGGAAGCCCCCTAGACCATCACGGAGGCCGAGCTTCTGGTAACTCTCACAGTGGAAGGTAGGCCCGTCCCCTTCTTAATCAATACGGAGGCTACCCACTCCACATTACCTTCTTTTCAAGGGCCTGTTTCCCTTGCCTCCATAACTGTTGTGGGTATTGACGGCCAGGCTTCTAAACTTCTTAAGACTCCCCAACTCTGGTGCCAACTTAGACAATACTCTTTTAAGCACTCCTTTTTAGTTATCCCCACCTGCCCAGTTCCCTTATTAGGCTGAGACACTTTAACTAAATTATCTGCTTCCCTGACTATTCCTGGACTACAGCTGTATCTCATTGCCACCCTTCTTCCCAATCCAAAGCCTCCTTTGCGTCCTCCTCTTGTATCCCCCCACCTTAACCCACAAGTATAAGATACCTCTACTCCCTCCTTGGCAACCGATCATGCACCCCTTACCATCTCATTAAAACCTAATCACCCTTACCCCACTCAATGCCAATATCCCATCCCGCAGCACGCTTTAAAAAGATTAAAGCCTGTTATCACTTGCCTGCTACAGCATGGCCTTTTAAAGCCTATAAACTCTCCTTACAATTCCCCCATTTTACCTGTCCTAAAACCAGACAAGGCTTACAAGTTAGTTCAGGATCTGCGCCTTATCAACCAAATTGTTTTGCCTATCCACCCCGTGGTGCCAAACCCATATACTCTCCTATCCTCAATACCTCCCTCTACTACCCATTATTCTGTTCTGGATCTCAGACATGCTTTCTTTACTATTCCTTTGCACCCTTCATCCCAGCCTCTCTTTGCCTTCACTTAGACTGACCCTGACACCCATTAGGCTCAGCAAATTACCTGGGCTGTACTGCCGCAAGGCTTCACAGACAGCCCGCATTACTTCAATCAAGCCCAAATATCATCCTCATCTGTTAGTCATACTCCTATTCACCGTTCTCAACTACTCATACATGCCCTGCTCTTGTTTACACTGCCGGTTTACACTGTTTCTCCAAGCCATCACAGCTGATATCTCCTGGTGCTATCCCCAAACTGCCACTCTAAACTCTTGAAGTAAATAAATAATCTTTGCTGGCAGGACTATGCTGAATCTCCTTAGGCACTCTCTAATCAGATATCCTGAGTCCTCCCAATTCTTAGACCTTTTATACCTGTTTTTCTCCTTCTGTTATTCCATTTAGTTTCTCAATTCATCCAAAACCGTGTCCAGGCCATCACCAATCATTCTATACGACAAATGTTTCTTCTATCATCCCCACAATATCACCCCTTACCACAAGACCTCCCTTCAGCTTAATCTCTCCCACTCTAGGTTCCCACGCCGCCCCTAATCCCGCTTGAAGCAGCCCTGAGAAACCGCCCATTCTCTCTCCATACCACCCCCCAAAAATGTTTGCCACCCCAACACTTCAACACTATTTTGTTTTACTTTTCTTATTAATGTAAGAAGGCAGGAATGTCAGGCTTCTGAGCCTAAGCCAAGCCATCGCATTCCCTGTGACTTGCACGTATACGCCCAGATGGCCTGAAGTACCTGAAGAATCACAAAAGAAGTGAAAATGTCCTGCCCTGCCTTAACTGATGATATTCCACCATTGTGATTTGTTCCTGCCCCACGTTAACTGAGTGATTAACCCTGTGAATTTCCTTCTCCTGGCTCAGAAGCTCCCCAACTGAGCACCTTGTGACCCCCGCCCCTGCCCACCAGAGAACAAACCCCTTTGACTGTAATTTTCCTTTACCTACCCAAATCCTATAAAACAGCCCCACCCTTATCTCCCTTCGCTGACTCTCTTTTCAGACTCAGCCCACCTGCACCCAGGTGAAATAAACAGCCATGTTGCTCACACAAAGCCTGTTTGGTGGTCTCTTCACACGGACGCGCATGAAACACTGCAAGGATCAAATGTGAAAGACTGTTGATTAAATAAAGCTACAATAAAATAATGCTTCTGATGTTTATAAAATATACAGAAATAAGATATATGACAAAAGTAGCCAAAAATGGCAGGAGAGGAATTAATTAAATGTTACTCAAAATTATTACATATTAGAGAAATGCAAGTTAAAAGCACAAGTAAGCATTATGCAACCATCGGAATGGCTAAAATTTTAAAGGTTGACAATATCAATGTTGATCATGATATGATATATGGAGCAACTGGAACTGTCCTATGTTGCTGATGGCAGTGTAAATTCATTCAACCATTACTTGGACGTATCTGTTAAAGCAAAACAAAATCCTAACCTATGACCCAGCAATATTACTCCTAGGTATATACTCAGGAGGAAATGTGTAAAAATTCATTAAACTATATACCGAAGGCTTGTGCATTTTACAGTACATATCTCAAGAAAAACTTAAGAACACAAATGTAGAATGAATAAGAAATCAAAAATTCTAATAGAAAAATAGGCAAAAGAAAATAACATGGAATATAAAAAGTAGAGGAAAACAGATGCTTATAAACATGAAAATATGCTCCATTTCATTCATCAAGTTAAAATTAAAATACCAAAATGATACTGAAGCCAATTTGAGTTCGTTTACCACATTTGCAACCAAAATTCCTAACAAGTAGTTTTACAAAAGCATGACAAGACATAATTACGTATGAGAATGATCACTTCAGTATTGCTCATAACAGTAAAAAAGATTGGAGAGTTTCTAAATATTCACCAATTGTGAACTGTTAAATTATTATATTTTGACAAAATGGAATACTATGCAACTATTAAAATTAATGAAGTAGATATGTTTGAATTTATATAGAAGTATCACTAAGATACAGGAAAAGGGTAATTTCATAATATTAAGCAGAATAATATCCTAACTGTGTACATGCTTTTAAAATGGTAAAATAATAACAGGGTTATTTTAGCGAATAGGAACTGAAGATTGGGAGTGGAAAGAGACCATCACTTTTTATTTTATATTTCTCAGTACTATTCGAAAGCTTTTCTGTGTGCATTTGTTTTCATTACACTTTAAGATTAAAAAGCAAGAAAAAGAGATATATGTCTGAATACAAGCTCAAGTAGTGACAAAACTCAAATTGCTAGAAAGCCTAAGTGATAAAACATATGTTCATAAATCACTATAAATCAAGATTTCTTAGAGAACTAAAGACTCAAACTACAAGACCTAAAGACTCAAACTAAAGAGCTCTTAAAGATTGAAATGAGTATCTTTCTTGATGATTAAAATGAGTATCTTTCTTGATGATTAAAATGAGTAATCTTTCATCACAAGTGGCTATGATGCCAGCAAGAATCTGGTGTGGGATGATCTATTGAGACATTACCAAACAGAGTAACAGTAAAGGGAGGTCCTGGGAACTAAAATATTTTCAAACCCCTTACAAATGCTAAGCATATGTCTTTCAGAATTTTGAAGACACAACGACAGGCTAACAATGGATAAACATTTTGTATTAACTGTTTGTATAAACCACAAGGATTACTTCTTTATATTTTCAAATGTTAGCTGAAATAATATCATTATTTTATTTACCATACAACAGATATAATCCTAAAGTAACTTAAACTCATAATAATTCTTTTTGGACTTTTATTTCTCAAAATTAACACTGCTTATAATTCATAATGATAAAAAGATAAATATACTGTCATAAAGTACACTGCTTTCTCTGTGACTTTGGGAACATAAAGGAGAAGTAGACAAATTTCATAGAACAGTTAGTGATGCATATCTTGGCACTTACATTTATAACATTTATTAAAATACCAATTGTGACTAAAGAGAAAGTGTTAACCACATGCCAAACACTTAATGACAGGTTTTAAAAGTACAATATCTACAATATAGATATCTCACTACAAAATTAAATGTCTTCTAAATTCATTCTCAGTTCCAGGTTTTTTTAGTAAACATGTCAGAAAGCCTCATAAAATTGAATTTAATGCCATACATCTTAAGCATAATTAATTTTGAAAAAGACATTTTCAGCAGCTTTCCAAAATAAATATTGATAAACTTTATAGAAAAATAATTCATTCACTATAAAACCTCATGAACGGCTAGGCGCGGCAGCTCACACCTGTAATCCCAGAACTTTGGGAGGCCAATGAGGGCGGATCACTTGAGGTCAGGAGTTCAAGACCAGCCTGGCCAACAGGGCAAAACCCCATCTCTACTAAAAATCCAAAATAAATAAATAAATAAATAAAAGCTGGGCATGGTGGTGCACCCGTAATCCCAGCTACTGGGGAGGCTGAGGCAGGAGAATTGCTTGAACCTGGGAAGCAGGGGTTGCAGCGAGCCGAGATCACATCACTGCACTCCAGCTGGGCAACAGAGCAAGACTCCCTTAAAAAAAAAAAAAAAAAAAAAAAAAACCATGGAAATCATCTCCAAAGGTTTATACAAATATATGTAACAACAATATCCCAGTTCTCATACAGGCTGAATATGTAACAATATCCCAGTTCTCATACAGGCTGATCATGTTTTAAGTTGTTCGCCTAACATTGTGATTAGATGCAGGTGTGCTTTATTGTTTTAACCTGGTTAAGAAAGAGTAAAATTACCTACTTATCTAGCTTCCTTTTATAAATACTTCTTCACATTTCTTGGTAACTATGTTTAAATTTTTTCTTGAATGCTGCTTCTTTCAGTCATAGCAGAGTGGACAACTATAATTTTGTGACTTAAAATTTAAGAATGGGCTTTCTCAATAATAAATAGCTGAGAAAGGTTTGTTAAGGTAACTATCAAGATGACCCTTGAAAGATGAAAAGTGAAAGAAATTTCTTTTAAGGTCACAGAAAATAATTTAGAAAGAGATCTTTTTTCATCTACATCTAAGTGAGATGGAACTTTGTGGTTGCAGTATGTCTTAATCCATCAGCATATTGTCCAACTCCACCTGTGAGCCCTGTATGCATAATTCTCAACTCTCACAGCCTAAAGTTTATTTTCTTTCAGCTTTGGAGGAGGTAATACAAATATTCCTGAAGTAATGTGACCATATATATGACATTATGGAAGAGAGAATAAGTTTTATTAGGGAAAAATGAGAAGTAGAAGAATGACATGCCTAAGGTTATAAAACCTTATTCTAAATCCAGAATCTCACACTGGTATTGGAATTTCATCCAAGTCCTTTTACCATTTGGTGACTAGGTTTAAAAAGAAAAAAAAATTGCTCCTATTTTTCTTGTCAACTTGTAGCTCATCTCTAAATGGACACAGAGATCCAACAGAAGGTGCCTATTCATAGTGACATGTACTTCAACTTTTTCATTGTTCTTGGGGGTTTAAGTTAGAAAACCTGTAATCCTGCAAACCCTGACATATGATTTCTCTTCAAACAATCTATTTAAACTTGAAGCCACAGCACAAATTATTAATTTCTGAGTTGCTTTCAATGAAGGTCAGATTTAGAAAGACTGATTAGTAGCTTGTGTTTCAGTTTAAGGCCTTAAAATGAAATATTAAAAATTCCAGATTTATAAGTTTGAAAGACCATAGCCCCTATTTCAGCTCCTCCTTCCTTTAAATTTTTTTATAGAAGCTGTGGGAAGAAATGGGAAGTTCCTGACCATTCTGAGGCATAAAACATTCTAAATTTTCTCTAAATTGTGTGAAAATCCAGTATTTCATGGCAGGTAGTTTTCACAAGGTCCCAATAAAATGTAATGATACATAGTGAAATAAACTTTCAAAAGTGGAAATCAGAATTCAAGCCCATTGACAATAAATATGATCTAAGTCTATACATACCAATAGGCCAAACTATACTTGTTCAGCACTGTCCATGAAAAAGTGCCTTGGAATTTCAATATTTCTGAAGTGCATTTCGGTTCTGGGGAACCGAGGCTGAACCAAGATGGTATCAATGATCTCAGGTTAATGTGCTGTCACTAAATTTCTTTACACAGACCTACAGCACTACAGTGGTCCTGGGACTGTTGAATTCACTCAAGTAAGATACATACATCCTTGGGCTGATGAAAACATCTATCAGTTTCTCTTTCCTGTTATTCTGGGTCCCAGATCACAGGAGAATACTGTGTCTCAGCGGACATGCTCAGAGGTCAGTCTTCAATCACAGAGTGGGGCAAAATTTATTTTTCTATCTCTTCTGTACTGTACCTTCAATTAAATACCAATAATCTATAAGCATGTATTTAAAATGTCAATTTTACTAAAATTTTTATACATGTAACAATTTATCTGTTTCAGTGTCTCTAAAGCCATGTAAAATTATCCATGAAAAAAACGCTTCTCCATTTATCTTTGCATAGAACTAAGGCTCTCGTACCACATCAAGTAATGAGTTGCTATCAGCCCTCTACCTATTTCTTGTAAGGGGGTCATCAGTTGAGTATGTGAGATCCTGAGACATCTTAAAAATACTTATGACATGGAATAGCTTTATTGATTCCTGAGTGGAAATTGATTATAAAGTGTGAAAAATATCTATCAAGTGGGGTCTGGAATCTTTGTCATTGTTTAGAACTGCTCACTTCATAACCACAACTGGAATAGAGATGGAATGTAGAGATTTATTTAGGATAGCAGTAAAATCGGGAGTCTCTTGTCTCAGTCTAAATATGAAATTCTGATAATTTTTAAAAACTATCCATAGGCATATTTTTGAACACTAAAGTACTTATTTTGATGATACTGATATTCTTGAAGGTCTTCTTGCCACTGAACATCTAAATGTGCAGGTTTCTTAATTTAGTTTGTTGCCCAATATGCTGTCTTTGAATTTTTTTACCATACCAAATTTGAATAAATAAACTTATGTATTAATCTTAAGTTTTTAAAGGCAAACATGAGATCTGTGCAATTCTCACTTAATTTCTCATCCTGCATTATATTTCTACTTAATACATTTTATAATCTTTATTTTTTCTGTCACACTCAGCTAATTTTTGTGTTTTTGTAGAGACGAGGCCTCACTATGTTGCCCAGGCTAGTTTCAAGACTTCTGAGCTCAAGCGATCCACCCGCCTCAGCCTCCCAAAGTGCTGGGATTACAGGCATGCACCACTGTGTCCAGCCTCTACTTAATAAATTTTGATTACAAGTCAGTTTTTTTAAATTGATGGCTATGTAGGGTATAGGTTAAAAACATAATCATTAGCATTAAAAAATCTGGATTTAAATCTGAATTCTGATTCCATCACCCACTGACTGTAACCGTGGGCAAATTATTTACTGTCTTCATCTTTAAGGAGTATCATAGTAACAGATGTCTCATACAATTATTGCAATAATTAACCGGGTTAAGGTATGTAAAGTACTGCACAGTGGTTGGTTTATGTAGACAGAATGCTCAGTGAGGGGAAAAAAATAGCATATGTCCAGGTGGGGATGGGGGAAGACAATTATTCCGGAGAGATATACAGTGACATTTGGCAATCTAACTTTATCAGAAAGTGACCACTTCAACATCTTTCAGAGAGAATTAAAACTGACATTATGTTTTCAAAAGTGCTTGTGTTGTCATCAAAATACTGATTGTGGGCATCACCATTCTTGCAGGTTATTTCATTCTATGGTACATATCTTAGATTTGGTACATAACAATTGGCTCATTAGTCTTCACAAGTATAACCCCTTAGGCCAGGGCTGAATTCTGTTTATCTTAAACATTTAGGGAAGTCCTACTTCAAATCCTACAGTCTGATAGCACAAAATATAAATACATAGCATACTCTCAAAACACACAAGGACACGTGTTAAGAATGTGTGTGTGTGTGTGTGTGTGTTGGTACAAAACAAAAACTTGAGGTAAAACAACACGCCCTCTGAAAAAACAATTACATCTCACAAAAGATGGTGTCTGTTGGGCTTATTTCTAGCTGGAAACAAGGGACCTTCCCACTAGAGCTTGGGAATAAAATAGAAGAGCGTGTCTACATTGGTAGGCTTATGAAGGCTTTCTCAAATTTTTTGTCTATGTTACTAAGAGAGAACAAACAGACATTCATTTGGAACAATTATTTTCAAATTTGACTCTGGTTTCTTTTCTCTCTCCCACCCACAACTATAATCTATTACACTTTATATTACCCATTATAACACAAATCTGAAGGTTTCTTCAGTGAAATTACACAGTTAGGTCACACATCTTGTTTTCCATGATCTTATGAGTCTGAGTAGAACAAGTTTGGAATTGAGGCATGTAAGATGCAAAAGTCTTCTTACTAGAAGTTCCTAAGTTGAAATTATTTTCTACAAAGTGTGAGCAACTGTCCTGGAGAACTCTGATGTCCGTGAATAAACAGGGGGCTGGGAATGGGCACAATACCCTTGACTTGTCAGTCAAAAGCACACCACTCTCTCTCTTTTTGATTGAGGTGACCCCTAAATAATAGATAGACTTTTCATCATTATTTTCTTCAGGGAAATTTCCCTCCAATTTCAAAAGTTCATCCAATCCTTCTGAGAATGTGAGGTGTGGTGAAATTATGTTGGGATGCTGATCTGATAATATAAAAAATGCCTGGGCCTCTATCTCCCATGAGCTATTAGAGAAAGAATCCTTCAATGGAGAATTTTTGCTAGAGAAGCACTTGGTGACTGAACTATTTATAAGCCCTTGTTCTTCACCAGTTTCACTTGGTTTAGAGTTGCTGATCAGCGTGGCATATTTAACAAAGGGTTGTCTCTGGCTTTCGTCCTCATAGGTTACCTCGGTACCCTCAGCCTCAGAGAAGTTAACACTGTTGAACTGGTCACTAATACAAACAGAACCCTTTTCAAGATCTGTTGTTGAAAGTAGAGAGACCACAGTTGTTGGCACCATCTCATCTTTATTTTTCCATGGTGTATCAACACTGATATCTTCTGAAATTGTTTCAGGCTCCAAAAGAAGAGGACCACATGTCACTGACGCTGTATGCTTGATAAAAAGATGCTCAAACGTTTCTGGCTAAAAGAAAAGACACATTTTAAGGCTCAATTATGTTAAAAAATTTTGCTTCATTATGTCATACTGGCAGAAATGGAAGTGTGTTAAGTTAATAATAAAGAACATAAGTCAACCACAAATTAACTAGTTTTTGACTAAAATACATATATCAAAAAGCGTTAAGGAAGAGCCCGTTTAAGATGATAGCATTTGAAAGTGGTACAAGACAGACTTAGACTTGAGTTCTTCCAATTCTACAACCATGAACAAGTACACTAACCTCTCTGCCTTTCAATTTCATCATCTCTAAAAATGTGCTTCATGGTATTGTGGCTAGAAATAAATTAGTGTCTGCAAGTGCTTAGCTCTCAGGAAAGACTGGTTACTGTCATTGGAAAATGCTATCTTCTGAAGATATTTTCTTCCTAATATTTTGTAGCAAATTACATTCCCATAAACTAAAAATTTTAGCCCAAAATAGAAAAAAGTGGATTGAAATGAAATGACCAAAATAACTTGTCTAAAAACAGTTAAAATAACTATGTTGTGAAATAAGATATGGTATGAAAGTAAAATAATTGTGTTGACTATTAAAAACTTATCTGCTGTATACTGAGAATCTGCTTGAGACTATCTGAAAATAAGAGCTAATAATATCGTATGTAGAGAAAAATGATGATGAAAGAGATGATGACAAACTGGTAAATTACTATTCCTTATAAAAACTTCACGTAAAAATATTTACTATGGACATGTGAAATGAAGACAAATACACAAGACAAATGTACATCATATTTTTTATAGAAGTGATCATATCACAAAGAAAAATCCTGCCAAACAACTACAAATCAAGAATCTGTGGGCAAAAATCTCAATTCATACAATGTAAACACATTGAAAAAACAAATGCAAAATAAAAAAAGCTGTTGATACATCACCTTGAAAAATTAACACAACTAAATTAAGGGCTATAGAAAATGTGTTCAGCTTATATATCACACACGTCATTTAACTTGAATTTTACAATTTTTAAACTAATAGAATTCAGATTTATTGCTTGAAATAATGGTATACCCAGCTGTTCTTCATAATGGCAAGCATATTCCATATACAATACAATTTATTTAGCATAGTTTTATACTCAAGTAAAATATGTTAGTGATTAAAAGCATAAAGGAATAAATATACCAAGCGCAAAATATAATAATGGAATAGACTTATGTAGGTATTAAAATACTGCATAATGACAAATACTGAATTAATACAACTTTCCTATTATTCACAATCATAATATATGAAGAGAAAACTGTTCCTATGCCTGTTTTTTTTCTGAAATAAATCTATAGTTTTATACATTTCTTCAAATATTTGCTTGCTCATTTTCTTTTTTCTTAAGGCTTCTACTATATATGCACTGAACTGTCTTAAAATTTAAATGAATCTACATATTAAGATTGTCAAAAGAATTAGATGCTATCAATATGAAAACAAGGAATACATACAAAAAAACCATAACCATAGTCAAGATTACATATGTCCTTCAAATGATGTGTTTGATATATTTCATGCTAAAATGTCATAATCAGTAACTGTTGAAATCAAATACTGTAAATGCCTTCAAATGCATCCAGATAGAGTAGTTCACTCATAATTGATAAGAAATCTCATACTCATATACTATTGAAATATGTGTTGTCAGTGAGTTATAAAACTTTATTAAAAGTATATCCATTTAAAAAATTTCACTATATGCATCTTTTTTTAAGATTTTAGAATAATCTGGGCACATATTAAATATGTGTTCAGTGGGCAGTAATTAAAGAATGTCCTTTCATAATTTCATACTTAGATTTTACATTTCAATGACACCTATTAGAAGTCAAGAAGGGAAGAAAGACACACTCTTCCTGTTTTTGTAGAGTTCTTTTCTACTTTCAAATAAAACTACGAGTAAAATCTAAATATAAGGGATCCATATATACATATATACGCATATATAATAAATTTGAATACTGAGTTCATTAAACATAGTCTTTGGTTTGGTTTGAATGTGAGCAACACAGCATAATTCGTGTGCTGAATTCATAAAACTAGCAAGCAGTCTGTTTGAAAGTAGAAAAGTTCTGTCCTCACCATGAACTATTCATAAAAGCTCCAAAGAGTCTCCCTTTTTTGCATCACTGCCCATTTCCCTGCCTGCCAGAGGTCTTGGATGGTTCAGTGGAAGTAAATTAGATTTAGGTCATAATTAAACAAGAAAGCTGGATTAGAAGTCGATGTTCCCTTCTGGTCCCGTCAATCTGACCTGGGTATGTAGGGTCATCCTGATATGAACTGTAACTCCCACTGTCCTGTGGCCAGCACAAACACAATTTCCGGCTTCCTTTTAACTGAAACGGAAGTTATCACTTAAGCCATTTTCAAGGATATTGAAAACTGAAATTCCCAGATTGAACAAAGTTAGATACAAAAATGCCAGGAGATATTCAAAAGAACACCCGAATAGGCTGATTTTTAGGCTGACGTGTCTATAAAGGAATCTAAAATGGAAAAGTTTGGACATAAAAATACAAACTAAATATTTTCACTGATTCCATACTTATAATCATTGTATTTTTAAAGCTATTTGTCAGATGTTGCAGTTTTAGAGTTCACCTAATTACAGCATTGTCTACTACATATTTGATGACATTTAATAGATATGTAATGACAGCAACAGCCATAATTTTCTTAATGTTTTATGACCAGGAATATGACAAATCAAAAGCCAGAAATCATGAATACTACTTTTAAACTTTAGACGATTTGAAAATTAATCACATATCCAAACTGGACTCAAATCTATATTTTGAACCCAAATTTACACATCTATTTTAAGTTCTAAATCAACATAATCCACCATATGTTAACTCTCAGAAGTTCAACTGAATTTTTTTTAGATTTGCTCCCCTTCTTCAAAATGTAAAAATCTTCTAATACTCTATAGACTGTTGGGAAGTTGGCACATTGGGTTCATCTGTAGTGATCATGATTAGACTTCAAAGAATGTCCGTTCTCTGTTTAGATAAAATAAAACAAAATAAGAAAGCAAAATAAAAAATCACTCACAAAGAAAAAGATAAAAGATTTCAAAAAACATTGTCAAGCATGGGTTCTGGACTATAAATTTTTGTGTTAGGTTACAATAATGCATCCTTTTGGGAAAGGGCAAAATTTTGAACTAAGGTGGCTTCTCCCATTTTCTTAATGAATGTTTTAATATCATACTCTAAGGACAGCTTTAATTACCCCAGGAAGGGAAAAACTATAGGGAAATAACAGAATAGGTAAAAGGAGAGAAGAACAACGAGCTGGAAAAATTTAAAGAGGGAGAACCAACAGCAATATAGGATAGTTTGGAACAAGAAAGAATAAAAGAGGAGAGCAGTGAAAAGAAAAATAAAAAAAATAAAGAGAAATAAGTGCTAAAAATGGTAAAGAATAGAATCACAGAACCATTCATTACCATGGGTTTTTAAAATCTAGAAATAAGATCTCAGAAATCATATGGTCCAAGTGTCTCCCTTTTTTCTGACAAAGCAATTGAGGCTGCCAAGATTATTTGCTAAAGGTTACATGGCTAATTGGAGTAGAGGGAGGACCCTGACTTAGTTCTTTTTTTCTAGTCCAGCAATCTTTCTATAACACAACGGAAGATGAAAGGTTGTCCCAAACACAAATAGGCAGAAGAACATGTTCTTTGTTTCCCTTTTACTACTCGCTGTGATAAAGTTCCGCTGATTAATTTATACTCTCTCCTGGTTCCTCATAACCTGAGGGCTATAAGGAACAAGAAAATAAACAAAACTGAGGTTACATTTTTAGGGGAGTGAAATACACACTTCTAGGCCCAGTAATGTGCATTTCCGGGCATAGGAGAGATGGCTACTTCTAAACAGAACTTCTAACTCGAAAATGCACCAGCTCTTCCACACATTTGGAAGGCCATCTAGCAACTTTAGGGATGCTTCTGATTCAGATCTGTGAGGATGGTGTTCTGGGAGGCCACGGGTTATTGAGCTGCTTTATTTGGAGGCCTAGGGCTGACTGGGGAATCTAAGATAATTTTTAGATCACAAGGAAAAATCTATTTGTTTCTAGCTTTAGCCCCGCTAAAGGAAGTTGTTAAATGGAGTAAACTCTTGTGAAAGCTGGCATAAATGTAGACACAGGAGCATGGCTGGATAAAAACAAACAAAAAACAGAGAATGAGAAAAATATTGTAAAATAATTAAAGAATAAAAAGGAGTGGAACAAATTGAAAATGAATTAAAGAGGCTTAAAATATCTTTAAGGGAAAAACCCAGGTGATTTGGATTCAGAAGAAATTTAACAAATTAGGCAGAAATGCTAAGGTAAAAAGGTGCAAAACAAAGTAAGAAAGGTAATCGTTCTTTTACACTCTAAAATTTGAATTGGAAGAAAAGCAAGGCTAATGAGTTATCATAATACATTTTCTTACAACAAAAATTCAATCTATGTTTAAGATTCTGATTTTTAAGGTATAAACAGAAATGGTATTCTGATTCAAGATGGCTGACTGAACAGGTTTCTCTCTTGTCTCTATAGAGATTCTGTTGGAATGGCAGTATGTAAATGAGTCAAATACAGACCCACCACAAAGAAGATGATCTGAGAGGGCTAATGAGAAATGGGTAATTTTCATTCATTGCTAAAAGACAGAAAACAATTGGAAGAGTATAGATCAAAGAAGGTGAGCAAAGAAAGCTGAAGACCAGAATATATCCAGCTGCAGCTGAGGAGAAAGAAAATTAGCCCTGCCGTATACAGCGGAGACAGTGCGTGAAGAAATGGCACGTAAAAACACACGAAGACAAGAGAACTGTGGCTGGAAACTGGGGCCTAAAGGAAGTTCTGTATATGGAATAGGGCTCTTCTACTCTTCTGCTGAACATGGAAGAGCCTTCGTGTAAGAACTACCCTTCACAACCAGACTGAGGGTTTGTTCTCAAAAGCAACTAAGGAACTGTCTGGGGAGGAAGACAGCAGCCATGGAATATTGCTAGCTGAGAGCACATCTTTCCTCATCTGGCCAGAACCCCGCCTACTCACCCAGGGCAACAATCCCTGCCTATATACACTGGGCTCCCAGTCAGCCTGTCTACTGTTTCATTCCTAAACATGAAAGGAAAACAAAGGATTACCAGATATTAGGAGGAAAGTCTGAGATAATAAAAGAAAGGCCAAGATAAACAACAGGAACACATGACCTAGAAGGAACACAGAATTCAGGGAATAGAAGAAAAAAGAATTTTTAAAATAAAAGAACAAAAATCCTCGAATTGGTATTTCTAGCAACATTTAAGAAAATATGCATAAAACCAGAACAGAATACTCTGAGAAAGAATACTTGGAAATTTACAAAAATAATAGTATATAAAAATCCAACAGAAGCACTGGAAGAAGAGGGTATGGCAAGGTCTCAGAATGTAACACACACACACACACACACACACACACAACAAAGAAACCGAAAATATGAGATAAAAGGTAAGAGATGTGGAAGATCTACGCAGAGGGTCCATCATCCAACATACAGATTCTAGAAAGAGAAACAAAGAAACAAGAGGAGAGGAAATTATCAAAGAAATAATATAATTTCTTAGAATTGACAGGAGACATGGAATTGAAAGTCCCTTCAAAAAATAACCACATTAAATAAAAAAAGAACCACTCCAGATTCATCACTGAAAATTCAAAACAACAAAAATGAGGAGAATTTTTTTTTAAAAAGGAAATTATAAGTAAACAGTGAGGAGTAAAAATCACAATAGTATCTGACTGCTCAGAAGCAACACTGGATACTATATGTTAAGGCAGGAATTATCTCAATGTTCTCTTGGAAAGGCTTTTTCTAAGAACTGATACTCCACCAAACTAACAATCAATCAAAGAGGGCAGAATAAAAGGAAGTTCAGGCATGGAGAGATGGAGACTTATCGCATACTTCTTAGGAGGTTACTTAAGGGTGTAGTTAAGAAAGATGAAGGAAAGGAATCCAGGAAACAGTACTAACCAGAAACCAGTTAAGGGAAAGTTTAGAGTGATGGCTTATAGTAATTTTAGAGAAAGCCTAGTCCTGATTGAAGTAGGAGGATAGAGGAGTTCCTGGAGAGTCCACTAGAACAACGCCTCCAGTAAAGATGGGGTAGTGGATAAAATAGGTAACATAACAGCATAGATTACATAATGGGAAGGGAGGGAAGAGGAGGGGAAGGAGAAAGAAAGACAGCGTGAAAAGAAAGAAAGAGAGAGAGGGAGGGAGAGAGGGATGAATGGATGAAAGAATGGAGGGAGGAAGAGGAAGGAAGGGACAATTAGAAACTTAAGGAAAAGAAAAAAGATAAAAACTAAAAATGAAGCTAACTAAAATTTGGCACAATTTTGATCAACAGGTGGAATGTATCTATTTAATATATTTTTTTAAAAATTCCCCTCTGACATCGGAACCACTGAGAAGTATAATCACATATTATTAAATACTTGGTTCAGTAAGTCACAATATTTACATAATCATAACAATGCAAATTCAGTTTATTAGTTTTTCTATTTTTAAAAATAAACCACAGACAAATTACAGCACAGAACATCATATCAACCCTGACTTAAGGAAAAACATAAAGTTAGATTTAGAGATTGGAAAGTAGAGGGAGAAATGGAGGGAAGTGTAAGAGTGCTAATGTTTTTATTTTTCAAAAAAGAAAAATAGTAGGGGAGCTCCAAGAAATAGTCTTCTGTTTAAAAGAACACGAAATGGAAGTTTAAGTAGATTTTTCTGAGGTTGGAGAAATGATTACTTAAGGAATTGAAAAAAGTGACAAGACAATATGGGTAGAAGCACAAGGAGGGAATAAGGTGTGGGAGTAAATCCTCGTTGTAGCCAGAAATCAATAGATACCGTCTACATTTCATACTGGCATAAGCATATGGGTTTTAGAAATAAAAAGGTGACATACCAGAAAAACCAAAAGTCAGACAGTTAACTAAAGAGGCATTTGGAGAGCAAGACTAAGGGTACAGAGGGGTGGAAAAGGGGACTGTCCTTTTCAAGAAGTGGTCTTCCAAACTCAAATATTTAACTGTAACATTTCATTATTAAATCATTCACATATATTTTTCAAAAAAATTTAAATATTGAGAAATATCATATACATGAGAGAACAAAGAGACATATACAACCATGCTTCCTGCAGCACTTTTTGTAATAAACATAAAAAAGTGTTCAAACACCTTAAACATCCACCAGTAGAGGAATAAATGAATTGTGCTACGTTTGTATAATGGCATACTACAGACCAGTCCAAATGTGTGAACTAAATTAACTACATCAACTTGGAGAGAGCTCAAAACACAATGTTCAGAGATATTTTTGGAATAATATGAAAGGTACATTAACATTTTCAGTACTTCAAAGGATTACTCTTCATTGGTCATGGATACACACATGGGAAAGTAGGAAAGTATAAATGCACAAACTAGACAAACACAGGCTACATTCTTGAAATCATGGGTTCCTCCAGGAAGAGAAGGAGGGACCAGAAATAGTGGAACAAGCAGGACAAATTTTACCTGTAGTTTTTATTTATTTTAAAAATGAAGAAAATGCAGAAAGTTTTAAAATATTATGTTAATATAGAGCTGTTTTCATATTGTCCTATATTTTCATCTTTATATTATCCGGAAAAACTAATTTTAAAAGAGAAAAGGAAGTGGAACATACAAAAGAAAAAAGATCTGGCAGGAAATTATATTGGCAAAATTATTTTTAATCACATATGGTATTATCCTATTGTTAGCAATGTCTGGCATATAGTGGTTTTAAATAAATGTTTTCTTTTTATTTTTCTTTTAGAAATACATTCAAAATATTGGATTTTTAAAAACATTTGATTAACATATTTATGGGCTCAGGATTTAGATTTAATATAAACCAAGGGGAAGGAGAATGACAGCTTCAAAAGTGGAATAGATTAATTTTAGGGTAGATTTTGAAAATCATGTTAGATGTCTAGAAATTTCAGGTTAAGAGCACTTTCATAATAATCAATATTCAAAATATCTGAATTTGGAGAACAACTTAAAGGAAACACTTGATATAGAAATTATTACTTCCTTTAAAAAATACTATATTTGTATTTGAATTATTTTTAAAAACAATAGGCTCCTCTGGTCTGCTTTCTTTGCAATATAGTGTGAGTTTTTTGTTTGTTTGCTTATTTATTCATCATTTGGGTTACTTTCACATTTTGGCTATTATGAATAATACTGCTATGAGTATTCTTACAAAACTTCCCATGTGGATTTGCTATTTCATTTCTGTTGAGTACATACCTAGGAATGGAATTACTGGGTCATATAATAATTCTATGTTTAACCTTTTGAAGAATTGTCAGACTATTTACCGAAAGAGTTGCTATTCCATTCCCACTGTCAGTATATGATAATTCTAATTTCTCTGCATTCTCACCAACACTTACTATCTGTCTCTTATTATAGCCATCCTACTGGGCATCTTGTGGTTTTTATTTGTGTTTCCCTATTATCTAATGACACTGAGGATATTTTCATTTGTGCTTCTTGGCTATCTGCATATCTTCTTTGGAGAAATGCCTATTCACATCATTTGCCCATTTTTATGATGTTAAAATATACATAACAATATTTACCATTTGAACTATTTTTAAGTGTATAATTTAGTGGCATTAAGCATATTAAGAAATACATTGTTAATATGGAACTGATGGCACGGGTATCAATTTGAGTCAGATAGATCTGGATTTGAACCACAGATGTTACATGGACAGGCTGGGTGATCAAGACAAGCTACTGAACCACTCTGGGCCTCAGTTTTATCATCAGAAAATATAAGGCTATTAGCCCTATGAAATAATTAAATAAATAACATGAATATGAAACATAGGGTGGATGGTAAATTTGCCTTTTCCTGTTTAGTAATATAAAGTGAGTTACACTATATTATTTTTCCTTTAAAAAGCATATTTTAGGCAGGGTGTGGTGGCTCACACCTGTAAGTCCAGCATTTTGGAAGGCCGAGGTGGGTGGATCACTTGAGCCTGGGAGTTCGAGACCAGCCTGGGCAACATGACAAAACCCCGTATCTACAAAAATTAGCAAGGCATGGTGGCACGCGCCTATGGTCCCAGCTACTAAAGAGGACGAGGTGGGAGGATCAGGTGAGCCCAAGGACGTCGAGGCTGCAGTGAGCTGAGATCTCACCGCTGCGCTCCAGCCTGGGTGACAGAGCGAGACCCTGTCTCAAAAAGAAAAGGGTACATTTTAATTGTTTAGGAGATTAAAACAACAGGCTAAAGAGAAAAAAGTTAATGAATTTTAGAAGATTTTTATCATTAATAAAATCTTTGAAGTTATATTCTCCTTTACTCTTTAAATGTTCTATTATATTCCAAAATCTGATTTATTCCTAATAGTGTTATTTATGCACCTGGTCAGCCCTAGTAATAAACTAAGCATCTTGTGGGTCAGCTGTGCTTAAAAAATAATTTATAAGATTAGAAAGTCAAATATTTCCAGAGATTTTTAAAATATCAGTCCTACAAATAAGAACATTCACACCCACTGTATTTTAAAAATTCTTCACATTTCTTTAATTTACCAGAACTTGAAAAAATGTGGCAATATTTCAATCTACTTGTATATAAGGTCTGTCAGATGACCTGTGGCAGCATTGTGCACACCTCAGGGAGAGCAGGTGCGGCAGCGGGGTAGGACGTAGTCTACAAGCATTTCCTAAGTCAACCAACCTCCACCCAGTAGTTCCTTTGTGCCAGGCATTTTCTGGAAAAGGGAAAAATAATTTGGTGCAGGTTTAAACTGCATTTTGCTGATGTGGGCCTGATCATTTCATGGCCCTCCTGAACACTGAGAAACCACTTCATGGTGGTCCATAGGTAAGATTTCAGAGCTTAAATGCTGAAGAGAGAGTGTTTCAGCCTCTTTTTAAGTGGCATTAAAAAGTAAGATGATCATTCCCTGAATTAATATATACCTATATACTGAAACTTTGGCAATTTTACTTAGATAAGTATATAGGTTTTTTGACATAAAACCCTCATATTTAAGAAAAAGTCTTATAGTCTTCCTATTTCCAGTTTGTGAATATGCTAGGTACTGCCTTCCACATGACTTAGTGTTTGCAGGTACTTAGCTGGACACCACATCTCTGCCTCAAAACCTAGTTAATGATTGTTCATCTACCAGATCTTGGCCCAAATGTAATTTGCTTAACTTTATCCACTCACCCCCACGGATACACTAAGCCAGGTTCCCACATTATAAGCGCTCAGCACAATGGAACCCCTTCTTTCACAACATGTAGTTTACAACTATAAGGTTGTGATTGGATCATTATATGTTATATACATGTAACAAAATTTCCCATGTGCCCCATGAATTTGTACAAAAAAAGTAATGCTATTTCCATGATAAATGTATTAATGATTATCTTCCCCATTAAACTGTATACTCACGAGCATATAGTGTTTTTCTTATCCTTATAATGCCAGGGCATACTATAGTGACTGGTATAGGATAAGTATTCAATCATATTGAATATATGGATGAAATGAATAGAAAAGAACTATTTTAGAGAGGCAAAAGGAGACAAGCTCTTCCTATTCTACTTTCAACCCAGCCACTCTTCTCTGACCTCACTGTCTTATTTCTCATATGGTAAGAAAAATCTGTTCTCCCAGACCCTAGCAACAGCCAAGCCTTACATATAAATACTCACCATGTGCTTGTTGAACAAATGAATGAACGACATATATATCTCTCTCTCTGAAATATCATCACAACTACACAAAATGTCACTGTATAAATTCATAGTAAAAGATAAATGAGAGAAAAAATATTTACTTGAAAAACTCGGCAACACTGTTTTAATGAAAGGAGACTCTGGCTTAGTGAACAACAGCACAGGTGAGGAGTATATAGGAGTGTGGCTGATTAGACTCAGGCAAAGTGAAGTTTCTATAAAAAGAATTGTTCATATATAAAACAGCCTACTGCTGCTTCTGAAGACAGGGAATTCTTTCTCCTGCTGAAAAATTACAATTCAATCTTTTTCTTTGTTCATTATGTCTACAATATTAGTTGTTTACTTATTCATTGATAAGCTGTAGAACAGTGTTTTTCTAACTGCAAATCATAGGCCATTCGAATGTTGTGAAATCAATTTAGTGTCTTGCAACCAGCATTTTTAACAAATAAAATAGAATTTTAAAACATTCTATTTCAAGCAAGAAGTAAAGCTGCTTTGCGTATCTTTCATTTCGGTCTTGCATATCTGTATCTATGGTGTACTAGGTTGGAAGGTAAAATGTATTTATACATTAAAAATGCCAAAACTGCAATTACTTTTGCACCAACCTAAGTTTTTTTCACTGTGGGTCATGGCGAAGAAGAAAGAAAGAAAAAGAAGCCACTGCTATAGAGAACAGCTGCTATTAGAACAGGCTCCAAAGCCAGACAAACTGGTAAGCTAATCTTGCCTCTAAAATAAGTTACCGAACCACTATGAGCTTCAGCTTTCTCTTTTGCAAAATAGAGACAATAACACTTGTCCTATAGGGTAACTGAATGAATAACAATAGTAATATAAAATGCATAAATATGTACAATAATAATTAATATTTGTTGAGACCTTACTATGTCACAAGTACCATCTTCTTTAGTCCCGCAAACAACCTAATAAGGTAAGCAGCCTATTTCACAGAAGAGGAAATGGAAACATTGAGAATGTAAGTAAAAATCTTAATAAATGTAAGAATATGTATCTCAGTGCTTTGCACATAAAGAACAGCAGGAGGAGTACTACAAATATTTGTGATGGATAAAATACAGTCTTTGAATTCAGAGCACTATCCACAATTAAAAAAACAGAACAATGATCTAGGAACTTAAAGGGGGTAGAAATTCTTTTGAATTACACTGGTTAAAGGAAGGCTTGAGGAAAGAAAGGCCTAGAGCAAGATCTTCATGTACAAGGAAGGCTCTGTGTAGGTGGATGGGAACAGTAAGGCCCAGGGATAGAAAAAGTCGTATAGGTAGGTTGATAACAGATTGTAGAAAGAGGTCCTTGAGTACTATTAATAGCTTCAGGGGGCTTTAGTTTATATCTTGTATTCAAAAGGAAACCATTGAAAACTTTTAACAAGTGACTAATGATAAAGATGCAATCACCGAACCTGGATAATAACCTCCAAATAAGTATTGTTTAATAATCTGTGTATTTTGACTTGACTGAATTCTATTTTTCCAGTTTTATGAGTGGAAAGCTAGCTTTGCTTCAAGGGACATTATGAGAATTAATACAACAGTCACTAAATTTAGAGCTTTCTGAAAAATCCTACTATAGAAGTAAATACAAATTATTTTATTATAGTTGACTAACTCTCATAAAGTACTTGTACTTGAATGGAACTTCTGCATAAATATAAGTTTTATTATGATCACTGCATTTTTCAGATTGTAATGTTTGAGGATTATATAATTTTCTAATTTATTTAAATAATTATGGAGATAATTATAGACATTAAAAATATTGATTCCAGCCTTTTGCCTAAATACAGTTTATACCAAAAAAAGTGTATCCAAATATCTGTTCTCCATCAGATTGACCCTTAACTTTCTAATATTTATTTTATTATGTACTGTGACACAGAAGCAACATATGTATATTGTGAACTCTCATACAATAAACTATGCGCTGAAATTTGTTTCTTCCTGATTTCAAATCCCTGCATCCTGCTATTCTTGAAAGTATATAATAACAGATATATTAAGATGAATTGAATAAAATATGACCTTTTAGTCTTAAAAATGCTTAATGCTCTATAAGTCATATGGCATCTAGATTGCAATCTTATATATTCTGGGTTAAAAAAAATTGAAAAAGCAACCTTCTGAAAATTAAGTCCTTGTGCCCAGGAACAATTCTTGGGGTTCGGAACATCTTCCCAAAACAGCTTTTTCATTCTACAAAGGATAAACAGGGCATCAAAATTAGAGAAAAACATTCATATTGAAAATGTGAACAGTTGGTGAACAGACAAGCTAGAAATTAGTCCACCAGATCAACTATGCCTCCGTAGGGTCAGATGCATTTTCACATGCTAGCCCATGAAGATTTCTACCAAACTTTTATCTAGACCCAAGCTGAAAAATCACTGTAATAATAGAAATAGCCAATACTTATTGAAAGCTGTGTGCCAAGCACCATGCTAAACACTGGATAGACTTCTCTCAAAGAAATTGAAATATTAAAAATGGCCACAAAGTGGGTACCAGAAAAAATTCCATTTGATGTGGCCCCATCAACTCACTTAACTACAAGATAAATTCAGATTCTAAAATCTCCTCTCTCTCTTTTTTGCCTGAAGACAATGGTTTCTACAGAGATTTGGCATGTGTAAAATAACCACGCTGGACTTCTCAGCACAGAGAGTATCACGGCACCCATGCCACTATCCACGGAACTCAGCCATTTGCCTGACAAGCCAAGCAGACTGGAGCCACACAGTGCTGATGTCTAAAAAGCAGAGTGCCTGCTGATCATAAATGAACTGACTGCTCCAGGTCACCACTAAAAGGCTACTTTTACCACCCACTTCACCACAAAACGTCCTTAACCCAAACTGCAGAACTCTGAAAGCCATTTTTGCCACCTCCAAGAACATACTGCTTAGGATTTCCTGTTATAAGCTTGTTGTTTCCTGAATGTATGTACATTTTTTTAAAAAAAACCAAATTCTTCCTCGAAGTTATGTTCTCCTTGACAGAGCAGGAGCATCACCATCATGGACAAGCACCTCATATTAAAATTCACCTTAATCAAAAACCACCTAAATCCAAAGGGCATCAGCCTAATGGCTAAGGTCAGCATTACCATAAACCACAAATAACATCTCCAACCAGAAACATTCCATCCTCCCTGACCAGGCACATGCCAGCCCCAAGATAACCCTCCCCCTCCAGCTGGAAAGATGTCAGCCCCAAGATAACCTCCCCTCCTCCCAGAGACATTCCAACCCCGCCATAAACTTCTCTCTCACACATAAACATTCCAAGCTTGTGATAAGCCCCCTCACCCTAAAACCAATACATACTCTTAGTCTGTAAGAGAAAGGGCTCCTGAACAAAATTGGCCAGAAGCCCCTCAGGTTTTATCTAAAGAAAACCTGTCTTTAACTGTTAAGCTGTGTTTCGTGTTTCCTTCCTCATTCTTTAACTCTTATAGTCCTAGCAAAATGGAATGCCATTTCCTGACAACAGGCCTTTCCTTTTTATGCTATCTTAATTGTATACAGACTACATATAAAAGCACTTAGAAGACTTTAATATTCCTAATTTAGAAGGTTTTAAATCAGGGTTTGAATATGCGTAAGGACTTTTGCCGTAAAGATTCTTAACCTCAAGTACAATACCTTTGGTGTGATATTAATAATGTTCCAAGCAATAAGATGGAAGAGGAAATAATTACTGGCACAATTACATATAAACCTGCATCACTCTGGTGTTTTTCAATATCATCTGAAAAAGAAATACAATTTACACAACTCAGAAACTTGAGGAAATATTAATTTCTTTCTGTATCAAAAATTATAGTAGGCATTTTCTGAATTCATCACAAATCTCTTATTACCTTCAAAAATGCAAACATAAAAAATGAAGATAAAAATATGTTGTGATCACATTAATAAAATACTTATTATTTTGTTCAGCATCATATCTACTGTAAATTAGCAAAATATTTTTTCAAATTTATTTATTTGCCATTCCTCTCTACCTGATCATTTTTACATTATAATGGGTCAAAGTGCCAAACTTGTTATGATGACTGTCTCAGTATCTACTCCTGGAGGACCCAACCTTCCACACCTGCCAATCTCTATCTTGTTCACTCCACACACACTGATTTCCTTGCGTTTCTTGAACCACCAAGCATCCCCACTCTTTAGGGGCTCTTCACACACTGTCCCTTTGCCTGGAATGCTTTTGCTATTTGTACAGTTATGTCTTCACTGAACATCATTGATAGGCTCTTGGAAACTGCAATGTTAAGTGAAATGGCAATGTATAACAAAACCTTTTTTTTCTCATCAACATTATAATGAAACTACCTTGAACAAAATGATGTTATTCAAGGACCTCCTGTAGGTCATGTTGCATAAAGTTGCAGTTTCCAAGAATCTATTGACAATATCAAGTAGGGTCTTACTGTACTTGCAAGGTTTTACTCGAATATCATCCACCTCCATAGAAAGACCATTTCTGGCTATCAACTAAAGTGCCACATGTTGGATAATACATGTATGAATTTTTTAATGATTTTTATTCTAACAACAGACGAAATGTTTATCTCTTGAAATATCATTGCTAGGTTGCTTAGATTTGAAGACAATTTAAAAAGTAATAACAAAATCAAAATGTTGGTATTCCAAGTACAGTAAGATGAATCAGAAATATAAGAGGCCCAGTGACTCTATTTCTATAGCTCCAGTTTTATTTTTAGAGGAAAAAAAAAATTCCTTTGGAACCTCACCATGAAAAATCTACAGAAGACTCTGGACTCTTCCATGATTCTATCAGAAAAATAATAATCAGATGGCAATATTACTGCAAACAAATTAGACACACACATTGGTGTAAAAGGAAACTAAAATTATAATTTTTACCTTGAGTGAAACTATTAATTATCTTTGGTTTTCCCACTCCTTCCATAAATATTGGGTAAAGACTGAACTGGTACTTCTCAATGGGGATAAAATGATCTGAGGAGAAAAATACATAAAAGGCTCATTTATACATAATTAATAGTAACGAATGGAACATACATTTTAAAAAAGAATTAAAGTGACTATCATATATTTCCAAACATAGAAATTACTTATTATTTATGGATTAAATTATCAAGGGAGTTTCAAAACAAACTTAAGCACTTCTAATTATCTAGTCATGACAATAGTTTTCCAAATATTTTTCTAAAAATCTTAGCCAGAGGCAGAAGATTGCAATTTTTCAAAGGCATGTTCCAGTGATAGCTAATTTGTTCAAGTGCAGGGTGTATGAGCTTTTTCTTTCCTTCATTTCCTTTTCCAGAGCAATATGTTCTACTACCTCTCTCTTACCCCCAAAGTGGGCAATACTCCTTTTTTTAATAGGAATTCAGCTTACTTAGTTTCCCCATTCCATTCAAGGTAGCTGGGAGACTAAAGTCTTGTGAAATCCTATGCAAACAAAATGGTGGTGGAGAGACCACGAGACCCCTTGCAAGATCTGGGATTTTGATCCATGGAAAATGACCAACCCTATAGCAAAGCTCCAGATGGATCCATCATGATTTTCACAAATGCTAATAATATATGAATATTCTTCTAGAAGAATATATCCAGAAGAAGAGAGATCTCTGTGAAGCCTAAATTTTATATCCTCATGGTTTAAAGAAAAGCACAGAGAGTAATTACCTGGGCATCAGTGATGATGAACTAAACTCAGTTCAACAATTTGTAAATAAATTTACCCTGATGCTAAATTCTAGGTCCCTGGAATAAAATAATGGTATGAGTCCTTAGAATGATATTGTGTAATAAGATCATAGCAATCCTTAGCTTCCCTAGTTAACTTTCCTCAATCCTTACTCAGACTTAGAAATGCTGTCTTGTGCACTTATACTTTGTGCTTGACTCACCTCCTGGAATAACTGGTCTAACTTTGGGAGAATACCCTGGTCTAGATCACCCAGTCCTAGCTCCTCAGACCTTCAGGCTAGCATTCCCACTCATTGTTAGTGGCATTATAAGTTGGTACACAGTTTGAGGAAACAATTCGGCAGAAGATATCAGAAGCTGTTAAAAAATGATTTAAGAAAAGATAAAGCTGGAAGCAACATAAAGAATCTCAAACAATTTAAGTGGACTTTGGAATAAAATGCTATATCATTAAAAATAATGGTAGAAAGAAATGAGAAAATTGATACAATATGATATAATATGATATGATATGATATGATAACCCCTGTATAAAATGTTAAAATGAGAAACTGTCAAAGGAAACAGAATTAGGCTGGGTGTGGTGGCCCATGCCTGTAATCCCAACACTTTGGGAGGCCAAGGCAGGAGGATCACTTGAGCTTAGGAGTTCAAGACCAGCCTGAGCAACATAGTGAGACCTTGTCTCTACCAAAAAAAAAAAAAAATTTTAATTAGCTGGGTGTGATGGTGTGTGTCTATAGTCTCAGCTACTCAGGAAGCTGAGGTGGAAAGATGGCTTGAGCCCAGAAGGTTTAGGCTGCAGTGAGCCATGTTTGTTCCACTGCACTCTAGCCTGGGCAACACAGAGAGACCCTGTCGAAAAGAAAAGAAAAGAAAAGAGAAGAGAAGAGGAAGAGAATTAAATGTTTTGATAAAGGTTATAGGATTATATGTATTAGGATGGTAGTATCCTCTATATTTTTGAAGTTTTCATTAACTGGCTCTATTAATAGAATTAATAATCTGTAGTGTCATATTAATCCATGAGAGCAACTTACTAAAGTATAGTAAACTTACCATGGATGTAATACTTCTTAACCGACGAAGAGATTCTAAGCCATTTTATTTCACCATCTTCATTAAGATTTTTCCACTCAATAATAAAATACATTAGCTTGTAATCACTGGGTGATAGTATCCAGGAAACAATCACACAACTGCTGTTTAAAGGATAAGCACTGAGTGACTGCACGATATTTACTGAGGGGAAAAGAAGGAAATTAATTTTTAAATTAAAAATTAATAAAAATCTACTAATACTCTTGAGGAACTTATAACCTACTAAAGGGGATAAGGAAGAGAAGACAGACAATTTACACAAATAAATGTGATACATGACAATTACTTTTGCATCATGAGAGTCATTTAAACAGAGAGATATGGGAATAGATGACATTGAAGAGAAACATGATACTCCCTAAAACCTTAAAAAGCAATTTTTTGATATATTAAAAAAGGCATTCTCATATGGAATACTGCACAAGCCTATTAACCATCCTCTCCCACTGATGGAGTGATACTCTCAAAGCACAAATCTGTTCATTTTAACACCATCTGCACAGCATCCCACTTAAAAGCCTCCAGCGGATTTCTACATTTGAGGGTAAAATTCCTATCATGCCTGCAAGGCCCTGAGGGCCAAGTCTCAACGCACCTCTCTGTCTTCCATGATTTCCCACACCAAAGCCACCCTGGTCTTTCTTCATTTTCTATCCTGTGCCATAGACTTTTGATCTGGCTGCTCTTGTTAGGAGCCAATGCTTTTCCTGCCCTCCCCTACATCTTTTGGGGAAGTTTAATTCCTACTCACATTTCAGATTTCAGTTCAGTACCACTTCCTCAAGGCGGCTTCTCTGAATCTCAATGCCAGGTCAGGTTCCTTTTTATCTTTCCTTTCATAAAATTATATTCCTTTCCTGCAGGCCCTTATCTCTCAGTTTGCAAATAGACATTCACTTGTATGATTATTTCATTAATATCTGTCTTACCTATTAGGCTCTGGACACTCCAACCATTATAGTTTTTTCACATTACAATTCCCACTACCTACCCCACTGAGGCACTCTACAGATATTTCTAGAATATATATACTTAGAAAATGTTAAACATAAAACACTGAGCTGGGTGCTATGGAACTCGATGCTTAACACTATAAATACAAAGGTAATCATAATGTAAACAGGACATAAAATAAGAAAGACAGGAAGCACTCTGAGATTTAAAGAAGAGATAGGGCATATTCAATTAAAGCAATAAGCAAAGATTTCATAAAGGAGGTAACAGTTGGAAAGGCCTTTATAGATTGGTTAGAGACACAGAAAATTTGTATTTTCCATTAAAAATTTACACTTTGAATATGTAATCTAGACTAGAAACTCCTATTGAAAGTGGGTCTCAATTCTCCGATTAATCAGATATATCAAAATTAATGCAAGAAGGTTTGCTACTCACATTCAATGAAGTCCATAGTAATTTTAAGTCTCAGCAATTAACCTGCATCCATATAACATGTCATGCTATTACTGTTTTACATAGTGTTAAATATATATTTAATATGATATATACTTATTTTTACATATTTATATGTGTGTATGTATGAATATAAATATATACATGTATATGTACATAGGGAGAGAGAATTATTGACCTAAAGATCTCCATTGGTCCAAAAGATTTAAGTATTAGATTCACTAAAACATTCTCATATATTATAATACCATTACAACAATGTTCTCCCACATGAAAGCTCAAGGACTGTATTACGTGATCATTGTACAATGTACTTTGTTATTTTTCCAGACAAAGAAGAGATGAAAGGTGAAAGAGAGACTTTCAGATGCAGAGAATTGCAGGCTGCTTGAAAGATAATTTAAAATAGGAGAGTTTGCATAAGTTAAATATTAAAAGAGGCAATGGATTACTACTCTGTACCTCTTCTTACCTTTGCTCATAGGCCATGAAAAGGTTAAATTAAAATTTGCAACAGAAGCACCAATTGAATTGATGGCCAGAACCGTAACAGTATGTGCTTGCTCTGTCCACAGGAAAGTGAATTTCGTGTGATTTCCCACATCTTCTGACCATGTTCCATTGCAGGAAGTATGATGGTTTATCACATATCTCTGAACACTGCACAATGAGTCATTTTTCATCAGGGGCTGTAGTAAATATAGAAATTGATTAGTTTAAGGGCTGCAGTGCTTTTTATACTAACTGAGCTCACATAACTCTCATTCTACATTTCTTATTAGGAGGCAGGGGCCAGATCAGGGCACGTACTATTACAAGGCTGAGAGGCTGGGGAGATGGGTGGGATAGAGTTTGCCTCTGCCACAGTCTCCATGAAGGTGTCTGGATCGTTATGGAGCATAGCAAACTTATTTTCCCCTTTTTGAGGTTTTTTTCTTAAGGCCCAGAGAATAAATCACTTGAAGATAATAAAGTAGGGATATGATCAAGACACTTTTCTACCAAGAAGTTTCACTCTAATTTTAGAGAAATGAAAGACATTAGGAGTAGAGAGTTTCCTCATCCAAAAAGCAAACAAGGAATAACCCTCAGATAATGAAAAGCAACAACAAGAGCTGTGAAGGTGTTAATCATCATATATTGATCATAGTAAGATTTGTCATTCATTTTCCTTTCCTCTGATACTCTTGGAAGATTATCTAGAATGTAAGAATGTCTGCAAAGGTTAATGAGTAACAGAGGCTATCAAAACAGTGTCTATGGCACCCCAGAATTTCTGTCATATAATTAAAAATAATAATATCAGGTCATTAAAGATCGGAATGTAAAATAAGTGTCTAGTTCAATTCTATTCTTATATTCCACAGAGGTTAACAGTGTACCCCATTTCCCCAATCAACTTCACCTATGGCAGGTAAGATTAAATGCTGGCAATCCCTTATAAAGACAGAGAAGGCTGGACTGTATATCATAGACTAGAACAGTACATCTCAATTTCTTGCCGGTGAGATGCCTCTAAGTTAGAATTGGCAGAGAAAAATAAACACATATACATGTATCCCTGCAAAACTTGGAATCATCTGGATAGGTTGGAAGTAAGATTTTAGCAGCCACTGCAAGAAAGAAATGTTTCAAAGTCATGCAAATGTTGCATTTTATTTGAAAAAAAAAACATGTCAGTTTTAATGAATACTTTTTTGGTAACCATCAAGTAAGAGAATGTTAAGCTTCCTTACTTTCTGGTACTACAAGATCCTCCAGGCTAATCTCGTATATTTTCTGCCCCAACCCTAAAAATTAGCCATTTCTCCCAATAGCCCTTGTTTCTATTATTGAACGATGGTAATTAGAAACAAGTCTGGGCACATGCTTTACTACTGGATGTCATTACTTTTAGGCCCTCTTACCTTACAAATCAAGAAAATGTACATGTATCCTAAACCAGAATCTAGCTATATCTATATTAAGCTAGATATAAGTTCATACCTATATCCCCAACTCTAATTCATTGCCACATGGATCATCCTGTGCTTGTGTGTAACCTCCCAATCCAACAGTGAGAAATCTGGGTCCCACCATCCACCACCCATTTACTTGCTTGTCCCCTTCCAGTGTACATGTAGAGCAGTACCATAATTGTTAGCCCATAGCCCTGTGAGAACTGTATCAACTAGAGTACAGTGCTTATGTACAGTTTCTTTTGCCTTTAGTCTTAAGACTCCACACATTTCCAACAACTCCACTCAAGTTCCAAAGTGGCCTTTTCTCCCACCACCTTCAGTGAAGTTGCTTCATACACTTGTAATACAGGTAGATTCCTTTGTCACAGTTTACAATCAATCCTGGGATCCTTCAACCTCCTAAATGATTTTCTTTTTAATCTACATGCATTAAGATTCATTCTTTGTGCTATGAAGTTCGAGGAGTTTTGGCAAATGCATAGTGCTATATACCCACCATTTCAGAAGTATACAGAATCGTTTCATTTTTGAAGGATATCTTAGTTGCCTCTAGTTTGGGGTGAATATAACTAAAGCTGCTTAAACATTCATGTGCAAGTTTCTGTGTAGACTTGAGTTTTCAAATCAGCTGAGTAAATACCTAGGATGCAATGTTGCATCATGTGGTTGGTAAGGCTATGTTTAAATTTGTAAGAAATTACCAAACTGGCTTCCAAAATGGCTGTACCATTTTGCATTTCCACCAGCAATGAATAAAAGTTCTTGCTGCCCTGCATCCTCACCAGCAATTTGTATTGTCAGGTTTTTTTTTTTTGGATTTTAGCCATTCTAATAGGTGTGGAGTGGTATCTTGTTTTAATTTGCAACTCTTTAGTGATGAATGATGTTGAATATCTTTTAATATTCATATTTGTCATCTGTATATCTACTTTGGCTAGGTTTTTGGTCAGATACTTGGTTTGTTGTTTTGTTTTTTTTTTCATTTTAACTGGGTTGTTCTCCTGTTGAATCTTAAAGATTTCTTTGTGTAATTTGGTTATAAGTCCTTTATCAGATGTGTGTTTTTGCAAATATTTTCACCCAGTCTGTGCCTTAACTTTTCATCCTCTTGACAGTCTTTCCCAGATCAGAAGTTTTTAATTTTAATAAAGTCGAACTTACCAGTACTCAAAAATTAAAATAAAAAACCCCACAATGACGGGGGCATGTCAAAGGAACATGAGTCAATTAAAAGAGCTCCCAATGACTGAAGCAGGAATATTTTCAGCAACAAAATAAAGTAGTATTGGATTACAAACCAAGTCTAAAATAAATGTTCATTGTCCATACTAATATAAATAAATGATTGAATAAATAAAATAATTAATGTGGGAGAACAGACAAATCTCCCATGCAGAAGAACACTAAATAATATATGTAGGTCCTCTACCTTCAAGTAGGTGGAACATGACTCCTACTCCTTAAGCATGGGGACTTCATTTTTAAAACTAAAATGGAGAAAGGAGAAAAAAGAGTAACTTTCCAGTGGGAAGCCAGACAACACTACCTCAGCCAGACAACACTACCTCAGCCAGACAACACTACCTCAGCCAGACGAGCAAGGTTAACATCAACTATGGTAAGTCACACTGGTAGAATGTATCCTTAATATGATGTGATGGAATGGCATTTTACATCTGTGATCTTCCTCCCCCAAACCCATAACCCTAAATTAATCATGAGAAAACATTAGACAAAACCCATTTGATGGAGATTCTACAAAATACCCGACCAGTACTTCTCAATTGTGTCAAGTTCATAAAAACAAAGAAGATCTAAGAAACTTTTGCAACCAAGAGAAGCATAAGGAGGTATGACTACTAAATGAAATCTGCTATCCTGGATGGAATCCTGAACCAGAAAAAGAACATTTGGTAAAAGCTAAGGAAATTTGGATTTGAAATAAATTACAGATGAGTTAATGATGACATATCAATATTGTTTAATTAATTGTAACAAATGTATCATACTAGCCTAAGATGTTAATACTAGAGAAAACTTGGTGTGGGAATACATAGGAATTCTCTGTACTATCTTTGCCATCTTTTTGTAACTCTAAAACTGCCTTAACACAAAGTTTATTATTTTAAAAATGCCAGAGAAATGATATTTTTTAAAAAGTGCCATACTTATCCTGTGGCCTTGTGGCTTACTCCTTAAGCAAATCTTATCCTGGTTTAAGAGGCATAGGCTTGGAGAACCGTAATCATTGAACTATTATCTCAGTTTAGGAAACCACAACAAAACAGCACAAAACAAAATTAATGAAAGGCAAATTGACTAATAAAAGGCATTCAAGGTTCTGCAAAGATGGTAGATTAGCAAGGGTCCTGTCTCCCTCCCACAAATCATCCCTAAAGAACCCATAGAGCTTTGTTGTCCAAAAAGACAGCCACTGGCCACTTGCAGCCATTTAAATTTAAATTAATCAAAATTAAATACAATTTAAAATTCAGTTGCTGAGTCACACTAGGCACATTTCAAGTGCTTAATAACCACGTGTGGCTAGTTGCTACCATATTGGACAATGCAGATATAAACCATTTTCATCATTACAGAAACTTCTATTGGCAGCATTGCTGAGGAAATGTGGAATCCATGATATGAGGAAAACATAAGAACTGTCTGGAGAAAGACAACTGTTTTGTACTAGAGTATGTTGCAATGGGAGAGGGTAGCTGTAGCCTAGGCCAAAGGGCTGTTGACTACAGCTCTGAGAGGGCAAATCAAAGAAAAAGAAAAGCTACTTAAATTCTGCTCATAGCTGGCCCTACCACAAACATAGGAACATCACTGCCTGTCCTTCACTGTAGAAGTTTGCAGGTATCTGGAACAGTGCCCATGGAGATAAAACCAAAAATATGAGAAAAATAATCTGTTGGGCAAGACTCTTGTTTCTTATTCAGCAGTGCCCCCTTCCGCGGTGGGTTCACCTGCCCGCTCACTCTCTCAGAATACAGGTCCTGAATTCCCCGGGAGGTGGAGATATGTATGAAGTGTTCAGAATACAATAAATGGCTCATAAATGTCTGTCAGTTCTAATGCTAACTTTAAGTTGGAAATATTAAAATGTGTTGAAGCAATGGTTTGCTAGAAAAAGAAAAGAGAGCAATAACAAAAGAAACTAAATTTTTTAAGGAGAGCAATAATAAAAGAAATGAAATAAAAGAATAAAAAATTATTTTAAGAAATATTGAAATGGAAGACTTTAGAAATTGCATTGATTATTCACCAAATGAAATTATAGAGTAACTGGATTTAGAAACCAAATGAACATAAATTCTTATATACCACAACTTTTACAGAGGCTTTGGTCTTACATCAGGAAACCATTTTCAAACATGTGCTCATTCAACCTTGGGTATTAAACTTACAATTCACATTTGGAGTGACAGAAATACTATTTGACTTCATGTGTTGTATTCCCAAGTCAATCTTAAATTTGGCATTTACTGACCAAATAAACTATTCACTTGAAATAGCAATCAGTTCATTTGGGAGAGGATGCTTTGAAAATTACTAGGCTAAACAGCCATCATATATGGGACTATCCACTGTTTTTATGCCATCACATAAATGGAATACTCTGTCATGTGTTAGATGCCCTTGGGGTGTGCGGGGAAGGTGACATTTACATTGTTCAGGATTAAATATGAATACAATTTTTAGACTCCAAGAAACACTGCCTATCATCTAGTTCAATATTACATTTACACAGATGAGAAAACTGAGGCCCAAAGAGTCTAAGTAACTTTGCCAAAATAGTATTGACGTAACTACAACATGTGAAGCTAAGAAGAGAATGAAAGTCTCCTAACACTATGCCAGTGCTTCAGCCACTGTACATCTTAGCTCTTTTTAAATACATCTCATAAATGAAATGAAAATACAGGATTGTTGAGCTTTCCGAAGATTAATAACAGGATTATGGACCATGAAGTAAATTTTTAAGAGTATAAAAATACAATTTAAGATTAATATTAAAATTGGGAATACCTTCCAAAGTAAAGTGACATTTTTCTCCTTTTTCATAGTATCTCCATTAATTATTCTCCAAAATTCAGGTCCTCTCATAGGAACTGCAAAATGACAAGTTGTGTATATGTTTTTGAAGAAATACTTTTCAGCCATATTTGAAGCACACACTTATGCACTTTCAAAACACATTTACAAAATCTCTGCAGACCTTTTATATCCATGACAACTGTGTAGGCTGGATTGCTCCAATTACTCCAATATCCCAGTCCATCTAGCCTCTTACAGCGCACCTGAACAGCATAGACTGCACACAAGTCTGGAACTGGGAGACTGACAGATTTTGATTTTGCATCATAAACCTCATACATCTGTAAAATAAGTCAAAGCATTAGATTGATCATTACCAACACATATGTATCTAAAGGGCCCTGAAGTACATTTTATTTTAAACCTTAACACTATTCCAAAATTAAGAGAACTGATTCTGTGTTCTCTGCCTTCAGAAATAGTCACAATTAGGCTTGGATTGTAAACTCCTTCAAGTCAAGGATTGTCTTATTTATCTTGTCACTCCCTTGCTGATGATGACAAGATTTTGAACTGGTTTACTTGCAACCTTGTTTCCCAAACACTCTCTTACCCTCCTACTAATCCCTGTCCACTAATCCTCTACCCACAAAGATGTTTTAAGAATTTAAAAAGAATTTAAACGTATTGGTTAGATAGGACCTACTGTAGCAAATCGCTGATATTCAGTATCCTTCAATAGCAGCTAAACTGTCACATTTGTTTTAGTTGATAGCATTGTGATTTAATGATACAATAAGGGTTTCTGGTATTTCTAGGTCTTTGCAGGCTGCCATCACAAAGCTGATGTGGAATGCCATGATAGGCACACTTGCCACTACGGGAATGACTCTGTTTGTTTGAAAAGCAGCTTCTTCCAAAATGCATTCCATTAAACATGTATGTACTAAAAGATATCAACAGACGTTAGAGAAACAACAGTTCCTTGGAAAAATTAGTTTGGGGAACATGAGATGAAATAAGGTCACAAATTTTTCTTTAATGAAGGACCTCTCCAAACCTTGAATATGTAATATGTATACCGTGACTACACAAGGAAGATACAGTAATACAGGGTTTCCTAAACTGATTTAGCCATTTAATCTTTTTTCCAAGGAACATAATATGCAACCAATGTTCTATAAAACACACTTCAGGGATGATGGATTTCAGGAAACTTTGTTCTTTAAAAAAGTTAGACTTAGATAAATCTATTTAATGAAAATAGCTACACAATACAGGAGAATGTACTTTTATGCCAATAAAATTAATCTAATGCAATTAAACTCTTACATATTATAAAAATAGCATTTAATGAGGAAAGCTGAAGTTCTAAGTAAAAGGTACCTTCCATTGCACTTCTTTTCCACTTAAACCATAGCGAATCTGGAATTGAAGGTTATTCTCTGGAAAGACTGGCTTTTCCCAAGATATTTTCAATAATCCAATGTTTATAGTAATTTCTGCTTTCACACTGGATGGAGGCAGTGGCTTCACTAGAAATTTTTACAATAGTATTAAGTGATGGTAATTTAAATAGTAATAATGCCTAAAAACATTGTGTTATATTTTCATACATCTGTATTCATCAAGCAATATCTTCTTCATAACTTTCTCACTCATTATCTCATTTGTTTCCCTATTACTTTATGTGATATATTAAAAGAGGGATTTATCTCTTTTTCGCAAATATAGACTTGACTGAAAAAAGTCAATACATTATTCATGTTACTCTGAAAGCTAGTAGTAGTACCTGATTAGAAATTGAACCATTTGCTCTGCAAGCAAAAGATAACATGCCGATCCTGGCTAACACGGTGAAACCCCGTCTCTACTAAAAAATACAAAAAATTAGCCATGCGTGGTGGCGGGCGCCTGTAGTCCCAGCTACTCAGGAGGCTGAGGCAGGAGAATGGCGTGAACCCGGGAGGTGAAGCTTGCAGTGAGCCGAGATTGCACCACTGCACTCAAGCCTGGGCGACAGAGCCAGACTCCATCTCAAAAAAAAAAAAAAGATACCATGCTGAACACATGCTAAATATCAATAACAAACTGTTCTCCATTGAACTTTAATTAAAGGCAAAAAAAAAAAAAACCCATGGACTGCATCAATTTCCATATGTGTGAGTGTGAAACTCTTATGCTGCTGTGTATCATTAAATATTTCTAGGTCAAGGTCAGAGATAGTCTCTCAGAGCAAAGCCTTGGTTTTCTATAATCTGAGGAAAACAGGCTTTTAATGGGCAGTAATAGAGGCAAAGACGATCTGAATAGCAAGTGATTTTTAAAATAGATTCGTATATGTACATAACAAGACATGTTTAAAGGTGTAATGTAAAAATCATAGAAATGCAAAGAAAAAGGTTATCTTCCCTGTTTTCCTATCACCTTTTTATGATGCTGCTTTCAGAGCTAAAGTAAAAACTACCTTAGGCTTAGATTCACTACATAAGTTTTCCCCCAAGTTCTTAATTTTTAACTTTGAGGGCCAATCTTCCTGACAATAAAAGGCAATATGGAAATGTGGCATATTTTAAACTAAAAGCCTGAAAGCCCAAGCATAACAGTGCGTCTCTGAAGCCCTAACGCTATTATGACTCCAAGCATCAACTTTATGATACACACTACATTTACATAGTCTTGATTATCTGCACTAAGACTAGATGATTCCATTTAGAGGACATATATTCAGTTGGTATGTCAAAACAATTGTTAAAAATATTAAGTACATCCATACCAACTGGTAAAGAGCTGCTCTCCTGAGGAATATCTCCTCCAGAACTGCTCAGGTTGGATGCCCTCCACACCTGCCCACGGCTCAGAACCTAAAAGGTCAATGCCTGGTACAGCAGAGGCCTCTGGGATTGCAGCTGGAATGGCCCTCCTCTTGGTCATTATTTTGACAGTCACCCCTGCCAGTGGACAATCTAAAGTGAGAGATGGTCCTTGGCTGGAATATGCAGGAAACAACTGCAGTACCAAAAAGGGAAGCTGAAGGGCTAATGTATGAAACCATCCAACCAACAAACCACCACCAACAAAAAGAGACCTAAATAACCCAAACCATAACTAAGGCCAAATGTAGACACTCTGTGTAAGAAAAATTAAGAGAGAACTGACGATAGAGTTCCAGGGTTTACCTTCTTGATTTATTTCCCCATGTCTTATAAATCATGCTACTGTTATGATTCACAGGGAAAACTTAATACCTGGATTGGCACAATATGGGTGTTTATTATTCTCTTGCTCCAAGTCTCACTTGCCAAAAACCAACACTGTGTAAAGGTATAGTCTCCCTTTCATATGGTATTTTAAAATCATTTTTAAGCAATCAACAATAATACTTTTGACTGTTGATAACAAAAATACCTAAACTTTTTCCTTCATGTAAAGTTTATCATGATTATTCAATTCTTCATAGAACAAAAAGACATTCTCCACCAACCCAGGAAGATGATATATACTGTATTTCACCTCTTGATAATTTCTTGTCAGGAAAGGAAGTATCAATATTCAAGAGACTATAAGAGGTTAAATCTGTGTTTGCAATTAACTGAATCATATGAATCATATCCTTTCTGCAGACTGGCAGTGAATATCCAGTCTGCAGAAAGGAAATGCTTGAAGTTCAATAGTTTACGTGATTCCCTCAATACCCATGCTGGGAAGGTATGAGGAGCTGTCTACATTTTATGGATGACAAAACAGACACATAGTGCCTGTGTGGCTAGTCCGGATTTAAAGGCTAGTAATAAGTGGAGATGGCATTTGGATCCCAACGTTGAGTTACTTTCTAGTACTAAGTAGGCAATATAAGCCCAACCTAAACTTGTTAATTTAGTTCTGAAAAGGATAACACCATAGGTTATTCAAGTAACATATGTTACTGAATCCAGGCTTCATTTGTCATATCTTGTAAGTGAGTGTGTTATTATCTGTGCATGTTTGGGGGAGTGTAGGAGGGTTCCTTGCTATCCTAGGATATTAAGTATCACTGCAGTAAAAATCACTTAAAATGGAATTAAACAGTGGGGAGAGAATTCATTGGGACTTTACATTGAAAAAGAAATCTTATATTTAAGACAATCTTATCCTGTATTTTTTGGTTATAGGTTTTAATTCAAATGTGTATTAATTAATTGAAAAATAATGACTCAAATGTTGATTTTTGACATAATCCCCCAACAAAATAGTATATATTAATATTTTTATGGAACATTATTCTAACATGTTTCCTACTGAGGAATATTTTATTTGAGAGGAAAATTCACTGAAAATCCCATTTTTGTTTTGTTTTTAGACATCTTATATTGAAAACAAACATTTAGAAAAGATCTACAAAAGCTTCCTTAGTTATACATATGTAACGGCACCAAAAGATATTTTTGCATTCCTGTTGCACAATCATTTCTCAGAGATTTCACAATGAACTGGAAAGAATATATCACATTTTCCAAGGGCTCTCTTAATATCTTTGAAATCAAAAGTTTTTTGAAAAGAATGTTTAAAATATAATGTATGTCATTGTTGTCTATTTCCTCCACTTCAATTTAGCTATTTTAAATGCTTCTGTGCCCTACATAGCCTCACAAATTAAAGGCTTGAGTTATGAGTACTCAGATTACTGAGACCCTCAGAATATTCAAATTAAACCTTTGGATTACAAATATTACATGTTTTCATAACTACATTGGAACAAAAACATAAAATAATGCCTTCTTTAGAAAAACATTACTAAAATTCATTCATAATGACCCATGTATTTCATCTAATAGTGTGCAGAAAATATTCCTATTGCTAAAAAAAGTCTACTATAAATAATTTGAAATGAATTCAAAACCGTAAAACTTCCTAAGGCTGATTTTCTCAATACCACTGTAAACAGGAACAATTTTTTTTTCAAAATCTAATGTGATCAGAAAATGGGAAAATATAACATTAAATCTGCATCAATCTGCATACAAATCTGCTAACACAAATGAAGACACAACGCAGCTTGACATACCCACAGAATCAGGAAGGACACATGTTGGTGGAGAGTCAAGTGAACCTAGAGAGTGATTGATCCTAATCCACATTGTGTAGCCAGATAATAGGAAGATTGGCTGGAAAATGCATTCATAAAAACCATCACTCTGCAAATAGCAATCTTTGGGCTCAGATATGGGATGAATAGATGGAATATCAGAACAGTAAAGGCTGCTCCTTTAAAAGATACAAAAATAGTCAATTAGTATACATTAATAAAAGCAACAAGAAGATATCTGAGAATTCTGATTTGTTGTTTAAAACAGCAGTCCCCAACCTTTTTGGCACCAGGGACCGGTTTCATGGAAGACAATTTTTCCACTAATGGGGGATGGGAGATGGTTCAGGATTTCGGGATGAAACTGTTCCACTTCAGATCACCAGGCATTAGATTCTCATGAGGAGCGCATGCCCAGTTCACAATAGGGTTCTGCTCCTGTAAGAATCTAATGCTGCTGCTGATCTGACAGGAGGTGGAGCGCAGGTGGTAATGCTGCTCTCTCACCTCCCGCTTTGTGGCCAGGTTCCTAAGAGGCCACAGACAGGTATCGGTCCATGGCCCAGGGACTGGGGACCCCAAGTTTAAAAGACAGGCAGGAGGCCCGGTGCAGTAGCTCATGCCTGTAATCCCAGCACTTTGGGAGGCTGAGGCGGGCTGATCACTTGAGCCCAGGAGTTCCAGACCAGCCTGGGCAACATGGGGAAACCCTGTCTCTACAAATGCACATCTGTAGTCCTGGCTACTAGGGAGGCTGAGGCAGGAGAATCGCTTGAACTGGGGAGGCGGAGGTTGCAGTGAACGGGGATGGTACCACTGCACTGTAGCCTGGGCGGCAGAGGGAGACTGTCTCAAAAACAAAATAAAATTAAATAAAATTAAATTAAAATAAATAAAATACAGACAATTCCACTCCATCTAAAAAAAGACATTCTTATTAGAAAGGCATTTTTTAATTTTTCCCAATTCTATATCTTTCCACAGAAACTGACAGTAACTCTTATTAAATATTTCATTAGACACTAAGCAGGGATGCAAATGAAATAAATACTCTAAAAAGAAGAAAATGATCCAGTTAGAGACAGAACCTACAATAATTTGAAAATTAAACAAAGATTATATATTAGTGATAGAATATTTAAAATATAGATGAAAGTAGTCATGGAGCATTCCTGAGATAGCAAGGAAGGCAAATTCCTCACACTTTGAAGAAAGAATTAAATTTCACCACAAATGAGTGGTGAATATAATTTTCTAGTTCAAATTAATATAAGTTAATATAATACCAATTTCAGATATGTATGTGAATTATATAACCATGTATATTCCTCATTTTCTCAGAAAAGAAAATTTAAAAAAAATTTTATAAGTGAGTCCTAGCCAACACTCCACCTCAGAACCCATAAAGCAGGGGTGTCCAATCTTTTGGCTTCCCTAGGCCACACTGGAAGAAGAACTGTCTTGGGCCACACATAAAATATACTAACGATAGCTGATGAACCAAAAAAAAAAAAAAACAGTTGCAAAACAAATCTCCTAATGTTTTCAGACAATTTATGAATTTGTGTTGGGCCGCATTCAAAGCTATCCTAGTCCACATGGGGCCCCAGGCCATGGGTTGGACAAACTTGACATAAAGTCTTTTTCCTCTTCTTTGAAATAACCTCTTGGGCCAATGTTTGTTCTGAATACTATATTTAAATGGCTGAAGTAGCGATTACTCTTTCCAAAGAGATGGGAGTGAGGAAGTTAGAAGAAGCTAAAAAATCTATATTCTTCTGTCATTTTCTATTTTCTATACCACTTCTTTTTCTTGTCTTCTCAAAATTACAATCATGAATGTGTGTGTGTGTGTGTGTGTGTGTGTGTGTGTGTGTGTGTGTGAATAAATGGTGGTGCGTGGGCAAAAATGAAAATGAGGAGTGAGGGGTCATCTGGGGGTAGAAAATAAGAACAAAGTAGAAGCACAGTACCAGTACACTTGAAATCGAAAAGTTGGCATCATTATCATGACAGCAAAAACCATATATTGAATATTTACAAGGAGAAATTATACCATGTAATTATAATTAGATGAAATATGTCATTAACTCTCGCAGAAACACTGTAAGTCCTATTATTCTCTCTGTTTTACAGACAAGGAAATTGAGGCTTAGGGAAGTTAAGAAACTCACCCAAGTAAATGTAGTTTCATAGTTATTCTGTAAATGTTAATAAGAGAAACAAGGCATGGGGCTTAACATAATAGTTTTCCACAAACACCTTTTCTAATGTGAAAATGCCATGAAAAGAATGTAAAGACAGATTATAAAAGTAAAATTTCATATCATGAACAATTCTACTGATTTTAAAATTCTCATATTAGGTAGGATGAAGGCAGCTATTTGAGAAATGTAGGAATTGCCACATTTTTTTCCTAACGCTACATAAGAAGAGACTGACAGCATTAGGAATAGACTTCAGATCACAGTATTTGAGAGAAGGGATTTATTTTTCTAGTTGAAAATTTATATTTTAAGAATAAATGAGCATGTTATACAAATTGAAAGTCTCCGCTACAAATAAAAATACAAATTGGGACACAGTGTTTAACAGCAGTATATATTTGCTTGAATACTACTATGGGATATTTTCAAAAACAAAAATCTATTATATAATCAAGGGTCATATCATTTTAGATAAAATGATTTTAGAAAGAAAGGGACCACTATAAAACGATGCCTTGAATTCTTTTTAAAACATAGAAGAGTAAAAATAAACAAGCACAAATTACTTCTCATTAGAACACATTACCCTTTATTAACCATAAGTATTTATTTCCTAAATAATCTCACTCAGTTCTAAAAACCATTCATATTATCTCTTATAATGTGTTTCTACCTCTTTTTTCCAAAACATTAATCTTTAGCCAAATGATATGAAACTTTTATAATCTTTCACATTCTCCTCAAGTCAACTAAGTCAAATTAAAATATATATAAACATTTTCTTGCATTTCATTCAAGAGTTAAAATACAAATTTTCGGAATTGATTGATTTTCAGAAAAGATAATTTGAAGAAAAAACAAATTACAATTTTTTAACCTCAGGTGTGAATATTTTTCAAGAATCACCAATTTATATAATCCCTCAAAAATGTCCTGATTCATTATATTATACTTTCCTCTTTCAGGAAGCAAATAATCTGTAAGACTACTGTTGTAATATTTCTAAAGAAAATTTTTATCTCACTGTGCCCACAGAAAAACAAAACAACAAAAATAATACGTACCTATGATACCTCAATTGCAAAGTGCTTTCCGCAAGTGACTGGATTGTACTGGTTGACCATCTGCAAGTCATTTTAGTTAAGTACCCATCAGTTTCACATGAGATATTGATATTGACATCTATTTGAAACATATTAAAATATTAATATAAAGCAAAAACTCCAAAAAATTCAATGAAAAAAAATTTTTGTTACATCTTTAACAGGACTCTAATATAAGGAGGGTCCATAATGAAAATTTAAGTTGTGGAACAAAATGAACAAAACCTCTGTTTTCTTACCAATCACATATAATTCAGCATAGCGATGATGGCATTCATGTTCATTGCAGCAGTACACTGCATCATAGGTAAACTTTCCTCGAGGTTTGGTTTCATTCAGATTGAAAAAAGTAACTTTGCTAACATGATCACTCACAACATCATACTGGCTTTGAGGAATTTTCTCAGCTAAATTCATCCACCAAACAATCTCTTTTGAGGGAACAATCTTGTTTTCATTCTTATAGATGCAGTGAAAAGAAACATTAGACCCAACACTTGTCAGAATTTTAGGTGGAAAGTAGATGACATCTGTAATGAGGGAAGAAAGGATATCAGATGAAGACAAAACATTCTGTAAGTAATTTGTACCACATCGAAAAATATTCACAACACATTCCAGAGTTACACTGCCAAAAATAAAATGAGTGTAATTAAAAAACTGGATAATGCTGAAATTGCCTGTTTGTGTACAGTTATCTAGTGTCCCGAGTGCTCTCATTCTAAAGTGAGTTGAGCTTCCATGAATGTCTTTACTATCTTCTAAACACGGAGGCTTATTCATCATAAAATATGTTTTAGCCAGTAATTGTCACTTGCTAACTGATAGGCAGGAAAGTGACTAAAACAAAATATAGTTTAATTCAACAATGACATATTTTCCAACAGACCCTGCTTTGGGAATCAGTGAAACCTAGCACAAGTTCTTAAAACAAATCACTATGAAGCAAAATCCTGAAGTAAAAATGATTGCCGCTATTGTCTTGTTTGGATACATAAAAATTTCAAGTAAGTAGGTAAAGATACGAGATATAAATTAAAAAATAGGAATGTCATATGAATGATAATGCAGCAATATACAAAGCAGAGAAAATGGGAAATACTAGTTTGTACTATCATTTTGAGTTATTTAATGCCAATATCCTATGGATGAGGATAAAGGGAAGCGATATTTTCCTAAAACATGATTTTTTTAATGCCTACAAATGATTCTATACTATTTTTAAAGTCCTCTGTTGTTGTAAATTTCATTTGCCTATCATATTCAAAGACATGCAAGATACAAGTAAATGATGGTTTACATAGGAAGAAATTATTTCCACCACAGTGCACTGCAAAAACGTCAGTACATTTCAGTTGTAAAGTTAAGGTAAACCATTTTCTGTTGATAGACTATGAAAATTTGTTTTCACACATATCTTGGGATTACCCTTAAAAACAAAAACAAAAATACTTTAATTGGTTTTTATTAAGTTTTCTTTATTCTGTAATAGCATGGTAAACGTCAATGTCTATATATTTACAATTCATACAAAACATTTGTGTTTTGTATGTCCATAATCAAATAGAAACAGGAAAAAACTTAGTAGCATAAAATTACTGCACAGAAGCCAGACCATTAGATTTATGAGCGTGACTGAGTATAATCCTAGCTGAGGTGGCACTCAAGCTTCACTTGTACATTACTTACTGTGGACAAGTACCTAGTACATTAACCTATCTTAACCTACCTTCAGTATGCGCCACAACCTCCTTACTCAAATGCCTCAAAAGTCTCAGAATAATTCTTATTTAAAAATAAAAAATATAATTGAGTTTTCATGGATTAAGCTGAAGTTTTTCATTTTAAAGATGACAAGAAAATTCAAAGCATTTCACTTTGAAATCAAATACATATAGTAAGGCTTAATTGAGAAATAAGATTAAAGTCATAGTATTTTTACATGATTAGATGCTAAAATATTAGCTTAAAAATAAGAAAACTAAGTTAATAAAAACCTGACAATTTGTGAAATTTACACTGAATAAATTTATTGAAATTGATATGAGATATTGAATATTTAATTTGCAAAATTTTAATAATATAGATACACATTTTATCTGCATATGACATACTATGCAATTTTTAATTTGCAGAATAAGAAAACAATAATGATTTTCTTCACATGACCAATGTTAATTATTTCATTTCATTATTTAATTTTATATGGATATTTCATATCCATGTAAAACATCCCTATTTTACATAAAAGGAAATTAAGGCATAGAAAGGTTAAGAAACTTTCCAAATAAGTGGTGGGGCCAGAACTCCTATAAACTTCTGTTGGACTCCAAAGTCAATGTCTTAAACTACTATTGCTACTTGCCTTTTGACGAATCAATGCTTTTAAAATAGTAAGCAATCAACAAGTAAACTTGTTAAATGGATTGACATTTGCATGGTACCTGTTATCTCTGTACAGGCCATAATCAATCTCAGTAAGTCTGAACAAGAAAAATTTTGCCCTTTTGACAGATCGGACAACCAGCCAAAGGACTATTGTCTTTCTATAGTCGCAACTTTGCATGTAACAGGTCTAGGACTATTCCAAGCCTCTGGAGCCTCTATGCAAAACTTTGCGCATCAGCTGCATGAAGAAGCTGTGAATAAACTGTAGATGTTCCGATGCTAAAAATAACCTTTAAAATATGAACACTGGCACTGAAAACTCTCAAAAGCAAGCATCTGGAGTAAAAATAATTCATTTATTATATAATATAAAGTAAAACGTTAATATTTGAATTTTATGTCAAATAAATATGCTTGGTTTTAAAATGTAAATTAAGGAATTATCAATACAAATGGCTTTCTGAGTTTGTTAATTTGGAGCTGTTATATTAATTTTTTCTTTTTAATAAGAAAAGTGATCCTACAATATACTGCAATAGAAACACACAAGCCTAGAGGCTCTGACAGAATTTTAATTCACAAATTGGCCTGTTCAAAGTTTAAACAAGGAAGTTGATACTGTTTTCCTCCTTTCATTTTAAGGCCTCAAAATGTAAGATGCTTATACTATACAAAGGCAAGTTCAGGAAATATATTTCCCTCCCAGTAGAAGTGGCTATTACATAACCTACCTTGTGTGGTAAAGACATGAGGAGTACTCCAGTCACTCCAGATTCCTGGGCCATCCAGTCTCTTGCCCCTCACCTGAACCTCATACGAAGACCCAGGAAGTATACTGTCTACCAGCAGGGATGTAGCTGAGACAATCTTGTCAGCCTGTTAAATATTATATTAAAACATCAGAACATCAAGTTGATGTGGAACCTTTACTAAAAGTGAGGATAAGCTAATCTCATCAAATTTCAAAGAATTAATATCTTACACAGTAGTTATCTGGCCACAGTGGAATTAAAACAAACATCAATAACCAAAAAAAAAGTTTGCACATTAGTCAATAAAATTTTAAATAGCCCATGGGTCCAAGAAAAAATCATAATGATAATTAGCAAATACTGTTAATTGAATCATGATGAATATATGACCTTTAGAATTTTAAGAAATGCAGCTAAAATCTGTGGGAAGCTTTAAGCCACTACTGACACCTATAACACACACCTGGTAGAAAATGCTGTGCAGGGGTAGACAAAGAACTACAAGTGTCCCTGTACAGAAGGGCATGAAAAGTCTTAAGAACCTGAGCCTGGTCAGGCATGGTGGCTCATGCCTGTAATCCCAACACTTTGGGAGACCGAAGTGGGTAGACCACTTGAGCCCAGGAGTTCAAGACCAGCCTGGGCAACATAATGATACCTCATCTCTTAAAAAAAAAAAAAAAAAGAGGCAGGAGGATCACTTGAGCCTAGGAGATCAAAATTCAGCTTCCCAAAAATGTACTCCAAAGTTAATAAACTCTCTGGCTCTAATGACTGCTCTTGGGGTAAGGGGAGCATGTCACAGACTAAAAATTATGAAAAGCATCAGGAATGCATAAAACAACATCAGATATTAATAACTACTATTTAAAATCCTCAAGTTTACAAATTATCTCCAGTTTACAGATGAGAAAGCTGAAACCCACGGAAGCCTTAACTCTGTTTTCTCCATATGTGACACTGAGGATTCCCATCGTTCTCTTTGTGAAAATAAAATGTTTTAAATTTTTTTGCCAGTTCTAAAAAGACTGATTTTTACTTCTAAATTATATGAAACTTAGTTTCCCAAAGTAAAGTGCCAAAGTATTCACATGGCCCAAGAGGCCATTCATTGAGCTCCACGTTCTCCTCCCCTGCTGGCCTCTGAATTCAACCACTACTGCTGTCACCTTCACTGCCCTCAGCCACACCATCCTTTGCACTGCTGTTCTCCCTGTTTAGAACCCAACTACCCAGATATCTACATCACCATCTCCTTCACATCCTTGCTCAAATGTTACCCTCCCCAACCTCCACTTATTATTGCAACCTTCCATTCCCTACCAGCACCCCCAGATTCCTCTTATCCTGTCCTGCTATCTCAGTGTATCCTGATGCAAGCAGAACAGTTCCAGGCATGTAGCAGGTGTTCAATAAATACTTACGGAACGAACTGTTAAAGAAAAAGAGAAAGGAAGTAAGGAAGATTTTATTTGGAATCATCACAATAGGTATATGGACCACTGCAATGGGGTCTTGTGGTGGGTTGGGGTATGTGGGCTAAGTCCAAACACAGCATGGACAACAGGGAATTTATAGCCAAGAAGGAGGGAGTAGATAGAAAATTACTAAGCAAAAACATCATGGTAAGAGGGATTCTGGCTAAACTGACCTAACAGAATTCTTGCTGAAGACAGGCCATGGTGATCAAACATCATTTGGGGAATGGTGGAGGATGAGAAATCTGATCAAATATTCATCAGATATCCAGGCTGGGGGTGTTCCTGCTACAATGACCTAGCAGAGTTCTTTGCTAAAACTGGATTTTACAGGAATGTGCACAGATCGGGCTAGCAGAAGATTCAGAAGCTCGACTAATGATAAGCCAAGCAAAAATCTTTCTGTTGCCACATTCAGAAAAACATTCAAATAGATTGAGCAATTAAAAAAAAGATGAAATCAGTGGTCTGTTGGTGGAAAATAATTGTAATTATGAATTCAAGTTTCTGTAACTAAATTTCCTATAGCCATATATATACATACGTATATCTATCTATATATGATATATAATATGAAATGTTGAATTATAATTCATTCTGCTTTAGAAGAAATGTATATATTTAGTATGCAGAGGGTAATTGCTATGGGACTTAAGAGGGTCTTTATTTACTTCTCAACTTTTCATTTTACTTACTAAAATATACTTACTTCTCTGATAACTGTTGTAGAATTCTCTGAATATTTCACTTGATATTGAAGTGGAAATGGTACCAGTGGTGGGCTGGACCAAGAAATCTTTAAATTACCATCATCTGTGATTTCCATATGCAAACCTAATGGTGGATCAGGCTTCACTTAAGAAAAAAAAGAGAATACTTTTAAGTCAAGTAATTTTCATGACAATTATAGCTGAATAAAATAAAGTCAAAATAAATTTTCATCATATCTTGCCTTTCAAGTACTTAAAAGGTGACTTTATCCAAGGACTAATTATAGAACCGAAACAAGCTTGAATACTGGGTCTCGTCCCTGTACCTTATCATAGCAATCCATGTATATTCATTTCCCTCCCCTTAAGTGGTAAAGACTATGAATCAGTAAATGAGATTATTTTGCTAAATGTGATTTCCCCTTGTAAGAATCCCACTTAACTTTATTAAACCCAGCATCCTAAAACTTATCTGAAGTCTCCCCTGAACCTCACCCACTTCAATTATTTTAGTGGTTAAAAAGGAAAAAAGCATTTTGCAGAACACTATTTGGAAATACACAAAACTACCCAAAATTCAGCTTGTCTATTAATTTTAGATCACTATAATCTAGACAAACCTACTCAAATAACTGACAGCATAAATATTCCCATGCAATAAATGCAGCATCGGCAGTGCCTGGCTTGTCATCAGAAGTAGCGATGAAGTTTCTCAGAATATTAAAAATGTTTAATGTTTAAATTTTGAAAGTTTAACACACATTTATACTTGGATTCCTGATATAGTTAAAATATAAAGATTGCCAAAGTGATGGAAACTCGATGCATTTTGTTTGTTCATCTCTATATTAGCAAGGTTTTTACAATTAACAGGAATTATTCATATATATAGAAATTATAATTAAATTTAAACACTGATTTGAATTTTATTTTCAATAAATAAAGAGCATAAGATAATTTTCACATTCTATATTTTCAAGAATTTGGTCACAATTTTCCTCTTTTAGTCAAAATCAATGAGGTTTTACTTTATGAGACATATTGTAAATTTCAGTTACTTTAAAGCAGAGACAGCTAAACACAAAAGTCTGGAAACAGCAGGTGAAATTTACTGTGTTTCCATGACCAAAGAGAAAACAATATATACCAAAGAAAAGTAAAATCACAATATTACAAGCTATTGTACATTTCCTATCTGCATATTGTAAAAGTTATCAGTATCAAACTGGAGTTACTAGTGTGAAACCCTAACACAATGGAGTTGGGAGGCCATGAAGGAGTCCCCTTATGTATGTATGCCTACATTGGAACAACGTAAAGAATTCCTCAAAACCACAGTATTCCATAAAAGCCGCTTGCACAGAGACACTTGCCTAACAACGGCTGTCTCCACCAATGAGCTAATGCCAACCCCTGCAGCAAGCTCTTGTAACCAATAATCTTTGTTCAAAACAGCTTACATGGAGGTCTCCTATATGTCTTTTCAAGCTTCCCCTTTACTCCAATCCCCTGTGGATGTGTCATAGTCATTCCATAGCATGCATGTCTAGAACTGCAATCCCCTCCTACTCCCAAATCAACTTTTTGCTTTATAGAGTTGGTATCTGTCATACATTTTAGGTTGACAATATTAATATGCATTAATATTAGAAATACAAAAATAAACCCAATGTCAATTTCCTGTTCACCTTACTCGGCCTTTCAGCAGCACTCCACAGATGCTTATTTCCTCCTTCTTGAAATATTTTTTTCACTTGGCTTCTACAACAACATACTCTTTTACCCCTTCATTCTTACTGATAACCCCTCAGTCTTTCTCTTCCTGAACTCTAAATAGGTGATCTCATACAATACTATAAACCTTGATACGCTAACAACTCCCAAATATATATATATCCCCTAAACTTTAGACTCATACGTCCAACCTCTTATTCAACGTCTCTTAGGTTTCCAATAGACATCTCAAATACAATGTGTCCAAAATAGAGCTCTTGATTTCTGTACACACGCCTAATCTTCCCTGAGTTTCCATATCTCAGTATCTGGTGTCTCTGTTCACCTAGATGCTCAGGTCTAAATTTAAGGGTTATCCTTGATACCCCTGTGTCCTTCACACTCTACAACTCCATCCACTAGACAGTCCAGTCAGCACCATCTCACAAACAGATCCAAACCAAAACAGCTCTTTACTTCTCCACCCTGGCCTACAATATGCTCTAGACCAGGTAACTCTGACCTCATCCCTTAATACTCTCATATCTCATTCACTCCTAGCACAAAGGTCTTCTGTTTCGTTCCTCAAATTACCAAGTTCATTGTATCTTAGGGATTTTGTGAATACTGTTCTTCCTGCTTGGAGCACCTTTTGCTCTGGATTTTTGCATGGATATCTCTTCTTCATTCAGCTCAAATACTGTGTCCTAAAGGAGATCTTCTTTGATCTACATAGCAGAAATAATAGTCCCTGACACTCCATCACACAAGTTTTTTTTTTTCATGGAACATATAATTTGGGGATATTATCATATATATTCAAATAGAAGGAAATACTTTTCCCCAAAATTATCTTTGCATAAAGACAAAATTAAGAAAGCTTTCAAGTTCTTAAAAATTCCACAGCACTTTCCCTTACCTACTTCATTTTGAAAAACAATGCACTCAATGTTGACTCTAACTGCTACTAAAAAATCATCAGGTAGAATTAGTTTTGAAAAGAAAAGAAAATGATATTGAATAAAGATTTTGTAACTTTTTCTCTATGGTATAACTTCACGATTGAATTGCTTGTATGCCACTGTAATTACGTTGTGGAGATCACAACTATATCCCTACAGGACAAATTATTTGAAAGTCTTAATGTTAAAATATGATGTCATACACAGTTTCAAAAAGTGCTATATCTCGAGTAACTTAGAAAGAAGTAAAGCTTGAGTTGTATGGAAAATTGTATCAGATACTTGGAAAAGCGGCTCTAGTGATGTCAAAACCAATGATGCAAAATCAGACATAAAGAGTTTGCATATAATTGTTTCAGGAAATATAAGTGGAGAAAAACTGCTAAATTATATATAATTAAATGAAATTAATCAATTAAATACATAGCGCTAACATTTGCCTGTATTATTCACATTTGTAATTGTATATTTAAATTGATAAAAAGAGATTTGGGGGATCTTTGCACAAAGAAAACAGAGTGTTGTCTATTATTTGAAGTTTTTTGTAATCATGTTTGTACAGTAAATTACTCATTTACTCTTTTATCATTGTCTCTGCCTACTATTGTTTGTCCCTGCTCTCTGAGGTAGGATCTATGTCTAATTTCCCACTCTTTTTCCAGCTCCTAGCACAGTCTCTGACAAGCATAAGCCTCTAAGAAATATTTATTGAAGGAATAAATTCAGGCAAGAAACATGCTTCTAATTATTTTCAAAAATAGTTATCTGAGATGTGAAAAAGTGATATCCAATCAATACACATCCATTACATAGATCCAGGATTGAAAGAAAACAGTTTTCAAAACAGAATTTAAGTGACAATGGCAGAGATATACATACCATTGTTAAATCATTCTAGAAGCCACTCTTAATACCCCCAGTACTACATCTACCATCGTTACAGTGTTAAGCAAAGTGAGATAAGCTAGCAAATATTTTTGTAAGCAATTTTTAACCTTTATATATGACTGATGTTTAGACCTATTATCATCATTTTAGTGCATAACTTACCCATATTTATGGGCTGAACTGACATTAGAGGTGACTGGAAAATTACTCCACCAGATGTGATTTTCAAACACATAAGGAGAGTGTCGTTGAGTTTGGCTGTTGGCACAGGCACAAGACATTCACAACATTCATGAACACTGCAATTGCAGTGAACCATCTGAAAACTGCCTTTTTGGGGAACCAGAGGTGAATCTTCTAACACTTCAGGCCTATATTGAAAAATAAGAGCTAAATATTAAAACAGATATGAAAATACTGGATAGGCTTTTAAAGCAGGATACTAAATACAAATTTAAGTAAACTATTTGGGACACCCAGCTTAAAGGGTATCTGAAAAAAAAAAGATACCCTACATTAGAAAAACAAAGATAAAGATTACAGCAGGTTAATCATCAGGAATAACATAAGCAAAAAGATAGTGACGTAAAAGTGAAGTACTAAAATAAAAGAAAAACTGCAATTCTAAAATCCTATACCCAGCGAAAACAGCTTTCAAAATAATGATGAAATAAAGGCTTTTTTTTTCAGACATACCAAAGCAAAAAGAATTCATCACCACCAGACTTGCACTATAAAAAATGCTAAAGGCAATCCATCAGGCAAAAAAAAAAATGATAGCAGATAGAAATGTGGTTTCACACAAAGAAATGAAATTTAACTAAAATGATAAATATTTATTGATTGTTTAAAGCAAAAATAATAGATCCGTGGTGTGGAGTTTACAACGTAGGTAAAAGTAAAATGTATGGCATTAGTACCAAGCTTGGGAGGGGAGAAATTTGTAATGTTCTTACACGAAGTGGTATGATATCACTTAGAGGTATACTATCTCTTGGACTATAATAAGTTGAAGACAAATATTATAAATGCTAAAGCAACCACTAAAATAATAAAACAAGAAAATATAATTAATAAGCAACAGGATATTAAGTAGAATCATTTAAAAAATCAAAAAGAAGGCATAAAAAGAGGAAAGGGAAACAAATAACAAAATAGGATAAGAAAAGAAATAAAAAGATTTAAACCTAAACATATCAATTTTCACACTAAATGCAAACAGCCTTAACATCCCATTTAGAAGGCAAAGATTATCATGCTGGATTAAAAAGACCCAATTATAAACAACCTACAAGAAATCAATTTTAACTATAAACACAAATAAAAGGAAATGAATGGGAAAAGATATACCATTATAAGATTAGTCAAAAGAAAGTTGTAATGGTTATATTAACGTCAGAGAAAGTAGATTTCAAAGCAGTGAATATTCCATGAGATAAAGATGATCATTTCATAATGAAAAAGGGATCAATTTACCAAGAGAACATAACAATCCAAAACATTTATGCACCCAATAACAGAGTTTCAAAATACATGAAGCAAAAGATTGAGAGAACCTTAAGGAGAAATAGACTAATCCACAATTATTGATTAATTTCATTTCATCATTGATGTAACATTCTTCTCCATTGATATAACAAGTAGACAGAAATTAGTAAGGATAAAAACGTGAACAACGCATCAACTGACTTGACCTAATAGACATTTCGAGAACACTCCATGCAACAATAGCAGAATGCACATTCTTTGCAAAAGCATTTACCAAGGAAGACCATATTCTGGGCCATAAAACAAGTCTCAATAAATTTTAAAGGATTCCAGTCACACAAAAATAGGATTAATAACAGAAATCAATAAGAGAAAGATATTTGGAAAGGCCCTAAATAGTTGGAAACTGAACACAACTAAATAATTCCTGGGTCAAAAAACATATCAAAAAAAATTAGAAGGATTTTTAAGTACATGAAAATTAAAATACAACATATTCTTTAAGGTAGGATATTGCTTACAGCAATAATTCCAGGGAAATGTGTTTAACACTAAATATAGGCACTAACTGCCTATATGAGAAAAAAAGAAAAGTCTCAAATCAATGACCTCAGCTTCTGTCTTAACAAACTAGGAGAAAAAAAGAGCAAATTCAACCAAACTTTAAAATAGATGAGAAATCATAAATATCAAATCAGAATATAATGAAATAGAATACAGAAAAATAATACACAAAGAGCAAGAAAGCCAAAAGCTGGTTAAAAGATTTTAAAACATGAAAGAAGCTTTAACCAGACTGTATTAGTCCATTCTTATGCTGCTAGGAAGAAATACCCAAGACTGGGTAATTTATAAAGGGAAGAGGTTTAATTGATTCACAGTTCCTCAGGGCTGAGGAGGCCTCAGGAAACTTAGAATCATGGTGGAAGGACATGCAAACATGGTGGCAGCAAGAAGTACAGAGTGAAGGTGGGGAAACGCCCCTTATAAAACCATCAGCTCTCATGAGAACTCACTCATTACCATGGAGGTAACCGCCATAATAGTGAAGAACAGCATGGAGGTAACCACCCCCATGACTACCTCCCACTGGGTTCCTCCCATGACACATGGGGATTATGGGAACTACAAGATGAGATTTAGGTGGGAACATGGCCAAACCGTATCACAGACTGACCAGGAAAAACCACAGAAGTCACAAATTAACAATATAAAAACTGAAAGCACGATATTGCTACACAGTCTACAGATATTAAAAGGATAAGGAAATATGAATAATTTTATGACACTGAATTTATATTGGATAACTGATGAAACAGAAATTATTTTAAAATATCATTTACAATAACATCAAAAATAGAAAACTTTGGAATGTATTTGACAAAAGATGTTTAGGATCTGCACATTGAAAACTATGAAATGCTGTTGATGGAAATTATTAAGAACTAACTAAAAGGAGAGATGTACTGTGCTTATGGGTCAGAAGACTCAATATGGTTAATATGCCAGCTCTCCTCAAATTTATCTACAGATTTAATGCAATGCTACTCACAATCTCAACAGGCTATTTTACACAAATTGACAAGATGAATCTAAAAATTCATATGGAAATGCAAATAATCTAGAATAGCCAAAACAACTTTGAAACTGAAGAACATAGTTTGAAGAATAACAATACCTAACTTCAAAATGTATTATAAAGCTGCAATAATCAGGCCAATGAAGTATTCATGTAAAAACAAAAAAAAGTAAATGAACGGACCAGAATAGAGTCTAGAATAGACTAACACTTACATGGACAACTGATTTTCTACAAAGGCACAAAAGCAATTCTGTGGAAAAAGGATAATCTTTCTGATAAATTGTGCTGGAACAATGGAATATCTATATGCAATAAAAGAAAAGAACTTTAATCCATACCTCACATCAGATACAAAAATTAATTCCAAATGGATCATAAATCTAAATGTAAAACCTAAAGCTATGAAACTTCTAGAAGAAAACATAAGTAAAAAATTTTGTGACCTTGTGTTAATTAAAAATTTCTTACATACGACACAAAAAGCATGATCCATAAAAGAACAAACTGATAAATTAGACTTTATCAAAATTGAAAAGTTGTTTTTTGAGAAGCACTATGAAAGATAACAAAAAGACAAACCATACACAGAGAACATATTTGCCAATTATCTATCTGATAAAAGATTTGTATCCATAAGGTATCTACAACACTCAAAACTAAATAATAATAATACAAACAACCCAGTTAAAAAGATAGGCAAAATGTTACACAGTCACTTCACCACATAAATCATAGTTATGGCAAATAAGCATATGAAAGGATGCTCAACATCATTAGTCACTCAAGAAACACAAACTAAAATCACAATGAGATATCACTATCCACATACTAGAATGGTTAAAATTTCAAAAAAAGACTGACTACACCAAGTATTGGTGAAGATGTGGAGGAACTGGAACTCTTACACTGCTGGTGGGAATGTAAAATGATACAATTTTGGAAAACAGCTTGGCACTTTCTTAAGTTGTTAAACACACACCTACCATATGATGCACCCATTCCATGCCCAGGCGTTTATCCAAGAGACATGAAAACATATTTCAATTCTAACACTTGTGACAACTTCATTTGTAACACTCAAAAACTATAAACAATTTAAATGCCTATCAACAGGTGAATGGATGAACAAATTGCAATATAACCATTTAGTGGAATGCTATTCAGCAATCAAAACGAACGAAATACTGATATAAACAACATTAATGAATCTCAAGATAATCATGTATATGAAAGCACAACAAAGTACTGTATGCTTGCATTTATATAAAGTTCTAAAAAATGCTAGAGTAATAGTAGGCTATGTGCTAGAAATCAGATCAGCCATTCCCTGGGGACAGAGATGGGGTGGGAGGAGGAAGTACCATGGGTAGGAGCATGAGGGTGGGATTACAAAGGAGCAGGAAGAAATTTTCTAATTGATGATATATTCATTTTCTTTATTATACTGATGGTTTTATGAGTGATTTCTCACATCAATATTTGTCAAATTTATAATTTAAATATGTACAGCTTATTATATATCAACTATACCTCAATAAAACTATTTACAAAAAGAAAGAAAATCTAGGAAAATTTTTGTAAGCAATACTTTGCCTATCATTTTAAACCCTCAAATAAGTAGGTTAATCTTAAAAAAAAATTATAATTAGCTGGGTAGGGTTACCAAATACAGGGCATAAAAAATAATAGCATGCAACCAAGAACAGACAGTTGTTATTTCTTACTTACTAGATTTTTTATAAATCTGCCTCATCCTTTAGGGAGTCTAAGTCTTGGTGTAAATGAAGTGACTATAGAATAAGAGCAGTGGGGAGAAGAGTGAGGAGTAACAGTGCCTCTGACTACCCATCTCACCTGTGCTGCCCCATTCTATCCATTAATATCTGCTACCTCATATCGAAACCACACTGTTTTTCAAAGAACCTGGGGATAGGGAGATAGTCAAGTGCATGATCACTGCCTTCAGAAATCTTGCAGTCCTTGTAGAGGGAAAACACTGTAATTAACAAATACAATAATTTAGAAATCACTATGGAAAAGTGTTACTTTAGAAGCTATAATAAACTAGCATATACATGAGCATCCAGATATAAAAAACATGAAAAATAGACCCTAGTCTTTCTCTGCATACCCCACTAATACTAAATGTTTTGAATTATGATATATTTTCAAGTAATAGAATTTATTATTACTTTACTACTAAAAAAAATCAACCCTGAAACAACATTTGCATGGCTTTAATGTGCCAAGGAATCTACTGGGAACTGTATAGGGGATATTAGTGTCAAAAGCACACTAAATTAACATTGAGATCTAAAATCAAGTACTTCTGTTTGCTTATTAGCCATAGGATCATGGATAAGTAAGTTTATATTTGTGAGCCTCAGGTTCCTGAATCAATAAAACCAAGACAATCCCCGAACCATCTATGTTTACAAGGGTGTGAATATCAAAGACAATAATCACATAAAAGTATTTTTGAAAACTGTAAAATGCTATCCACCCATAAAATATTGTTTTGAATTAGAGGTAGCCTGATTTAGCACTTTGGATTTTATCTAAATCTTTAAGCAAAGCAAACAAAATGTAATTTTTAAAAATATCAAGCCAGACCTTTTAGATGTTTTTCAAATATTAAAATAAAAGCTTTTACAAAAAGTCTGTGAATAAATTGAATAAATTGTGGTGTTTTATGTCAGAAACATTCTTGCAAGGTATTATGCTTTGGCTGAAAAACTTCAGAATTTTAAAGCAAGAATATTTGCCTAAGTTGAGCACAAAACAACAAATATATTCTCTGCTAACATTTTAAATGATAGAAAATTTTAGTCATATTTTAAGACAAAAAGAAAAGTTAGAATCACATCATCTTACTTCAGATGGTCTTGCCAAAGCCATTCTTTTCTAAATACACTGAATATTTGTAAAAAAGGGCGAATTTAAAATCAGATTAACTCTATGGTTTCCTCATCCCTTCACTGATGTATTTTCTACTTATTCAATCTCTTTTTCATTTTGTTAATAATTGTAACATACATGCAAAACATCATATAGAGTATATATCCTTAATAATGACTATATAGTATCTACATTATAAAATATGCATTATAGTAATTCATTGTTTGTTGGTTTTTAAAAAAGCTTTCTGTAACCATGCCAACAGCTAACCCCATCATGACACTATCAGCATCAATCTAAAACTAATTTCAAAATGTTCTAAGCTTGGGATCAGCAAACTCTGGCCCACAGGCCAAATCCAGCCATCTGCCTGTTTTTGTACAGCCTGTGAGCTAAGAATGGTTACTTACATTTTCAATTAAAAAAAAAAAAGACTGTTTCATGATACATGAAAATTACATGAAATTCAAATTTCAGTGCCCATAAATGTAGTAACATTAATTCAATTTACACACTAACTATAATTGTTTTTCTACAAGCACAGAGTTGAATAGCTGTGACCAAGACAGGATGGTCCACAAACCCCAAAATGTTTACTATTTGGCCCTTTAAGAAAAAAGAAAATTTTCCCTCCCCAGGTATAAGCCAAAAGTATTTTGTACTCCCTACTGGTGGGTATTTGATGGGCAAAGGACACAAAAATAGAGAAAGCACATTAAATATATCATCAAATTTCATTATTACAATTTACATGAAACACCTTTAGTAATATTATCTAATCCAGTTTTTCAAAGCACCCTTTGAGGGAACTAACATCACCTACTTTACAGGTAAGAAAACTGAGATTTGGAGAGAATGTAGACCTGGAACTCAACTGAAGTCTTGTGCATCATGTTCAATATTCATTTCATTACACCCAACATGCCTTATTGTCACAAGATAAATTTCGCTGTTATCATCACCATTTTATTTAGAGATCAATAAAGACCATAGTAACCATGACTAAAAAATAATTATAACCTGAATCATGTCAATATTTTTATAAATGGAAACATTAGAGAATTATATAATTACTTCAAATGATTCTTTTCTTTAGGGAAAAACATTAGCTGTTTCCTGTATTTGTGAGAGGAGTTTCCCAAGTTTGTGTGAAACCTGGAATCCACCAACCTTGTTACATGCCAAAGTCAGTATAAGAAGTTAAGAACCCTGTTTTTACTACTATCAAAAGATACTCTAACAAATTTGATAATTTTAAAGTATGAGAATAAATGGATCATCAAATTTTAAAAGTAACAGGAGATATACTTGGCTTAAAACAAGCAAACATTAAGAATTTCTGGAATTCTTGAAAATTTTATATGCAACAAAATATTTTATGCCTTACCAGCATACATACGCATATACAAACTCAGTGCCACTATTTATTTAATACCTCTACATGTAAATAAACTTTACTTGAAAGTAAAAGTAGTATGAAAACAGTTGTCAAATGAACTTAAAATTTTGTCTCTTTACCATTTTTGCCTTTTTGGTAATATTTTTACACAAAAGGTAGAGATATAATTCTTTAGTATTGGAATTTCATTTTTGGTAGCCATACATGGTTTAGAAAGAAAGCACATTCTGTCCTCTGACTTTTGGTCCCATTTTTCTTCCCAGAAAATGTGAATATATTAAAGCTTCTCCAAGCAAATTCTATGCTAAATTATTACAGGAATAACACCAAATTGGTGCCACCTAATTTCCTGATTGTAATGTAAACTGACAGCAAAATAGTGAACAAACCAATGAAGTGGAATTAGAAAATTTAGTATTAGTTTTGTAAATCATTTAATCAAGTCGCTTATTTTAAATTTCAGATTGGTAATCTATAAAAACATTACCTCAAAATTTTCCCTTGCCAATCCAAAATAATTTGAGACTGAGTTATTGTCCCAGACTAGACTCATCATAAAAATCACCTGGAGAACTCGTGAAAAAATAGATTCCTAGACCCCATGAGGAATTCAGAAGGTCCAGAGCTAAGCAATCTATGTTCTGAATAAATGCAAGCAATCTAGTTCCACCCAGACCTATTGAATGCCAAGTAAGAAGTGCTGACCTAGATAAATCTTATCAAGGAGGAAAGTTTAAGAAGCATTTTGTAAAATGCAAAGTACTCTTCAGATGTAAGATATCACCAAATAAATGGAAAATCAACAAAGAGAAGAGAAAGTGGGAAAAAAAGAAGAATGCAAACTGAAACAAACAGAACTTAATGTCTATCAAGTTAATAATATAACCACCTGAAGGGAGAGGGAAGACCTATCCTATTTAACTTTGGAACATAATATTTGACCATGTACCCATTAGCCTTAGTAAAGGCAAAATGAGTGTAAACAATATTGTACTTCAGTTAGTACGCTTGTTTTCGTTTTTCACAGCAGTATGGGATAGCAATGCTAAAACTGCTTTGTGTGTATTCTAGCACTGAGCAAATAAGTAACACACTGTGGGAAAGGGAAGCCAGCTTTCTTTCTCACTGCTGGAGAAGAAAGTTACAAAACAGAAAGAAAAGAAGTTTAGAATGGACTTGTGCAGTTTTGGCCTAGAATGGGACATATTAGTATGAACACACACCCTTTAATACATGTACATACAGAGAGATATAGATATATAGATTTGTGTATATTATGTACACACATTGTGTATATATTGTGTGCTCTAACTAGCTCTGCACACAGAGACGGCTAGAAACAATAACAACGAACAACTATCCTCCAGACACTGGTTTGTAAATACCATTCTTCAACAAAAGGAACCATGGCTCCTTGGAGAAATGGCTGATTCCAGTGTTATATCAGGAAAAGTATAAGATCAACCTGGTACATCTTATACTGCTAGAAAGAAAGACGATTTCAGTAATAAAATAAATGATGTAACTTTTGTAGCCCACAAACGAAAATAAGAATCCATGAGTCCATCCTGATAGAAAGGAAAGAAGGGAAGGAGAATGAAAAGTGCATCCCTTACAGAGCCTAGCACTATGGGCTGCATACAATAAATACTATTTTATTGAATAACATTATTCTAAATGCCCAAATTAATATTTAGCATTTTTGTTTACAAAAAAATGCATTTTGCATCTTTAAAAATGTCACTGGGTTCTCTTTTACATCTTCAATTTCCTGTCTCATTATATTCATATTTTCCTTTACATTCTTGAACATGTAGAGCATATTAATGATAGCTGTCTTTGTCTACCAATTCTATCATCTCTGTCATTTCCGGGTCTGTTTCTATTGACTATTTTTTCTTTTTCTCTTGGTTATAGGTCACATTTTCCTATCTTTTCATATATCTAGCATGTGTTTACTGGCTGCCAGACACTGTGATTATTTCATTTTTGAATATTACATTGTTTTATTTTGCCTTGAAGAGTGTTGGATTTTGTTGTGAAAGTCAGTTAAGTTACTTGAGCACTAATTTGAATCTTTTAGGGCATCCTTTAAGCATTTTGGGGAATAGTATAGCGTAGCCTTGACTCTAAGGCTAATTTGGCCCCACCTTTAAAGTATAGCTCTTCTGGAGTTCCTACGAAATGTCACTGATACCTATTAAGGTCTCTCCAATCTCGTTTGTGGAAACTTGAACGATTCCCAGACCTCTATGAATTCTGTGAATTGTTTAGCTTATAGCTCCCTGGTAACTGTTCTCTTACTAGAAGTTTTTCTTACCCAACATTGTGGCCAGATTGATATTCAGCCAAAGAGTTAAAGTGGCCCACTGTAAGTTTTTCTGTATGCTCCTGCTTTCAAAGTACTCTGCCCCATGAACTTGAGCCCCTTACACTCTCTGAACTCTTATCTCTACAAGATTGTTGGGCTCAGCTTGAGTTCCTCAGCTCTGTGCCATGTTCTGGGAATTTTCTACAGTTCAGAAAGCCTAAGTACTAGTAGTACACATTTTGTTTCCTTCTCTTAGGAATCACAGTTCCGTCTGTCTTTGTCCAATGTCTGAAAATAATTATTTCCTACATTTTTTTCCAGTTTTCTAGTTGTTTATCACAGGAGAGTAATCCAGACCCTCTTATTCCCTCATGGCCAGAGTCACTTGTTGACTTTTTTATTAACTTTTGAAGACATAATGTATTCATACAATTCAAAACTTTGTTTTCTTTAAAAGAAGTAGTGAAATGGGGTGGTTACTTGACAGAAATGTGTAACAGAGAAAATTTATTTTTTTAAATTGAAGTTATTATATCGTGTCTATTAGCTGAGAGAGAAACATGATGGTGCAGAAAATAGAGGATAATGGCAAGAAAGTCCTTGAGTTGACAATAAGAGATGGGACTCAGAACACGTAACAAAGGGTTCGCCTTAGATCAGAACTCAAAGAATTTATTCACAATAAAAGAAGAGAGGAAAAGTGCATGGGCACTGATACACGCAGCCTGGTAGATTTGGGTGAGAAAAGCAATCATTAGAGAAACTCCACCTGCTTCTGTTGTCTCAGTGAAAATAAAAAGCAAGATCATCAGTGAGTCTCTCTGGCTCACTCTCAGGAAAGCCAGCTGCAAAGGTGCAGGCTGTCCTATGGGGAGATCCACATAACAAGGAACTGAAGGAGGTCTCCAGCCGACAGCCAGGGAGGAACTGAGGCCCTCAGTCCAACATCCCATGAAGAACTTGGAACCCCAAGAATTGATCTCAAAACTAGCTCCTCCTAAAGTTGAACCTTGAAATGACTGCAGTCCTGGTGGCTGACACCTTCAGTGCAGTATTTCTACGAGACCCTGAAGCAGATACTCCCTTCCCATTCCACCCCACACTAAGCTGCAGCTGAATTCCTTAAAAACAGAAATTGTGAGATAATAAATGATTATTGTTTTAAGCCACTAAGTTTTGGGTTAATTCATTATATGACATTAGATCACTAATGCAGATACTGGAACTTGAAAGTGGGGTGCTGCCATAATGAAAACCTGAAAATGTGTGAGTGGCTTTGGAACCAGCAGACAGACAGAGGCTAGAAGGATTTGGAGAAGCATGGTGAAGAAAACCTAAATTGCCTCGAACAGACTGTTAGTAGAAATCTGGCGGACTTCAAAGACTCTGCCAGTGAGGGCACAAAAGGAAGTGAGAGATAATTTATTGGAAACTGGAGAACAGTGGTCTTTCTTGTGTAGTAGCAGAGAGCTCATTAACATTACCATCTGCAGTTATGTGGAAAGTATAGAATGTGTCTGTTGAACTGAATGATATATTTAAGGAGATTTCCAGCAAGTGTTGCGGATGTCTCTTGGTTTCTTCTTGCTGTAAGAGGAGAGATATACATTGAAGAAAGGGCCATTAAACAAAAGGAAAGAGGACTTCATAGTCTTGAAGTGTCTAGCCTCTCCAGATAGCAAACACTGTTAAAATTAAGAAATGCCTTCTGAGCAAAGATCAAAGAGAAGACAGAGAAAAGATCTCTAGGAGATTTGCAGGCTTTATACCAGAGAGATCCACTGGAGGTCCAGGTAGTTTTGTGAAAGAAGTGTATTAGCAGAAATAGTGCTAATATAGAGACAGAAAGAGACAGAGACAGAACAAAATGGAAAAAAAAAAAAGCCTTTCGACCATTAAAAATTGTGCTGATAGGAAAGCAGGCTGTGAAAACAACTTAGATGCACATATGGGCTGCTTTTCATGAAGAAGAGAGGGTTACTCAGGCCAGAACCTGGCACCCAGAAGGGGGAGCCAAGAACCATGGAGAATTATTCCTGAAGTTGAGTAGTAGAGGGAATAAACTAACATGAAGGGTGCAAGGGGAGATGGTCAAAGAGCAGGATTCTTGACATGGAGATTATAGAAAAAGCATGCTTATTGGTGATGACAAAGTCTCGAGCATGTCCATGACAAGGGGTGAACAAAGTGGTGTGATAATACAAGAATATTGAAAATAAGCATTCAAGAAACTGAAGATTAATCACATGGATGCTGAAATCATCAAGAATGCTGGCAGGAGTAACTGTGAAAACAAAGTAAAGTAGGTGTTAGTAGTTATAGAAGCCCAAACTCCAAGCATGACCTGGAGGGCCCTTCATAATCTGACCCTTGTGTATCCCTCCATCCTGATTTCTCTTCATTCCCCAGCTTCCCAGTCCCACCACACTCAACTTTTCAAGTCCTGCCATGTGGTATCTGTGCCTCTGGGCCTTTGCAAATGTTCTTCACTCTCTGGCTCATTCTCCTCTGCCCCCTCTTCACCTGGGCTGGATATCCCTAGTACTTGTTTCCACAAGGCACTGTATTTATTACAGCACAGCCTTTCCAAACTTTGCTGTTATGTCTTCTGTTTTTACCACAGAATGTTAGCCCAGGAGGGCAAGGGCTGAGTCTGTGTTGTAGAACCTTGTTCCCCATGCTCAGCTCCGTGCCTGGAACACACAGTAGGCACCTAATAAAGAAAGAGAATTTCCTTCCTAGATCTAAGAGAAAATCTCAGAGCAGTTTCAAAATATTACATTTCTAGAGTATCTGTCCTTCAGACTCTCTGACAAACATTAATATCTGAGCCCAAACAAAGCTTTCCCTTAAGGGACATATTTATGTGGTTTTAAATCCCTTACAAACATTAGATTTTATCCCTTTTAAAATATACTTTTTTACACATGGAAGCATTTGAAAATTTCTCTTGTGAATTCTCTGATGTCCAAAATAGGTGAGTCTGATTCAAAGCTTTTCTATAGTAATCACCATTATGGATTTTCTCTTCCATGGAGTTCTCATTGGTTATATTGACCAGCTCTTCCTATATTGACCAGCTCTACCTATTGAATTAGAGTCCTATTTAATTATTTGGAGATACATTGCCTTAAGAGCCAAACAAAAATAGAATTAAAGGCAGAAACAGCATGTGATAGTTGGTATAATGAACATATTAACCAAATCATAGAGGTATATAATGTGGCAGGAAAAAAATGGGAGACTGTTTCTCAAATTCCTTGGAATTATGACAGGTTTTACTGTGCTAATATTTTTAGAAACCTAGGTTCCAAGTAAAAGAAGACCAAATTAAAAATCATCTTGTAAGAAAGTTTGAAAATCTACCTAATTTACCTAATTTTCTCATTCTTCTGGGTCCTATTGTTTAGAAGAATAGACCAATGGCTGTTCGGCTGACTAAACTGAAGCTAAAATTCTCAGCTATAACTAAGTAACTATTCAAATTTATAATGCTCTGAAATTATATATATCTATATATTACACATATACTTATCTTTTTCAGAAAAATACCTCGTCATAATTATAATATATACATAATAGAATTTAAGCCCTTACACATATTCACAGGGCTTTAAAACTGAGCACTTTGCCCTAACCTGCTGATAAGATCAGAAATTGTCTAGAATAGGCACTCAAGTGAGAATTTTTAATCACATCCAAAGCATTTAGGTCATTGCAAGAAGGTACTACTAAGCAAAGGAATACTTTTCTCTGAGCTAAAACCTATTTTGCTCAATAAAGCAGGAAAATGCCCTGAGCTTCAAATATATCTTCATCCACCATAGGGCTTCCTTTCTTCTCTCAATACTCAGAAGTTGAGGTAAACCTTCTTTAAGACCAACCCTGTGCTCTTTTCATGGAATTGGCCTATTCCATTATTCACTCTCAATAAAATATCTTCAATGGCTCCCCTTCTATTATCAACTTTTCTCTCCCTGCTGGGTCACTTTCTATAGACTAGAAACAAACTCACGATTTCATCCTTTAATTATCCACCCTGGGACATTCATTATCCATTAGTCTTCCACCTCCACTTTCCAACCCCAGCCAGGCTTCTCAGGCCTCTAGAGATTTATAACTCAGTCACTTTTGTTAAGGACATTTGTCTACTTTCTGGTTGCCCAACATCTGACTGAAGAATCTACCATTATACAAGGCTGAAACACTGGCAGCTAGAGCACCTTCTCACCAACTAGATAACTACATCTGAGACACTGGCCCTCATGATGATTGCACAAAGACGCAGGGGCTTGTAGGTTCATCAGTCGTGGCATCAGGTGACCTCCATGTGGAAATGATGACCACAGGGACATTCAATGTTCAGATATGATGGCAGTGGCACTATATCTGGGTTCCTCCTCTGGGTGACTTAAAGAATTAGTCCAGTGGTCTAACACTAGTAATAAATATTAACTACAGCCTGGTAATCAATACAGAAAGAAGAGCAGTGGCAGCTGTGCATATTTCCTCCCTTACAGTATGCTTGTGTGTGTGTTTCTATATATTAATTAATTTCTTCTCAATCTTTTCCTTCCCCCTATTATTTTATATAAGGATTCCTGCAATTATTAAATTTACAATTTTATATTTAGCTTCCACAATATTCATTCAGGTGAAACAGTGATTGAATGTGAGGAGCAATTAATACTGCCCAGAGAGCAATACTGTACATGTTGCACAGAAAACATAATGACAACTGTGACATAGCATCATCCCATGTGGGAGAGAGAATAAGACTGTCTCCTTTTGTTCAAAGTGTAGCCCACCACTCCTCACCCCCTGGGCAGCTTCTGTGGCTCAGACAGGGGCTGTGGCAGGAGGAAAGATGCCACAGCCTGAGTCCTGGAAGGCCATTACCAGTGCTGCAGAAATTGAAAATGGCCCATTAGTTATGCTAAGTCTATTATGGGAAGTGTCACAGTTCAATATTTCTGTTATGGGTACATTTTTACATCTGTGACCTGTGCAGTTTTGGTTTTTGTTCATTTCAACTTCGGTGAAGTGACTCAGCCACTTAAGAATGTGCTCATCCACTATTCATAATAGCGAAGACTTGGAACCAACCCACATACCCCTCAGTGATAGACTGGATAAGGAAAATGTGGCACATATACATCATGGAATACAATGCAGCCATAAAAAAGGACGAGTTCATGTCCTTTGCAAGGACATGGATGAAGCTGAAAACCATCATTCTCAGCAGACTAACACAGGAACCAAAAAACAAACACCACATGTTCTCACTCATAAGTGGGAGTTGAACAATGAGAACACATGGACACAGGGAGGGGAACATCACACACTGGGGCCTGTAGGGGGATGGGGGGCTAGAGGAGGGATAGCATTAGGAGAAATACCTAATGTAGATGACGGGTTGATGGGTGCAGCAAACCACCATGGCACACGTATACCTATGTAACAAACCTGCACTTTCTGCACGTGTATCCCAGAACTTAAACTATATTAAAAAAAAAAAAAAAGAATGTGCTCAAGGGGTCTGGACCCCATGGACCATTTCCAAAACAATTCTATTCCTGATTCACTCAAGGTCCAAGTCTATTACTAGAGCCACAGTTCGAAGCAAACAAAATTGATGATGTGATAGTCACATTGAAGATCCAGAAAAAGGCCACTTGAAATTGTCTTCTGAACTAGGCATGATTTTTAATTAACGTGCTCAGGAGTTGAGAGACGGGCTATCAGAAATGTGCTTTTAATATGCTTATCAGTAACTGCAGGCTACCACAGAGATGTGCCAGGGACAAAGAATACAGCATGTAAAGTCCTACCTCCTGACCTGCCAGTTGCTTACATAATTGTTATCTGTTTCCACAATGAAGCTTTTTCTGCCCTGTCTCCAGACGCTGCACATTGTCACAAATTGCATGCCAGCAAACCTGCTTCATGAAATCATCTTTATGGATGTTGTTAGCGACCTTGATGACTTCAAAGGAGGACGAGATGAATATGTCCAAAAATACCTCCTTGGAAAAATTAAGGTATAAGAAACATAAAGTATGAGGGATTGATTCAAGGAAGAATGAGTGTAGCAGTCCACACAACAGAAGTCCTTGTGTTCCTAGACAGCCAATTGAAGTGAATGTGATGTGGCTGCAGCCCTTGCTGGCTGTCATATGTGTGGACTGGCAGACCATGATGCTCTCAGTGATTGATATCATTAGTGCCAACACGCTAGCCTACAGCTCATCCTCTGTTGTCCGTGGAGGATTCAACTGAGGGCTGCACTTCAAATAGGAGCTTGTTCCCCTTTCTGAGCTAGGATGAGCAGAAAAAGCCACAGCACCAACAAAGTCACCGATAATGGCTGGAGGATTGTTTGCCAGGAACAGACAGTATTTCCAGGAACTTGGACAGTATGATACTGGCATGGATATCTGGAGAGGAGAAAACCTGGAAATATCATTTCAGATCTGGGTGTGTGGAGGTAAGTTCTTCATCATGCCTTGCTCTACAGTAGGACACATTTTCCAAAAAAAGGGGACCATATGGATCTCCTGAAGGCCGGGATGCCATGAACACAACTTTTTGCAGCTGGCACATGTCTGGCTGGATGAATAAAGGGGCAGTATTTTTCCTTAAGACTTAATCTGGAGAGGAAAAGCTTTGGAACTATCAGTGAGCATGTTGAATTGAGAAAGAAGTTAGGATGCAAATCATTTGAATGGTATTTGGGTAATATTTACCCAAAGATGCAGATATCTGGGACCCATGACAAATCCCAGCAACCCACTTTTATCAGTAGAGGGCCAAAATGCCCCAAAGTCCTTCAACTTGGAAGGCTCTATCACCTCCAGACCAACAAATGTCTGGTGGCTCAGGGCTGCCCAAGTTGGAAAGGAGGCCTACTAGTGCTTAAGACTTGTGAGCATGGGGACCCAAATCAGATCTGGATTTATAATGAAGAGCATGAATTGGTTTTAAACCATCTTATTTGTCTAGGTATGACAGAAACTAGCTCATCAGACCCACCACAACTCGTGGAGTGCCATGGGTCAGGCAGACATGGACCTTTGGGGAAAATAATTGGCTACACCAGACGTCAGCTGGACAGTGCCTGAGAGCGGTGGCTCCACAGGGTCAGGAAGACTCTGTGGCTATGGCAATCTGTGATGGCTCCTCCTCACAACAGTGGCAGTTGGAAGCTTAAGGTGGACACCGTGGCAGAAACGGTGCTTCATCGGGCTTTGCCTCCTCTGTGAAGTGTAGGGCTTTAGAAAGAACGTTGTTGGTGTCAGGAAAGCCTTGGTTTGGTAGAGCCATCTTGGAGAGGATGACATCTCCCATCTTCCTGGAGATGCCTGGGAATGTTAACAGAGGTAACACAGCAGATCTGATAGAGATGGGAGCACTGAGTGTCGGCAGATGAAGAAGTATGTTTCACCAAGACACTGAGGTCATTTCTGAGCTTCTATTAAGGAATTTCTTGCTTATAGAGGGAAATCAGAATATAATTTTAACTCTAGAGTTTCATTTGTACACAGTGACAAAACTCAGCAAACAGATGTTTCTATTCAAATTTATTTATGCCTCTTTTTAATCCCCTTTAATGATGGAATGGTTTTTACCTGATCAGGAACTTGCCATGATTTTCTTAGAAGACTTCACAGGAGACAGTTATATTTTTTTTTAACTTATCATTTGTTTAGTATGTTCTAAACAGACAATTTTTAAAAAATGAATCTACATTATGTTTAACTTCAGAAGGCATCATTTATAAAACAATATTTGAGGGGCAGTTAACTATTATAAATTATTTTGATGAATTATGATACTACATACACATGAAATAAAGGATCCTTTTGATTTTTTTTTAAAGTATAGTTGCACTTAATTAAGTGAAAGCATGAAGTTATAAGGAAGTTGTAGGGAAAGGTAGGTATGCGTAGAAAGGTGTGTGTGAATGTTCTAAGTAGCCAATGAGCCAATGAAGTGAATTTTGCTGGTGGTTAAGCTAATGACTGCCACCTTCAAATGCACCCTATGCTCTGTTTCGCCATGCTGGGGCTGGAACTCTGCAAACCATAGTTCTCCTCTGCTACCTAAATTCTTGTTAAATTCTACCTGTGGGGGAGCTAGAAAGAGACTAGAATAATGGAGTGACAAGGGAGTTGATCCTTCCTGTTTTGCCTACCATTCTTGAAATATCACTCCAGCCAAAGGTTCCTCACCTGGGCAGCAGCAGTTGGTCCCAGTAACCAGGTTTTTTTCATATTCGCAGCACCAGCCATAGTATGCCTTGGATATATGAATTCCAGTTCTGCAGCGTCCCCCCATCAACTGACTGAGGAACTAGCATAAAGATCAGCTCTTCAGGGTCCTTTCTCCAAGTTTCCCTTTGTTCTGGCAACCTCTCCTTCCGCTCCCCCGAATGAGCTCTGCCTAAAGACCCATTACTTTCACACTGCCAAATCCGTACATATTATTCAGACCTTATTATATCTTCCTGCTATATCTGACCATTGACTACTCACTTCTCACACCTTCAGACAATATTATTTCTTTATTAATTTTTTGGCTCATTAAGACCTTTCTGGAGGGTAAATTGGAAAATATTTTAGAAAGCATTTTGGCAATATGTATTCATTCAACAAATAATTTTTAAGCATTGTGTAAATATTTCCATTGTGTTAATTTCTAGAGGTAGAACAACTGTTAAACATAGCAAGTGCTTTGTGAGTGCATTTAGTTAAGTGGTACAGCCAGGTAGTCTGACTCTAAAATCTGTCATATTAACCTCTACAGCAGGAATTTTCAAACTTGAGTTCCATCAGAATCACCTAAAGGACTTGGCAAAACATATATTAATGAGCCCCACCCCCCTAATTTTTTATTCACAAGGGTGAGCTAGCAAATTTAAATTTTTTTTATTATTATTATACTTTAAGTTTTAGGGTACATGTGCACAACGTGCAGGTTTGTTGCATATGTATACATGTGCCATGTTGGTGTGCTGCAGCCATTAACTTGTCATTTAGCATGCAAATTTAAATTTCTAACAAGGTTCCAGGTGATACTGATCTCCTTCCCAACACTACACTGCCCACATATTTTCTCATTTGCTCTTATTCATCTCTAATGACTCAACTCAGCTATCTCCTTCCTTAGGAAACCTTTCCTCCTCTCTTCTCTCACCAGCTTAACTAGATAACCCCCATCTAAGATCTCACAACAATGATGGGCTTCCATGACACTATGTACCTACCAAATACATATCGGTAACCACTAAAACTGAAACTCTGTACATACAGGTCCCAACTAGCAGTTGGAGCCTTTGAGCTAGCCTTTGAGCACCTAAAGGACAGTGATCGTAACCATTCATCCTTTTTTACATGTCTTTAAGTTTCTTTTTAAATTTTTACTGTAATAAAATGTATATAAAATTTAACATTTCAACCATTTTAAGTGTACAGTGCAATGACATGAAATACATTCACGTTCTTATACAACCATCACCACGCCCCAACTCCAGAACATTTTTCATTTTCCCAAATTGAAACTTTATATCCATTAAACAGTAACTCCCCAATTCCCCCTCCTCTCAGCCCCACTTTACTTTCTGTCTCTATTCATTTGTATAGGGACAGTTTCTAGCACATTGCTCCTCAACGGTATTATCTCAATAACTGCAGAACTGAAGGAAGCGAGACTTTAAGCATCAAATAGAAGAATTAATGAGAAAGAATTTTAAAGAGTTAAAATTGACATAAAAATGGTGTATATCATCACTAGAGTAATTAGAAAACTTAATGACATATTCGCTGTTTGAGTTATAAGTATATGGCTATTTGAAAACAATATCTTTGTTCTCTTTCTAGCACAAATATTAGCCACCCATATTTTTAAGTTTATAAAGAGATCGAATACGAAAAATCATCTGAAAAAGAAATATAAAACGCACCTTTTTTCCTTTTCCACTCAAATACCTAGCACTCCTGAACTGAGTTCACTCTTCTTTCAGACTACATGCCCACCTATATCTGCAATATCTTTGTAAGGTACATGGATGTGCTTCGGTCAAGAATCAGGCCAAGGCAGATGTCCAGGCCTGCATGACTCAGCGAGTAGAGTGCAGGCATATAACTCCATCTGTTATCACAGCCATGTAGCCATAACATGGGAAGGCCATCCCTTGGCCATATGCCACTATTGTCTGTAAAAGGTATAATTGCCCTGCTGACACTCTACAGATGCTCTTGTACAGGCGCTCTTGCACCCAGAGAGAGAGTACCAGAGCTGTCAGTCTTGCTCTGACAAGGGGAGCCAGGGCATGGCTCAGCATGGCACAACATGGCACAGCATGGTTCGCGTTCATGCCCAGAGAGAGAAAGAGTTAAGCTGCTGACCCTGAAGGCAAGAGAGAGCCAGCTGTGCAGCTGTGCATAGGAGCAGCTGGCCCAACCAGTCAAAACAGAGCAGACAGTGAGAGAAAGCTGCTGCTAAGAGAGCAGCTAATGAGAGACCTAGTTTGAGTAAGCTGCTGATAGAGAGCTGCTGAATAAAACTACGTTTCACCTGCTTAAGGCCCCCAGAGTGTTCTTTCAGCTATTACCCATCCACCCACTCCCTTCGGACCTCAGCGTGAGCTAGAACCTGAACTTGAACTGAACATTTGGTATACTCATGGACCTGACAATCGTGACCCTAAACCTGACTGTCTTGCTACCTCAATTAACAGGAGGAGAAAAGAGGAAACCTAACAGAGCAGAATGCTATATTAAAAAATAAAACATATAACAGGAAATGTAGGGATGCAAGAGGTTTATAATCTACTTCCGTATATGAAAGCTCTTTTAAAAAATATTGTGTAGTAGAAATGCCAAATTAATTATTTGGTACTTACAGAACATATAAAAGATGGACCTTATAGTTATAATTCTTGAATGGATTCTTAAATAATGACTCCACATAACAGATGAATAATTTTAAGTCTCCTTTTAGCCAGCACTGTATGTTCCAGTTTGCACCTGAATTTAAAAAAAAAAAAAAAAAAAAAAACAACTATATGAAATCTCAAAAACCATCTGAACAACTCAGTGAAAGAGAAGAGCTAAATCAAATTTACCAGTGTTCTGATATAACTTCCATTGCCTGTTCTGAGAGAAAAAGAACAAGCTTCAACTAGGGGCATGCGTTTGCCCATCACTTAGTCCCTTTGGCCCTCAGTTTCCTTTTTTCTAAAGTAATAGAATTAAATTCAATTATTGCTTCTCAAATTTTCTTTAATTTCAAACCACTTAAATAGGACAAAAGAGCTCAAAACTCACCTAGCTCAGTTCTCACTTTTCTTTTTCTTTTTCTTTTCTTTTTTTTTTTTTTTTTGAGATGGGGTCTCACTCTGTCACCCAGGCTGGAGTGCAGTGGCATGATCATGTGATCATGGCTCACTGCAGCCTCCATCTCTCAAGCAATCTTCCCACCTCAGTCTCCTAAGTAGATGGGACTAGAGGCATGCACCACCATGCCCAGTTAATTTTTTTTTTTTTTTTTTTTTTTGTATTTTTAGTAGAGATGGGGTTTCATTATGTTGCCCAGGCTGGTCTCTAACTCCTGAGCTCAAGTGATCCGCCCGCCTAGGCCTCCTAAATGCTAGGATTGCAGGCAGTTAAGCCACTGTGCCCAGCCTTTTTTTTTTTTTTTTAAACATTAGACAGGTAATGTGCCAACATCATAACAAGGTCTGAGGGAGGCACATCTCACTCATACATGTGAAAACCCAATCATCACGCTTTTGAGGGAGGAAAAGATATGCCTGTATTTTCATACTGGAGGTCTCTCTACATGGATGAGTCAATTGACTCCACTCTTCCTAGCTTTTCCAAAAGACTTGGGATAATTTTGTTGTTTATATTTCCAGATGCAGAATTTTTAACTACACTAGCTACAATCAGTATGCATTATACTTAAACAAAAAAAAAGAATTTTTTTCTTATCTTTTTTTTTTCCAACTTTTATTTTTAGTACAGGGGTACATGTGCAGGATGTGCAGGTTAGTTAAATAGGTAAACATGTACCACAGCAGTTTGCTACACAGATCATCACATCACCTAGGTGTTAAGCCCAGCATCCATTAGCTATTCTTTCTGAAAAACCCATCTTTAAAACGTATATTCTTTCAGAGATATTCCTTCCCTGAAGAAATATTATTATTCATGAATATTTTAAAATTTAACCAATTCAACAATATTATCAGTCATTTGATATTTTATACATTTAACAAAAATAAGGTGTGTTTTTCTATTTCAAAGCAAATTTAGAAGACAACAAGGAATGTACTTAAAAGTAAAATAGTTCCATTATATTTTTATGGGATACAAGATAATTTGGAAATTATTTATTAGTTTGTTCACATAATGAATCCTAATTTTATTATCAATATAAAAATGATTATGTATGTTAAAATCATAGCCATAAAACATCTATTTCATACAGGTATCAAAGAATTCAAAAACATTGTTCAATACATTTAAAAAATAGCTAATGCTTACCTATTTGTTGAAAAACTAAAGAATTTACTGTTGAAACAAATGTCTTTCCTTCAATGTTGTCTGCACATAAGGAGCAGTTTCTATCTTGCTCACTCCGAAAGCAACAGTGGAAAGTTGTTTTGGATAAGTTAGAAAAGTAAGTACCACTTGAATTAAACTTAGGTTCAACAGCTGTCTCATAATGTCCATTCGAATTTGAAGTATTCTTTGAGAGTCCAGCAGGCAAAAGGAAGTAGTCATAGGTTGAATTTGGTGGCATGCAAGACAACTTAAATCTCCAAGGAGTAATTGGATATGACAAGTTAAATGCAGTTATCACGTAAATAAATTCTGTTAGGATATTAAAAAGACACATAGAAAAAAGTAATCATTTTGACTAAGACATGAATAGAAAGTATCTGAGATTAAACCATGTAGTGCTCAATGATTATTTAACTCTCTAAGTCCCAGTGAGTGCCTAATGAATAACTTTGTGCTTCCATTGTACAATGTGTTACATTCAAGAGGATGCATTCATTTCTAGAAATTACTCCACTTTCTGACATCTCTTTTCTTTTTGAAGACTCACACTTCATGTTTTCTCTTTAAGCTGACATTTTATATTTATGTTTTAATAAAAGGAAACAAACACTGAATATTTTATTTTTCCTTTCTAAAGCATATTATTCTAGCTTCCATTATAAATGATAAATATAATATCCAGTATAAATGATAAATAAATATCTGGATGTGCAATTATATAAACAAACATTAAAGTGCTATTTTAATATGTATTTAAGAGAGTAACACCAAAATATTAACACTGCTTTTGCTGAGCACTTTTAGAAAGAATTTGTCTTCAACATGATGATGGCTTGATGATCTCCTGAATTTTCCCATGATCCTCCAAATACAAAACATCATCATATAAGACATGCCCTTAGCACATTACACAAAAAATGATGCAAAAGAATAGACTTCTTATGGGAAATGCCCACTGCTGATTAAATTATCACTTTTTACATATAAAAATTAAGAACAATTATATAATCCTGTACCAAAAAATCTGCAAAAGTTAAACCTTGTTTTTTTTTGTTTTTTTTTAAGATGGAGTTTCGCTCTTGTTGCTCAGGCTGGAGTGCAGCGGCATGATCTCGACTTACTGCAACCTCCGCTTCCTGGGTTCAAGCAATTCTCCTGCCTCAGCCTCCTGAGTAGCTGGGATTACAGGCACCTGCCACCACACCCGGTTAATTTTTGTACTTTTAGTAGAGACGGGGTTTTGCCATGTTGGCCAGGCTGGTCTCGAACTCCTGACCTCAGGTGATCCACCCACCTTGGCCTCCCAAAGTGCTGGGATTACAGGCATGAGCCACTGCACCCAGCCAAACTTATTTTTAAATATTTGTTTGAAAATAAAATAATTCTCCATAATTGTTTTTTCAATAAGTTGCCCAAATGATGCAACAATTGTGTTGGCTTATATAGACACTAATGCAGAATAGGAATTCTGAGAATCTTGTATGGATTTGTATGAAATGAGAATTTTGAAGAGTTATGGCAAAAGTAATAATGTAAGGAAACAGAAGTAAACATGATGTTCATCAGTAGGTGAATGGGTAAATTGTGGTACATCCAGACAATTAAATATTATTCAGGGCTAAAAAGAAATGAGACATCAAGTCACGAAAAGATACAGAGGTTCCAGCACTGTTCCAGAACTATGCATCCAACAAAGGACTAATATCCAGAATTTAGAAGGAACTCAAACAACTCAACAAGAAAAAAACAAATAATCCCATTAAAAAGAAGGAAAAGAAATGAAGACATTTCTCAAAAGAAGACATACAAGCAGCCAATGAACATGAAAAAAATGCCCAATATCACTAATCATTAGAAAAATGCAAATTAAAACTACAATGAGATACCACCATCTTATACCAGTAAGAATGGCCATTATTAAAAAGTCAAAAAATAATAGATGTTGGTGAGGATGCAGAGAAAAGGAAATGCTTATTCACTGTTGGTGGCAATGTAAATTTGTACAACCTCTGTGGAAAACAATGTGTAGATTTCTCAAAGAACTAAAAGTAGAACTATCATTCAATCCAGCAATCCCACTACTAAGTATCTACTCAAAGGAAAAGAAATCGTTATAACAAAAAGACACCTGCGGTCATATGTTTGTCACAGCACTATTCACAATAGCAAAGTCATGGAATCAACCTAAGTGTCCCTCAATGAATGACTGCATTAAAAAAAGTGGCATATTCACACACATGCACATACACACACACACACACACACACACACACACCATGGAATACTATGCAGCCATAAAAAAGAATAAAATCATGTACTTTGCAACAACGTGGATGGAGCTAAAGGCCATTATCCTAAGTGAAATAACTCAGAAACAGAAAATCCAATACCACATGTTCTCACTTATAAGTAGTATTGTACACAAAGTTCACTATTCAGGTGATGTACACACTACGCAACATATCCATGTAACAAAACCATACTTGTAACCTCTGAATCTAAAAAAATAAAAATTTAAAGAGGAAAAAAAAGACATGGAGGAAACATAAATGCATATTACTAAGTGAAAGAAACCAATATGAAAAGACTACATACTATGTTATTCCAACTATATGACATTATGACATTCTATAAAAGGCACAACTATGGAAACAGTAAAAAGATCAGCAGTTCCCAGGAGTTAGGTAAGAAGCAGGGAGGAATAGGAAGGCCACAAAGGATGGGCAGGGCAGTGAAATTCTTCTGTATGATTCTACAGCTGCAGATAAAGGTCACTATACATACATCTGTCAACATTCATACAATATACAACACCAAGAGTGAACCATAATGTAAACTATGGACTTTGAGTGACAATGATATGTCAGTATGGGTTCATCAATTGTGACAAATGTACCACTCTGAGGGGGGATACTTGATCATGGGAGGTTATAAATGTGTGGGGCAGGGAGTCTACGGAAAATCTCTGTACCTTCCTCTCAATTTTGCTGTGAACCTAAAACTGCTCTAAAAAATAAAGGCTTTTTAAAAATGTAAGAAAATAAAATTTTTAATCAATTCACAAATGTATTTTTTCATTACAAAAGCAATTATCAGTGAAAATATTCAAACGATACATAGGTAATGACTGTTAATAGTTTGGTTTCTAAAGATTTCTATAGATATAAATTAATATAAATAGGTATAGATGCAAAAATTGAGGCCAAAGTGATTAATGTGACTATGGCCATACTGATAACAATTAGGTATCACAACATTACCAAAAGTAAATCCATATTACAATTGTGTTCCTTTGGACTTCACTCCTTCTAACATGTTTCTAAAATCAGAACACCTCAAAGAAAACAGAATAGTTTTTTGAGGGAGGAGGTTTACAAAACCAAGAATATGTAATATTACTAATTTACAGCATTATATATTCTAGGTCTACATAGAGGATTCAGTTGCTTGAAATGAATTAGCCTAAAATCCTCACAGAAGTATTTAAATGTAAAATGTAATGATGAACTTTAAAAACATAGCAACTATTGATGCAGTTAAATTAAAAGATGAGTCTATTTTATCCACATGCAACTTTGTAAATGATATTTCTTTCCCTCCAAATGAATCCTAAACTCTAAAGACGGTCTAGAAGTTTCATCTGAAGGCATATCTTATCAGGTAACAATATCCCAGGAATTCTTTTGGTTCACAAACTTGATCAAACCAGAAACCTTCCAGAAAGTCAATGTAAAACACTAGAGTCTAACAAAAATTAATAGAGAGTTATAAAAGAGAATGAATAGTTCCCTTAAATATATCTAATAAAATTAGAGAATATAAAAAGAGAATGAGTTATTTCTCTTTGATAGTCCCTTGTGGCATAATTTTTTGGAAATCTGTAATGGTGGAGCTATCCAGGTTATTTTCTGGAAATATACAGATGGCTGCAATGAAAGAGAAGTATGTACAACAAGGAAGACCTATAGGGAAGCTTAGAAGAGCCCCTTTAGATTGGGGTAGCCAAGGAGATGCTCAGAACCAGTTGACACACAAGTAACAGCTGCCAGATAAAGTTGCCACAACATAAGTTTTGTTAAAGAAAGCTAGATAAACAATTGCCAAATCACATAAGTTTTGTTAAAGATACTCTAACTTTAATTTCAAAAACTTGGAACACAATCTAACTTACATGATTTGGTTTAAGGAAATCAGAATGTCACCAGAATGTGGTAAGAAACACGTGAGAACAATATGCTCAAAAGTTATTGGCAATGTATCGGCTGGGCACAGTGGCTCACGCCTGTAATCCCAGCACTTTGGGAGGCCGAGGCGGGCAGATCATGAGGTCAAGAGATCGAGACCATCTGGCCAACATGGTGAAACCCCGTCTCTACTAAAAATACAAAAATTATCTGGGCATGGTGGCGCGTGCCTGTAGTCCCAGCTACTCGAAAGGCTGAGGCAGGAGAATTGCTTGAATCCAGGAGGCAGAGGTTGCAGTGGGCTGAGATCATACCACTGCACTCCAGTCTGGCAGCAGAGCAAGACTGCGTCTCAAAAAGAAAAAAAAAAAAAAAGAATTAATCTACAGAAATATTTTTCCAAATATACAAAGACACATGAAGTTTCAATGCAGTATTATTTGTTACAGAAAAAGAAATGTCTATCAATCAGGAATTGGTCAAATAGACTAATAATTTTATATATATTCATACAGTGCATTGTCATGCAACCATTAAACTAATAAGTATCCCAGTAAATACTGATAAAGATAAAAAGCCATCATGATAAATTGGAAACCTGTTAAATGGAAAAATAAACATCCAGAACAACATGTACAGACCAGTGCTATTTTTGCAGCTATAGATATGAGTGTGTCTGTGTATGTGTGTGTGTGAGTCTGTGTGTGTGTGTGTGTGTGAGAGAGAGAGAGAGAGAGAATTCTGGAAGGATACACCATCAGGTTGTCTTTAGAAGGTTGGGAAGAGTTTTCGTTTTCACACTTATACACTTATACTATGGTTTGCATTTTTAATCATAAGCATGTATGAGAATTCCTAACTAGAAATAGGAAATTCTGTTAGCTAATAAATAAAACAGCATATCTAAAGGCAAAATCTCTACCATGTTTAAGGGCATTAAAACAGCAAATGAGCAAGTAACTTACCCCAATGTAACAAAACCACACAGAATTTTTGACAAATCATCTTACTTCAGAGAAGTACACCTGGAAAAGGTAAATCTAAAATCAGAACACACACAAAAACAAAAACACATATATATAAGTTGTCTGTGGAAAACATAAAAGGAAAGGGATTATAGATAAGTCTCTAAATTTACATGTGATACTGTAGATCAATATCTGAGAAATATCTCACATAAAATTAGGCTATAGATTTATTCCTTTACGCATCCTATCTTACATCATTAAAAATACAAGTCGAAAATATTTAAACTGAATGTTCCTTTATGCCATAACAAACCAGGACAGGTATCACGGGATAAGACTGAAATTTTAACTAAATGCAAGTGCTCACAATGTTGATTAAATATGTAACAGCTAATTTAACATCATTAATATCACCGTCTTCAATTTTTTTCATGCTCAGGTCTTAAAATTTCCCTGTTTTCTAAAGTCTTTATCTTTACTATGATATTGTAAGGCCAAATAACTATTGCATAGGTAACAACTGCCTATTTATTTCCAATAAAGAGGAGAAATTTTACCAGTAGACCTTTGGAAACCTATTGTTTATTTGCAGATGAGGTAATATTGGAGAGTTAGAATAATTAAAAGTCTGGTGGCTTAATATACCCAAATGAAGTCTGACTTCAGAGACAAGATTTCCTATGAGTTCTACTCAAGTTGGAGTATCACAAATATGATTATTTGTACTACTATGTCATAAATCCAAATAGTAGTATAATTTTAATATATTTGGCTTGGACTTTGGATGAAAACCTACCTGAATTAGGCATCAGGAGTGTTGGGTGCCAGGCTAAGCTCTTCTGGTAATCAGCTGTGGGACTTGGGTTTTCAACACTCTAGACCTCAGGTTCCTCATCTACAAATCAGACTGTTAGATGGTCTCTACAACCCCTTTCAGAGCTGCCTATTATTCTGAGAGATGTAATTTAAAATGGAAACCACACTTTACCACAAAGAATAGTGTAAAACATTAAGTGAGAAACATGTCTCATGACTCATATCTGAGAATTGGCACCATATGATAAGTGAGAATTGGCACCACCTGATAAGTAAATGGAAAAAAGTGTTTATTTATTTTACAACTTACTATCAGGAAGAAAATAAATGAGTATAAACAGTGAGTAGTCCAATAAATTTGTTTTTCACACTACAAGTTTGTCATCAGAATTTTTGTTCTTTATACACTGATATCACAATGGTTCTTTAGGATTTCTAGAAATCAGTACACTGTTTGGAACCCTCATGATTTAATTATATTAAATGAGTACAAATTCCTCCCTGCTTTTTATGCTACCTGTTCTTGATATAAGATGTTCTCATAAAATAAACTCAAGGGCAAGTTTTATAGTCAAGATGTGTCACAGATACAACATATCACTGGATTGCTTTGATGAAACTTACTAGCGACTAGTAACTCAGTTCAACAAATGATTTGGCTCGTTTTTAAC